>NC_139386.1:32102500-32702500 GCF_054392235.1 Sus scrofa | reverse complement strand
ACCCACTGAGCAAGGCCGAGGATCAAACCTGCATCCTCATGGGTGCTAGTCAGATTCGTTAACCACTGAGCCATGACGGGAACTTTCCTTAGGATATGGAATATGGGAAAGAGTGAGGTGGAGAGAAGAGATCGGGATAACTTTCAGGAGCACATTCAGGCAGAGAAGTCCGACAGACAGATGGATATACCATAGATCCCAGAGGAGAAAAATGGGTACAAGATAGAAAAATTCTGGCATTGATAAGATTACTTTTAGAGAAGACAAATTTTAGGGAATATAAAAAGGCATCAGTAATCTACGGAGTAGGGGTGCCAGAGGAACGAGCAATAAGAGATGAGAAGAAATGGCCAGTGGGCAGGAAGAGATGCTGAAAAGCCTGGTGTCCCAGAAACCAAGCACAGAGAATTTTAAGAAGAAAGGAGCGGTTATAGCAGCAGAAATGGACACAGCAGGAGTTCCCGTCATGGCTCAGTGATAATGAACCTGACTAGTACCCATGAGGATGTGGATTAGACCCCTGGTCTCGCTCAGTTAAGGATCCAGCATTTCCGTTTGCTGTGTGGTGTAGGTCGCAGACGTAGCTCAGACCCCGAGTTGCTGTGGCTATGGCTGTGGCCAGCAGTTGCAGCTCCGATTGGATCCCTCGCCTGGGAACTTACATATACCGTGGGTGCAGCCCTAAAATATAATAATAACAAAAAAGACCAAAAAAATTACCCCACAGAAATAGGTGCAACGTTGTCAATGAGGAGGGAGGGAGAGAAGGAGGAGGAAGAAGAGAAGAAAGGAGATGTGAAGGATGAAAGTGACAAAGAGAGCTTAAGTAATAAGGGGTCACGATGTGAAGAGGCACTAGTAGAACTGAATAAGAAACTCTACTGTGCTAACCTAAAGGCTTCTACAGGTATCTGGCCTTTTAGATCAAAGCTGAATTCTTGGTGATCTATTTATTTTGTTCTTATATCTTCAAGAATTTTATCATTTTTATCCACCTGTTTTATCCCAGCACTATCCATTTAGAATTTAAACTTAAGAATTTCTAAGTTCAGCATGGATCCGAGACACAAACATTGACGTTTTAAAAGTTTGTCTTTACCACCCAATATTCTTTTTCTTAATTTTCTCTCTCCCCTCCAAGCCTTGCCTGCATACTTTTCCTCTGACTTCAGGCTCTTGTTCATCCCGTCTGACCTCAGCTTTCCTACATGAGAAATGATTCTTAGGAAGGAACTTTATAAGCAAATATCTTATCTTGAAGCCAAAGATGGTTTCTCTCCCAGGAGGACAGGGGAGAAAATGTTAAATGTCCTTGTTGGATGTTTCAGGGTGGAATGTCAGAAAATGGTGGAGAGATCTCTGGCCAGGAAGACTTTTCCAATGCCATTCTCGGGTGACCTTTCACCATGAGGCAATCCCCTCTTGAAGGAGAAGATATGGAGGTGCAAGAATGCCTCATTTTTCCCCCTAAAGTCACACTAAACCTTCACAAGATTGAAAGGTCACAAACATTTATTATAGAAGTACTGTTCTTTTTGGAAATTATATTTTTGGCTGATAGTATTTCAATGTACTTAGTTGCTAACATAATAGCCAAGGAACACATATCCTTTATCTTGTTTAATGCCAATTACTCTGTCACTATTTTGCTCAGAGCTATTGGAATAACTTCAAATGTGGTTTGGGACAGACAAGTTCAAGTCTACAGAGGCCATATTTCCATGTCCACTGAATCAGCTGTTTCCTATTGCATTTTTTAAGGCAATATTAATGACTGACTTCTATACAGCCAAGTAGCTTGATCATGCTTTTAATTTAATTCAGTTGTTCAGGAAAGGGAAACAATCCCATTAATCACTTTTAAAGATGCAGTTTATGCATATGATATAGATACTGTGCTTCCTGAAACTGTCTTTGCTGAAGTTTTTTTGATTAGAAGAGAAAGAGTAGCTCAGTGAGCGAAACATTTAATTGTTATGAACTTCGTTTCTAAAAGTAAAGATAAGTGACAGGAGGATTTGCTTGTTCCAATACATAATGGGAAACAATATTAACTTTTGCTCAGTATATCACTTAAAATGTGTTATACTTTCATGGGTATGTTTGTATCTCCTGTAAATTAATTAAATGCTCTCCATCCTCTCTTTACATTTAAGCCTCAGATAACAAGGATCCTAATAAAGGAATTGTGTAAAAGTATTCTCTTACTGAGAGAGAGGGGGAAGTGGACAAGCCCAACATCTCACCAGCAAAGGCCCAGCACCAGAGGCATGTGTGGGTCCCGGCCATAAAGCTAAGCAATAAGTTCTTGAAGGGAAGAAGCAGTAGATTAGCAGTGCTTTCCATTTAAGATCAATTATGTTTCATAAGAAACACAGATGGAAGATCTTTAGCACAACCCTTAATAGTCTGACTAGAATAAATTGGGTGAACTGGTAATAGCTAGATTATTTAAGGAAAAATACTCTCTAAGACATAGAAGCATTACTCCAAAGGAATGATGAGAACTTGATCATGAGGGGGAAAAAAAGAACTAGGCATAGATATGTAAGAATAGAAATAATCTGCTCAGGGCCTGGTGTGATTTTATTTTCTCTGAGGTGCTGTCAAGGACCATTAAATAGAAGAGGCATTTATAGAATCATAAGACTGTCAGAGCTGAAAGGGTCAGCTCTAGTCCAGTCCCTTAATTTTACAGGTGAGAAAACCCAGGCTCATTTATACACGGGTGATAATACTCTGTGAATTCTGCCAGAGGACAGGCAGTCTGGGAGTAATGAAGACCTAGAACTAGACCGACAAACTTGGGTGGAGGTGGGGGAGGAAAGAGGGGCTGGCTTCCAGAAAGGAAGCCCAGTCTCCTGGAAAGGACATGGTATATGAAGCGTACAGCAGCAGAGACAATGTTGGATCCCAGGAAAGCAGTTTCCGCTGGAAGGGCTGAGGCACCAGGAGAATTTTGTTGGGTGGACAGCATATAGCTGGTCCTGTAGGGCCAGCAGGGGGGACTGGAAAAATCCAAGGAGGTAGTGAATCCTGAGCAGGTAACTTGCATCTTAGGTATTCATTTTCAATCCAAAGGCAGGTGTCCCATCCCTGGGAAGAAAGGAATCTTCACAAGGGCAAGACAGGGCTTCAATCCCTGAAAGATATATAACTGGAATGCCAATTAAGTTCAAAGTATATAATCAGCATTGAATTAACTGGATGTTCAAGATGTGTATTTGCAGCTTTAGAGCAAAAGAAATTCTTAGTATCTGGGCACAGGTGAGAGCTAATAGGAGCAAAACAGACAAAAGGTGTGTTCCAAGAGGCTAGGATACAACTCTTTCTTTTTGGCTTTCTAGTGTCTCACCTGAGGCATATGGAAGTTCCTAGGCTAGGTGTTGAATCTGAGCTACAGCTGCTGGCCTACACCACAGTCACAGCAATGCCAGATCCAAGTTGTGTCTGTGACCTACACCACAGCTCACGGCAACACCCAATCTTTTAACCCACTGAGTAGGACCAGGGATTGAACTTGCATGCTCACAGATACTGGTTGGGTTTGTTACCACTGAGCCACAATGGGAACTCCTAGGATACAACTCTTTAAATTTCTCTTAAGGGTGGATTTTTCTAAGAAACTCTAATTGCGAAAATTAAGTGGTTCCAGCTGTGAGGGGAAGAGCTTCAAGTGCCACAAAAATACATTTAGTCACTTCTAACATTGCAGACCCAAGGTCATGTAAAACACTTTTCTGCATTATCGGGTAAATTTTCACATTTAGTAAATAAATCTAATCTAGGGATATTGCCTGAGCAATTCTCAAATATAACTTATATTAGCATTATATAGGGATGGAGAAGTAGAAAAAATGTGTCCTTTCCTTTCTGATTAATAATACTGATTGTTCTCATGCACATGTCTAATAATAGAACTTTGGATTGTGGCTCTTGCTTTTGTTTCCAGCAAAAAGAGAAAAGGAACAATGTAACTAAAGTATCATGTGAAATTTCAGATGAGTGGGATAATCTGTGTTGTTGGAAATTAACATTATTCTGTTCATGGGAAGGATCTTTGGGCTGAAGGTTAGCCTGGTATGATAGTTCATGTTATATGTCAACTTGGCTGATTACGGTGCCAAATTTGGTATTTCTTTGGTCAAACACAAGCCTGGATGTTGCTGTGAAAGTATCTGGGGCATGTAATTAATATTTATATCAGTAGACTTTGAATAAAGCAGGCTATCCTCCATAAAATAAGTGGGGATCGTTGAATCAGTAAAAGGCTTTAAGAGCAAAGACTGAGGTATTCCAAAGAAGGAATTCTCCTCAAGACTGCAACAGAGAAATTCTGCCTGAGTTTTCATCCTGCTCCCCTGTGGAACTGGAACTGTGACATCAACTGTTTCCTGAATTTCTAGCCTGCAGAACTTCTCTACAAATTTTGGACTTATCATCACCCCCATCACATGAGACAGTCCTCTATCTATTTATCCTATCTATCCACACTATTGGTTCTGAAGAGCCCTAATACACATGGCCTACTCTCATACCTTGAATCAAATTCTGAAAAACCTTCAATATCTCAGGTAGCTTGGTTTGGTTAGGTAGCATTTGGATTTTTTGAAAGTGTTATCAGGGAAGTTCCCGTCATGGCAAAGCAGAAACAAATCTGACTGGAAACCACAAGGTTGCAGGTTCGATCCCTGGCCTCACTCAGTGGGTTAAGGATCCTGCATTGCTGTGGCTCTGATGTAGGCCAGCAGCAACAGCTCTGATTCGATCCCTAGCCTGGGAACCTCCATATGCCTCGAGTGCGGCCCTAAAAAGACCAAAGACAGAAAAAAATAAAAAAAATTTAAAAAAAGTATTATCTGGAGAACAATACATCTCAAAACATTGCGCTTCAGTTTCTCGGGCCAAGCCTTGATTAGTTTTGTCTAAATCTGAGTCACAATAAATTTTGTATCTGTTGTATCTCTGCTATTTTTCCTTTCAGGAGCACTTTGAGCCATTTTTTCAGTGGGGATGTGTGAAAACATCTGTGAGGCACTCACAAATACGAGAATCTGAGAATTTGAAGGGCACTTTGCTGATCAGCCTAGATCTCATGAATTAGTCATTGCCAAGTATTTAATAAAAAATAGTGTCAAGTTAAGCAATTGATGTATTGTTTGTTGTCAATCACAAGACATTTAACTATGGATCTGAAAAATCCTCATATTTTTTCACTCATATTTTTATAATTTCTTTAAAGTTGATGTAATCTAAAAGGATTTCTAACCTAGCTTACTGGTTTTGCGAATGAGGTACAGAAAAATTAAACAGCTTTTAACAGTGATTATTTTCAACAAGCAGCCAGAGTGAATTTTTAAAAACATCAGATCATGTTACACCTATGTCCAAAATGTCCAAGGGCTTCCCAACTCACACTAAGAAAAAGCTGAAGTCCTTTCAAGATATACAACCTGCTACTTGATCTGCAGCTTCTCTTTGTGTCCCTTGGCTACTACTTAGACCTCATCTCCTTCCACTGCCTTTCTGGCTCAGTCTGCTCCCGACAGTCCCACTGGCCACCTTGAGGTTCTTTGAACAGACCAATAACTCTCCCACCTCAGGACAGAAATGTGTCCCATTAACAAAATGTTCAGAAGAGCCCATTCATGCAGAAAACGTATACATAATTGAAGCGGTCCAGATGGCAGGCCACTAAGTAGTGGAGGTGGCAGGAGCATGTTCAGAGTCAGAGAAGTCCATCAACAGATTGTGAAAACTCTAATTTGTAGGAAGACTGAGCAAGGCATCTCAGTTCCTGTTTGGGGGAAAGTGGGAAACAAAGCTAGACACGACCATTCATTTAGCAAATATACTGCACACTTATGGTGTGTCAAATACTTTAGGTGCTGGGCATAAAACAATAGACAAAGAGCATTCCATCCCTGTCTTATGGAATATAGATTTTAGTGGAAGAGAACATATAACAAGACAAATAAGTAAGGGTGGTATGTGAGATCATGACAAATGTTACAAAGAATAATGAAGTAGGAAAGAAGGCTGGGATAAGGATTGTCAGAGTCAGGGAACACTAGGAAGAGGAATGTTCAATTTTATATAGTAAAAGCCATTTCGAGAAGGCAGACAAAATGAAAAGTGGCAAGAAAATGGGCCTTGTGGATAAATGAGGAAAAAGGGAAGAGCTAGAATTGTTATTTGTGGGTCAGGAGACTGAATGAAATGACCAAGGAAGAGAGGACAGACAAGGAAGAGAGGGGTCCTTGGTCTTGCATCCTTCTCATTTTGGACAATGGAGGAGGAGGAGCCAGTAG
Source organism: Sus scrofa (assembly GCF_054392235.1). Taxonomy (NCBI): domain Eukaryota; kingdom Metazoa; phylum Chordata; class Mammalia; order Artiodactyla; family Suidae; genus Sus; species Sus scrofa. Next base: position 32,696,189 of record NC_139386.1, on the reverse strand, counting down.
AAGACCTGGAGAAGGTCGGGACCTTGGAAACCACAAAGAAGTGTTTCAAGTTGGAGGGAACAATTAACTGTGACAAAAGCTGCTAGTAAGTCCATTAAAATGAGGGCTGGGTATTGACTGTTAAATTTACAACATGGAGAGCTTCAGTGACCTTGAAAGGATCAGATTCAGTGGAGTGGTACCTGGAAAACCAGAAGGGAGTACATCACAAAAGAGTAAAGGGAAGGAATTAGAGACAGCTAGTACAGACAACTCTTTTGAGGGGCTGTGTTGTAGAGAAGAACAGAGAACCAAGATGTTTAGCTGAAAGTGGGTGTAGAATTAAAAAAGTTTTTTAAAAAAAACTTATTTTCTTTCTCAAGAATGGAGAAATGACAGCATATTATATGCTGTTGCTAATGAGCCAAAAGATGGGTGGTGGGGGAGGCTAGACGAGGCAAGAGAGGTGGGCAGTTTTGGAGTAGGAGAGGATGGGATTGTGAGTAAGTGGAAGGGCCTGATCTCAGACAGGAATACACTGGGAGGAAAGCAGAATAGATAGACCAACAGCACATACTATTGGGTAGGTATATTCTGGTGACAGGAGCTTGAGAATGTTCTTTTCTGGTTGCTTCTGTTTTCTCTGTGATTTAGGAAGCAAGACCATCAGTGGTGGGAGGAGAGGGGAGGACACAAATTGTTGAAGTTTCTGCTTATCTTGTGACTGGGGAGTGGGAGAGAGACTTTCTACTGAAGAAGGAAATGCATTATAGAGATAAATGGAAATAGGGACCTGATTTTTTTTTTTTTTTAATGGCCATACCTGCAGCATATAGAAGTTTCTGGGCCAGGGACTGAATCCTAGCCGCAGCTGTGAATTGGTTGGTTCTAAACAAAATTAAATGTAACCCAATCATGTGCCTTAAGCTGGGCATGAGTTCTCTAGAGAAACAGATAATACTTATGAAATTTTACCAAGAGGAAAGGAAGGGGCAGAGAGATTATATTTTAAGGAATTGGCTCCTGCACATGTGACTGTGGGGCTGGCATGTTTGAAAATCTGAGATCTGCAGAGCAGACTGGCAGGCTAGATACCCAGGAAGAGTGGGAATCCAGCTTGAGTCCAAAGGCAGTCTGGAGGCAGAATTCCCTCTTCCTGGAGAAATCTCATCATTGTTCTTAATGCCTTCAGCTGATAGGCTGAGGCCCACCCATATTATGGAGGGTAATCTGCTTTACTCAAAGTCTACTGATTAAATATTAATCTCATCTAAAAAACAGCTTCACAGAAACATCTAGACTGGTTGAGCAAATATCTGGGTACCAGAGTCTAGCCAAGTTGACACATCACAGTGGTATAGTCTGAATTAACCAAATTGACTGTCACTGGTTAATCATATTTACCAAATTAACCATGACAGTGGTATAGTCAGAAGAAATGAGAGTCAAAGTTAGGGGGAAATGAGGAGAGAGGAAAAATGCTGTGGAAGCAGGAGTGGGGAGTAAGAAGGACACCCATCCCACGCTCAGTCTGACTTAATGCTGGATCAATTAGCTACTTAACTAGAGAGTTTTATTTTCCTGCTACATAGGCATGAAATTTGTTTTAGAATCAGGAACAGAGGTAGCCTAGCAGATACGTATAACATGGTCATCAATTCTTGGAGCATACAGGGCATGATAGCTGCGGTCGCTGACATTCTGGCCATATATGTTGAATATATCTGTCTAATAGTTATAACACTTTGTCTCATTTTTTCCTCATACTATGTGTAAAACATTAAATAAGATGTATATCACATGTAATAGAACAAATGAATCCTCTATGCTCCTTTTTATTGAATATATATTTTTGTATTTTTTTCTGCTTCTTGTTTTTAAGACATAAAAATAATTTTTTAAAATGTCATGTGATAATGAATACTATGTTTGATTTTAATAATAGCAACAATGGAAATGATTATGAGCCAGTTTCCTATGATACCATAAATTCCATCATGGACCGACAGATGTGTCATTTCTAAAGTGAGGGAGCCTACTTCTACCAACTTTACTGCAGCAAATAGCACTGGGTGTCTCACTATATAATCTCCATCCTGGCATAGCATGTAAGACCGAGTCAACAAGTAGTTAGTTACCGCCCTGACTTTATGGAATTACATTATGCTACATATACCTTTCCCTTTTTAGTTTTGGACAGTAAAATAATGTTTGTTATGATTATGGTGAGTGTCACTCATTGACTAAGTCTGAATTTTTTAGAAATAAATATATGTATAACTTATCAGTTACAATTTGGCAGACTTACCAAGCAGAAGATTGTAGTTGTGAGACCAATGAACTTGCTCTTCAATTTATAAATTTTGCTGGCATATTCATTATTTCGTTATGGTCTCAGATTTGTTCCATTTCATTGTTGTCATTTTTCTTTTTTCTTTAGGACATGCTCTCTTTTTTACTCTTCTTGGTAAGACTTGAGATAGAATCTTACCACATAATTTCTGAATACTACTCTTTTTTTTTTTTTTTTTTTTTTTCCTTTTTAGGGCCCAATGGGGCATATGGAAGTTCCCAGGCTAGGGGTCAAATCGGAACTGCAGCTGCTGGTCTACACCATAGCCACAGCAATGCTAGATCCAAGCCTCGTCTGTGACCTATACCACAGCTCAGGGCATTGCCAGATCTTTAGCCCACGGAGCCAGGTCAGAGATTGAACCCACATTCTCATGCATACTAGTCAGATTTGTTACCACTGAACCACAGTGGGAACTCCATGAATACTACTCTCTTACAAGTACTATTTGAATAATGATTTTTTTTGAAAGTTAGTTTTTCAAAATGCTCATAATAAGCAGCATTTCTTGAATCCTCACTATGCTCTTTATGCCTGCTATTAGTGATAGGATGGAGTGGGCACAGGTAGTTGTAGAAGTCCCAACAAGGGACCATAGAAAGAGAAGGAAACCTAGGGGACTTTGGGAGATCACTGTAAATAACTGCTCAAGTGGGCCATCAGAACAAGGCAGGCTCGCTTGACTAGTGGAGGCGAGAGATATACCTCAAGATATTGTGTGGGGGTGGGGGAGGCCTGCATTCAGATTCAGACCAAGGGCAGGGTTTGAGGACCACCCCTTCTGTTGATTTGAATAAGCCTATGACCCTATACCAAGGAGGAGGTACTACTCAAAGAAAGAAAAGGTGGTCTTTGCCCACCTCCAGGTCCCTTGGGTGAAAAAGCTGTAGCCCACCTAATCCTGGGGGCAGAGCCTCCTTGCCTGCCCGCTTGCATCTCTCACAAGCCGTCCTATCTTGATAAAACTATTTCTTGCCTATCACTTTGTCTCTCGCAGTAATTCCTTCCACATGGAGGCATAAAGAAGCTGAACCTCGTTAAGTCCAGACACTGGGCGAGTGATTCTAATTTAAAACTGTGGGTTCAAGTCCCAATCTGGATTTAGGCTGGGTTCAGGCCATTGGTGCTGTTAGTTTCACCAGCAATACTTATAATTTTGAATTTTGCACTTAAGGTAACTAAGGCTCAGAGAGGTGGATAACTTAGGGAAGATATCACAGCCAATAAATGGCAGGTCACTATTCGAACCCAAGTTTGTTGAACTCTAAAGCCGTTCCTCTTTCAACTGTGTCATGCAGCATACGCTAATTCCTTTTATCTTTTTAACAATAACAAGAGCTGACATTTTAAAAAACAATTACCATGTAACTCTTTCATACATTTGGCATGCATTATCTAATTTAATCCTCCCCGCCCCACTCCCACCCAAATATAAACGGTTTATTCACTTTTGTTGTCAAGAACACAAAATACAAATTAGACCGTCCACCCTCGTCCCCTCTCCCCATAGTTCCTCAACGAGGCGCCGTCCAGTCCTGGCCCTCAGGCCGGGAACCTGGTAAAGCTGATGCAGAGCACTATCTCCCTAACGTCTCCTGGGTCCCCGAGTGGGCTCAGATACAGGTCACCACCCCGCAGCCGCAGCAGGTGCGCACGCAGCGCTGCACAGGGCTGGCTCATGCATCCTTGGCTGACGCCCATGCGCGGCTTGCAGGTTCCGGAGGCTGTCCGCCAGGTCAGCTGACCGCCGGGTCACGGCTGGAGGCCAGGGCTAGGTTCCTGGTCAGTTAGTCTTGAGATCCGGCAGCATCAGCCCACGCGCGGCATCTGTGGGGTGTCTTTGGGGACTCTAGCTAGTCAACGATGGCGCAGCCTTCTTCTCATGAGAGGTTCACACTGGCTTGGGCTCCACAGAAGACGAGCCGAGTTGTCTTCCGGAAGATTTCTTGTGTCCGGCCCTAGGCGCATGCACCGCGACTGGCTCCTTCAGGTCCACGTGCGTCTTGGGCGGCACAGGCTGTGGCTGCGAAGCTGCTGCAGCACTTGGGCATGGCTTACCAGGCCTCTCCCGTCCGGGAGGTCCCAGCCTGCATTTACACCTTTAACAGCTTGATGAGGTAAGTAGTATTATTACCCTTATTTTGTAAAAGAGGAAATGGAAGCTCGGAGAGGTAATAATGCGCCGAAATCAAACAGCCAGTTTCTGGTCCGGGTTGTATAGGAAAGGGAGATGCCATTATGATTCCACTTTTGCAGATGAAGAAACTTGAGATTCAGAGCCGTGATTCGTTCATGTTTACGAAGCTGGTAAGTGGCAAAACTGAGTCTTATAGGTTTAAATTTCATGACTCTAACAAGAGTAGTAGAAAAAAATTTTTGTTTTAAAGTATAGCGTTCTAAATGGCTCTTGAAAGATAGGAGAGCTATACTATCTGTGTAGTGAGAACTCTAAGCATTTACTCTATGTGAAACTTAAGGGAAGTGAATGCAAGTGAAGAATGTGGAGGAGACCCATTAAGAACACTAAAGGAGCGAAGTTCCCATCGTGGCTCAGTGGTTAGCGAATCCGACTAGCATCCTTGAGGACGTGGGTTTGATCCCTGGCCTCGCTCAGCGGGTTAAGGATCCGGCATTGCTATGAGCTGTGGTATAGGTCTCAGACACGGCTCGGATCCCATGTGACTGTGGCGTCCCAGTTGGACCCCTACCCTGGGAACCTCCATATGTCTCGAGTGCAGCCCTAAAAAGACAAAAAATAAAATAAAATACAAAAAAAACCCCAAAGAACACTGAAGAACCATTTCATACCTTGAAGGATAACTGTGGACTGTTGAGAAACAGGAATAAAAGACAGTCCAACCAGGCGTGCAGAAATCAGAAATTGGATTGCTCTTTAGAAACAAATGTCACTAGCAATTGCAAAGATATTTTTTAATCTGTGAAATAAGTATAACCTTTTAAGTCTACATCTTTCTTGTTCTCTTTTCTCTGTGTTCATCAGACAAATAATCTTGGTCAGTTTTTTCAACATTTGGAATGCCAGCAATCATGCTTTCATTAATATAATGCTATGAAGTTTGTTAACACAAAGTTACAGGTTTGTAATAATTTAAAGGAGTCCATTTCTGAACTCCAAATTCTTCCAAGCTCTTTTCTTTTTAGGAGTGAGTATGGCTATTTACTATCGACATATGTTTTAGCAATAAAAGAATTATTGTTTAGGCACTTGATCTGAGTCCTGGTTACCTGGGTAATGTGCTATTTCCAGTAGACATGGTCCAGGCTGGTAGAAACTTCGCCCTCATTCATGCACTTGTCACATGAAACAACAGCAAAATTTGAGACAAAAAATAAGAAATTTATACTCTTATAGGAGTTCAGATTGTAATTTTCAAAATCTCCAAATACTGTAAATAATTTTTTTAGAAGAGATCATCAGTTTGGTAAAATATTAATGCAGATACTCCTCTGAAGGATTTCGTTACCAATTTTATTTTATTTTTATTTTTATTTTTTTGCTTTTTAGGGACACACCTGAGGCATATGGAAGTTCCCAGGGTAGGGGTTGAATGGGAGCTACAGCTCCCAGCCTACACCACAGCCACAGCAGAGTGGGATTTGAGCCATGTATGCGACCTGCACCTCAGCTAATGGCAACGCTGGATCCCTGACCCACTGAGCGAGGCCAGGGATTGAACCCAAGTCCTCATGGATACTAGTCGGATTTGCTTCCCTTGTGCCACAACGGGAACTCCCAAAATCTGATGCTCTATGGACTGAGCTATCCAGGCTCACCCAGTTTTTTAATTGAATGACAATATGTTTGACATGTTTGTATGTGTGTTTAACAGTGCCAATTCTTTAATTTCTATGCAGAATCAATTATGTGAAGTTCAAAAATGCAAATATAAGAAAACTGAACAATGTTTCCCCTTGTGGATCTCTTCTAAGCTTCTTTGAAATGTATATGTGGTGTCCTTGTGTAATTATAACAAAATTGTAAAGGCTGTCGTTTGCTTATGTGGTTCTTGGGATAGGACATTTATTTTTAATCCTTTCTTATTTATCATTTATTATCTGTCCTTTAAATGCATCTCTTTGTTTTATCCAGTATGCTAATTAAATATATTTTATGTGAGTTTTTTTTTGTGTGTATAGAAAACAAAGCATACTACTACTGTGTCAGCATGTTAGTAGGAAAAGGGTTGGAATTGGTCCATTCTGAATGGCTAGCAGTTTAAGAAGTAATATTTTAAAACTTTATTAAGCCTCTGGTAGGATATCATATCTCCACTCTGGAGTGTGAGGAGGGTCAGAGTTGGAATTCAGAGTTAAAAGTCAAAGTGGAAGGAGGGAGGCCCATTGAGGACACTGAGAAGGTGTATGCAGAGCTCAGGGGGCTTATCATGAAAACAGAATTGAATGGAATCACCAAAGAATGAGGACCATATCTTAAAATTCCAGTGACATTATTTAAATTTATTGCAGAAAGGCTGGGTAGGTACACCAGAAAATTCTCTGCACAGAGAGTCACAGTGGAATTCCTTAGGAAAAAGTCATGACGGTAGTCTTAACATCTTTAGAAAATGTGTAGGGAAAGTGAATATAAGGAAGTTTTATGGTTTGAAGAGTATGAAATGCTTCTTGAAGTGGTAAAATGTTGAGCCAATTAAGATGAATCTCAGGGGAAAAAAGTGGCTGATGATCTTGTGGGGTCAAGTGTGAGGTAATAATAGTAGTAGGAATAGCAAACACATCCTACCTGCCAGATGCTGGGTAAGGTGTTTAATGAACCTTGGCTTTGATTTTCACCAGTAATCTTGCAGCCTCAGGGTGCTCACCCAGGTAAGCAAGGGCTTAGATGTCCAACACTGCAGTTCCTGTGATGACTCTACCCTGCCTGTTCTTGGGGGTTAGGCCAGTTCTGGAAGCTCTGCTTATCTCTACTTCTGAAGTGCTACCCAGAGAATTCGCCACTTAGATCTTTGATTTCAGGGCACCATATCTGAGACTGAACCATGTCTGCCACCAGCTCCTTATTTTTTTCTTCCAATTTTATTAAGATATGATTGATATTCAGCATTGTTGAAGGTGTACAGCGTAATGATTTGACTAACATACACATTGTGACAAGGTCACCACATCTCATACAGATACAAAAGAAAAGGAAAAAAAATTTCCTTATAATGAGAACTCAGGATTTACTCTCTTAACTTTTATATATAACATACAGCAGTGTTAATTACATTCCTAGTACTTATTCATACTGTAATTGGAAGTTTGTACCTTTTGACCACCTTCATCCGATTCCCCCTCTTCCTATCCCCCTGCCTTTCATAACCACAAGTCTGACCTCTTTTTCTATGAGTTTATTTGTTGAAGTATAATTGGCCTACAACACTGTGCTCCTGGTGCACAGCATAGTGATTTCACGGTTCCATATGCAGCAAAATGATCACTGCAAGTTACTGCTTGTAAATCTTGCTCTCTGATCTCTCCCACTGAGGACCCCCATTTCTGGCTCTGTTTTTCTTATTCTTGCCAAATTCCAGTGAATTCTCCTCTACTTAGCTGCCCCCCTCCTTTTGCTTATAGGATGTGGTGCATGTCCTCCTGGAATTAACTCTAAGAATGAACTAAAAGTCAGAGGAAGAAGTGGGTCAGATTCAGGTAGTCAAACTAGATTCAGGAAGGAAAAGAAAGGTAAGGCGAGGTCATGAGTGCTGCTAACATTTTCAGTAGAATCCTAGTGTGAGCTTGACTCCAGACCTGGGTACACAGTGCCTATGTAAAATAATGTTGCCCCTGCTTTTTGCTCTCTGCACTCTTATGCAGCAGCAGCATTTTGCTGGCTCAGGGCCCACAGGTGTATAGCTAGCTGGAAGGAGCACTCAGAAGTCAGCAAGCACACTGTTCCTACGTGGAGCATGAGAAGAGGGACTGTAGTTTACAGAAGGGCCTTACTGCATTGTCCAGAAAGTCTCCAGGCAATCCTAAAAACCCACACGTTCTGTCTGCCTTGGAAAATATTATTCAGTGAAAGTTTAATATTTTATTATCGTTATTGTTAGGATTGTAGTTTAAAGGGAGAACCAGATTTTAAGGTAGAGATGAGTGTTGATGTAGTGAATTTTTAATGTGCTATATTATTGCCATTTTTAGACAAGAAAGACTGTCTTTGGTGAGAGTTTTCATCTCCTGAAATAGTGTAAAGACTATTCACTTATTCAGCAAGCTTATGGTACTGTTATGTATATGCTGCACATTGTATTTGTGCCGAGACTAAAAAAAGGGGAATAAGTTCTGGTTCTGACATCAAGGAACCTAAAAGAGAGTTAGGGAAACTTAGAATCCTGTAGAATTATTTGAAGGTGCAGTGACGCATTTGGAGTGGCACGACACATGTCAGCATAGTGTGACAGGGTCATAGGGATGAGTCCTCAGTTTGGGAGGGTTAAAAAAAATCTCCATGGAAAATATTTGAAATGTGCCTGAAAAGTGAGCAAATGTGCTGAATAAGCAAGGACTAAGGTGCTTGAAGCCAAGGAATGTGGGTGAGCAGATCCCAAAGTATAAAGAAGTAGGGCTTAGAGGAATTGCGTTTGAGACAAAACCTTCTGATCATAACCTGGAAGATGAATAAAAGGGGTGTTAGATCGGAGGCAGGAGAGAATCTTAGAATAATCTTTCTAAAGGACTGAATAAGGCAGTAGCCACACGGATGGCAAGAAGGGGACAGATTGGATTGGAAAAATGATTTTGCAGAGATAGGATCAATAGGACTTGGTTGTGCATTGGAGCAAAGGACAAGGAGCAATTTAAACTGATTCCAAGATTCTTGGCTTGAATGACAGGATAGAGGGTCAGCTATTTACTAAAGTGGGAAGGTTCAGAAGAGGAGCAAATATAGAGTACAGACTGGAGATGATTGTGAGATGTCTGTGAATAATCTAGGCAGTAAAATAGGTATTTCTGGACCACAGGAGAGACGTCTGATGTGGAGACATGGACTTGAGTGTTACTAGCATGTAGGTGTCAAGCTGTTGTAGCTACAGGAATTAGTAAGATCTCATAGGAGGATGTTTATATTGGAAAGCAATAGAGAAGTCATCCCTGGCAATTACTCCCATTACAGGGCTGGGAGGAAAGGGATCTGGAAAATAAACCGAGAGAAGTGGCAAGATTAGTAGCATGGTACGCAAGAGGGCTATTTCCAGTTGACCAAAGGAAGAGACGTTCCAGCAGGAAGATGTCAAGTGATGCAGAGAGGTCAAGATTTCCAATAAAAAGAGATCAGTGTGTTAGGATGTCAAAGATGACCTCTGCCAGAAGGGAGTCCGGGGAGTAGGAAGGGCAGAATCTTCACTACAGTTCACTGAAGAGTCAGTAAGGGGGAAAAAACCTATTCTTTGGAGAAGCTTGCTGAGAAAGGACAGTGTTTGCTAGTAGGGAATTAAATGCTAAAGAGTGAATATTTTCAAACAGGAACTTGAGCGGTTTAGGGTTCTGCAAGGAGCCTATGAAGAGAACAAGATGTTAAAATACAGGAAAAGAAGTTCCCGTCGTGGCACAGTGGTTAATGAATCCGACTAGGAACCATGAGGTTGCGGGTTCGGTCCCTGCCCTTGCTCAGTGGGTTGACGATGCGGCGTTGCTGTGAGCTGTGGTGTAGGTTGCAGATGCGGCTCGGATCCCGCTTTGCTGTGGCTCTGACGTAGGCTGGTGGCTACAGCTCCGATTAGACCCCTAGCCTGGGAACCTCCATATGCCGCAGGAGCGGCCCAAAGAAATAGCAAAAAGACCAAAAAAAAAAAAAAAAAAAAAAAAAAAAAAAAAAAAAAATACAGGAAAAAGAGGAAGCACCTTTGCAGCAAGTTACCAGAGGAGATGGGAAGAAATGGATTCAGGTTAGCCCAGCCCAGGAAGGACACTTTTCTTTGAGACTTAGGGGGAGAAGGTGACATTTGGCATAACCCCCATTCTTCTGAGTATCCTGCAAAGCATTCTAGTCTGCGTTTTTCTTATTGTTGTTTTATTAGGATGTAATGAATCATTGGGATGTTTTCTTCAGGCTTTTATTTTTCTTCAGATATTTAATCAAATATTGTGCTTGTTTATTAGTTATGTTTTCATGTTTTTGATTTTTGTGAAGATGCAGTCTTTCTGGCACAAGCATTTGCAAATTAAGTGTTATTAAAACCACAAGAGCTGAAAAACCCTGATTGCCAGGCTTAATTATCAGCTTTAATTCTCTCAGTTGTGTGAGCATTGGTGTCATAAGGCAAATCCCAAATGTCTGCTTACAAAAGTTCTTCTGTTTAGGCTTTAAGAATTACAAGAACTGAAGCTACTCTCCTTATGTAATTTTCTGTGACGTTTTCCTGAAAATCAAACCCTTAGTTTCTGGTTATCTGGAGTCTGTCTCTCTTTCCTCTCTCTCTTTCCCTCCCTCTTGTCTCCTCTCCTTCTCTTCCTTCTTCTTTCATTCCCTCTCTCTTTCCATCCTTTCTCTCTTCCCTCCTTTCTTTTCCAAATCACAGATTTCCCTCTTTTCTGTGTTGTAAATAATTCTGCAGTCAGTAGACCATTGCCAATTCCTTCTTGCAGACCTTCAGCCTTTCTTGCTTTAATCGTGGCAACAATCTCCCTACTGGTACTGCTGCCACAAGTCTTCATCTGCTCAAATCAACCTTCCATATGTCCACCAGCATTATTTTTTACAAAACTTTAAAAAACACTTATCTGCAACATGAAAATTGCTTGTGGCCTTGACAGTAATAGTTTGAGGGGAGTGGGGGGCAGAAGGACTAGGCTGATGGCTTGTCTCATTCTCTTACTTTAGAGCCTAGTATGACTCTCATTGGCAGTAGTATAGAGACCAAATTGCATCTAAGGATTTTGTAATCTATCTCCAATTTAATAAGACTTGATCCCCCCAAGGTGTCTTGTCTTTTCATATATGTGTATAACCAGTGTTCTACATGTTTGCTGTCCTGAAGTAGTTTCTTTTCCCAGAACATTCCATGTTCTCGCTCATCCTCATGTTCCATTTTCCCGAAATGCCTCCCCTCGGTTTGCACATGAAAAAAAAACTACCTGGAGTTCCCACTGTGGTGAAGCAGCTTAAGAACCTAGCATTGTCTTTGTGGTGGAGCAAAAAAAAAAAAAAAAAAAAAAAAAAAAACCCAAACAAACGAAAAAAACCTGCTTATTCTTTAAGGCCCAGTTTAAATATCATCTTATGTATACCCTATTGTTGTAATTTTCATCTTGTGGTGGTGTTCTTATAAGAGGTAGCAGAAGTTATTTCAAAGAAAACTAAATATGGTTAGGAGAGGGATTCCTGTGGTTTCTACTCAGCCTTATTCTCGAGATAAAAACTTTTGTTGACTTTATTTGGAGGAAGTGAGTCGTTATCTCAGAGTTCTATTGTAGTTGTTTACTTGTCTATTTTTCCTGCTAATTAATTTCTGTATTCCCGCACTTAGCTCGTAGAACACACAAATACATGTAGAGTAAATAACATTTAACTGCACAAATAGGTGATCCCTAAGGATTAGCTCTGTTCCTGGACAGCAAAAGATAATAAGGAGGCATTCAGAAAATCAGCTACTCTAATAAGCAAAATTGCATAGTTAAGTTTGAAAGTTACTGCAAGATGTTTAGTAATATGTAGAAGTGAGTCATTTCTCACACTAGTCAAATTTGGCATTGACCTAATTTTTATTAAAGTGCCCTTGTGGTTTCTGGGCTTCCAGGGCAGGCACAGCTCAGCAGTTCTGGAAACCTGAGAAAGAGCCCTGTGAAAGACTCTGGGTCTGTTTAGCTTACTGTGAGAAGAACCAGTCTCTTAATACATTATAAAGTCTTTTAAAACAGACACCACTTAGCAAGTATGTATGTGTGAGTGTGTGTGTGTGTGTGTGTGTGTGTGTGTGTGTGTGTGTGTGTGTTTGAGAGAGTGTGTGTGGGATGTTGGCAATAATTTTGTTCACTAAAGAAGATTGGCCATAATTCTTGGACTTGGTTGTTTTTTAACTGGCAACATGAAAAACGACTACATAGCACAGTAAGCAAATAGACAAAAAGTGGGTTTTTTTGAAAGTTGTCATTTAGCTACTATTTTTAGGCACTTCTTAATGGATTTGTGACTATCTGTTGTGGAGAAAACTATAGAGTAAATCTATTTTAAATGAATATAAAATTACTTTAGAACATTTTTGAAAAGTTATCGAGAGATTTAAAAATACGGAAGTATGGATATGGATGAGACCTAATACATTTGAAAACCAAGTTGAAAATGCAGTATTTAAAACTGTATGATACTGGTTCAATAATAGACAGATCAGAGAAACAATATGCTGACCAGAAACAAATGCCATTATGTGTAAGAATTTAATACATAACAAGAGGCGTTGCAAAACAGTGGAGAACAAACTGATGACTCAATAAATGATGCAATAATTGGCATTCTTATATTGTGAAAAAAGCAATCAATTAGTTACCTACTCTGCATCATATACAAAAATAAATTTCAGGCAGAAAGAAGGGTTAAATATAAAGTCAGTTCAGAGATAATCTTAAAAAGGATTGACTTTATTTTTTATCAGGCTTCTAGAAGGGGAGGACTCTCTAAGCTTAGACGCAAAAGGGGAAAGTACCAAGGAAAAGATCAACATCTTTGTCTTAGTCATGTAGCTAAAAGTTTGCACAGTCCCTTAAAAAAAACAAATACCTAAATCCAACCCAGACAAACTGGCAAACAATAGAGTAAGATAAAATATTTTTAGCAAATTTAAGAAATGAAATTTAGTATCTTTACCAAGGGAAGAATACATGCAAGTCTCTGTAAAAAATTCACACGCATGCAAAAAAAAATAAATAAATAAAACTGATAAACAAAGGTGGCAAAATATTTGTCTTCATTAGCAAGCAAAGAAATATAAATCTAAACAAGATTGAAATGCTATTTTTGCATATTAACATAGCATAACATCAGAATTAGTGAAAATAGGAGTTCCCATTGTAGCCCTGCAGGTTATGAACCTGACTAGTATCCATGAGGATGCGGTTTTGATCCCTGGCTTCCCTCACTGGGTTAAAGATCTGGCGTTGCTGTAGCTGTGGTGTAGGCCAGCAGCTGCAGCTCTAATTAGACCCCTAGCCTGGGAACTTCCCTATGCTGCAGGTTCGGCCCTAAAACAAAAGCAAATAAAACAAAAAACAAAACAACAACAAAAAAAAGAGCGCGAGAGAGAATTAATGAAAATATTTAGTGATTGAGACGGTGTCGTGAATAGGCATTCTCTTATTATTATATTATTTTGTTACATGACCATTCTGGTAATCCAGTCCTGTTCAAGTTGTGTTCAAGTTCTTTTAGTCTCCCTTTCCTGAGATTTTTGTACACAGTGTTCTCCTTTTGTACAATTGTTTATATGAATTGTTTGTTGAAATCAACTTAATAATCTTCACTGAGCCTAAAAAAAGGGGTCATGTATTTTGACCCATAATTCCATTTCTAGGAATCTGTCCAAAGGAATTAATTGCCAAAAGCAAAGCCAAAACAATCCTTATGGGAAAAGATGTGTATCAGAGTTTGTATTAGTATATGTGACTGCTTTAGCAAATTACTGTAAACTTGGTGGCTTAAAACAAAAGAAATTTATTCTCTCACAGTTTTGGAGGCTGGAAGTCCAAGATCATTATCACCTGGCTGAAATCAAGGTGCCAGCAAGTCTGTGCTCTCTCCAAAGTCTCTAGGGGAAAATCCATTCCTTGCCTCTTCCAGCCTCTAATGGCTACTGGTGTTCCTTGGCTTGCGGCTGCCTCACTCCCGTCTCTACCTCTGTGGTGACATGGTTTGCTTCTCTTCTGTCAAACTTCCCTCTGCATCTCTCAGAGGACACTTCTGATTACAGTTAGTGCTCACCTGGATAATCCAGACTACTCTCCCCACCTCCAGATTGTTAATGGATTGCCATCTAAGACCCCTTTTCCGCATAAGGTAACATTTACAGGCTCCAGGGATTAGGACTAGGATATCTTTGAGGGCATTTTCCTTTCTACCACAATGTGCATGCATTAATGCCCATAAATGTTTGCATAAGATGCTATATGAGGTACAGGATAGGCTGCAGTGAGCTGGGACGTGGTACCTGTCCTCAAGGAGCTTACCCGTTGGGTGGGAAAGCCAGATAAGTAGCCAGCGATTGCAGTCTACAATGAGGAGAAGCCCAGGGGCTAAGAGGACCTGGTTTGAGGGTGTCAGGGAAGGAAGGCAGTAATGTGTCGTTTGCAACTTGGAAGATAGGTGGGAGTTGACTGAGGGGTGGCTTGGGGAGAAAGGAAGCCAATCAGACTTCCATACTTCATATATCTTTTAAAATACAACCTATTTTGTGAATAAATATAAATAAAATAAAATAAATTTTATTTTTTGTCTATTTAGGGCCACACCCATGGCATATGGAGGTTCCCAGGCTAGGGGTTGCATCAGAGCTATAGCTGCTAGCCTATGCCACAGCCACAGCAATGCCAGATCTGAACCGTGTTTGCAAGCTACACCACAGCTCATGGCAATACTAGATTCTTAACCCACTGAGCAAGGCCAGGGATTGAACCCAGGTCCTCATGGATGCTAGTTGGGTTCATTTCTGCTGAGCCACAACGTGAACTCCATAAAGCATAACATATTTTAGTTCTCCTCATGTGCCCTGTGCTCTCCTGTATTTGGATCCTTGTTCCTCTTTGGGCCTTTACACAATGCTGTTACCTCTTTGAGCTCCTTCTCAACTTTCAGGTTTTAACCTGAGTGCTTTGCGTTTTCACAGCATTCACTTCTTCTCCTGCCATGACCCTTACACCCAGTTCTAACTATCTGTTTACTTGTACATATTCTCCATGAGTTTGTTACTTTGGAGAGATTTTGTTTTTACATGTATGTCGTTCACTATAGCGCTGCTAGCTTCCTATCTTCTGGCATCTAGTTGATTCAAATAAGGATTTTCTGAGTGAGTAAGTGAGTGACTGACTGAACACAGCTGGTGGGGAATTTCCAATTGAGACACATTCACTTTCCAGTCTTTTTTTTTTTGCTTTTTAGGGCTGCACCCACAGTACATGGAAGTTTCCAGGCTAGGGGTCGAATTGGAGCTGCAGCCTCTGGCCTATGCCACAGCCACAGAACACCAGATTCGAACCACATCTGTGACCTACACCACAGCTCGTAGCCATGCCAGATTTCTGACCTACTGAGCAAGGCCGGGGACCAAACCCACCTCCTCATGAATGCTAGTCCAATTCGTTTCCACTGCTTCACAATGGGAACTCCCTCCCAGTCCTCTTTTTTGCACTGAACTTTTATTAAATATGCAGTTTATCAAGGTAGACTAAGCACTAGATTTGACATGAGTTAGACAGATGCAGGTTCATGATTAGTTTTTCTGCTGTGTAACTATCTATCAGCTAACATCCCTTGGCCTCCTTTTTTATTTTTCGGTCTATAAAATTCAGAGTTTGGATTCAAGTATATCTGAAGTCTCTTTCTTTATCCTGCATTTTTCCATGATTCTTGCTATTAACTAGTCAAACCGTTTGTTTGTCTATGCACCTTTCGGTTTGGGAGGCTTTTTCTCTTCTCGTCTCCCTTGGAGACTTCCTAGTAAACTTTAAGCCATAGCTCCAATACCTGTTGTTCCTGTGTCTCCCCTAAAGCTGGCAGGACTCCTCATTCTTCTTTTCAGAACACTTTGCAAGCATCAGTCTTACAGAATGTACCACATTGTACATCGTTGCTTATGTGTTTCCTATCTCATTCCCTTCCCCATCCTTTCACCCTCAACTAGGAATGACAGCTCCACAAAGCAGGTATGATGTTTTCAAGTTTTAAAATTCTTTGTATCCCTATGCTTAAGTGCACGTCAGGCATCAATTAACAGTGTATACAGTTAATTCTTTTTCCTTTTCTCACATGTCGTATGTGAGCTTTTAAGAATATGAGGTAAGAAGGAAAGAGGGATGTTAATGCCACAGCAAGTCAGTAGCAGCTGGGTCGCAGCAGTGCACTGCCAGCCTACAGTTTACACAACTGCTCTGCTCAGCTATGTTAGTTTAGTCCAAATGGTTACTTTGTGTAAATATAATTCTTAATACCTTACCAGCAGTACATGGACTTGGCTGAGGTTGTTCAGAGCAGGAAAGGGAGGCAAAGCTTACTTCTTAGAAGGAAGTAACAGGTATCAACCTTTTTGAGCTACCTGGATCCATTTGGTAATTTACTTTTAGTAAATTGCTTAAGTGGAAGCTTAGTGGCCTAGAAAGTTAGCACATCTGCCTAAAAGAAAGCAATCGACTCTCTCCTCAGTTATGGGATTAGTTCTTAATGGCCTCTTTAAATCTTAATGACTTCCTCAGTGTGGAACAGTGTAGTCTTTTATGGTATTCTAACTTAAGCATTTCAAATCAAATCACACATATTTATTGAGTTCTGTGCAAAGCATGGTGCTTAGCTGTGGGGCATGCAAAGATGGGTAAGATATAGTTGCTGTCATTAAGGAGGGTACTATCTTACTGGGTACACAAGACAAATGTGTGATAAATTAAATAATAATATATGGTTTAAATAACAATTGGAGAGACTCCTTGAAGTGATTTCATAAGGCAGTAAGTGATTAATCGGCAGATTAATTATTCAGACTACTAGTAGGCATTTCAGAGAGTAGGGAGAACCCTTTAGGTTATGGAAGGCTTTATACTGAAGAAAGTATTTCAGTTAGGCCTTCCAAAATGCCAAGGAAGGAGTTCCTGTTGTGGCTTTAGGTTAAGGACCTGATGTCTCTGCGAGGATACAGCTTTGATCCCGGGCCTTGCTCAGTAGGTTAAGGATCTGGTGTTGCCCCCAGCTGCAGCATAGGCTGCAGTTGCAATTCTGATTCTCGACTCCTGGCCCAGGAACTGCCATGTGCTGCAGGTGTGGCCATAAACAGGAAAAAAAAAAAAAAAAAAAAAAAAAAAAAAAAAAAAAAAAAAAGCCTGGGAAGGGAGAAGGGATTTGTATTTTCTGGGGACGTGAGTAGGAATGACCTGTCACCTGGTGGAACAGGTAACACTATCAGGAAGTAGTAGGTAGTGGGTTGTCTTGGTTTGTGCTCTTATAACAAAATTGTGTAGCTTATAAACAATGGGAAGTTATTTCTTATATTTTGAGAGGCTAGAAATTCTGATTTCTGGATGCTGGCATGATTAGCAAGGGCACTCTTCAGGTGGTGGACTTTTCATTGTATCTTCAAATGGCAGAAGGGGTAAGGGTGTTCTCTTGGGCCTCATTTTATCAGGGCTTTTGTCGTGATGTGGGTTATCCCTTCACGACCTAATCACCTCCCCAGGGACCTGCCTCCTGATATCACCACATTGATCATTAGGATTTCAGCATATGAATTTTGGGCAATACCATCATTCAAACACCAGGATTAAACCAGTACATTTCTGGGAGAGAGTTCACTCTGTATTATAGCATCTAGAGGGAAACAGTCAACAAAATGTGACATAATCTTGGCAAGGAGTCAGTGTCAAAAGATCTAGCATAAAGGAGAAAGTGGTCAAATTAATGACTGTACACAGATAATATTTAATTATAGCAACACTGACAATTACATAGCAATCACAATGGCAGCAGCAGTAATCACCAATTTTTGGGTGCTTGCTAAGTGCCAGGCACATATACATGATCTCACTTCATGTATTAATTCTTCTAATCGTCATGAAATCATAGATTAGTTGCTATTATAATTCCCCTTTTACAGATTAGGATATTGAGACATCAATCCTCAAGTAGATGATAACTTACCAGTCAAATGGCACAAAAGAATAGTACCAGTCTTTGGGCAGAGGCTGTCTTGGCAACCTTCTAGCCCTATAGGGATCTGAGAATTTTAAGCAGGTTGTTAGGAGATGGTTTAACACACAAGGTCTTTAATCTGGCCTGAATGATCTGTTCACCATACTCATCAGCCCATGAATTTAGGTTGCAACCACCCAGTGGTGTCTTTGCCATTTGGCTGCAGTTCCCTAGTACTTTCTTACTCAGTCTCTATTTAGGCTCCATCCTGTCCTTCCAGCTGTGAGACCTTGGCCTTGAATTCCTGCCTTTTAACTTCTGCATTGGTTTTGAACTTAACTCCCTCTGGTCTTAAAACTTGGTAATTACTGGTGCTTGACTTGCCTCCTGCCTTGGTGGCCTGTTGGACTGTCTCTAGCAGGAAGTTCTAGTTTCCATTGCAACCTCCAAACTCAGTCTTTGGACCCAACACTGTCCTTACCACATATCCCACACAGGCCAGCTCCTTCCTCACTGTTCCCTCAAGTAGGGATGAGCGGTGGGAATATGGATGGGTTCAGACATGAAAAACATGGATTCATGTTTGGGAATCAGTGAATTTGCCTGGAGCAGAGTTCTTTGAGGGAATAGAGGAAAGTCTGATACAGTCCATTGGTATAGAGATGGGGAGGGCCCTATCTTGAAATACTTGAAATGTAGCAATTCCGGCAATAGTGTTTAACATGAAAATAATTATAAAACCATCAGCAATGTGTTTTAAATGCTCCACCTCTGGATTCTGTTTGCAAAAGTCACACGTTGGATCTATTTTAGGTAGACTTTTCTTTCCAGTTTCAAGGAATATGTACAACTTTAGGATATTTTAGATTAGTGTTTCTTAAGGAGTTATTCACTGGAATCAGGCTCAGATACATAAAACGAAGATTCTGAGGTCATGCCCCTCATTTCCTAGGTCAGAAGCTTTTGGGGTTTGGAGATAGTAGATTTTGAATTCTCACCTGAGGTTGAGTACACCCAATTTTTAATGAAGATCAAGAAACACTTCAGCCACATAATCAGGCTTTAGAGAAAACTGTAAGAACTTTTGTGAGTGTGTGATTCTAGTGATAGTTTTTGTCTCTTTAGCAGTATTGTTATTTAATATCTCACCACTATGACTCTGCTTTTTTATTCAGTAACAAACTCCTTAGCCCTTACAACTAGTAATCTCTATTCTCCTACTTGCTACCTACTTATTTTTCTTTTTCTTTTTCTTTTTCTTTTTTTTTTTTTTTTTGTCTTTTGTCTTGTTGTTGTGCTATTTCTTGGGCCGCTCCCACGGCATATGGAGGTTCCCAGGCTAGGGGTTGAATCGGAGCTGTAGCCACCAGCCTACGCCAGAGCCACAGCAATGAGGGATCCGAGCCGCGTCTGCAACCTACACCACAGCTCACGGCAACGCCGGATCGTTAACCCACTGAGCAAGGGGCAGGGACCGAACCCGCAACCTCATTGTTCCTAGTCGGATTCTTAACCACTGCGCCACGACGGGAACTCCCTTTTTTTTTTTTTTTTTTTTTTTGTCTTTTGTCTTGTTGTTGTTGTGCTATTTCTTTTATTTTTCTTACTTCTGTTTTCTATTGCCTTACAGCTTCTACTGCTTCATGCCTTATGCTTCCTGCATTTTCTCTAGATTTCTGTCTGCTCTTTTTTTCCCTTCAACTAATAATTTTGTCATTATCCAGGCAAAAGTTGCAGTCTTAAATCGGAGATAAGGAGATCTCTGCAAGAGATAATGCTTGTAGTTTTTATTGGTTTTATTTTCTATCCTCATGAAAAATTTTAATATTGGCAGGGTTATAGAAGAAATAAAACTGTGATTTATATTTCTCAAGTTATGTAATTAAAATCACATATTCTATCGTGTTTTCCCCATCTGTCTCTAATGCTGCACATGCCCTGACTTTAAACTCTACACCAAAGATAACTGTACAGCTGATTTGTGTAGTGGGTCATTTTCCCAGGCAAGGTGGCTTTGTTAGCAGAGGTCTCATGACATTTCATGTGTCACTTTGCCAGCCTTGTGTCACATTCCCACCCTTGTGCCAATTTGCTGTAGCCACAGTAGTAAGGTCACATGGTCAGCTCTCCTTAAAAAAAGAAACTGGGAATTTCCATTGTGGCTTAGAGGGTTAAGAGGGTTAAGAGGGTTAAGAACCTGACTGGTATCATGAGGATGCAGGTTCGATCCCTGGCCTCGCACAGCGTTGCTGTGAACTGTGGTGTAGGTTGCAGACAAGGCTCAGATATGGCATTGCTGTGGTGTAGGCTGGCAGCTGCAGCTCTTGATTTGAACCCTAGCCTGGGAATGTCCATAGACAAGAAAAAAAAGAAAAAAAAAAAAAGAGAGAAACTGTGGACCAGTCAAGAGCTTAGCACATAAATATCCCTTTCTGATATGTGGCTGCACTGGTTGAGTATTTAGCGATTTGGGGTTTTGGGGATTGCCTGTTTATTGTGTGTGTGTGTTTGTGAAAATATAGTCTAATACATCATTGCCTGCCTCAAGTATTTGGATTCGCATGAGGATGCCTCTGGACACAGAAGCAGTTCATGGTTGGCTACCTCACTGGGTATTTGTCACAATGGCTTTACAGGAGAAATGCAAAGATAGGGCTGAGCATATTCCAGGAGTCACACACTACTACTTCTCTATTCCACAGAGGCTGGATGCACAATAAAGATTCATGAACCTTTATTTCAAGTGCCAGCTAAAAACAAGACAATAAAGTTGGTTGAGGGATTCCATAGATATCAAAAAAAAAAAAAAAAAATCACAGGCCTACAGCTTCTTGAGACCAGAGAATCAATTCCATGCTAGGTTCCTTGAGAAACCATGCCTTATTATTTATAGCAGGCATGTCAATTGATTGTTATGGACTGTACTTCAGAAAAAATAAGAAGCCTTGATTTATAGGCACCTGTATTCTCACAGAGGATATGAAATGCTGGCATCCACTATGTTCATGAGACAAGAAAAATTATTCAACACAGTCATGATGGCTGTATAACAGGAAAATCTAAGTGGGTAATTATTTTCCTGAACACTGGCTGTTAAACATATCACGTAAAGCATGAAACTTTTATTCAAAAAGAATTGCAGGAGTTCCCGTTGTGGCTCAGCAGGTAAAGAACATGACATAGTGTCTGTGAGGGTGTAGATTCAACCCCAGGCCTTAGTCAGTGGGTTAAGGATCTGGCATTGCTGCAAGCTGTAGAGTAGGTTGCAGATGAGGCTGAGATCCATTGTTGCCATGGCTGTGGTGTAGACCTGTGGCTGTCTCTCTGATTTGACCTCTAGCCCAGGAACTTCCATGTACTGTAGGTGCAATAGTAAAAAACAAACAAAACAACAACAAAAAACCCCTCAAAAAACAAACAAAAAGATTGCAAAGTTTATATTCTGTAAAATATTTTCTACTGGCATTATTGTGAATATTTACTAAATACTAAAAGTTCTCAACTATTCAGTCTACAAAAATTTATCAAGAGTCTGTTACATTATGTGCCAGACATTACGTAGACACTGGCAAGATTAAAGTCCCTTGCTCATGGAGCTTACCTCCCGGTGGAGAAAAGCAGGAAAAAATAAGATGATTTCAGATAGTGGGAAGTAGGGGAAGAAAATAAATTCGAGTAATGGACAAAAGACCGAGGGGGATGGATGGAGGTGGAGCGCTTGGACCAGACAGCTACTTTAACTAGAAAAGTCGGAGATGAATGCTCAAAGGAGATAAAAATCTGAGCTGAGACCTGGATGAAGAGCAACAGGGATGTTTATTTAATGTTGGTGGAAGTTTATATTCATCCAACACTGTGGTATGATCCTTGGGAAGTTGAAGACACACAAGCCCTATGATTTAGAAATTCCTTGCCCAGGTATATACTCAAGAGAAATGCTGGCATGTTTGTGCCAGGAATTATGTGCAAGAACTACCTGTCTACTTGTGTATTTAGTAAGGATGCTCACATTTGTGCTTGCCTCATTGGAGCATAGCACTGAGGGTGTGCAGTTGGCATGTGTCATACAACATTTCTGACTGCTGATGATTTATTGAAAATTACATTGCTCCAGACCAACTACCCTGTCTCAGTCTCAAACTTGAACAACTGAAATTTCTCAAACTGTGAACAACTCAAATGTCTCAACCTGTGAACAACTCAAATGTCCATGCATAAATGAACTGTGTTACTTCATACGATGGAATTATTTTATAGCAGTGGAAGTGAGTGAAGTACGTCTGCATACTCATCATGGATGACTCTTACAAACACAGCATTAAGTGAAGACAGCTGGTAACATAAGGACAGACAGTATGTTTTCCATTTATATGAAGCTCAAAAAGGAGGTACAGGGAGTTCCCATTGTGGCCCAGTGGGTTAAGAACCTGACTAGTATCCATGAGGATGCAGGTTTGATCCCTGGCCTTGCTCAGCGGATTATGGATCTGGCATTGCCTCAAGCTGTGGTGTAGGTCACAGATGTGCCTCGGATCTGGTGTTGCTGTGGCTGTGACCTAGTCCAGTAGCTGCAGCTCCGATTCGATCCCTGGCCCAGGAACATCCATATACTGCAGGTGTGGCCATAAAAAGAAAAAAAAAGGAGGTACAGCTAAACATTAGAGTTTAGGGTGTAGGAGCCCAGGAGGTTGTCTGAAAAGAGGCAGAGAGGTGATCGACGTATAGGTCAGGAGTAATAGTTCCCTCTGGAGACAGGGTGTTAGTGCTCAGAAGTGGGCAGATGGGAGGCTTTAGGGGGCTGGCAGTGTCTGCTGGCTTTCAGAATGAGGATCATAATAAAGTTATATAGATCTTCCACTCATGATGCGTCATTGAATTCCACACTGTTATTTTGTGCATATAACTGTTATATTTTCCAGAAGAAAAAAATTGATAAAAGCACAACCTATGCATAATTGAGTACAGCAGAATGAAAACAAAATCAAAGCTTACTATTCAAAATATTTTTTAAAATACATGAAATTTTAAAAATTATTGAGATTTTTACGTTTAATTTGAAATATTTAAATTATTAAATACAAATATGATTTTTATGTACAGCAGAAAAATCTTATATTTTATTAATTTCTAATTTGCTGCTTCAGTACTGTTTACCTGTGAAAGATACCAATGAGTGATTTATTTGTACCTTAAACCATACCAGAAGTTATTCTAACTATTAGATTAGCAACAGGAATGGAAAGTAATATTTTATACAATACCCTTTATGCACAGAATGCTTTAAGGCACTTTACAGAGTAAACATTGGTAGTGAATAACCTTGAGCAAATTTTGCTGTTGTAATGCATTTAAAACTCTATACATATCAAATAAGGAAATGTTGGCCAGAATACGAGGCTTTTGTTATTATTAATATTTATTTCTAAGCCTACTAGGGCTGCATATATAATAAAACACCAAACTGAAATAATAAAGTTCAACAATCATAAAAAAAGACTTACCTGTCTACTTCTCTACTTGGTAATGATGCTCATATTTGTGCTGACATCATGATGCTTCCCACTTACACTGTTACCAACAACCACTGATTCCTGCATAACTTAATACTCAATTTACTATTGTGCATGGAACTGCCAGGGTGTCCAGAAATTTCATTACAAAGGAAGACCTTGTGTGTGTTTTCTTTGTTCTGTAATTTCTTTCTTTTCCTGTGTGTGTTTGTGTGTGTGCACATGCCCATGTGTCTTTGTAAAAAATTTACTGTATATATTAACTAGAGATTATAACCTAAAATGATGAAATCTCTTAGCAGCCCTTAGCCACACTTGGTCTCTTTCCAGCCTCTCAAACTTGGAGCTTGAAGTTTGCTAAAACAAGGGTGAACCGAATTGCATTAGGAACTCATGTTCCCTCTAGGACAGAAGAGACTGAGATGCCACAAAAGTCGGTGTTATAACAACCTACCCAGGTAGACTCGTTGGTCCTGAGTAAGGCCCAATGGTGGAGTAGGTGTAGAAAGTTCACTGATAAAATTAGGAGATAAAATTACTATAGACTGAAAAAGACTGAAAACTAGAGAATTGGCTTGGGCAACAAGATGGATTGTTGGGCAACAAGATGGATTGTTGGGCAGCAAGGGGATTTTTATCCCCTTAAAAAACAGTGATTTTTCTGGGGTCTGTGAGGCAGTAGACACCAAGAGCCATGTACACCTCCATCCAGACAGGTGCTGGGTGTTAGAAACGGCAGGGAAGAAGGAGGCAGAGACTGGAGCAACAAGATCTCAAGCAGATTTATCAACCAGCAGAGTGGCTGGGAGCACTGAGCAGAGAGAACTCAGGCTCCCAGACATGTTAGTTATATAGGAAAAGGGGTAGTTTCTATTTTTAGCACAGGTTTGTGATAGAGTAAGAAACAGGGAAGATACAAGTTCTGTTGTACAATTTAACAGTTTCTCTAGCTATTTTTGTCTGGAAGCTTTGTGTTTCATGAGGTTATTTTTGTTCCAAGGCAGTCAGGCTTTTGCCACATTTTAGTTCATTTTCCAATCGTTTTCAAATCTACAGTCACTGCCTAACACTGGGGAGGTGTCTGAATGGCAGATTCTGAAACTGCAAGGCAAGGAACCCAGGCCAGAGAAGGCTCTTCCTCCCTTACTCTAAGAAGCTCAGTGCAGTCCAACCTGGACTCTCCATCACAGTGGTGGCCTGCCTAGCTGTCTTACTTTGCGGTGGGCCAGCCAGGATTCATCCCCTTAGAGAAGCAACAATAAAAACAAATGGAGACTTCAGACAGTCTTGGGAAGGGGCTTCTTCGAGGCTGTTGTTCTGGGGAAGTGTAGTCCCTGGAATGGCAGCCTTAGTATCCTTCAGTATCACCTGAGGACGTGATAGAAATGTGAGCTCATAGGTCCTTCAGACCTACCCAGTCAACACGCCTGAGGGGCGGGGGTCAACATTTTGTATCTCTCTCTTTATTTATTTATTTGTTTGTTTGTTTGTTTATTTATTTGTTTATGGCCACAGCTGCCGTATATGGAAGTTCTTGGGCTAGGGATTGAATTGGAGCTGCAGCTGCTGGACTACATGGTATCCAAGTCACACCTGCAACCTACACAGCAGCTTGTAGCAATGCTGGCTCCTTAACCCCCTGAGTGAGGCCAAGGATTGAACCAGCATCTTCATGGACACTATGGCAGGTTCTTAACCCACTGAACCACATCAGGAACTCCTGTATCTTTTTTTTTTTTTTTTTGGCATGTAGAAGTTCCCAGGCCAGGGATTGAACCCACACCACAGCAGTGACCTTAGTCACTGAGGTGACAGTGTCAGATCCTTAATATAGGAACTCAGCATTTTGTATCTTAACATGTCCTCTAGGTTACTCTGATCAAGGGTAGAGACTGAGGACCACTAACCTGGAGCAACTAGCTTCTGGTACAGGTGGTAGAATCCTCTAGCTTCAAGAATCTAACAACAGAGTGAGAACCACCAGGAGGGGCTATTTAAGTCTCTATAGGGGTTGATTATGAACTTTTGTAGCAGTGACAGCATCAGCAATTAGTGATACGGTCAGGGGCCAATGTGCTGTCGTCTAGTGCTGTCTATAAGAGACAAAAGCATCATTGTGTTAACTTCTGGAGAAACCCAGCCTTCATTACTGCTGAGCTTCCATCATCCTGAAGGGAGCTTGGATTCATGTGACTTAGGATTAGATCAGATGGAACTCTGGATTCTGGAGAGCAGTCTAAGGGGGCTTCGTGAGAGGAGAGGGGGAATCTGGGAGAAGGAGAGACTGCACTCTTTATACTCTGTGAGAAGGTGTTCCCAGTGTTGCAAGGTGCAGCACTGGAGGCTGGGGCTGTATTTTGTACAGCTTCAATGGGCTTCAAACCTGTGGGAGTGTATCCTAATTATGCAAGGAATTGTTTTCATTTCTTCATTTACATTTTTAGTCAGTTTTGTTTAAAATGTCAAAATTTGATACATTTTTATTGATTAATTCAAGGATCAGCATCCCAACTTATGGTATTTCTGGCTTCACATTTGCATCTCTAAGATGGCCTGCTGTCTATTAGAAGTCAGTCCTTCCTCTCTGGAAGCAGCCACCTGGACAAAGCACTCAGCTGAAATATGCTGCCTTTAGTCTCAGGAAAATAGAACTGAAGTCATATTGCCTTCAGGAATAAAACTTGATACCAGTACAAGGAGGATGACAGGGCCTTTCTCATGCTTATCTATGGCTTGTGTTCTAAGAGTTAGCATTTTTATTTATTTATTTATTTATTTATTTATTTATTTTTTAATTTATTTTTGCCATTTCTTGGGCTGCTCCCACAGCATATGGAGGTTCCCAGGCTAGGGGTCTAATCCGAGCTGTAGCCACCGGCCTACACCAGAGCCACAGCAACGCAGGATCCAAGCCGCGTCTGCGACCTACACCACAGCTCACGGCAACGCCGGATCGTTAACCCACTGAGCAAGGGCAGGGAACGAACCCGCAACCTCATGGTTCCTAGTCGGATTCGTTAACCACTGAGCCACGACGGGAACTCTGAGTTAGCATTTTTAAAAGTGAGAAACAGCGTGGGGATATTATTAAGATCTAGCATAAGCCAATGCAATGCTGAGACTGGAGAAGATTGAGGAACTAAAGGTATTTAGGGAAAGTCTCCTCTGCCCTGATATTTAAATACTTTGTGCAAAAACTTCACTCTCTAAGGAAGACTGAAGAAAAAAAATGAATTCTCATACCTTAATAATAAAGCTACATCAGATGTGAAAAAAATGTTGTTATGGCTAAGCCTGGCACCATTATTTTGTATTTTACATTCTCATTAATTTCTCTCATTTTTCTGCAACCAAGGAATATATTACATCACCTTCATATTAAAGGACTGCAGGAAGCTACAGACTTCTCTGCAAAGTTTTTAAAATGGTAGAAACAGCCATACTCATAAATCGATGGTGCTTAAAATGATCATGAGCTGTAAAATCTTACTTTAATGGTTCTTAGCATATAAATGAGAGCAGAATTTGTTCTAAGCAAGTTATTGCTATACTGGCACTTCCTCAGTGGGGCTGTTGGATTCCCTGACTCTATATGATTGGCTCTATCTTATGGTGTAGAAAAAGTAAATGATATATTTCTTTACCTAGTCAAAATCTAGATGGTCTCACAGCTGGTAATGTTGACTTTTTCCAGAATCATAAACAAGCAGCAGATCACTATGAATAATTCTGATTTGAAATGGTGGCGGGATTCCAAATCTAGCCAACCTCAGAATAACGTGAGATTCTTTTCATACATGCTTCCTATATATGTGTGTGTCTATATATAAATATATATGTTTGTGTGTGTGTATGTATTTACCCATCCCTGGAGATTTTGATTTAATAGGTCTAGGAAAGAGAGTTCGAATTAGAAATAATTCCCGGATGATTCTGTTATTAACCAGATTTGACAACCTCTGAAGTTCTACCTGCCTCCTGTCTCTCTGACTCTCTGTCACTCAATTATCTATTGATATATATGTGTATAGATATACAGCGTATTTCTAAAACTTGTTCATAACTTTACAGTTTACAAAATGTATTCTGAAATAATTACATGAACTGTGTAATAAAATATTGAGGCAAGTAGGAAAATTTAAGGGCAAACTGCTGAAGCTCAAAGAGGGTCTCAAGCTAAGGCGCCCTTGGTTTGAGTTGGCAGGAAAGGGCTTCAAACCCTTATCTTCTGTTCCAGAGTTTGAGCATTCAGTAAGATGATAACCAAGACTGTATAATAGTTACATTTATACTAGGAGTTCTTGACCTAGTGGATATAAGAATCCCAGAAGATTACACACATATGTGAGCTTCCAAAATTATATGTAAAATTTTGTATTTACATGTAGTTGAAACATTCTTTTTTTGGTACTCAAGTTTGCTGCATTTCACATTCTTTTAGTGACAGCATCACCCCATTGATGAGTTATTCTCCGTTGATGTATAACTTCTTCGTTGTGGGAAACACTCCGGTAGGCTGTTAATGAAGGTGCCCCGCATATATCCAGCCCAGGCCCAGGCATATGACCCATGTTAAAGTAAAACAGTCACAGTTTAAAGTTTGAATAATGAACCGAAATCATTTGGAGTTTATTCATTTTAACAGAGTTGCCCTGAACAATTCCTATAACTGGGACCCTTTAGAATTGCTTGATTCCAAATTTTTAGTCCATTTGTTATCCTTCTGTCTGTATCTGTGAATAACCCATATGCTTCCATAAATTATTATTATTATCTTTTGCCTTTTTATGGCCGCACCTACAGCAAATGGAAGTTCCTAGGCCAGGGGTCAAATCATAGTTGCAGCTGCCGGCCTTTGCCACAGCTATGGCAATACAGGATCTGAGCTGCATCTATGCCCTATGCTGCAGTTTGCGACAACGCCAGATCTGTAACCCACTGAGCTAGGCCAGGGATTGAACCCACATCCTCATGGATACTAGTTGGGTTCTTAACCTGCTGAGCCACAGTGGGAGTACCCATAAATTATTTTTGTGTAATCAAAAGTGGTTCTGTGACTTGCAACCAAAGTATAATTTTTTCTTTTTTTCCTGGGGAGAAGGTTCAGAACTTTCATTAGATTTTTGTATCAGACAGTGACTTCAAGAAAGCTACACATTGCTAGCCTGGAGCAGCTGGGAAGGGATTGGCTCCTTTTTGGAAGGTGGTGGTGAGCAAGGGACTGGAGAGGGCTCTCTGTAGAGTTTGAGTGTGAGAGCAAAACCTCACAGTATCCTTTCCTCCTCTGAGCTGCATCTCTATTTTAGGAGTGATGCTGATGGCCCAGGTAGCAATAAAGGGAAACAACCCTTTGCATTGTCACTTTTTCTCTTCGCATCTCCTGCCTCAATCCTCATCTCCCATTGGCACATGAATGAATATTTTCCTTCCTTGTATAAGAGGTGCTTATCTAAATCAATGTTTCTTAAAATGTGGTTAAGGGCCCACCCACATCAGAATTACCTTGGGTCTTAAAAAAATCTATATTCTTGTGCCTTTCCTGCTGTTGTAATGGATGAACTGTCCCTGTTTCTCTGTAAGGCAATTCTTCCACTTGTGTTCTGGGTTTCATCACTTCTAACCCACCCAAGAACTCTGTGTCATGGTTACCTCCTGAATCTTCTGCATCATCAAATTCTATTGGGTCCTTCCCTTCAGTGTACGAACATGTTATATTATTTCCTGTCTTAAAACATTTCTCTAGACTGCTGTTCTAAGGGAGCTGCTTGCCCCCTCCCTCTGCTCCCCTTTTAGCAACCACCCTGGAAAATCTCTCTGTACTTGGTCTTTTCATTCTTCCTGCCGTCAACTTCAATCAGGCTTTTGTTCCCCCTACAAGAAACTTTTCTTTTTGGGGTCACGAAGGCTACTAATAACCTCAGTTTTATCAAACCCAGTGGTCAGTTCTAACCTTCTTGGAGTCTTTTACCTATTCATCACTTTCTTATTCTTGAAAAACCTTCTTCACTGTCTTGAGAGACAACATGCTGACTTGGTTTCTCTCCTACTGCAATGGCTTATTTTTCCCTTTTTCCTTATCTATAAATTGCAGGGAACGAAACAGCTCCTCTGCTTTCTTAATCTTTTCTTACTTCCTAGGTGAACTTTTCTACTATTGAGTCCCCCTGACCTTTCCCCCAATGCCAGTCTTCATTATTCAATTGCCTCCTTAGCATCTCCACTTGACTATATAATATGCATTTCAAACCTACCTCTTACAGGTATGTCTTCCTTTAAACCTTCCCCTTCCTCAGGGTACCCAAATTCAGTCAACAGTACTACAATGCATTTAATTGTTCAGGTTCCAACCTCAGAATCATCTTCTTTTTTTGTTTTTTACAAAATCGATAAAGTTGGCATTCCTCTTATATGTGTGAAGACCCTCAGGTGAAGTAGCCTTTGGTTAATTTTAACACATAAAGGAGGCGTTCACTTCGTGGCTCAGCGGTTAACAAACCCTACTAGGATCCATGCGGATGCGGGTTCGATCCCTGGCCTTGCTCAGTGGGTTGAGGGTCCCGCATTGCCATGGGGCTGTGATGTAGGTCGCAGACATATCTTGGATCCCGAGTTGCTGTGGCTGTGGCTGTGGCGTAGGTCGGCAGCTGTAATTCCGATTTGGTCCCTAGCGTGGGAACTTTAATATGCTGAGGGTGTGGCCCTAAAAAGCAACAAAAACAACAAAAACACCTAAAAGGAGGCCAAAATGCCTTGACTCTGAGATGAGAAACTGGCACAGTGTAAGGCTAGAGAGTTGGATAGAGCCAAGTTCATGGAGTGCCCTTGAGAAGGGATTGAAGATTTTGGACTTTTTCCTCCACTATAGTGGGAGGCCCGTAAAAGATTTTAAGCTGAGGAGTGACATGTTTTAAAAGATTGCTTAGAACTGCTGTGTGGAGAATGGATGGGGTTGGGGCAAGGAACATAAAACATAATGAAAGATGATGCTGTTGTGAATTGGGAGAGCAAGAGGTTGCCTATGAGAACTCTAGTGGGATTATTATTATGAGACCGCTTACACTGGATGTCCTTTTTAATGACCTGGAAGACGTGATAAAAGTAATTTGATTACTCTTGTAGACAGTAATAGGGAATTACCCATAAAAGTGGAAAAAGACATAATTTTTGAAGCTTTAGAAAAATTAGAACTAGTTAAGAAATAAAACCGTATTAATCCTGAAAGTCTGTGTACACATACATAAAGCATCTTAAAAATTTGTTGGGTCTCATGGAAAAATGCCTTGTAAACAATAGCACATCTTGTTGAGTGTTGTTTTGCTTCTGAGAGTTCTCTTGGTTCAGCAAAGCAGCTGTTTCCAGTTAGTTCCCAGTGCTTTTAACTTTAATCTCTTCCAGAATGACTGCCGACAGTCTATTTAAAGAGCTTGCAGGAGTTCCCACATGGCGCAGTGGGTTAAGTATCTGACTGCAGTGGCTTGGGTTGCTGTGGAGGTGCAGGTTAGATTCCCGGCCTGGTACAGTGGGCTAAAGGCTCCAGAGTTGGTGCAGATGTGGCTCAGATTCAGTTGCAGGCCTGGGATCTTCCATGTGCTGCTGATGCAGCCATAAAATTAAAAAAAAAAAAAAAGCTTGCAGGAGGATGGCCATTCATGTTATAAAAATTGGGAACAGCCTCACTCTTGGCGTGAAAGAACCAAAGAATCCCCTGTGGTATCCATAGTCAACAAAAGCTCTATAAACAAGATGCTATCAAGTGTCTTTACAGAACCAAAAGTAAAAATAATTATTGAATATCCTAATTGGTCTAGAAAGCTTTATACAATGTTTGCTGCTTCTTATCACGGATGAAGCATGGAGGAGTGATAAAATGCGGTCCAATGTTGAAGTCCCCAAAGTGTGAATATTCGGGTTTCATTATGTCCATTGGAGACAAAACTGTCCAAAGGAGAAATCCAACTTGAATTGCTATGGAAAAAACACTAATTTAAGTTATATCCTTGGAGAATATTTTGTTCAGTCCCTCCAAATGAAAGATCATTTACCTTCTGTTACATAAGTTTAAGTCATACTAATTATAAGCTGGCTGCTGCTTGTCTTAATTCCACTTATCAAATCAAACAGAGCAGATGGTCGCTTAATGCAGCTCTTTTCATTCAGAGTCACCAGCAAATAAACAATACGGTGAGTTTGGCATATAGGGAAATTAATGTCCTGATGACTGGTCATTAGGTTTGCAACTGCAGTTTATTAATTTTGATTTTTATGCTGATTGCGTTTGTGACTAGGAGAGTAAGGTAATATCCAGAGTGAGCAGTGGCCATTCTGCCCTCACCCAAACCCAAAATGTTATTAGTGCTGCTACATTTTCTTTTTCCCAAGGAGAGAGATGCAGAACACTGGGAATTAAAAGAAGAGTAGATTATGTCTGAAGATAAATACTGTAAAGAATTTGTGATGCTGATGGTGTGGGTGTGATAAGATGAGATTAGATGCTTGATAAGTGTGGCTCATCCTGCACAGTCACATGGATTACAAACAGAGTTGGGTGAAAGATTTTTCAAATGCTGTAGTGAATTCGCCTCTTTGAAAAAACACTTTTATTTCGGCTTCGTGGATGAGAGGCCATGAAACTACTGACTTGTGTCCCTCCAGGAGTGGGATGGCCAGGACCAGGCTGGTCCCAAGTAGGGTAACCCAATGAGCAAGGTGGTATCCTGGCTTTGGCACTGTGGGGTACTTTTTGGGTGGTACGCGGTCTAAATTCTTTTATAATCCTTGGGTAATGTGTGGGAAGGAACAAGAGAGGGAGAAATGGAGGGAGAGGGAGGAAAGGGAAGGTGGGGCGGGGCTGTGGATTGGGGAGGAATACCAGATAAAAGGTGGCGGCAGGAGCAGACAACTTTGGAGAGTGAAGGTTGGAGGAGGGTGAAGCTATTGTAAACCCCATAATGTTTAGGTCTGAGCAGTGTCGGGTTGAAAGATATATAGGTTAAGGCTATGAAAATAGTGTTGGAGGTGGTAAACCGAAATGCGTACAGGAGGCAAGCAAATAACATAAATGTAAGCAGGGACAAGGCGGGTCCTATAAAAGCGTGAAGCAGGTTGCAAGTAAGATATTGGTGTCCTTATTACCACCAAGCATAACACCCGTCAAGTTAGGATGCCTTTTAAGGTACAATTTGAGCTAAAAGAAAAAATGACCCTGTAAAACACACTGAGGTTGATTTGTGACCTCCTAGGTTCGGTGTTTAGAGTTTGAACTTGAGCAGTTGCATGCAGTGAGAATTTTCTACGATAACTGAAAAAGCCCAGAGGCCAGAAATTGTTCTTTCTTAATGGAGGCAAGCAAGAAAAAAGAAGAATATTTCATAATCATATTGTAAATGCTTGTGTAGCTGAGGGTTTGTTGTCTTGTTTTTCTTTATTTTTCAGTACATTCCCAAATATGGGGGAATTAGAATTAATACCAGAAGTTCATTTTATGTTATTTATTCTCTGTGTGGATGTAGTTTATATTTGCCTAAGTTAGCGCTTCAGTAAACTTTTCACAATTCATTTCACAGCATGGAATTAGTCACTGGCAACTCAGCCGTTTTCTGTGTAGTGTTACATTTCCAAGTTTAGCTTATTCCCCATTGTCTCTGTTTGAATTCATGTAATTTTGCTCCCACTAGTTTTTTGTTTGTTTTGCCTTCAGTTTCTACTTCTCTTATCTCATCATTTCTAGCCACTTCCTTAGAGAGAGCCTGGGACTGACCCAGTTGGGATTTCCGTCGAAGGGACAGCGGTGAGAATTGAGTAGGAGAAGGCAGGACAGGCACAAATTCTCCTGCCAAAGGTGGGCCAGAAGTGGAGGCAGTAAATAGGCATGTTGAAATATGAGTCCATTGAGGAATATGGAGAGTTAAATGTTGGCGGACCCACACACCAAGGCTAAAGGGCCAAAGGTGGGTTCAGAGTTGGGGAGAATGAGGCGCCTACGAGGACCGTCTAAGCTCATGTCTGTTGGTCAGTTGTTGTGTACGTGGTGGTTGGAGTGTCAGACTGGAACCGAGATAGGATATATCCCCTTCACTGTTGTTAAAGGGGGCATTCTTTTTAAATTTTTTTTTATCTTATGATTTTTATTTTTTCTCTTACAGTTGATTTACTGTGTTCCATCAATTTCTACTGTACAGCAAAGTGACCGAGTCATACATACATATGTATATATTCTTTTTCTCAGATTATCCTCCATCAGGTTCCATCACAAATGACTAGATATAGGCCATCTGAAACATGAACTGCATTATGTAAATCCCTTTGTAACAAATACACTTAGAATTCTACTCAGAAACCTACTCTCGCTGTAAGGCTCCTCTGCTGTGTTAGCATCCTGGTGTGTTGCAATCAGCTAGGTGTGTGCAGTCACATTTAGGTGTGTCTTTTATAATTTGTTGCTTGTAATAAATCGCAGGAGCCTGTGAAGCATTTTTTCAATATAAATTAGAGCAGATTGATTCTCTATATTTTGTCAGTCTCTCTTCCATCTGAGGTGGTTTCTTGAGTGGAAATGAAAGGTACAGTATGACAAGCCTTGTGGAACTGTGTATAATTGAAGGCCTGTCTTAGGTGGGCTGCAGTCTTTTGCAAGCAACTACCTTTCCTAATTGTGCTGATAGTTAGTTATTACCAAAAGGTGATTGTGAATTATTATAGTGCTGGGCTTCATCAAACCATGATATGCACAGAGCAGTGGGTTGTAAATGAGAATGTTATCTGTCATGTCTTTTTTGGAGAGAAACATATTGAGATCTGCTAGCAAAATCCAAGGGAGTAGTTTGTGCTGTCTGGTACAGCTTCCTCTTTCTCTCCCTTCTGCAGGTGTGTCAGACAGACTCATCATTCTACTTATAGAGTCACCTCTCCTGCTTTTACGTGTCTTTCCTTTTGTCTGGAATGGTTTGTCCTGGGCTGCAGTATTGTCAAATGCCAGAGAGCACCATTTCCCTCATATTCTTGAGTTGTCCTTTCGGAAGTGGGAGGGAGGATGGCATTCACACAGGTAAACAGTGTTCCTGAAGTTGTATTCGGGGGTGGTTTTCATTATAATTCCTTTCTCTCATAGATAGGTTTATATATATGTACATATTTCCTTTAAAATGTGTTATTAAATTCTTCTGAAATTATCATATTAATTATATTGGATCACTTCATTTTTGACATAAAGGTTTTTATGTTATAGAAAATACAGTAATATACCCTTATCATGTTTCCATTTTCATTCTCACCAGGTTGTCAGTGAAAACAGCCTGGTGCAAAACAAAAAAAATCAGAAACTTTTTACCAACTCACACAAATATCTAAATGAGAATGTCTGCAGCCATAGTTCTATCTTTGTCATTGTTTATTTTTCAAAAAATGAGATCCTATAATACAATTTCTCTATAATATCCTAGACTTTCCTGTAGCTCAGTGTTTATAGATATAACCCATTCTTTTTCAAGGCTGCACTTAGAGTTCGTTGGAGAAAGTTGAGAATTAAGTGTTAGAGAGTTTTCGTTGTGGCTCAGCAGGTTATGAACCTGACTAGTATCCATGAGGATGCAGGTTCGCTCCCTTGCCTTGCTCAGTGGGTTAAGGATCAGTAGTTTCAGGATCTGGCATTGCTGTGAGCTGTGGTGTAGGTCAAAGATGCGGTTTGGATCCTGCATTGCTGTGGCTGTGGTGTAGGCCGGCAGCTGCCACTCCGATTTGACCTTGAGTCTGGGAACCTCCATATGCCACAGGTGCGGCCCTAGAGAGCGAGAGAGAGAGAGCGAGAGAGAGAGAGCGAGAGAGAGAGAGCGAGAGAGAGAGAGAGAGAGAGAGAGAGAGAGAGAGAGAGAGAGAGAGAATGAGAGAGAATTAAGTGTTAGGATGACCAAGTACCAAATGCCAGAGGGCCAAAGACAAGTTCAAAGTGAGACCAAGAATTTAGAGTAGGATAGAGCTAAGTCAGGGAGAGATCAAGTGAGGAATAAACATAGATGGTACTTCGGTCCTGTGGGTATTCCCATGGTGATTGGAGTATCAGGCTGGTCTAAGGGACCAGACTTTCCTGCAGCTTAATAGTTACTGATCTATTTTTTTTCTTTTTCTCACATTATCATGCTCCATCATAAGTGACTAGATATAGTTTCCAGTGCTATACAGCAGGATATCGTTGCTTATCCTTTCCAAAGGCCATAGTTTGTATGTATGTGTGTCTGGGTCACCTTGCTCTACAGTAGAGAATCGACAGAACACTGTAAACCAGCCATGATGGAAATGATAAAAATTTTTAAAAACAAAAACAAAAGCAAAAACCCAAATTAAATAAATGAATGGATTCCCTTTAATAAAAAAACCAACAAAAAATGGTTATTGATCTAGCTCATTCTTTTAAAGGGCTGCATTCTTAACTTGAATTTACCATGGTTTATCCAACCCTTTCCATATGGAAGTTGTAAGTTTTTGCCAGATGCCCCAGGGCTATAATAAATAGCCTTCTTATGTACCCTCAGGCTCTGCAGCTCTGTCTCTGTAGAGTCCCAGAAGCAGGACGTAGAGGTCATGATATATTATGTTTATTTCTATTGCCAGACTACTCTCTGGAGTTGCTACAGAAATTCTTATCCCTTGAATATTTTCTCACTAACAGAATATACTTGTACTTTATTTTATTTTTGGCCATGCCTGAGGCGTGCATAACTTCCTGGGCCAGGGATTGAACCCAAGCTACAGCAGAAGACAATACCAAATCCTTAACTGCTAGGCCACCTGGAAACTCTAGAATATACTTTTAAATTACATAAGCTACAACCTCATCTTTTCACACTGGAGCTCACACTTTGAGTTTGTGCATCAAAAGCCTAAAGTTGAGGCTTTTTCCTAGAAAGAAAACTTATTGACCCCTTTTTTTCTGTTGACAAACATATCATCAAGCCAACAGAGGGATGCAGTGATCACTGGTGGAACTTGATAAAGGTTAATTTCATTAACTTCAGTAAAACAGGATAGACTGAGAGATGCTAGAACCTAGAAAGCCCAAGCAGGTGGGAATAAGAAAGAGAACACTTTTCGTTATAAATTCCAGGAGAACACCTGGTCCAGGTGATACGTCATGCAATGAAGAGGCTCTTTCAGTAGCACGGTGGGAGTTAGAGCCTGTGGCAGCTCCAAGGCCCAAGGCTAAGCCCAATAAGGGAGAATTCAGGAGCAGAGGATATTTAGAGACCCAGGAGAGCAGTAGCCAGGCAGTTGGCATTAGAGTCATTTGTTGGAAAGAAGCAAGGACCCAGTCACAGAACTGGGCAACAGGGAACCACGAATTCCTGGAAGAAGCTCAGGTTCTCTAATTCAGGCAGTCCTGCTTGCAAATTCTGGCCGTGCTGCTGACTCATTGTTTTGTTTCATTTTGTTTTGTTTTGTTTTTTTTCTTTCTTTCTTTTTAGGGCCGCACCTGCAGCATATGGAAGTTTCCAGACTAGAGGTCGAGTAGGAGCTGCAGCTGCCAGCCTATGCCACAGCCACAGCAATGCCAGATCCGAGCTGTGTAGGTGACCTATACCACAGCTCACAGCAACACTGGATCCTTAATGGACTGAGTGAGACCAGGGATCAAACATGCATCCACATGGATACTAGTCAGGCTCATAACCCACTGAGCCACAGCGGGAACTCTCTGACTCATTCTTTCACCTGGAATTCTTTCATCTTCATGAGTCTGTTTCTTTATCTGTATTACATGTCAAGGACTTGGCTTGGTATGTAGCATGTGTACTCTACACAATGCTTGTTGGCATTTCTAAGACTGTAGAATATTTCCTGTGACAAAGGTTACATTAGCAGATGGTGTATGAAATGAGTTGATGGTTGTGGATCCATTCTCCAGTCTACAATGTTTACACTGTCTTCCTAAGTAGCACTTCAATGGTGCCCCCTTGGAACTGGAACTGCATCTAAATTTTAATTCCCCTTTCCTGGAACCTCCTGCCAGTGTCCTCTGCAGGACAGTTGGTTAGAAAAACTATAGGAAATCTTGAGGATGTTATTGGCTTGAATTCAGGTAATACCAGTGCCTGGAATGACCTGATGTGGGGCTCATTTGCTAGATTATTCCTTTTAGGATATCTATTTTAGGTCTCCCTCTTCTTCTGGTACTAAATTCTAGTCTATCTCTTGCCTGTTGACCTATTTTCGTAAGGTCTCAAAATATTTCCCAATCAAGAATACCTGAGTTAGGACCCAGGCTAAAGGGAGGCAAGGTCAAAACTAGACTGTGATGCTGAATCTCAGAAGGTTGAATCCATACCCTGGAAACCCTTTTGCCCAATGGTCTTGTTTGGTCCTCACAAAGGGAGTTGTTTGGCTTGTCACTTAGGAGGCTGTAGACATTAGGAACTATTCAGAGCTTGGCAGTGTTAATGTTTGTAACTGGATGTTCATTGCCTGAAAAGTGTATTATGTACTGAGTACTTCTTGAGTTAGTTAGACTGAGTTAATTCTAATGTCCTGCAAAAAAAAAAAAAAAAAAAAAAAAAAAAAAAAAGATGCACTACAGGCCAATACATTGAGAGACAAGTTGTTGGGGCAAGGAATGGCAGCTTTGTTCAGAAAGCCAGCAGACTGAGAAGATTGTGGACTAATGTCCCAAAGAACCATCTTGCCTGGATTTGGATGCTAATTTGTTTTCTAGAACAAAGGGGGGAGGTAAGGAGGTAAAGTTAAAAAAAAATAATAAGGTGTTAAGTTATTGGAACTGTTTCCTGGTTCTGGCTGGACTCTGCAGGGGGTTTGTTGATTTCATCTTTCCTGCACCAGTTCACTGGTGGGCCTGGTCAGGATGTTTCCTGCGAGCTGAACAAAGGCATTTTAGCTTAACATTCAGGCATGGGAGGCAGGGTTCCTAGTGATGGGCCATTCTGTATACTTTAAGCTATAGGCAGCATCCTTTTAATGATTAACCTGTAGCAAAAGCAATAGAATACAAAGGTTAAGTACAAGAAACAGATCCAATATGGAGTCAGATTTCTTCTTTCCTATTACAGTAGTTCTCAGAAAAGTATTTTATGCATTTCTGTGATTTAGCATGTTAACAGCAAACAAAAGAATCAATGGCAGAGCAAACAATGAAAGTAAGAACCATGCAGTGCATACACTAGCTGATTTTGCTCAGAATCCGTTTTCCTTTCTCTAGGAAACTATCTCAGTTTTCTCTTGGACCCTCACACCCCCACTGTGAGTCCATGCCATGAGAAGGTGACCCAGATCTAGCCAATCAGCATATGTCAGTTGCTAGTCATAGTGCTTAGATCAACAGTAAACGGATCCAAAGAAATTCAGTCCCAAATTTTTTGCTGGAGCTGTTAGGAGAGAGATTGTCTCTTTCTGCTGTGGTTTTAAGCTGGTAGAACATAAGCCTGGAGATGCTGGTCATAAGGGAAGAACCTGTTTAGCCAGACTATAACTAAAGTGGTTGCCTCTGAACTGTTTGTTTAAACCATTTTCTGGTGTATTTCTATCACTTGCAATCTGAAGATTCCTGACTAATTGATCGGTTCCTGAAGTTTTTGAAATGAAAGTCTAATCTAAGTGGTCTTGTAGTGGTGACTCTTCTAAATTACTAAAAATTCCAATAAAAAATCCAAGGAATGAATGTAATTCCTGTCTATCTTTGAGTCAAATAGTTCTGAGCAAAAAAATCACGATACTTCTTCAAACATTAAAAATGATACACTATAGTAAAAAGCATTTACATGACTGAAAATTTCAATGGATTTACTATCATCTTTGAACGTTGAAGGTGAATACCATAAATTCATTTGGCTTAATGTGATTATTTCTAGAGTACTTTTCCAATTCTTTAGTTCTAGAGAAATTATATAAACAAT
This sequence comes from Sus scrofa, assembly GCF_054392235.1. Classification (NCBI taxonomy): domain Eukaryota; kingdom Metazoa; phylum Chordata; class Mammalia; order Artiodactyla; family Suidae; genus Sus; species Sus scrofa. Next base: position 32,656,616 of record NC_139386.1, on the reverse strand, counting down.
AGGTTAAGGTTTGGTTTGTGTCAAAGTGTCATTACTTAGGGGAGATTGAAAGGGAGCCAGATGAGCAACATGATACTGTACAATATACATAGATTTTGGAGCCAGGCAGACTTGTATTTGAATTCTGGGTAAATGACTTGGGCTCAAGGGGTAACGAACTGTGGCTCAGGGGTAACGAATCTGACTAGTATCCATGAGGATTCAGGTTCCATTCCTGATCTTGCTCAGTGGGTTCAGTATTTGGCATTGCTGTGAGCTGTGGTGTAGGTCACAAACACAGCTCGGATCCTGCGATGCTGTGGCTCTGGTGTAGGCTGGCAGCTGCAGCTCTGATTCCGCCCCTAGCCTGGGAACCTCTATATGCCTCGGCCCTAAATAAAGTAATTAATAAATTTAAAAAAATGACTTGGGAGTTTTCCTAAAGCAGTTTTGTCATTTGTAAAGTGGGAATAACAATACATACTCCAGTGTTAAAGACCAGGCGAAATACCATTTGTTTAAAATCTTAAAAAAAAAAAAAAATCTGTTGTGCTTGATGCATAGTATTTTAGTTTTTGTTATAAAGGTCTATGAAAGTGACTTACAAAAAAACTTGTTATGCTTTTGTGGGTATAACTTCCTCATTCAAACCTAGAATTAAGCTTTCTGTTACATGTTTTGCACTTAAGACTCTCTTACCCGCCCGATGTATATTTTTAAGTAGATACATGAGTTTAGATTTATTTGAACAAAACATGTGGCAATGATGGGAGATTGAGGTTTACCAAAGACTAATTTGGGAAAAAATTCTGGCTCAGGTTGAGAACACATCCATTTAAAATGCAGGCACTGAGACTATTGGAAAGAAAGCCAAGGTATTTGTAATGCGTAATGTTGAAATGGTATATGCTGTGTCAATTTCACTAGTAAGTGGATGTTTTGCTTTTTGATATGCTCTGTGTTTTTAAAGGTTTTGTAATGTGAATTATAGATGATACCAAAGTATTTGCTAGGCCCCAAATAGCATTTCTTTCTTTCCATTTGATTTTTATTTTTGTTGGAAATACGTGTTTTGACGATGCTAAAACCATAAATCTTTCTTGAGGGTGCTCTGTTAGATTTACTAAGTAGTAGTGGGGCTGGCTTCCTTTTACAGTCATTGAATGTTAAACAGCACTGGAGAATGTTAAGTTGTTAGATAACTGACTAGTTTTGTCAAAGGTCTTCTGGGAGGCTGAGAATTAACTACGCTTCTCGCTCTCCTTTTCCCACTCCAAAGGGAATATGCTAATTCCTATTCACTTAACAGCAATGGCTTAATATTCCATTTCTTCTAATTCTTGATTCACTCAGGCCCTTTTGCACAAGCCCTGTGTTAGCTGATTTTATTCCATCAAGAATTCACACCCAGAGGCATTGCCCTGACGTGGTGAGAATGAATGAAGGGGTAGCTTTCCAACCCTCCCAACTTCAGTGCCCTGGATGATACCTGGCACCTTATAATAATAGTAATAATGCCAATAATAATAATGATAATACCTAGCTCAACAGATGTTTGTGGCATCAAGGAAAACTAGCCCTCCCCTACCCGTCATGCTTTACTATGATGTTTCTGCTCACTCAACATACAAATTAATTTAAATCAAAGGAAATGGAACATAATGTTGTGTATGGGAAACCTGAGTCCAGGGCTTTAGTTTTCCCAGTAGAGCTTCTTGGTGTATCTTCAGGAACAAGTCCTGTGAGACCCTGTGGCTCAGGAATATGGTGCTTTCCCGGGATGCCGGGGCACCATCAGGAGCCTTCTGGGATTTGCATTTCTTTTTTTTCTGGAGCTATGATGTCAGTCTTTTTATTCTCCTCATTCTTTCCTGACCCACTAACACTCATCTGTTTTTCTTTTTCTTATTTGGGCTTGTGGTTCTCATATTTTTGTTACTATAAAGATCTCGGAAATTTAAACTTTTTTTGGAAGAAAGTCCCACATGGATACATTGAAAAACATCGCATGGCTCTCTGTTTCTCCCATGTTATTCAATCCACACAAATTTGTCTTTTTTTTTTTTTTTTTTTCAGGAGGGTGGGAAGCATATGCTCTGTGGACAGCTGCCATTGTTGATCATCTTACTTCGGCCTAGGTTCTTTTTTTTTTTTTTTTGTCTTTTTGCCTTTTCTAGTCCCGTGGCATATAGAGGTCCCCAGGCTAGGGGTCTAATCTGAGCTGTAGCCACCGGCCTACACCAGAGCCACATCTGCAACCAACACCACAGCTCACGGCAACACCGGATCCTTAACCCACTGAGCGAGGCCAGGGATCGAACCCGCAACCTCATGGTTCCTAGTCGGATGCGTTAACCACTGTGCCATGACAGAAACTCCCAGGCTAGGTTCTTCATGTACATTTTAGTCCTTGCCACCCACCTGTGGAACAATTCTGAGGCATTGTTATTTCCACTCACAGATGAGAATACAGAGGCTTAGAGATGTAAGTCTTTTTCACTTAAGGACAGTATTTTGGTTTTTAACACATATGGAAGGAAATAGAAGCAGATAGAATTCAATGCTGACAAAATACTTTAGGACTGGACACATCTTTACAGTTAACTTTCCGTCCGAGAGGTTTCATTATGAATGTATTTAAATGCATTTATTTTGCAATCCTCTAAATATCTCTGAGTCACTCGAGGGGCTTCTGGAGTATTTTTTATGTAGTTTCATCTTTTAACGCTCACCTCCCCTTTCTTCCTACACGATCACCTACTTTCTAAAGTATTGAGGTCTCATCTCAGATGTTATCCCTTAGATCTGCCTTCTGAGATGACTCTGCACCTTCTCATCACTCTCTTTTCCAGTGTCCTACTTCATTTCCTTCATAACTTTGACTGGTTTTCAAAATCATATTTTTTATTCATTTGTATCTCTAACTGAAATGGGAGCTGCTTAGGAGAATGGTCTTTATCTTATTCACCTCTGTATCTCCAGTCCCTAGAACAGTGCCTGGATGAGTTACTGCATATTCTTCAAGATGCAGACTTAGAGAAATAGTATGTCTCTGATCCTTAAATAGTGAGGTGTGGGCAAGGGCAAGGCCCCAGCGGCCCCAGTTGCAGGCAGTGGAAGATGGGTGGTGGCATCCTCTTTTCTCCAGCTGCTGTGTTGTCGTACCAGCTCAGCCTGTTGAGATGTGTGTAATTAGCTTTTAGTGTCTATCTAGACAAGGGCCCAAGTCCCAACCTGAAGTGATCTTTATCTAAGTCCCTACAGGTATCCCTGGTTTGTACGAAGCCAGAGCAGCCTCATTAGTTACTCCTAACTCCTGGGACACTAAACCAACCAGAACTAATCCTGCGATTTCTGTTTTAATGTAGGATATTTGTATAGATTGCTTTAAAAAATGATCTACTGGTCCAGATAACACTCTGCTATTCACCAGGCATTGGGCTAATTGTTGTAATACCATTTAATTTCATCTTCAAACACATCTGGAAATAGATACTATTATCCTCATTTTTCAGATGAGAAAACGGAAGCTTGGAGAGAATAAGTGACTTGCTTAGGTTTCATGGCTGGTGGAGGAGAGATGCAGACCCAGGTGGATTCTTCTCAATGTTGATTCTTACCAACTGACAAAGATCTGATGCCCCATGTTGACATGGCCCAGTCTCTAGGAAAATTGTGTTTTTGTGCTAGGAATGAGTGCTCAGTCTGAGCATGGGCTTAAGGGACATTGGTTGAGAAGTTAAGGAGGAAGTCAAGTTTTAAATCAGTGCATTTAAGTCCTAAAAAATGATAGCCTTATGCAAATCAATGTTTGAAAAGAGTTCATTTTTACTGATTTGAATTATGTATGTACTTTGGCGACAGACGGGCTTGGGTTCAAAGTCCACCAGCCATCTAATAGCTTTGTAACCTTCAGTCAATTTTTTTATTCTTTTAAGACTTAATGTGGATTCCGATACCTGTCCCACAAAATTTTTGCAAGGAGAATAGCTAATTCAGTACCTGGCACATAGGATGAGACACAGAATATGATTTCCTTAAAAAAAAAATGGCTTTTATGGAGGCAAAATTGTTTTACAACGTATTAGTTTTAGACGTGTAATACAGTGATTCAGTCTTTGTGTACAAGGTGATCACCATAGTAAGTCTCCTTACCATCAGTCACCCTTGATCCATTTCAGTAGCTGCCCTACCTGCTTCCCTCTGATGACCACCAATCTGTTCTCTGTATCAATGAGTCTTATTTTGTTTGTTCAGTTGTTTTGTTGATTACGTTCCACATATAACTGAAATCCTATGGTATTTGTCTTTGAGTTCCTTGTCTTTTTTATCATGGCTGGGCATTTTTTGATTGTGAAATTTAATTTTTCCAAATATGAAGTACTACCTCTCCTGGTATTTATGCTAAAATTTTGTTTCTGTTCTTTTCATTTATTGTCTCAAGAACTGTCTAAGATCTTAATTCATTTCCTGAGGTTTTTTTTTTTTTCTTTTTAGGGCTGCACCCACAGCATATACAGGTTCCCAGGTCGGGGTCGAATTGGAGCTACAGCTGCCGGCCTGCACCACGGCCACAGCAATGCAGGATCTGAGCCGCATTTGCACCCTACACCATAGCTCATGGTAATGCTGGATCCTTAACCCACTGAGGGAGGCCAGGGATCGCATCAGAAACCTCGTGGTTACTAGTCAGATTCATTTCTGCTGTGCCACAATGGGAACTCCCAATTTCCTGAGATTTCTGTATCATTTTTCTGGACCATCATGGAGGCTGATAAGGTTCACTTTTTCTCTTCATTGAATCTTCCCAAACTACATCCCCAACGATAGTCTCTGTTTAGTGGCTTACATTTCACACTGTTAACCATGGATGAATCTATGCCACAACTTCTTCTGATGTCCTAAAAGAGTCCATATTTCTGAAAAGATGGGGTATAAGACCTTGAGAGGATGTTCTTACTACCTTAGGAGGTCTGGCTTGCTCTTGAATCATTTTTGTAGTCATTGTATAGAAACATTTGTGGAAAGAAGTGAAAACACACACATGCAGTGGCTTAGTTATGGCCTATGTCAGTAATGGAGACAAGGGCCACAAACTTAGTTGGAACACATGAATCTGAAAGTAAATTCAGATAAAAACAGCAGCCTCTATGAATCTAAGCAAGGCAAGAAGCTCCCTCCAATATGAGAGAGGCAATGTAAAGACAATAAAATGTGAATTGTCTGTAATCTCTCTCGGAGTAAGATCACATTCTTTACACTTGATAGGCTTTTACATCTAATGAAATTATCCACAATTTCTGTTCTGTTTTTAAAGAAATAACAAGCTATATAGCTTACATATTTGTCACAGATATTTCAGGATCCAGGTACTATATTATAATAAACTTACTTTTCATTTTACAAACTTCTGTCTTTCCCTTATTTTGGAAACCTTGGGTTTCAGGACATTTTCCAACTGCCCGAATCAATCCTAACCTATCAGGGGTGCAGAAGGCTGTCATGGGTGCTAGAACCCAAGTACTATAATCCTTCCGACCCGATTCCACCTAAAGATCCTCAGTCAGCATATTTAGCCTTCGCTTAAATCTTTAGCCCACCATACCTTCCTGTAATCCTCACTCACCCACCACTCTACCTTCTTATACTAGTTGAAACAGTGTACCATTGCATTCACTGGGAGACTACAAATTGCAGCCCATTTACCTTCCTTTCTCGGCCATAGAAAAGTGAGAGACTGACAACTTAGTGTCTCTGTGGTCTTCTGGGCATCTAACTCTATTGGATTTCCAGGCAGAAAATAGTTATTTTTCCTCCTTGATAACAGCTGTGTTGAGAAACTCAGCAATTGTCCTGATTTCAAAGATGACAAGGTTTGTGAAGAACAAGGAAGGTAAAGATCTCTGGGAATTTAAATCCCTCCATCCAGATATTCTGTTTCATGCTTTCAGGATGGTTCCTCTTAACCTGAAGTCATCTGTCAGGGTTGCCTCAGCTGCTCTTGGCAAGGGAGGTTCCTCTTGGTGAAGGCTCCTGGCACCTGCCCTTATTGATCAAGCTCTTTGTAGCAAGGACTACTCCCTCAAGATTCCTCCCTTTAGTAGATCCTATTATCTGTAACATCTGGGGGAGATAACATTTGCTTCTGGTGACTTCTTTGGCTGATGGTAACAGTCTTCCTAACAGCAGCTTTTCTAGGATTTTGCTAGAATCTTTCTTTTTCAGAAAGCTTTGTGCTTCCTCTATAGGTGATAACTGAGTTTGTTGCTTAGTAGGTGCTGGAGTTCATATTAAGATCCTCTAGTGAAAACTATGTGCTCTAACATGCTCTAAGGCAGGGTTTTTCACTCTGGGTCCTTACTTATTAGTGGGTAATAAATCAATGTAGGGGGTCGAGAATAGTCATTTTGGAAAAGAAGCTTACAAAGACTAGACTAGGATTTCCCATTGTGGCTCAGAAGGTTAAGAACCTGGCGTAGTCTCTGTGAGGTTGCAGAGTCAGTTCCTGGCCTCCCTCAGTGGGTTAAGAATCTGGCATTGCCACAAACTGCAGCATAGGTCACAGGTGCAACTCAGATCTGGCATTGCTGTAGTTGTGGTGTAGGCCGGCAGCTGCAGCTCCAATTGGATCCCTAGCCCAGGAACTACCATATGCCACAGATGTGGCCATAAAAAGAAAAAAATAAAAGATCAGAGTATAATAGAACAGAAAAATAGGAATATATGGTATATAGTAAGAATTAGTATTGTTTTAAAATTTTATTTCATCATTTTACATATATACTTTACAAATATATGTGTTTGTATATGCTTGTGATTTCTCTCTCCCATACACACGTAGAAAAGTGTGATAAAAACTATGTTTCTTACTGACATACATTACAGTTATTTAAAACCTTCTAGAATTTTTTTATAGAAAAATGGTCTTCATATCATTTCGTAAAATAGTAAAACATTGAAAACAACCAAAATATTCAACAGGGAGAGTATAAGCTCCATGCATACCATGTCTACAACATTCACTGCTGAATCCCTGCAGAGTTTTGCAGCAGTGCCCTGTTCATACTATGTGCTCAATAAATACTGTTGCTATTACTGCTGCTGACAGATTAAATGTATTCTGAAGCATCCACATGATCATATTTCATGCAATTATTAAAATTATTAAAATTTCTGATGATTTCATTAACATGGGAAATGTTTATAATAAAATATTGAGATCATATGTTATATAAACGTGTATATTTGTATGTATGTGTGTATGTAAAAGACTACAAGATTAAACACGAAAATATTAACTATGGCTACTTCTGGTTTAGTAAGATTATGGCTAGTTAAAAATTCATTATTCTTATTTTTTTTTACAGTGAACAAGTCTTACTTTTACCAATACAACTTTTTGATTCCTTTGGTGCATTGCATTAGCTTATAAACTTACCCCGAACCATATGGTATATGTCATACGTATTCTACAAAGGGATCTCTTAAGGGGATACTCAGTCAACAAAAATGTGTTAAACTCCTTTTTTGTGGGAGCCATTTAGCCTGGTTCAAGGGAATCAGAGATGAATGGAGCATAGTTGCCCTTCTGGGACCTCACAGCCTACTTGGGATGAAAACAAGGAAGTAAATAATTCTTATACTATATAAGTGCTGAAGCAAAGATATGGTCACTGTAGTGGGGGATGAATTCTGAGCTCATTACTTCCTTTTGCAAGGTTTTTACAGGCTCCAGGAGCCTAAAGCCTTGGAAAACATTCTAAATTTCTCTTCCCATGTTCCTCTCTGTTCAAGGCCTGGAGGAAGCCTTGCAAGTCAATTCCCAATAGCAAAAGTGATCATGTTATAGTCCCTCTAGGAGAGATGTTAACTGGAGGTGATCGAATAGAGTGGTTAAAAACGTCAGTTGGGATTCAGCATATAGTGATGTAATTAATAACTTCAGTGCTCTGTGACCTAGGCAAGTCACTTAATTTATCGAAGTTTCATTTTTCATACTGTATAATGGGATAAGAATATCAGCCCCTTAGTGTTTTTGAGATCATACCACTGAACATGGTCTCTGGCACACAGTAGGACTCATTATATTATAGCAATTGTTATTCTGGCTTCTAAATTATTGTCAGGGCATGAGAAGCTAAGTTGATGTTTCTTTTCTGAGCATTTACTATATAAGACACTAAAAAAGTTCAAGTTTCTTCTAAATTACTTTGCTTTTTAATACAGTTTATAAATTTTGCATAAGAGATGGTGTAGATTGATAGATTGAGAGTCAAGAAATTTCTTAATTGAGAAATTGACAGTTGGAAAAAATCTAAAATTTTTAATTAAGTATCAGGATTGATTTTTAGACAAGTTGACTGACCATGATTGTTTGCTTGCTGGATGGAGGCCACTGAAGGGCTGCCATTTGGAGAAAGGACAGGTCATGTAGTAGATTACCAGCTCACTGTTTCCTTGCTTCTCCTGGAAGATGCCATTTTTTTGCCACTTTTTCACAGTTCTGAATGTTTGTGTCTTTATAGCTCTGATCTGGAATGATTATTACTTATATATCTCAAGCAGACAAAGAGAACTATGCAATAGTAATTTGCTAGCAGTCTTGCATTTTGGAAAGCAAATGTTTCTTTGTTTAAATGGCTATGAATAAATGATAGTTTATTTTCCTCCTATTGGGATGCTCATTTCCCTAGGTGTCTGTATTCATCAGAATTCTTTCAGTTGCAAGGTAAAGGTCCAGAGGTAGTGAGTTTCAGTCACACCTTGATCAGATGGACCACATGATGCCACCAGAAAGCCATCTCTCTGCCTCTCTAAGTTCTTTTCCAGTGTGTTAACATCATCCCAAGGTGAGCCCTCCCCAAAGGTAGAGAAGATAAGACTGAATAACAGCTTGAGGCTCATGGTCTTCCAGCTTAGTAGCTGCCTCTAAAAGTGGATGATCTGTCCTGATAACAAAAGTCTTTGGACTGACTTTGTTTTTTATTTATTTAGTTTTGGCTGTACCTGCAGCACATGGAAATTCCACAGGTCAGGGATTGAATCTGAGCTACGGCTACGACCTGCAGCTGCAATCCAGCTGTGGCAACACTGGATCCTTAATTCACTGTGCCAAGCCGAAGATTGAACCTGTGCCTCAGCAGTGATTGATCCATGCAGAGACAACACCAGATCCTTAACCTGTTGTGCCACAGCAAGAACTCCTGGGCTGACTTTTATTGGCACAGGTTGGAGTCAGCTGGTGTGCTCCTCCAGGAGAGGGAGGGTGTGTGTGTGTGCCACCCCACCTAATTCTTGAATGAGATTGGATGGTGGCTAGGCAAAAACAAAAACAATCCCCCCTCCGAAAGAAACCAAAGACCCCAAAATGAATGCTCACTACATTATTAACTCAATTTACTTATTTGAAATAAACATAAACTTGAGGATAATGACAGTCAGTAAGGCACTTTTCTCTTCCATTTGTGATTTTACTCACTGGCTTACCTTCGTTTGTTCATGTTATACCATATCCTTTATCACCACACCGAACCTCTCTCCTTGACTGCAGAGCCAATATCCCACCCCTTGTTTAAATGAATATCACACCTTCATCTCACTCAGAAATAAATCTCTCATTCTTAAACACATACATAAACAGACACAGAGTATTTAGGGGTGTGTGTGTGTCTGTCTGTGTGTGTGTGTGAGAGAGAGAGAGAGAGAGAGAGAGAGAGAGGATGATTGCATGAATACTTGGTATTTTTTAAAGTATCTTGTTGGCTTATAGCTACTTAAATGAAGCAACATTTCCATATCAACTGATTCACTGGTAAAACAAAAAACTAAGAAGCCAGCATGTGGGCTCATCAGTGTGACCCCCACCCCCCCACCCCCAATAATTAAAGACATCATTATGGTTTGACACTAACAAGCAATGGGAAACAATATGCTTTTCAGCTGGGTCTTCACAAGAAAATAAGTTAACCTATTTCTGGACGTCTGTTCAAATTCATTGTGCTGCCTAGTCCATGGAGAGAAAGGTTATGTGGTGTCACCCTGGTCCAAGCAGTGACATGTGAACCTGCTGGCAAACCACAGCGTGTCAAGGCCCAGGGATGAGTCATTTGAGCTGGAAATGCCAATTAGAACAGATGTATACTCCTGTTTTTATTCATCTGCTTAAGGGGCTGTCATGATTGTCAGAGTGTGCATGTTTAGGTTGGTGAGTTTTGAGTTTTAAATATGAAAATGTCTTGTTTCCTGTGAATCTACAAGAGTATGGTTCTTATGAGGGAGATACCAAGCTGTGGACCTTATGAACAAGGGAAGAAATGGAAATTTTTGTTGTAAGAGTCTTCTCTAAAAATCACAATTTGAATGGAGTACTTTTTTTTTCAATACTCTCATAATTTTTTAAAATGCAAACTGAAAACATAAAAACATTTTCATTTTTATTCTCTATTTTGTTAAATTCTTATCTAAGACTAAACAGAGAATGAGGAAAAACAATTAAATTAACCAAGATATGGTTATTTTCCTTCCTTCAAAAACAGCATTGCCTGAGGCCAGAATCATCATCTCCCACCAAGACCAGCTCTTTTCTTTGGGTTTCTTCTTTCTGTTCAAAGTTTGCTGATTTTTCAGATGTCATTTGCCTCTGCCTCTGCATACCGGTCTAATATTGATCGTGCTTTTGTTTATGAGTATGTGATGTGGGAATTAATCATGTTTGTGCTTAAAATGGAAAGACATTCATTTCTTAGCATTTGATTTCTTGCACTCATAATTTTCACTTGTCACTAGCAAGATTTTTGGTAATTGTATGACTTTGAGGCTCTTTGAGCTGCTAAGAATAGCAGAGAATAGAGGGAATGAGGAAATATAGTTGCTTATACTCCTGGTTTGAGTATGGGGAGGAAAAGGTTTTAATCAAGAACAATTTGAGTCCATAGGAAGAAATTAGCATCCATTTAAAAAAAATCTTTCTGTTGCTTTTGTTTCAAGAGGTGCTTCTAAGAATTAGGTGAAGAACAATTTCTCTTCATCTGTATAAATAGATAGTGCTAATAGCATTGTAGTAGAAGGATAGTTTCCCTTTTGTAATCGTTTTTAGTATTGGTCTATTACATTCTCTAAGCACTTTCCTTGTCATAGTTTCATTTACCCCTTAGCTCTTTGGGCCATCTGAGGTTCCTGTTCCAGCTATAAAGCATGGTACTTAAACATGCACCGAGCCCTCTCTATAGTTCTCATCCACACTCTCCATGTGCTGTCAAATTTTGAGCTTCTCTCTTACTAATAACCCTTTTGGCCTAGTATTACTGTTGCCACTGATGGTACAGATTTGCAGTGTTGGAAGCCACTGTTGTTACACCAGGAAAATAAATAAATAGTTTGAATTTTTGACAGCTCAGATAAACCTCATGTCAAAACAATGTGGTTATCCCTAACGTGTTTGATGAAAAATGTGGGTTACAACAAGGGACACAGTTTAAAGTCCAAGAAAATTTGACAGGACTGGCCCCCTAAAAGATTATGGGACATTAATAGGAGAACAGCTAAGTGGTCTCCCCTCAGTAAGCACAGTGTTTTTCCAGGCCTGAAAGATGTCCTCATGCCTGTTTGGAGAGGTCAGTTGGTAGAGTGGCTGGTGGCTCATTTCACTGTAGTGCTTTGGTGGCTTTGCATATTTTTTATTGTCATGGTTTTGCTCAGTCTCTTGTTGTGTTACAGCTGCACAATTACAAATTTTCCAAATGGTCTCCGTGTTTTCTAACTGACCCTGATCAAAGCTATGTTTTGCCTGGCTGATCAAGTTATCTTAAAAAAATTTCCATCATGTGTAATAACCTATATGGGAAAAGAATCTTGATTTACTTTGCTGTACACCTGAAACTAACACAACTCTCTAGGTCAACTATACTCTAATAAAATTTATTTTAAAAATCCCCCTTGACTTATTAATCCAGCCATTTAAGATTCGCTTAACTTCATAGAACACCTAGTTGGGAAGGCCCTTGTGACAAGAGTAGTGAGGGAGATAGACTTGTATTCAGAAAAGTACAATACAGTGTCATGTGGGTTCTCTCTGATTAAATCGCTTTCATGTTTCATTACTGTCACTAAGAACAAGAGTTTAAGTTCTTCTTCTAAGATAAAAGTTCTTGCAGGAGTTCCTGTTGTGGCTCAGCAGAAACGAACCTGACTAGTACCCATGAGGTTGCAGGTTTGATCCCTGGCCTCACTCAGTGGGTTAAGGATCTGGCATTGCCATGAGCTGTGGTATAGGTTGCAGACAGGGCTCAGATCTGGCTCCGCTATGGCTCTGGTGTAGGAGGTGTGGCCCTTAAAAAAAAAGCAAATAAATAAATAAAAGGTCCTTCACAATATGAGTCTACTCTACCACACAGACTTATCTCCAGCTCTTCTCCCATGGGCACCCCTGTGTCAACCACATAAAGTGTCTGATGTTACTGAGACCTGCACCATTCCCCATAACTGGCAAATTCCTATACATTCTTCAAGATTTAGCTCAAGTGTCATTGTCTCTTTTTTGACTCTGACTTCAGAACTCCAAAACAGAGTTAGTAATTCACTCCTTTGGGCTCTTGCGGAAATTTTTATATATCCCTTTTTGCTCATGGGTCATAAAATACTTTATTTCAATATAATGTCCACTAAATTGTGACATTCTTGAAGGCACAGAGAGGAGTGCATACTATGTCTTGTATTTTCCCAATTTTTAATTCCATGGCTGGTACACACAAAATGCACAATCTATTTTTTGAATGAGTGAATGAATGAATGAGTGCGTGAATGAATTATGAAACCAGCTTTTGGAACTACCATTGAATTTGTTTTACAATCAGCACTGTTGAAATACTTTGTACCGTTAAGCAATTATCTTCTGGTAGAACACCTGGTAGAAATCTATAAATATGTTGGCCAACAACTCAAAGTGATTCGTGCAACCAATTTACTGCAATTAAAAGGAGGACCACACTCCATAGAATTTAAAAGGTGTATTGATTACACACCTGTACAACATAAAAGAGACTATGAGCACTGCAATAATCATGAAAGCGTATCGTACTTTCACTAATTAGTTAAATAGGCCACTAACATAGGTATTTCATAAAAATAAAGCCAGATAAAAGCAAAAAGTGAAAAACAGGCTATAAGGAGATTTGAGAAGAATCATCAAAGAATTTTTGAAAGCAGATGATTCTTTTTTAAAGAAAAAGATAATTCCACAAACCACACACCAGTGTAATCACTTTCAGGTCTTTTTTTTCTTTTTTCTTCTTCTTTAGGGGCCATACCTGTGGCATATGGAATTTCCCAGGCCAGGGATTTAATTAGAGCTGCAGCTGCTGGCCTATGCCACAGCCACAGCAAGGCCAGATCTGAGCTGCATCTATGACCTACACCACAGCTCAATGCAATGCTAGATCCTTAACCCACTGAGAGAGGCCAGAGATTGAACCTGCATCCTCATGGATACTAGTCGGGTTCATTACCTCTGAGCCACAATGGAAACGCCCCACTTTCAGGTCTGGTAGGGCATCTTTAGTTACCAGGGGCAGCTGGGTTAGAGAACATCAAATTCTTTGGAGAACAGTGTACACACAGATTCATTTTAGAGAAGGATATTCATCAATGTAAAGCAGTGGTTTAGAGCCTGGGTTCTGGAAGCAGGCTGCCTGGGTATGAGTCCCAGATTCATCCCCTTCTAGCTATAGAAAATTACAGAAGATATATAAACTCTCTGTTTTTCAGTTGCCTTATCTATAAAATGAGTATAAGACCTATCTCATAGGATTATTGAGAAGATATAAAATCATAAGCTCTCAAAAAAAAAACCTAGCTTTTTGGGAATTCCTTTTGTGGCACAGCAGAAACAAATCTGAGGATACAGGTTCAATCCCTGGCCTTGCTCAGTGGGTTGGGGATCCGGCGTTGCTGTGAGCTATAGTGTAGGTGACAGACGAGGCTTGGATCCCACCTTGCTGTGGCTGTGGTGTAGGCTGGCAGCTACAGTTCTGATTTGACTCCTAGCCTGGGAACTTCCAAATGCTGTGAGTGTGGCCATAAGAAGCAAAAAACAAAACTAGCTTTATTACTGTCCATCAGTTTCCTGTTTGGGTTTTTAATCATATCTTTACCATTTTTTTCTTCTTTTTTTGTCTTTTTGCCATTTCTTGGGCTGCTCCTGAGGCATATGGAGGTTCCCAGGCTAGGGGTCGAATCGGAGCTGTAGCCGCCTGCCTACGCCAGAGCCACAGCAACGCGGGATCTGAGCCGCGTCTGCAACCTACACCACAGCTCACGGCAACGCCGGATCCTTAACCCACTGAGCAAGGCCAGGGATGGAACCCGCAACGTCATGGTTCCTAGTTGGATTTATCTTTACCATTTTTTAACATATATTCTCACTGAGACTTGACTCTTCGGTGAGTTTTCCATATCACATGTCCTTCATGTGTTCCTGTAAAGTTGCCACATCCAAGGTATTAGCTTTTTATTTTATCAAGGAAGTGGTAGTGATCATTGGTGGATGGAAGAGGAACAGCAAATCCATTAGTAAGCAAGGTCACAAGATGATTGCATTCTTTTCCTTTTATTGTTTGCTGTATGTTGCTCAGAAATCCTTTATGTTGCTTACAAAGGCTGTGAATCAGCTATTATCGTTGAATTTAGGGCTCAAATAAGCACATTTAATTGTAACAGAGTTAACAAAAAGCTTAGTGCTGAGAAAAATTATTAAAAGTTTCTATGAAGTGGTGATTGTACCCCTGGATAATGAGGATGGGATACAGTAATTATTGTGTTGGTTAGAGCTATATCCTGCTTTGGTGTGACAATCAGAGCCAAACACACAGAAATCTTCCCTCAAATATATGAAAGGCTGGTCTATATGAATGACATGCTGCAGTATTTCAGGTAATTTCTTTTATGATCAAACTTGAACTTGAAAAGTAAATAACCATTCAGATGATGAGATGATGAAGTGTTGATAAAAATAAAATCAATTAATGAATGCCAACAAAGCCAGGCATTGTGCATAGTAGGAAACATAAAATAAGATTTGGATCTTAATTTTACTATTTTAAACGGAAACATTGAATTTTGACTATATACTGCTCATATGTTATGAACTTTTGCTCCAGTTTAGATGGGCTATTTTATACCCAATTTTGAATGGTTGTTAGTGTAGTATTAGCAAAAAATTGCATCAGTAGTACTGATTTTTTAAATTATAGTTGATTTACAATGTTGTGTTAATTTCTGCTGTGCAGCAAAGTGATTCAGTCACACACACACACACACACACACATATTCTTTTTTAATACTCTTTACCATTTTGGTTTATGACATTTTAAGAACTAAAGTCTTAAAAAAATTTTATTTTTTATTGAAGTTTGTTGATTTACAGTGTTTCAGGTGTACAGCAAAGTGATTCAGTTGTATGTCTTTTTTAGTTGAATTTTTTTATTAAAGTATAGTTGATTTACAATGTTGTGTCATTTTCTGCTGTGCAGCGAAGTGACTCAATCACACATTCCCTTTCTCATATTATCTTCCTTCATAGTCTATCCCCAAAGACTTGATATAGTTCCCTGTGCTTTTATACAGTAGATCCTTGTTGTTTAGTGGTTTTATATATAGAAGTGTTTATCTGTTAATCCCAAACTCTAAATCTCTCCTTTCCTCTTTGATAACCACAAGTTTGTCTTCTGTGTCTGTGAGTCTATAACGATGACGTTTCGATGTGATGGCTCTATGGTTCCCTATTGAACAGGTCTCATATTGAGAAAACAATCAAGAATTCCAGGTAAAGATGGAATTGAACATTTACATTCAGTCCCTGAATTCCTATACAGTCGTAGTAAATTGATTTTTTTAAAAGGTTGTGTGAGTTAGCTTTTGCTATATAACAGTATATCCCATGTAATGGTTTAAAACACCTATTTATTTAGCTCATGATTTCGTGGCTCAGCAGTGTGAGCTTGGCTCAGGTAGGTGATTTATCTGGTCTCATTGAAGTACCTTTAGTATCTTCAGTCAACTGCAGGTCACGTGCAGCTTTGCTGATCTTTGCTGGGCTCTCATATCTCTGGGGCCTCTACTGGGACCACTGGGCTGACTCATGCTCCCATCGGCCTGCAGGGCAGATGGGACTTGTAGCTATGGAAGAGGAAGCAAATTCCAAGAATGTGAGTGGAAGTGTGTAAGGTCTCCTAAGGTCTTACCCTCAGCTCTGACTTGTTGTCATGTCTGCCTCATTATGTTGGTCCGTATAAGTCACAAGGCCTGTCTGAATTTAAGGGATGACCAGATCCTTGAATGAAGCATTTTCTAATTTACCATACAAGACACATGAATATGAGGAGGGGAATAACTAGAAATACTTCTGTAATCAAACTACCACAAGGACAAAAGAACTGAAGATGTCAGTAATGAAATTTTGGAAACTGGAAAGCAAACTCATGAGTGACAGTTGACTTAAAGACACCTGAAAGCTGAATCCAAAACTGGTAGTGGAGAAAGCTAGGGAACAACTCAATGGACTGGTGTCATCTACAGAATCTTCTAAAGCCTCAGGAATTGGCATATCTGGCCTATATATCGGGTATTTATAGAAGTGAGAGAGTGAAGGTAGAAATAAAAACAGGAAGATTTGTTGAAGTTTTCCTTAAGAAATACTATAGTTAGACCTCCAAATGTATGCCTCAGTCTTCCCAGTTCTTTACTGCCACCCCCTCTACATCCCATCATAGAGAAAACAGGAGATTTAGTTTATGACGAAGTTAAATTAGACTTGTTGACACCCTAGGCACAAAGATTCAGGTGCTGTGTTAGGCAAAATACTGGCCATCAAAGAGGACCACATCCCAATTCCCAGATGCGCAAATACATTAGACCACATGGCACAAGGGAATTAAGGTTCTTGGTGAAATGAAGCTTGGCCCAGTGTAATCACAACAGTCCTTATATGTGAAAGAGGGAGGCAGAAAAGGGAGGATCAGAGAGAAGCCAGCAGGAGACCCCGACTGCTCTTCCTGTTTCTGAAGATGAAGGAACAGGGTAGAGCCAAGGAGTGTGGGTACCCCTAGGAGTTGGAGAGGGCAGGGAAATGAATGGATTCTCCTTATGGAGAATGTTTCCAAGTCTCTCTAAAAAGAACCCAGCCCTGCTTACATTGTGATTTTCTTCCAGTAAAACTCTTTCAGATTCTGAACTATGTAACTATAAGATGATACATTTGTATTCTTTTAAGCCACTAAATTTGGGGTAATTTGTGGGATTGGCAATAGGAACTGAATACAGGTACTTACTGAAAACAGGAGAAGGGGGTGAATATTTACATACTAAATGCTGCCGCACCCATTAGTCTTGGTCTAATGGTTTCCAGATTGCTGGTGGCCAAGCCTTTGCCCTTTAGGCAGAGCCTGGGAGGGTCTTGTCTAGGGAACCTGATCAGTCCAGACATGTTAGGTAAAGATGCTGACATCTGGGACTGGCCAATAAAATGAATCAGTCAGATCATTCTACCGGAAAGCCCACGGTTGACAAGAGTGACAAGAGCCGCCGTGCACTCAAGCTTACTAAAGCCTTTGAGTGTCTCATGCCCAAGGCTCTACAGACATCTGAGGAAAGCATATAGAAAGAAATTCACAGACCTAAAACAGAGTCTGAAGGACTCCAGAGGAAGAATCTTGAGGGAATGCTATGGAGCTTTTGAAGCAATGGTGAAGCAGAGGAGTAAATAGTTAGGCAAAGGTTGGTGGCAGGGGTGGGAGAAAGGGCACCCCAGTTAGAAAGAAGCACGTGTTTAATCCCTGAGGAGAGGTGCATCCTGGTGGAGGAGCTGAGAGTCAGCCATTAGGACTAAAGCTTAGAGCACTAGAGAGTGAGGAGAAAAGTGAAGGAAAGAAGCCGAGGAATAGTGTGAAGGAGTTAAGTAGTTGATGCCTAAATTCGGGAGTGCTAGTAGTCCACAGTCTAATTGCAGGAAGGAGAAAAACACTTATAAACACATATTCGTACGCAAATATGTATAATGTACATAATACCTGCATAACTATATGTCATATATGTATATATAATTTGTATATATAAATTTCAACTACCTGATATTTGACCTTTTTTATTTTTTCTGATGGAAAGATAGGAGAAAATGCAGGAATTGATGGTTCCTTTGTATATTATCGAGGCAGAGAGAGGCCAGGCCTTCATGGGAGGTAGTGGCAGAATTTAGAAATGACATGTGGTCAGAATGACAGTTCTGTTGACTGTTTTCTGGGGCCCACATCTGTCAGGGTGATAAAAGACATGTGATGGGTCTATTGTATATTGTATCCTTTCCCTTAATGTCATAGCTGTATCATACTTATTTATTCCCAGGATGACTAAGAAGCAAAAATTCAGTCTCATGGCATTTCTGGACTGGATGGCCCGGGATGTTTAGGCTTCGTGTTTGAATTGACCTTGTTACTTTTTCCCTGCAATTTTTTTGACACTGGGAGCCTCCTATCTGGAGAGAAGGGAAAGGACTCCCTCTTTGGCAACGCATAAGACATTGAGCAAAAAAACAAAGCAAGAGTTGCTTTGGCCAAATGAAAAAAAAGAATGTTTAAAGTCACATTTCCTTAAATGGCATAAGAGAAACAAAGCAAAACTAGACCATGCTGTTGACTGTTCACATGTGCAATTAAGCGCATCAGAGTTTTAAGTGGTCTGCAAAACGGTTCCTGAATAATCTAGTTAATATAAGGCAGTGGTTCCACATTAATTGTGGACTAACTCTCCATGCTCTTCTCTGGAGAACTCACTGGAGAAAAAAAAAATTGGCCCTTCTGACTCACTCTGCTTGTTCTTAAAACAGAAACAACAGCAGCAGCAAAATTCTGGGTTTAGCCTGTTGGGTTTCTTGATGTCAGAGTTGCTGAAGGGGGCTGGGCTCTGCAGCCAGCTTGAAGCTGTCAGCTTCACCCCCCACATCTTCACAGCAAATAGTGGTTAAATTTTAGCATGCCTACTCCTTATTGCTGTAGCAGTCTAACTTTTCCATCTTTTTGGAGCTGTGATAATTTCACTGAACCTGTGTTGTGAGTTCTTAGCACAATGAGCTGTACATAGTAGGCCCCTCGATAAACATTGGTTGAAGTGAATTGAGTAAGATTTAAAAACTGAAAGGGTGAATTAGCAAAATCTTCTGTAGAGAATGTGTTGTAAGCCTCCTTTAATTGTACTCATTGTTAGTATGTCAAAGCATTACATGATTATAGAGTGATTCAATTTAACAAATATTCACTGAGCCTTCCTGGCCACACTTCACCAAGAGCCTGGAAAGGTAGGAGAGAGAGTAGTACAAAGGATATCAAACAGATCCCTGATTCTCATGGAGTTTAAAATCCAGCAGTTCTGATGGACTAAAACGATGGTCTGTTTTTTAAAAGTTGGGTCTTAGAGACAGTTGGAATGTCCTTGAAGCAAAGCCTTACTTTACTTGCTCAAAGAGTACCAGGTAAATGAAGAGGAAACAAGAGCCTAGTCTGAGATTGATGGGAAATAAAAAAGAAAGAAAGAAAAAAGAAAGAAACAGGTGTGGGTACATGGTATTTTCTGTGGGTAAATTAAATGCTTCTGGAGGCATGCCACTAAAAGCCAGAGCTTCTTGTTTCAGAGTGAAGACCTGACTCACAGACTGGTTCCCTTCCTTTCCAATGTCACCCTGACTCCCTCCCCATTTCCCCATCTCTTTATGAGTAACTCCATTGGGTTTTGGCATAAGCTCAACACAAGGGAGTTCCCAGGCAACAGTGGTGTCCCCTCCCCCAGTCCTCCCTGCCTCACTGTTTCCCTCTACTGGTCTGGCTCACTCATGACCTATAATATTAGGGGATCAATTTCAAAGGCTCTTGAACGGGAAAACACTTACATTGGCCTTGGAAGAATCATCTTTTCTGGGTGGTAAGTATTTCTTGAAACTGTGCCACCATTGTAGGGGCTACTGCCAGGCATTGAATGGAACCCCCAGACCAGACACTGGTAAGGTGACCCATGGAGGAGCCTGCTTGTTTTACACTTTCTAGGGAGAGAGGAAGCAACCGCAATCCGGTTTGGAATCATGCTGCTTTGAGAACAGTAGCGAGCAACTCTAGTTTGTCTGTTCAGAGCCTTTGGAAACAGTCCCCAGTCTGTGTCGGGCACTGCTTTTTCTTCCACTCTGTCTGTGCTGTTCTCGGGGAGGCTGCTATGTTCTCACTTGACATCACCTGTCTCACCACAGCTGACTGGTTCAGGTGTGCACAGATGATCCCAAATGGGCAACTCAGAGTAATCCCTGGGATTTTCCTAACTGGAGTTGAGGAAAGAGAGTTTCTCCTGGGTTGCGAGAGGCTTGGGGTAGGAAGCTTGCCAACTCTTGGCAGTTAACGTTTTCTCTTATATGGTATCAGATGGTCTGCAGTGGGATAAGATACATGTGATGCACAGGGAAAAGCAAAGATAAGAGATACAATAAGAGAATCCTCATGGGTTTGCGTCCCTGGTTCCTATTGTTTGGGAGGCACAGCTTAACTCTGCATGGATTTGGTTCTTTAATCTTTTCTTTGGTTATTAGAAATACACCAGTAGGCTTCCAAATAATCTTCCACTCTTTGTGTATCCTACTTCACATCGAGTTTTTATCACTTGCAACCTTTAAAAGCATTCTGATTAATAAACGGATTTGCTCTGATACTGCTCCTTGTCTCCTCTTCTTCTGTATTCTTTGCTTTTATAAATCACCAGCAATCTTCATTTTTTTGTGTGTAATTTTCTCAGTCTGTTTCCCCTCTATGTCTCCCTGGTCTTTCATTCTTTCTTTTTCCTTTCTCTTTTTCTTCTCTCCCTCCCTTCCTCCCTTCCTTCCCTCCTTCTCTCTCTCTCTCTAATACTGCTCAGATGCCCACTGTTCTTCCTACCTAGTGGTTAATTACCATTAATTTTATATAAACAATCACTTTAAAGCTGTTTTCAATTGCATCCTGAAGGCCTTTGGAAATGGCTCTTTGGCAGGTATTACTCAGGGTTATATTGAAGATAAAGATTCAGAAAATAGAAATAAATGTGTTGTTCCTATTGATTACCTTTGGATTATATAATTACAGATGATTCTTTTGTTTTTGCTTTCTTATATTTCTTTTGATTTTATTAAACAATCTTTAAAATAGTTCATTATTGATCACCTAAATTTTTTGCATAATACTTATTTACCTGTTTCTCACTTGTCCTTGTTGGTAAACTAATATTAAAAGATCCGTATAAAGATGACTCTATCAAAAAGTCTCCCCTAAAAGAGTCCAGAGACCTAGTTTAATTCTCCTTGGCAAATATAGGTGGATAAATGAATAAATAAATAAATGGATAGGTGAATGAATCAGTGTTTCCCATAAACAAAAAGCAGATGCTGTTGTGGCAAAACCTGTTTCAGTAAAAGACCTTCAGATAATTTACCAGGCTGTCAGTTTCTTTCAGCAGATATGTCTGTACTATTTGACCACAGATAAATATTCAGTAAATTCTCTGGGCCAAAATTGGTAATGGTATCTTTGATAGCTTTAAATAGAAAAAGAAAGCTATACTTCTGGATTCACTTCAGTTGGTAAAAGAAAGGCAGATGCTCAATACAAATATTTTAGCAAGTTACAAAGACAGTGAGAAAGAAAGAAAAAGGTCAGACTGAAAATAATGCTTTCTCAAATGGAACATCTGGCCACAGAGAGTCACAGATGCAGTATCTCTGGTCTGAAGGGACCTATAACCCATATGACTTAAGACTGAGTTGCCACATGGATGGCAAATTAGGCAAAAATTAAGCCAGTTATGGAGAAACTGAGGTAGTTACAGAGAATTATAGTACTCAGGATATGGAGAAACTGGCACATCATATAGATAAAGTACCCATGGAAATGTATATCAGAGCCATATTTGTGCCAAATTCTCTGGTCATATGCCTCGTGCCTCCTAACCAAGCAAATCCACTTGAAATGATTTATTATGAAAAGTTTCAGGAGATATACAGACAAATGTGTATAAGGATGTACTGGACTATTTTTGTTAATAATAAGAAAGTAATTGGAGTTCCCGTCGTGGCTCAGTGGTTAACGAATTCGACTAGGAACCATGAGGTTGCGGGTTCGATCCCTGGCCTTGCTCAGTGGGTTGGGGATCCGGCGTTGCCAGTGAGCTGTGGTGTAGGTCGCAGACACAGCTCAGATCCCGTGTTGCTGTGGCTCTGGTGTAGACCAGCGGCTACAGCTCCAATTCCACCCCTAGCCTGGGAACCTTCATATGCCTCAGGAGCAGCCTTAAAATGGCAAAAAGACAAAAAAAAAAAAAAAAAAAAAAGACAAAAAAAAAAAAGAAAGTAATTGAAACAACCCTAAGTATCAATGTGCCTGTTTGCATTATGGCATATCCTTAAAGTGAATATTATGTAGCAGTCAAGTGTGATATTTACTGATTTATATTCATGGGCGTGGATATATATCCAATATACTTACGTATATTTTTAAGTAAAAAAGCATATTTTAAAGTAATGTGATCTTGCTTTTCTTAAAAATATTACTGTGTATATGAATTCATACATATAAATACAGATTTTTTTTTTGGCCGAGGTATGTAGTGGCTTGATGTGGGATCCCATTTCCCACACCAGAGACTGAACCAGGCTGCAGTGGTGAAAGCACCCAGTCCTAACTGCTAGGCCATCAGGGAACTCCTCAGAATTTTAAAAATTTTGAAAAGTTGTGCTAAAATGTTTGCAATAGTTCTATTTGGGATTAAAAGTATTTAAAAATATGTTTGCTTAATTTTCTGATTTTCTGTAAGGACTACAAGTTATTAGCATGATGATATAAATTAAGTTTAAAGGGGAGATGGGGACACTGAGAAGTCAGTTACTTCCTAGGAGTTCTCATTGCAGCTCACTGGGTTAAGAACCCAACATAGTGCCTGTGAGGATGCGGATTGCATCCCTGGCATTGCTCAGTGGGTTTGGGTTAAGGATTAGGTGTTGCTGCAGGCTGTGGCTTAGATCACAGATGTGACTCGGATCCATTGTTGCTGTGGCTGTAGCATAGGCTGGCAGCTGCTGCTGTGATTCAATGCCTAGCTTGGGAACTTTCATATGCTGCAGGTGCAGCTGTAAAAAAAAAAAAATAAGAAAAAAGTCAATTACTTCCTGCTGTCTCCTACTCCAATCTTAGAGACCCCAGTGTCCCCACCACCTTCTTACCCTCAGTCCCTGGAAAAGGTAGGTGGACTATGTTGTAGGACCCCATCTATCCTGGACATTCTGTCTGGGGACGTAGGAACTGAGATACTGATAGGCAGAGCCAGACGGTGAGTGTCTACATTGAAAAGCCATGCAGGGCAGAATCCAGAGATAGCACCTGTGACCAGCCAAACTGTGGGAGAACAGAACTGAACTGAGGGAGAGTGGGGAGGCCCAGAATAAGGCCTGAAAGGCAGCTGCAGAGAGGAAACGGGTTGAAGGCAGATGCTGGAGGAGAGCAGAGCTGGAGACTTGAGGCAGCCACTGAGGAACAGAAGGTGTGGTGTGGCTTTGCTCTCAACACACCAGTTCCTGTTCCTACAAGGCCTGACTCTATTTCATTTCTGGCTTTTAAACCATCTATCCAATTGTCTGTTTTATTCTTCAAATAAGAATCCCTCTTACCCCAGGGCTGGAGGGAGTTTATAGTCGTTCAGACCCTGAGGAAGACAGAAACGTCTGCTCCGAAACAAGGGGTGGGGGGGGGGGCAGTAGTGGGCTCTGCTTGGGCTGCCTCCTCAGCGCACATCACCATCACAGCCTCTTGTAAGCGGCTCACTAGCATATCCAGCACCCAGGTGGGCTTTTACTTTCTTCATGCTTGGCCACAACGACTGGGAAACTGGGGCAGTAGTTCTTTTTCAAGAAACAGTTGGGGAAAAAAAGAGAAATAAAATCTTGATAAATGTTTCTCCTGAGGAGCTGCAATTCCTAAGTCACAGCTACCCCAAAATGTGGTTTTGTGGGTTTCCTTAAAGACTTTTGAAGGAGAGGAATTTTAAAGGGCAGCTCTCCTTTTCTTTATTCCGAATTCTGTTGTGCAGAACTTAGCCTCATGTGCTTGACAGCTTTGGTGAAAAAAAAAAAAAAAGCACCATATAAATGCATCATCAATATAATAAAATAAATTGAATTAGAATGTTCGTTCTGTTCTGCTGAGTTTCTTTCCTGAGCTGATTGTCTGAAACGGCTCTTGTTAGAAGCTCTTTGATTATAAGGAACTCACTGTCCTGTTCCAGCTCTCTGTCAAGTACCTCCTGTTTGGCACTTTCTATTCTAATTTTTTTAAGTCAAGTAGCCCATCGTGAGGATTTGAAGCTCAGAGTCACGGCATTAGAATTACAGCCTGCTGCTTCTCCTGATTAAGTTTTTCTGTTAGTAAGTTAAGGTTGCATTTGGAAAAGTACAGGATGACAGTTTAGATACTTGATTGTTGACAAGGTCAAATGGTGGCCCAACAAAAGGTGATCTTAACATTTTCTCTAGCAGCCTTCTTCTATTGTATAATTCATTTTTTATCCTTATTCAGAAGTATTTGCAGTGTCCTCAATCTTCACTTGCCATTCTAGTGAAGTGGATAAGTGTCTAAATTATGTATTGCTAGGATTTTTTTTTAAAAAAAATTACAAGCTTTATTTTTTAGAACAGTTTTGGAATTACAGAGAAATGGAGCAGCTAGTACAGGGAGTTCCCATATGCCTCTCCCCACCACCCCCACACCAAGTTTCTCCTACTGTTAACATCTTGACATTCATATGGTACATTTGCTACAATTAATGAACCAATATTGATACATTATTAAGTAAAATCCATAGCTTCCTCAGATTTACTTGGTTTTTACCTAATGCCCTTTTTCTGTTCCAGGGTTCCGTCCAGGGTACCATAGTACATTTAGAGATCATGTCTCTGTAGGCTATGCTTGGCTTTGGTAAAACAAAACCCCAAACGAATAGGAGCCCCAAAGAACAAACTTTAGGGTGAGAGACACAGGTCCAGAGATCCTTCTTCTCCCTGTGGCTCTCACACTGGGCGTGTACTTCTCTTCCCTTACGTTGGCCTGGCCCTCAGCATTGGTTAGACAGGAGGTAATTTTCACTAATGATTAAAAAGTGAGGAATAATCAGTTTGTATTGATTATTTAGTAAATAAATCAATTTTATTTATTGATTTAAATAAAAAAACCAAACAACTCAATAACAATAAATTTTCTGAGTTATAGCTTTATTATCTACTATCCCAATAGAAGTATCAACATGATTCTCTAAACTCCCAAAGGTCTTTCTTCTAATGTGCAGTTGGTATTTAAGAATGGCTTTCCTCCCTTCTAGTGTCCTAGGTGGGTTGGTTTGGTATTGTCTAGTTTTGTCTGTGTTTCTGGTCCTCTGAAGGTGCTTTTATGCCTAGTCAAGTACCAGAGTCCTTTCTGTACTAAAACTAAAACTAAAACTTTTTTTTTTTTTTTTTTTTTTTTTTTTTGCTTTTTAGGGCCACGCCTCTGGCACATGGAGGTTCCCAGGCTAGGGGTCGAATCGGAGCTACAGCTGCCATCTTACACCACAGCCTCAGCAATACCAGATCCGAGCCACATTTGCAACCCACACCACAGCTCACGGCAGTGCCAGATCCCCAAGCCACCAAGCCAGGCCAGAGATTGTACCCATAACCTCGTGCTTCCCAGTTGGACTCGCCTCCACTGCACCATGATGGGAACTTTCTAAAACCTTTTCTGAGTTTGAAGGTTTTAGATGGTTTCTCCCTACTGAATTCTAGTTTGAGAAACTTGCTGTGGAGGATAGATCAAGCTTCAGGGGGCCTCTAAAGTCTGGGGTCCTCTTTCAGAAGCCATCTTCCTTCCTTGCTGAAGGAGGGTTCTAGGAAGTTCGTTCTGCAAATATGTTCCTATTGGCACCATGTGACCTTGTCTTCTTGGCCATGGCTGATTAGACCAGACATAGCTATTAGGCCAAGGACAGTCTATAAGCTGTAAAGTTATGGAGCAAGAGCTTTGTTCAACCAGAACAGAGGGGACTATATTGGAAAAATTAGAATTTCCAAAATGAAACCTACAGAATGAAGGCAGCATAGGGCAGAAGGGCCATGAAAGATCGTGAATAACAGAAAGCAGTGTGTGAGTAAGCAGGAGTCCTAAGTAAACCAAAGTGATGCATAAGTGGAAACTAGATGCCACAGGTACTTGTTTATCACAGAGGGAGAGGTACAAGGAGAGACAGTAAAAAGCAGACTCATTTTACTAGTGGAATCTGTGACTATCTGGTGCTGAGGGGGTGACGAGGTACCTGGTATCTAGAATTGCCTTGGCTTCCAAGCCACCTCCCAGCTCATGAGCTTCGTTTCTGTTCTGGGAGGCCTAATCATTCAGGGGTCTTTGGGTTCCACAGATATTCTCATCGTCCTCATTTCTGTGTGCACCCTTATGTTATACAGCTCTTCTTCCTCAAGGAAACACAAGGGAGGTTAAATAGCACATGTGCCTCGTCTCCATTCAGGTCGGCATTGCAAACGATCTAACCCTCTCCAGCTCAGCTTCTTTGCCCTGCACATCTCAGAGATGTTCCAGATTATGCTATAGAGGTTTGACTTTTGTCTTTGGCATAGGGAAGGAGCCTTATAAAAGCCCAATTAATGCAGTAAAATAATTTATATCATGGGTGAAAAAGATCGTATCCCCAAAGTTTCCTACCCCCTTGCATTGGATCCTTTGGTTAACTGACTAACCATAATCAACCTAGTTATTCTTTTTTTTTTTTTTTTTGCCTCTTCTAGGGCCAATCCCGTGGCATATGGAGGTTCCCAGGCTTGGGGCCTAATCAGAGCTGTAGCGGCTGGCCTACACCATAGTCACAGCAACGCTGGATCTGAGCCGCGTCTGTGACCTACACCACAGCTCATGGCAATACCGGATCCTTAACCCACTGAGCAAGGCCAGGGATCAAACCCGCAACTTCATGGTTCCTAGTCGGATTCATTAAGCACTGAGCCACAATGGGAACTCCTAGTTATTCATTATTTGATTTCAGACTGGTTATAGGCCTTCTCTTCACCTGCTCTCTAATAATAAGAGTCACTAATATTTACATAGAACAAGGTACTGTTCTAAGAAATATACATATTTTAATACATTTAATCCTTACACCAATGCTCTGAAGAAGGTATAATCATTATTCTCTTTTTGTATATAAGGACAAGGCTTAGATAGGTTAAATAATTGGCCAGAGTTCACACCTAGTAAGTGGGACTTGAAGTGTAATTGGCCATTGGAGCCTTAGTTCTTAAGCTGGGGCCATGTTCCCTGATGCCCAGAGCCCAGTGTCCTCCCTCCTACACTGTGGCAGTTGGCAGTGAGGCTGACATGCAGTCAGTCGCTTGCCTGGATCTCCCTGAGGTCTAGGCTCCCCACTAGTGTGCTTAGCCTGTCTGTAGACAAATCCCTGATAAACATCCCTCAAAAGTGAGTACTATCAAAATAAACAAGGGTAACGCTCCACTCCAGAGCCATAGGAACTCAACCCCTAATGTCTGCTTCCTCGGAATAGCCCATCTGAACCGGGTTGCCTCAATATCCAGTCATTTCCACAGTGGGATGACTCCTCAGAGCAACATTTTCTCCTAGAGATTGATGTATTTCTTCTGTTTTATCAGCGGTTGGCACTGTTCTTTTTCGCTGGACATCAGGGCTGAAGAGACAGTGGGGCAGGAAGGGGTGTGGTTTTAAGGACTCCCACAGCTGCTGGGTGTCGATTATTCCCTGTCCTCCGGTGGTGAATTCCTGCTGAGTCCCTCTTCTCTGGGGTCCTGCTGTCCTGCGTGACTGTCTGTGTGACGGGCTTGGCTGGGCGCTGTGCTGGAAGTGCTCTGCTCTGTTTCTGGGAGCCCCCATTACAAAAGCTGCCATTTTCCGAGGAGTTCTGCTCCTCCTGTCATGATGATCCCTTGCTGGGAGAGGGGGTGACACCCTCTGTTCAGGCTTCTAATGCCTTTCCTAACATAGGCGGAAGGGAAAAGACTGACTTCAAATAATAGAGCTCCTTGTGCCAACCCCAAGTTGTCCAGTAGCCTGTTTTTTTCCTCTCTAAGGAATTCCTTAACTCTGAAGAAAGGTCCAGTGTTATAGGACCGATAGCTGCTCCTACCCTTTCTGAGCATTTCTTAGTGGTAGAACTAGCCTGTTGTTGTGGGTGGCTCACATTATTATTGGCTGTTCCAGGAGTTTCCTTCTCTTTCCTGATTGGATAAGCCCTTCTCCTACTACAGGAAAAGCCAATTACTCTTTTCCCAGTTTCCCTTTCAACCAGACAATTGGCAAGTAACTCAGTATTGACCCATGGGACCTGAGGGAATATCTGCTAAGGTTTTGGGAAAAGGCTTCTCTTCTTAGAAAAGAAGAAAGCATCCCTTTTTTCTTTTCTGAATATGATTTGTCAACATGTGACCTCTGGAACGATTGCAGCCTTTTTGGGGCCATGAAGGGATGCATCAGAGTCACATTTTGAATGTCAGAGCACAAGGAAGAAAAGTACCTGGATCCCTGAGCTGTCTCACCCAACTTGGACCTTCCCTGCCTTGATGTACTTGTTATAATGATAGTAATAATAGTAATTGTTGCTGTTATTACCAACAACAATAGCAGCTAATACTTCTACAGAGCCTAGTATTACCAACAACAATAGCAGCTAATAGTTCTACAGAGCCTATTATGTACATTTAATTATTAGGTGACATTATAAACATCTGTATTGTTTAAACCACACCTTTTAATTGAGTGTTCTGGTATTTGTACCTGAAAATACCCTAATTGATATGCTTGCAACTCTGGTTCTTAGAGGTTCTTAGAGAGGCTTCTTCAGGGAGCAGGTTTGAGCCTGTCCCTCTAGAATATATGATCCTCAGAGTTCCCATTGTGGCTCAGTGGTTAATGAATCTGACTAGGAACCATGAAGTTGCAGGTTTGATCCCTGGCCTTGCTCAGTGGGTTAAGTATCTGGCGTTGCTGTGAGCTGTGGTGTAGGTCACAGACGTGGCTCGGATCCCGCATTGCTCTGGCTGTGGTGTAGGCCGGCAGCTACAGCTCCGATTCGACCCCTAGCCTGGGAATCTCCATATGCCGTGGGTATGGCCCCAGGAAAGACAAAAAATAAATATATGGTTCTCCCTTCATGGGATGAATCCTCTTTTGCCAGGGTCCTTCAATGAAACCCCCCTCTCTGGTGCAAGCATCCTGAAGTCCATACCTGGGAGACCAAGTGTGAACTTGCTATGTCTTTATTTTCAGCCTGGTGATTTCTGAGTTACACTGAAAACAAGAATTAGTATACATACAGTTCCTAAAGGGCCACTCTCTCATAAAAACATCTGAAAATGAGGGCTTCAGGTGAGAATGTGGGAGATATTTTTGAGATTCCTCTATTATTCTCATTCCCTTTCCGTAATATTTTCAAAAGTCAGTCAGGTTGCTTTAAGGCCTTGGGATGCCCTGAGGAGCTATAATTAGGCCACTGCAGTGAATGTTTATCTGGACATGTCTGCCCATAGCAATCATTTTCCTGCTCACATGCTCCACTTGATAATACTCTGCCTATATTATATAACTTTATGTAATAAAATAAACACCATCACCAAAGAGCTCTATAAACCATAAAATATTATAGGGATATAACTTAAGATGATCACAAAGATTTATTCATTACTTGCTTTCAATATTACTGACTCAGGGTCCTAGGAATATATTTATATCTTAGTGTGTTTTATTACCTTATTCAACTGTCAACATAACCTGATTTTGCACCAGATATATTGACTGTCTCAGAACCTGTAGTGTTTTCTTTCATTGTTATTGAATATGTCTCACATTTTATTAATAATTATGACCAGTGTTGGTCAACATTTTACAACTTACAGTTTGCTTTTCACATTTTTTAACCCACTGGAGCTTTATATCAACCCTTATTAAAAATAAGACTGTGGAGAAGTTCCCATTGTGGCTCAGCGGATTAAGAAACTGACATCGTGTCTGAGGACGCAAACTCGATCCCTGGCCTCGCTCAGTGGGTTAACAGATCCAGCTTTTTTATAAACTGTGGTGTAGGTTGCAGATGTGGCTTGGATCTGGCGTTGCTGTGACTGTGGAGTTGGTCGGCTGCTGCAGCTCTGATTTGATCTCTGGCCTGGGAACTTCCATATGCTGCAGGTGTGGCCCTAAAAAGATGGAACCCCCCCCAAAACAAAACAAAACAAAACAAAAAAACACTGTCCAAGATGACTCAGGAAAAAGCTAGGAAAGGAGCAGATTCTACTGAAAGCAAGGGAAATTCTTTTTTCTGGGGTGTGTTTGGATCCCCTTTGGATCATACATGGCTTCAAGATTGAAGAGGAAGCACAGGGGCAAGAGCCTAGAGTTGAGGAAGGCAGGAAGCACATGCTGATGGTAGCTCGGCAGAGCCTTTCGGGGCTACAGGGGCCGTGGGGGAGGTGTAGAGCATTGGTGATGTCCCGAATGACCACATGCTGGACGTTAGGAGCTCCCGGGGAAGTTATTTGGGCGTGTTACTTGCCTCAGTGACCTCATCTGTAAAACAGAGTACCCACCTCATAATATTCCTGGTTTACATGAGTTAGAACAATGCGTACCATATAATGAGCAATTCGTGAAAATGTGCTCTTTTGGCTTCTTTCCTGTATGAACACTTAGTGTGGTTGAGGAGAGAGATGGGGCAACTCAGCTGTTTTTCTGTCCCTACAGACCCTCCCTGTTTCTCTATCCTTGGAAAAGTTGGGATAATGTATTGATTATTGATTGATTGCCTGTGCGTCAGGGTCCTTAGGGACCTTCTAACCTTGATTGTAGCACCCTGGTAGTAAAGTGAATCTTGAGCTTAAATGAAAACTGTAATATTCAGCTCTGCTCACTGTTTAAAGGGTTTCTTAAAAGAGCTTAATAAAGAGGATCATCAGGATTCTTGGGTATTAAACACGTCTTCCAATGCAATATTTTAACGAGGTAAGTATAATAAAGCAAGCCCTTGGATTAATCTTCCTTTAAACTACCCATGGGCTCAAGATGCAGAGAAAAATATCCTCAGAAAATTGTGGGGACTTTTACTGAACCTGCATGTCAAATGCAAGAAAATTATAGGTGCTTGATTCCTAACCCCCATCAGGGCTGGCTTGGTCTCTTCTTAAAATCCAGAGGCAAAACAAACGATCACAGAGGGAACTTGGCAGTCTTGCTTCTTTGTTGTCCCTTTCAGGGTTCTGAAGCAGCCGTCTCTGGCTGGGAGGGGCTGGTTGGCAGGCTGGGTCAGGGGTGTCCACTGAGGTTGTTCCTAGTGCTGGGGACTGAGAGCTTCTTTGCTCAAGGCCTCACGGTGTGTCCTTCATACAAAGACTGTGTTTCCTCTGAAAGCTCCCGGTTTATTTTTAACAACGGATGCCAAGACCTAGTGTTGTTTGCCAGCATCAGAGTGTGGGCAGCAAGGATGTACGCATGCAGTTCCAGAGCGTGGGGGCCACTTGTCTGGGGTTAGTCATGAGGAAGTGGCTGCCGCCTCCTCTATCAATCCTTTATAACCGAGCTGTTTTGGGTTGCCCGTCCTTATGTATACAGTTTAATTTTGTCCTTGAAATGCCTTTATAAATTGCAGCATCTTACAATGATTGTTTTTCTTTTTCGAAAAGGAAGGGACTAGTACATAAGTCTGTGAAATGGGAGAGAGGAAGGGAGAAAGGAGGAGGGTAAAGGGGGTGCAGGGGGGAGAAGAGAGGCACCCGATCTCTTCAGTCTCACCTTTATTTTGGACCCTGAGACAGACACAGATGATCTCAGAGGGCCTCAGAGGGCAGATGGAGGAGGTCATCTCTGTGGGGTTTGAGTTGAGAAGTTGGACCTGGATTGTCTGATTACCCCTAATATCCTCTCCACTCTTTGCTCGGATTTACTCCCTTGAGTTAAATGCTGCCTTTCTCTAAGACTCAGCTTAAAAGGCAAATCCTTTGAGAAGGCTAATCATGAAGTTTTAAATGCTTGAGAAGAATTAAATTCACAGACTCATGGTTCCCAAATCTAGTTGATCATCCCAAGCCCCTGGGGTTACTTGTTAAGCATACAGATTCCAGAGCCTTACCCCAGACCTAGGGAGGGGTCGGAATACCTAGTGATGTGAATCGGCATTTGTATTAAAAAAAAAAAAAAAAAACTTTTTAGGTATTTGAATGAATTTCTAACAGACTCCCAGACATGCTTTCATGTCTGATTTGTCTTCTAAGGAAGAAAGGAAAGGCAAAAAAGCAGAATTGTACTGGGTCCTTTGAAAGGATGGAGATCCTAGAAGGAGGGAATAAGGGGGGTGATTTTTTAAAAAGGTAGTGGAGGCTTCCAGAAACAGTTTGCCTACCTTACAGTTTTGCTCTAAATTAGCTGTGTCAGTGGAGATGTGCCTTCATCCAAAGCCATCTTTATCAGTATAGTTTCATAAAACCATCGCAGAAGGCTTTGTTTTCTGTTTTCTTTTTTTTTTTTTTTTTTGTCTTTTTGTCTTTTTGTTGTTGTTGTTGCTATTTCTTGGGCCGCTCCCGCGGCATATGGAGGTTCCCAGGCTAGGGGTCAAATCGGAGCTGTAGCCACCGGCCTACGCCAGAGCCACAGCAACGCGGGATCCGAGCTGCGTCTGCAACCTACACCACAGCTCACGGCAACGCCGGATCATTAACCCACTGAGCGAGGGCAGGGACCGAACCCGCAACCTCATGGTTCCTAGTCGGATTCGTTAACCACTGCGCCACGACGGAAACTCCCTGTTTTTTTGTTTTTTTTAGGGCTGCACCTGAGGTATAGAGTTTCCCAGACTGGGGGTTGAATTGGAGCTGTAGTTGCTGGCCTACGCCACAGCCACAGCCACACCAGACCCCAGCCGAGTCTGGGACATACACCATAACTCACAGCTACAGTGAATCCTTAACCCGCTGAGCAACGCCAGGGGTCTAACCTGTGTCCTCATGGATACTAGTCAGATTCATTTTCGCATCATGTCGGGAACTCCAGAAAGCTTTGTTTTCCTTCTGGCACTTCAAATATTGAAGCCATTAAAAAAGTTGATACTTATCCTCTGGCCTTGATATTTTGCTGATTTGAATAAAGAGGCAGTTTATGTCAGAGAAGAGAGAGCTTAATTAATTAATTTTAAAGAACACATGCTCATTTGTTTATATCAACAGGTCATTTCAATTTACCTGTTGGTGTGATAATCTCTGATGGAGGTCCTGGTGATGAAGCATCATCATTTTGGCTTCTGTTCTTTCCTTTCTCAGTTTCCTTCCATCTTAAAATAAAAATCAGAGAAAATTCTATTCTCGGGGCACGTGAAGGTAATAATGGCACTCCATGCGCTATTTTCAGTAACTAAATAAGAAACCAGGGTTAAACATTATGTATTTACTTTGCAATAAAACTGTGTAAGCTAACAAAAAAATCGTATTTCTTTGTTTTTTGGTAATAAGTATATCAGTTCATTTGTAAACACTGGTTCACTCAAGTTGAATTGAAATTATGATTTGGAATTCTCAAGTTGATAAATAGAAAAGAAACAAAACATTTGAAAACATGGAGTCCATTTGTTCATTCATTTGTTTTAGCTAATGGGAAGTTCAGATAGCACTCCCAGAAGCATTTAGATAGCAGGATTAAAAATATCCCAAAGCCTTCCAAATACAAAGCAATGGGAGAACTATTTTACACAGTGCACTTTCCATGAGCTCACAAATATAAAATTCGACCACAAATATAAAATTTGACCTTTCTTTGGTGGTGGGGCTGTTTAGGTAGTAGATGCTTAGATGGAGATTTTGAGGTAGAAAGTTTATTGCTCATGGGAAACCCTCCAGTGAGGGGGTGAAGGGAGTGCTTTGGAGCAATGCAGAAGTCCTCAGGCAGCCCCACAGAGAGCTCAGGAACTGGGATGACCCTTCAGAATGATAGCAGTTCCAGGACGGGCTCTGCTTTTGTGCAGTCACTGATGCTCTACCTCCTGTCATATATATGTGGGCACCTGTTCCCCTCCACACTCCTCGGATCTGTGTTGTCGCATATAATGTATAATGCCTCTTTCTTTAGACTTCCTGATTGCTGTGGAACATTAACAGATGACACTGAACAACTTTAAGATGCCAGTTCTTCCTGTATTTTCATGGGAGATAGGTTTCAATGTTGAATGCTCTTGAATACCCTTATTGGTAATAAGACTTTAACCATGAAGGGAAGGGTGGGGCAGGGAAGAGAAACTAATAGTTACCTGTGCCTACCATATGCAGGTCCTGTGTTATAGGCTCTAGGACAAAACAGTGAATAGACACAGTAGGAATGCAAAGATTTGCAAATTAGTAATTGCAGTAAAGTATTATGGGTGCTCAGAATTGAATATGATTAGAGTCACTGGAGACATAAGAATGAATATGGTGGAGTGCCCTGTGTGGCTGAGCGGGTTAAGGACCTGATGTTGTCTTTGAGGATGTGGGTTCAATCCCTGGCTTTGTTCAGCGGGTTAAGGATCTGGCGTTGCCACAAGCTGTGGCATAGGTTGTAGATGTTGCTCAGATCCAGTGTTGCCATGGCTGTGGCGTAGGCCGGTGCTACAGCTCAGATTCAACCCCTAGCCTGCGAACTTCCATATGCCACAGGTGTGGCTGTAAAAAGAAAAAAAATTTTTTTTAATTAAAAAAAAGAATGAGTATGGTGAGTTTCCTGTGAGGAGCCTTCAGGGAAAGCTTTCTATGAAATGGGAAATTTGAAATGAATTTTGAAAGATGAGTAAATAGTGGCAGGGAGTGGCACAAGGAAAGATGTTCCAGATGGAAGAAGCAGGGTCTGTAAAGGCCTGGGGGCCTGACTTGCTTGAGAGTCTCCTATCATTTTGATATTGTTGAAACTTAAGTTTGGGGATATGTCATACCAAGTGGCAAAGCTTGAGAAGTGGGCAGATCAAAGAGGCTTTGATTTCTTGTTAAACCCTTTGACTGTATCTTGAAGGCAAAAGGGAACCTCTGAAATATGTGTGTGTATTTCCTCCTGAAGAAAGGAGTGACATGATCAGTTTGTACATTTTTTCTTTCTTTTTCTTTTTTGGCCACTCTGAGGCACAAGGAGTTCCTGGGCCAGGGATCAGATCCACAGTTGTGGCAGTGCCGAATCCTTAACCCACTGTGCTATGTCAGGGATCGAACCTGCATCCCTGTACTCCAGAGATGCTGCTGATCCCGCTGTGCCACCGTGGGAACTCCAGATACATTTTTGAGAATTTACTTTGACAGTACACATCAGTACTAGGCTAAGGCAAATTGTAAACTCTTTGAGGGACTGGCCCTTTTTTTCTTAATTTTACATAAAATGCTGTGGGTACTCAGGAAATAATAGCTAATAATATGGTGTTAAAATATGCTGACTTTGCTTCATTTTTTTAATTAAATGAAAGCAAATGTGAGGACTCGTTTATCAGGCCCATCCAACATTATATTCATTAAAATCAAACAAATCAGTTCAAGACACTTTTGAAATTCATCCTGTTGCTTTCTGTTTATCCAGAAATAACCAAATAAAATTTAGAATTTCTTCAAAACAAATTTGGCAAAGAAAGAGGCATTCTTAGATATACTGAAAATGTAGAGCAAAGATGCAGTCATATAATATTCATCAATCTGTGCATCAATCCATTTGATCCATCTGTCCTCCCCTCCATCCATCCATCTCTCCATCATCTCTATCCTGGCTCACTCCAGGCACAGTAAAAGACACCAGAGCTGCAAAGACAAATAAACTCAGCCTCTATCAAAGAGCTTAGAATCCAAGTTGAGACAGACATAAACAGATGATGGCAATATTATATGGTAATGTAAATGCTGTTATACAAAATGTATTTTCAAATAAAATGGACAGATAGTTTATTTTGAAAAGATTAAGTGCTCAAAATTGGAATACCAGGGTTTAAGTTTCAGATAGTGGAATTTACTATCTAGGTTACCTTGATCATGTTATTTGACCTCACCGACATGTCAGTTTTTTAAAAAAATTATGTGTAAAGAAAAGAATGATAGTACCTTACCCAAAAGAATCAATCGAAAAGCTATTCAAAGTAAGAGTTCAGTAAAGTTGCTACGTATAAGACAAATACATAAAACCCGAGAAGAAGATTCAAATACATCTTTTGTGAGAGACAATGCACCATCAGTCCTATGTGTCCATACATATTCTTGCTCGATATACCAAGAATTCGAGCCCTGGCCTGACCATGCTTTACTCTGGCCAGCTCTCGGGCTTGGGTTTGCAGTAAGTTACTTTGAGGGATGACATAAGATACTTGCCCAGGGAGAGAGTAGGCTGGCTTCTTCTCACTATTCAAATAGCGAATGCTTCTTCTCCTGTAAATGCTGTCTACTCTGTGTGCAGGCATCCAGGATGAGCCCTGTGCTTCATCCCTTGGGATGCACATGATGGAGAAGTCACATGAGCATCATGCTGGCATTCTGGCTGCTGCTTCTATTAGGAACAGTAAAGTTCTTTTTCTGACCCAGGATTCTTATGTCTTCTGCCAGCATTCATAAAATAGTAACAGGCTGGCATATGAACCTGTAATTAGTATAAAATCTCAGACCCTGCAGGGTTCTTAACAATAACTATAATAGCTATTTAATACCATAAATAAAAGAGATCTTACTGTCAGCACACAAAAAAATATGGTAGGTAGGAATGATTTGTGGAAAAAATACTTTTGCCTTATATGGAGAAAAATGCAGTATTTTATTGACATTAAAAAAGGAGACAAGCAAATAGAAAACAATGTCATATTCTTGAATGGGAAGATTAAATATTTATGAAAAAGTCAATTCCCTTCAAATATTTTTATAGCTTAAATGCAGCTTGAATAAAAATCTAAATAGGATGCTTGGAAACATTGCTACCTAATTCTGAAGTTAATATGGGAGAATGTGCCAACAAGTTTATCAACACAATTCTAGCAGAGATGAGAAGAGAGGTAAGTAGCACAGAAGTTAGGAGTATGATGGTGGTGGTATAGCAACAGAGTGAATAATGATGTGGTTTTGTCATTTGGATGGTCTGAATCTAGCCTTGGCTCTGCCATTTACAATGGTGGGGCTTGGCCAAGTCACTTGACTTCTGAGTCTTAGCTTTCTCATGTGTGTAACGTGGCTTGTAATAACAACTACTTTGTAAGGTTGTTGCATACTTAGCAACATGCTTGGAACTTAGCACTCAATAAATGTTGGCCATTATTAGTTTTAACTGATACTTAAATGTATTGCAAAACTATTTGGAACTGGCACAGGAATTTAGAGAAATGAATCAGAGTTTGTCTATCATTTTTGATCCATCCATCTACTCGTACACAGAATGTGATTTATAACAAAGGAAGTGCCATAGATAACTAGAGAGAGAACATACGCACACACAAACGTACAGAGGTATATGTTGAATGCAGCACTGACTCCTAATTTTTGAAGTATACACCTTATTGTGTATGTGTATAAATGTGTATATAACCTTACTATATATAAACATACATATATTAATATGTTTTCCTTCTCTATTCACCCATGATATTTCCTTTATGTGTTTCTCTATCTATATACTATATATACGTACTTGTGCATACATGCATATACACATACACATGCTATATACATATATGTATATGTGTATGTTCATATGTATGTAATGCATATACACAAAATACACATATGTCTATAAATACATGTGTATATTGCATATATACATATATATACAAATACATATATACATGTACATAAATATAAATAAATACAAGTGTACCTATGTATACAAACATTTATAATAAAGAAAATATCACAAGTGAATAGAGAAAGGACACACACGTATATTTATATAGTATGTTTATACATATGCATATGCACATACATATAATGTATCAACCTCAAAAGGTTAGGAGTCAGTGCTTCATTCAGTGAAAACATGGCCCTCCAGCAGACTAATAATTTGAAAGAAAATCCGTTAGAGGACACTAAACCTTATTTGATAAGTAAACCTACCTACTAGGAAATACTTTATGCAAAATTCCCATCAAATAAGCTCTTCTTTCCTGTTCCTTTGGGCTGCCAAAACCCAATACAGGCTCAGGTGCAGAGGTTAATCACATCCCTTTAAGGAGAAAACCCTCTAAAATCTGATTGCTGAGTGTTAGGGGAAAGTTGTAAATATGTAGTAAGTTCTGAATTAAATTTAAGGCTATTTTAATTATAAGAGCATTAATGACAGCAGAAAATTTAATGAAATAGTGGACCATGAAATCAGTGTTATCATTTTAATACATAGCAGAATATGACAAACTCTATAAGATTCCTGTTCTCTTTCATGTCTATTACAATTTCCTTCTATTACTTTCTACAAATAGAAAATTACATATAAAATTGAGTTTAACCAAATCTCTGTTAAAAATCAGACAATCTGATTTGGTATTATATAACCACACTGAAATTTCATTTAATTTAGAAAGGGCTTCTCCCGGTGTCTTGAATATTAACTACTTTTCTAACAACACGTATGTAGCTCTGGATTTGACAGGGGACTAATCCTTGTGCTGAACAATAGATCAAGATTTTAACAGACAGAAAGAATGAAGATGGATAGAAACGGAGAGCTTGACCCAACCTCGTATAGGAAAGATTTCAAAAGCATTTCTTGAAACGGTCTGAAAATATTTACTCTTGCTTATCATCTTACAAAAGAATTCTTTCTGTGAAAAAGTTGAAGATTCAGATGTCAGGCCTGACTGTCTCCAAATATGGCATTCTGAGCCTCCCCTGCAGTCTATGAAGAATAAAAAGCCTTGGAAAATAGGTCTTTTGTGCTTTTGCTATGCTGACTGGTTGTTAGCATAGTGGTCTACTGTAAATTGGTAATTATTAGAGGTCTTCTAATCTTTCACATAGATGAGAGGTGTTTCAAAATGAAATATTTCAATGGGAGTTAAAAGTTTCTTGTATAGGTAAGGACTAAATCTAGCAGTTAGGCGAGAGAGTTGACCTTGAGAAATAAAGGAAGGGTGAAGGGGAATCTGGGTGCTGATAATGCTCTCGACCTGGGTGCTGGTTATAGAGTGTGCAGTTATGAAAATTGAGTTTTGTAATTATGACAGGTGTAACTTTCTGTATGCATAATATACCTTACAAAGTTGTTTGTTTTTTGTTTTGTTTTGTTTTTTTTTTTTTGACTAGAGAGTAATGGCCTTAACAGTTGCCTGAAATAATGTAAAAATCTCAAGCAGTAAAAATATCTAGGTTAGTACTTAGTGGAAATTCCTAGCTATGATTTTATCTTGCATACCATAGAGATAAGATTAGAAGCAAATAATAAGATTGCTATCTCCTTTGAATCTGGCCAGTCCACTGAGACTTGTCCAATCCTATCTCCTAAGACCCATCCAATGAAAGTATCCTTAACCATGCAGTGCTACGGAATTCTAAAATGTATGCCCTATGGAATTCCCATTGTGGCTCAGTGGTTAACGAATCCGACTAGGAACCATGAGGTTGCCGGTTCGATCCCTGGCCTTGCTCAGTAGGTTAAGGATCCGGCGTTGCCGTGAGCTGTGGTGTAGGTTTCAGATGTGGCTCGGATCCCGAGTTGCTGTGGCTCTAGCGCTGGCCGGCGGCTATGGCTCTGATTAGACCCCTAGCCTGGGAACCTCCATATGCCGTGGGAGCGGCACAAGAAATGGCAAAAAAACAAAGTAAATAAATAAATAAATAAATAAAATAAAAATAAATAAATAAAAATGAATGCCTAAGCCATTAATTTTATTTTGATTAGTTTCCAAGTTTGTATCTCTCTGTCAGCATCTAATCTGTATTGAATTCCATAATCTAACAGTGAATCACTCACTCATTTAGGCAAATTGTCCTCTGAACATCTAGAAATATAACTCACTCTAGCCCTTAAGGGCTTTTTCACATCTGGCCAGTCCTCTTCTCCCCTTTGCTTAGCTCTGTCCTCAGTGGTATGGCAGACAGTTCTATCATCTGACTCTAGATTTCTTAAGGGGATTACCCTGGCACGGGCACTGCAGCTGGTTGGGCCGCCTCTGTGGTGCAGGTTCAGTTCCTGGCCTTGGAACTTCCACATGCTGTGGATGTGGCCAAAAAATAAATAAATAAAAAATAAATAAATAAAATAGGGTTGACTATCTGCCCTCATGGGTTTATTATGAAGATTGAATAAGGTAATGTATGAGAATATACCTTTGTTCTCCTAACAGTGTAGACAGCAATGCAGGAGTTGTGACAGTAAAGTAGCTTATGTACTGTGGGCTATGTGTTTGCTTGGGGGCAAGGCGTTACTATCACTTTGAAAATATTTTTAGCTCTTTTCCTGTGGAGAGGTATTCACAACCACAGCCAAGGCATAGGAGGGCAGAACTGTTTTTGTTCCACTTCTGGCCACCTCATTAGGCATCTTTCAAAGGCAGTGTGACTTGCTAGGCTTGTAGTGCAGATGCCAGATTGCAGTGCCAACCCTGTGAGACAGGACGGTCCTCCTCTCTTCTCCCCAGATAACTGTCTGAAAGAATTTTGTGTTTGTCCTCAATCTGCTGTGTTGGGAGCTTCCCAGATAACTGACCAAAGTGTATTGTGACCGTAGCATCTAGGTCATTGGCGGCATCTTGGAGCAAGTCTGTACCAAACCCATTAAATAGCTTAAAATTTTAAGCTCCAGTGATACTAGACAATGGGGCAGTGGGGGCTCTGTTCAGAAACTGGGTTGGGGGAAAGTGACTTCTTGGGATTCTTTAGTAGATTGAGACCATTCATTTAGAAGAGGATTGTTTCTTGGGTCAAGAAAACATTTCCTTGTGAGAAAATGATTATATAACCCTGCACTATCTCCTGTGGAACCCTGGGGACCCCATCCCCATTTAATTCAAGCTATGTTTTAAAAAATATCCCAGTTTAACCCTGCTGGAGTTCTGAAATTCGCCTCAGAGGGCTTGTAAGGTTGCATAGCCCAGAGGGAGTTGGAAACGAAATTGAATTCTTTAGCTTTACAATTTTTTACCCAGCTGGAACTTACATATGACATTATTTACTGCACTTCAGAGTAGTAGCCTCTTTCTTGTTCTTAAGTCCCAGATAAGCCATAACTAATACTTAAAGAATTACAAATGCAGAGGATAGACAGCTTAAAATAAACATAAAGATGTTTGCAATTCTCATGGAAAATAACAACTCTCTAGTCCAAGGAATTCAGGCCATAAATATGGCCACAGAACAGAGTTCTAAATCTTTTTCAGGGGAAGCAGTGGTGAAGCAAGTTAATTATATTGTCGTTCTAGGGGCTGGATGGAAGGTCATGTAATGCCTTCAAATGCGTTCTGCAGTTCTGTGTGTTAGAAGAATGGTGCTCTCATCAGAGCAGCAATCAAGACGTCCCTCTTGCCGTCTTATTTCATTACATGCTTTCAGAAGCTGCAGCTCTCTCGCCATAACCTGGCATGATTCAGAGAGACCGAAAAGGGGGGACAGATGGGAGGCTGTAGAAGGGGGCCTTGCAGTCCACCCCCATGCCACCTTCCCCCCACCTCCACTCCAAGAATTGGCTAGGGCATTTTTTTAGGAAGGAGGCCTGGGCAGGGGTGGAGGGGTATGTGGGGGATAACTGAAGATACAGAAAGAGTTGTCAGCCAAGGACCTGATGTCTGGTGCAGGTCTCACAAGGCCTGGGTAGAGAAGGCAGACTTTGCTGGACTGTGGTTTTCAGCAGCCAGTCCCCACCTTTGCTGGCCTAACTGGTGTCTGAGGCTTCCTGTCTCATCCCTTAAGTGTTTGCATGGCTGAGTGGAGCTGCCTCTTTAAAAGTACGATCTCCTCAAGAGAGGCACCTCATTACACCACTTAACACATTAGCCTGAACGAATCTGAACAGGTGCAGCCGTAGGGGAGGGGGTAGAAAGGGAAGGTGAGGGAGGCCAAAATCCAACTCGGGGAGTTCCCGTCGTGGCACAGTGGTTAACGAATCCGACTAGGAACCATGAGGTTGCGGGTTCGATCCCTGGTCTTGCTCAGTGGGTTAACGAATCGGCGTTGCCGTGAGCTGTGGTGTAGGTTGCTGACAAGGCTCGGATCCTGTGTTGCCGTGGCTCTGGCGTAGGCCGGCGGCTGCAGTTCCGATTCGACCCCTAGCCTGGGAACCTCCATATGCCGCGGGAGCGGCCCAAGAAATGGCAAAAAGACAAAAAAAAAAAAAAAAAAATCCAACTCTGAATCTGTACAGGGCCGTACCCAGGGAGGGGAGGCTGGTGGGCATCTGGCAGGTGCCTTCTTTGCCTGCAAGGCCCCCAGGTAGGGTCCCATCAGGGAAAGTGGACATCAGGAGAGGATGACCAGCGGGTCTGCTTCAGGCAGACGCCATCCTCCTCTTGC
The DNA here is from genome assembly GCF_054392235.1 of Sus scrofa. Lineage (NCBI taxonomy): Eukaryota > Metazoa > Chordata > Mammalia > Artiodactyla > Suidae > Sus > Sus scrofa. The sequence goes on along the minus strand of NC_139386.1, from coordinate 32,614,078 downwards.
TCCTTCTCCAGTCTCTTACTCTTTCTATCCTCATCCTCCTTATGGGTTCCCCCCAACCCCTTCTGTGTTGGACACTTAGGCCCTTCTGAAGTTCACTCTGAGGCAGTTCTGTGTGAACACAGCCCTGTAAACACAGTGCGCCTCGCTAGCCGGCTGGGTCCCTCGAGGAGGGAGCTCGAGGTGGGTGGGCAGGTGCTGCTGGGTAAGGGCTCCAACGAAACACCTTGAGTGGAGGTGAAAGGAGGTGGGAGATGCTGCCTGGAGGAGACAGAGCTGAAGGGCAGTAGGATGAACATTCTGGAACACCCAAGGGCCCTTCATGTCGGCTGGGGACCACCATCCTCCACCTTCTCTGAGGGCCGCACAGCAGGAAGGGAGATGGATGACAGGGAAGGGATTGTGGCTGGAGTTAAGGAAGGACTTTCATCCTCTTTTCAAAAAGCAAAGGAGTGAGGGAGGAGTTGGTCTTAGCCAGGGATCTACTGCTGGGAAAAGTAGAAGAGAAATAATTTGTCAAGTGTAACTTTCTATTTCTTTCTTTCTTTCTTTCTTTCTTTCTTTCTTTCTTTCTTTCTTTCTTTCTTTCTTTCTTTTTCTCCTGCTGTACAGCATGGGGATCAAGTTATTCTTACATGTATACATTTTTCCCCCCACCCTTTGTTCTGTTGCAATATAAGTATCTAGACATAGTTCTGAACTTTCTATTTCTTAAGGTTACTGATTTCTTTTCCTGTGGATTAAACTGTATACATAACGCTAATGAAAGCTAACCTCCTCTGGTTGATCTAGGGTTGGCAGTTAGAAAGGCGGCCTGGTCATTGCTCCTTATCGGCTGGAGCTTTCTCTGGGAATCTCAGGTTTTTCTGAAACACAAATGAACTATCCCTGGTGGAGCACTGAAGGCTACACAGCACTTTCTCATACTCTATCCCATCTGATCCTACGAAGAGCCGCCGTGTCCTTATTCTATTAGGAGATCAGGCCAAGAGGCGAAGGAAGTGGTTGTGCAGGGCTTGCACTGGGCATTCTGGCTGCAAAGAAACCTCTGCTCCCAGCATAGCCTCCTCCTCGAGGGGTGGGGGTGGGGGGTGCTGCAGACCTGTAAGAGCCCCAGAGTCTCGACTTTTGGGAACCTTGGTGAAAAAGTCATGCACAAACTTGGTAGTTTCTAAATGCACAATGTCTAAAACACAAAGCTGGCATCTTGAGCTCCTGGTGACGATGATGGAAGGACAGAGAGCAAACCACTCTGTTGAGGGGATCCTCATGTGTCTGCCTGCTCTTCCTACTGCACAAATGGTCCAGAAATGGACCGTATCCGTGACATGGAGTTGGCGGGAAGGCTGAGAGAGGGGCAGGGAAACAGAAGAGGATGAGGTGGAGGGAGAGCAAGCTCATGCTTGAAATGGGAGGCCAATGTGCAGTGGAAATGCTGGCTGCAAATTGTTGAAATCAGACAGTAAAGAAGGCATTGTCTGCTTATCTGATTCCAGGCACTGTTCTTTCCAAAGGAGATGCAGGTCCCACCTCTGTAACTCTCCCTGCGTAATCTCTTGAGATCAGCCTTATGTAGAGGGGAACATATAATTACAGTTGGCTTTTGAGTTTGGGCCACACCTCTATGTCTCATCTTAGGTTATGTTGTGCTGTGTCGTGCTATATGTTATTCCTCCTCCCTTCTTCCTCCCCCCCCCCCCGCCCTTCCTTCCTCCTTCCTTTCCTCCCTCCCTCCTCCCTAATTTTCACACAGAATTTACTCTGAGGCATTTTAACTGGCCTAAGCTCTGCCTCTCTTCCCCTTTCTGATTCTTTCTGATTTGCTTTTCCACCCCACTTTGAGCCCATCTGCATCTTTCTCTCCCCAAAGTGCTTCTTCTTCTCTCTTGTCTCCTCCATGTCTCTCTCCAAAGATGAGAGAGAGCAAAGAAAGGCAGTAAGGGAATTCCACAGCCTGAATGCCTTATTCTGTGTGTTCTCTAGGACCCATTATCAGGGGAAATTGCTGCTCTGCAGTTTAAAACCAGTTCTGTATTTTTTGCATGTGCTGATATGTTTTAAAATATTTTTAAAAAGGGAAAAAATGGTTTCACTGCATAACAAAATATGATCTGTGTGGAAGGGCAAGTCTGGTGGGAAGTGCCTTTCTCAGGAGCAGGGATGGCCAGCAGGCAAGGGCAGGAACCACCCCAGGCTCCCGACCTCCTTTGTGCCACCACAACCGCCCCCACCACCAGGGCTCTCCATCTTCTGTGGGCAGCATGGAACAAAACAGGGAACACAGGACAACAATTCCATGTGTCAGCTGGGTTTAAGGACTCTGGCCTCCTGCCTCGGACATTTCTGGAGGCTCTTGGGATCTTAACCAATGTGGGGGGATGTGGCCTCTTATCTGCCTACACCTTCCCAGTTTTGCCTCTTTTTTTCTGCTTGCCTTCTCATCTGGTTTCTTCTGTTCAGGGTCTAGTAGCATGATATGTTTGCAGAACAGAAACACTGGCATGGTAATAAGCATTTGCTAAGTGAAGAAAATAGTATTAATATGCAGAAAACCATGACCGTCAACCTTGACCTCCCTCCGTGGTGTTTATTAGCTTGTTAGTGGTATCACTGTTCTGCAATTCTGTTACATATTTTTATATCTTTTTTTTCTCTTTCATTTACATGACGATCATACAGCAGCCTTTTTATATTCTCCCTGCAAAATGTCCCTTGACTCTGTCCTCTTCTTTCCATGTCTTAGGTCACCACTCCAGCACAGGCTTCTGTCATCCCTTATCTTCAAAGATGCCTTGCCGGGATTCTTTTCCCTTTCCTAGTCATCTTCCAGATCATTTCCTAAAATCTGAGATATGAGTCTGTCACTCCCCAGCCTAAATGTTGCTGCTGGCTCCTCACTGCTGCTGTCACGTCAGTGCTCCTCGTGACCCCCACTCAGCACACTTCCCAGTCCCGTCCCCCGTCCTGTGGCCCCTCACCCCTCATCACATCCCAGCCCCTGCTCTTGTTTTGATCACAAGCCAGCCCCCTGAGCGCCATCCTCGGTCCTCAGTACACGCCACACGATTGATAGCCTTTGTGCTGCAGGTCAAACTGTTGCCCTTTTCTTGGAATGTGTGTCCCCACCTCCACTTGTCTAAACCCAATGGAACGTCCAAGGCAGAGGTCAAATGCTGCCTCTTCTGAGGAGTCCTATTCTGCCAGCCAGGCAGAATGAAGCACCTTCTTTCTGTTCCCATAGCACGCGGTTCATCCGTCTCTCGACGTACTTATCATTTTCCCTACTATTGTTGTTATTACTTACAGATTTGTTTTTTCTCCTAGACCTTGGTCTCTTAAAGATCGGAGGTTTTAGGGGGACGGTGAGGGAAGTGTTTGAGTATGCCTAGCATGGGTCCTGGTATCCAATAAGCAACCAATGAGATGAAGTTAGGGCCTTGGTGACTAAAGCCTATGTAGAGTGATATTTGCTGACCCTGAAATCACCAAGTTGTTCCTGCACCTGACCCACATGAGAACCATGCCCCTTGGGATAGCCAGCCTGGAGGAGAAGCCCTTTCCAGTAACTTAAGGTGAGTGGACCAGGGTGTTAAGATGGGACTCTTTCTGTCTTGAGGTTTTGTCTGAAGCTTCAAAACTGAGAACAGTGGATTCTAGGTATCTCCATATTCTAAGGTAGATGTGAGACCATCTATAAAGAATTTGCAAGAGGGAATACTAAAAACTCCTTCTCCCAGCAATATCTAGACTACAAAAGATTAAGAATTCATTCACTGAAGTGATCTCCAAACAGGTGTGTACAATTTCATCCTTCTCCCGGGTATTCTGCAGAGAGATCCAGGGAAGTCATGCCTCTTGTCTCTTAAGAAACATGGAGACATGGCTCTCCCTCAGAGTGAGAGCCCAAAACCTTTTGATGGCTTCTGAGATGGGCAAAGGCAGGTTTCATTTCCTCTTGAACCTCATCTCTTGCTCTGCCTCCCCTTGCTTTCTCTGCTCCAGCCACACTCTTCTTCAAACCTGAAAGCACACTCCTGCCTCAGGGCCTTTGCACTGGCTTTTTATGGCTAATCATCCTACCTTCAAGTCTTTGTTTAAGCATTACTTCCTTACTCAAGCCAACCCTATCACCCTATTTATTTATTTATTATTATTATTATTTTTGGTCTTTTTAGGGCCGCACCCATGGCATATGGAAGTTCCCAGGCCAGGGGTCAAATCAGAGCTGCTGCTGCCTGCCTATGCCACAGCCACAGCAATGCCAGATCCGAGTTGCATCTACAACCTACACCAGAGTTCACCACAACACTGGATCCTTAACCCACTGAGCGGAGCTAGGGATTGAACCGGCATCTTCATGGATCCTAGTTGGGTTCATTACCACTGAGCCACAGTGGGAACTTCCATCACCCTATTTAAAATTGCAAGCTGTAACTACTAGCACTCCTAATTCCCCATATGTTTCTCCACTTTTTCTTTTTCCACAGCAGTAACACAGTATAAAATTGAATTATTCATTACTTTTATAGTTCATTGTTGTCTCTGAGGGTGGGATGTTTATCTTTTCTGTTCATGAAGTACCCATTCTACTGATGAAGCATAGAATACGTTTGTTTTCTGTACTAGTCATTAGCTAAGTCAGGATTTCCAAGAAAGAAAGGATGGCTCATCAAACTTACTTCCCATAACAACCATATTTTTTCTTGGATTTGACTTCTCCTTGCATGTGTGCTCTTGAATTCTTCAAAATGGCCCTTTCACTAAAATCATCTCTCACTGTTGTTTACTAGGATTTTACAGAAGCTATTCAGAGTAGCTTTATCATAAAAGCAGCCTCCTTTGAGATGTAGGTAATAAAAAAAGATTTTCTGTCTTGTTTTCTTCTTGCTCTCTCTTGTTTGTCATTTCACTGTCTCACATTATTGGCTTCCCAGGTGGAGGAAACAATTCATCCATGTGTTTTATCTTAACAGAAGAAAGGAGGAGGCAACTGAGTCAATTTAGGCAAAAACCAATTGCTCTAGGAAGGAGAAATGTGAAGACACATGAAGTTAGTTGAATAGACTTGTCGACAAACCAGTCTCTAATACCAGGCTCATAAAAACAGAGCATGAGGTAACTGTTGTCAAAGATGTGCTTAAGTCTCAGAATCCCACGTAGATAGAAGCACAAACATCAAGTCATTACGTTACTCCATATATCAGAGATAGACAGTGGAAGGACCCTAGGCTAGAAGCCAGGAGACTGGACCATGTCCTGACTTATCCGCTAACTCCTGGGTAGGTGTAGGCCTGTCAGTTAATCTCTACGTGGTGATAATGATACACGGGCCATTCTGTTTCACACAGTTATGGAAAGATAGATGAGAAAATATTTGAGAAGGCTCTTTGCTAAGTACTCTATAAATATTGGAATCATTTATTCCAGGATTAAGGGGATTTGTTTATTAGCTTACAAAACAAAGGCACTAAGATTCATTTGAATATCTGTGAAAAAATTCAACACCATTCCATTTCCTCACACCCAGAAGCAGATCCTTTTAGGGGTCTCCATTCATCACCTAGGGAATCCAGCCCTCAGCTGTCCTTCTTCCCACCAAGATGAAGGAACACAACAGTGGCAGCTGGAAAAACACAGAAGTATGAGTAGGTAGTAAGGATTTGTCTTCATCTCATTACGTTCTAGGTCAGCAGAGTTCTTCTTGTCACTGGTGCTGCCCATGCAATAACATCAGTGTGACCTCCGACGGCCCCTCTGCTCTCCACAAATTCTGCCATTGCTTCCCCCTGACCCACCATTAGGGATTCTGTTTCTTTGCATTAAAGCATTAATTTCTGCTCAGATCTCTTTGACCTGTCACATAGAAGAAAGGGGGAAGTGAGGTCCAGAGTACCAGGTGACCCAGGAGAGGCAGGAACTCACTGGCTTTATAAAGAAACGGATCACTTAGGAGTTCCCATCGTGGCTCAGTGGTTAGTGAACCCGACTAGCATCCATGAGGACATGGGTTCGATCCCTGGCCTCACTCAGTGGGTTAAAGATCCGGCGTTGCCGTGAACTGTGGTGTAGGTCGCAGATGCGGTGAAGATCTGGCATTGCTGTGGCTGTGGTGTAGGCCAGCACCTACAGCTCTAATTAGATCCCTAGCCTGGGAACCTCCATATGCTGCAGGTGCAGTCCTAAAAAGACAAAAAAGACCAAAAAAAAAAAAAAAAAAAAAAAAAAAAAAAGAGAGAGAGAGAGAGAACGTATCACTTAAAGGAGGAAGTAAGTAAGAAGATCCTGGAGGAGTTCCCGACGTGGCTCAGTGGTTAACAAACCCCACTAGCACCCATGAGGACATGTGTTCGATCCCTGGTCTTGCTCAATGGTTTAAGGATCCAGGGTTGCCATGAGCTGTGGTGTATGTAGGTCGAAGATGTGGCTCAGATCCTGCATTGCTGTGGCTGTGGTGTAGGCTGGCAGCCACAGCTTCGATTTGACCCCCTAGTCTGGGAACCTCCATATGCCATGGGTATGGCCCTAAAAAAGACAAAAGAGAAAGGAGAAAAAAAAAGAAGAAGAAAATACTGGAGATCAGCTTTATCTCTTCTTTATTACATCGAGCTGTCCTGCAGAGCAACAACTGCTTCTGCCCCCATCCTGACTCTTTCTAAGTGTGGTGAAAGACTGAGCAGCTGGGACTGAGGCACAGATGTGAACTATTACAGCTTTCTAGATGTCTTACTTGCAATTTGAAGGCTAAGCAGAATTTTCAAGGTGGAGATCAGTTTTGTCTTTAGAATGTCTTGGCTTCTCTGAAACACTGTCCCAAGACCACAGCCAGTGTTCATTCCTGCCAATATTTAGCACCATTTTTTTCCCCTCTGTATGTGCTATCAAGGAACCACTGGGGATTTTAGATTGTTTATCACTTGACTCAGTTATAAAGCATGAAGTTAGTAATGAGGGCCTGGATCTTTACCAGGTGTAACCAGAAGAGCTAATTTAGGATTTAATGCAATCCCTAGGTAGCCCTGATAATCTTAGGCTTGCATTACTTATTGTAAGAGAAACCTGGCATACCCCGAAATTGAATTGGGAATTCCAGGGCAAGCCTCCTTGGACACTGGTTTGTATTTTAGGATACAGATTTTTTTTTTTATACAAAAAAAATTGTTGCTTAGAAAACATGTAAAAAAAGTAAAAAACAAGAGATTGAAGGCATCTTTTTTGCTAATTTTCTTCTACATTGAAAAGTCTCATAACTAAAGTTCCTTTTATCCTCCTTAAAAAAAGTATCAAGGCATAGGCACAATTTGCTGGCAGCTCTGACCCATCCGGCTCCCTTGCAGCCTCTCCGGTAAGAGGTACTTCCTCATTTTATACTTAAGGCATTTTTGTTTTTCCTTTTCTGACGACGTGTATATATCTCCTGTTTACTTTCTTTCCAGTTTTGTTTATCAAAAACAAACAAAATGCTCCCTTGGGCCTGGGTACAGGCCAGTGGTAGGGTGGCCGAGTCCTGGGGTAGGGCCTGCCTTTAGAGCTAGGCTACAGATTTCTGTGTTGACTTGGTTTGTATGAGGCTTGTCCTTAAAGGTGCTGCTTGCTTTTTCGAGATGAGGTTATGAAGGGTTGGGGGGCAGTGGGAATGAATGAAGATGAATCAGCAATGGTTGAGGCTAAAAAATGAGGTGAATATTTTAATATGAGACTAAGCAATTTTGCAAAAACCCAGCTTTTGGGCCTCTTTTGAGGGCAAGTCAGTCAAATAGACACAAAGGTGATTCTCAGCTTTCTGCTGTCTGTGCCTGTGAAATGCTATTTAAAGCTGTTAAAGAAGTCTAGGAAGACAATGGTTTTGCATGTCAGAGGGAATTCTTAAGAACCAAAGTTCTTTTTTTGTTCTTTGTTTGGACAAAGAACCAAAATAACCATTGCACATTAAGAAAATCAGCCACGTGTATTTGTGAAGATCTTCCATGATGCTAAGACAAAGCCTTAACTGCTGCTTCTACTTGGAAGACCTTGGAGGGCAACTTCTAACAGTCCAAGAGGGTAAACCCAAAGTGGTAAGTGCTTACAGTTAAAGAAGTATCAATTGCTTTTATCAATCTGTCTCGGCTCTAAAAAACATGAGATGAGAATCTGCCTGGAAATCTAAAGGAAACAAGATTGAGAACAAAAACAAAATTGTGAATTTGGAAAAATCATCAGCATTTTAAAACTGAATAGAATCTTCCTGTCTTTTTCGAGTACTGAAGGGGCTTCTCCTTTCCACCATGTCAATGATGGACTTGATTACCTTCCTGCTTGAGTTTATTTGAAAGTCGTACAGTATTGAAATTAAGAGCAAGGGCCCAGGAATCAAGACTGTCTGTATTTAACTCTGCCATTGACAGGCTGCGTGACCCTGCTACTTCACCTCCCATTAATTGTAAGCATTTATCATCACCTTTCGACTCTTCAAACTCCAGTTTCCTCATTTGTAAAAAGGGAAGAGTACCTATCATGTATATAGTAAGTGTTCAATTCATTTTAGGTATTATGGTTGCAATAAACAGTACCCGTGCCCAACCTGAATAATTTTTTATAGACGATGAATGCACCCATCCTCGTCTTTTGAATGTAGATGCTAAAAGATCACATTTAATCCCTTTTTTAAAGACTTGCTCTTTTGGGGGGCGGGGAGAGATGGGGAGATTGCACCCCCCCCCCACCTTGGCTGCTGGCAGCCAGTGACTGACTGACGGGGATTACAAAAGGCTACAGGTCATGCCTGCCCTCCTGGCCTTCCCTCTCTCTCCAGCATAGAGCAGGTAAGAGCTAAACTCCTCCTGAGATCACATCCTTGCTCAGCTCAGCTCCCCTTTCCCATCCTGTTTCTCTACTTTCCCTAGGGGGTATTTTTTTTTTTCTCCTTAAAAAGCACTTCCTCAATAAACCATATGCATTTGGATGTCTGTTTCAGGCTTGTGGTAGACTGACCTAGGACAAAAACCATGTTTTTTGTTTGATTTTAAGACACTTATGTTTTTGTATTTTAACAATTATGAAATCAGGATGTAACTTAAAATCACTGTGAATTTGGCTAAAGTTGTTTAATGTCATTCTTTGCACATTGAAATAAAAACATGCAGAAAATTCTGGGACAACAATGGAGCATTATTTTGCTGCATTGCCAGCATTCTTGATGGCACAGAGGACCACATTTTGTGGAAGGACAAGTCATCAATGGCTGAGTTGAAAAGGTGAAAAGTTAAAGAGTCAGATTCTGAATGAGTGAAAGTTTTAGGAATATTTTAATCTCTTTATTTTGCTTTTGTTTTCCTTTTGCATCATTTTGGGAGCATCTACTAAATGCAGAACAAGGATATGAAACAAGTTTCATCAAAATAATTCCAAGAGCTCTTTCAATAACAAAACATTCTAGATGATAATTATGGTAAGATAACATTGCAGTACGTGGGAAAGTGATGGTCTTTCAAAAAATGCCCTGAATCAGCTGGATGTGTGCATTGTTCATGGGATGTCCACATTCTTCTGCCTGTCACCCAGATCAACCTCAGATGGCTTGTGCATCTATCCATGTGAACACTGTGAGAGACAAAACAGTGGAACTCTGAAAGATACTGTAGGAGACCATCTCCATGAGCTTGAGTGGGGGAAGTATTTATTAAGCAGGACCTCAAATTCTAAAGAAAAATGTAAATACATTAGACTCCATTGAAATTAAGAACTTTTCGTGGAGTTCCCGTCGTGGCGCAGTGGTTAACGAATCCGACTAGGAACCATGAGGTTGCGGGTTTGGTCCCTGCCCTTGCTCAGTGGGTTAACGATCCGGCGTTGCCGTGAGCTGTGGTGTAGGTTGCAGACGCGGCTCGGATCCCGAGTTGCTGTGGCTCTGGCGTAGGCCGGTGGCTATAGCTCCGATTCAACCCCTAGCCTGGAACCTCCATATGCCGCGGGAGCGGCCCAAGAAATAGCAACAACAACAACAACAAAAGACAAAAGCCAAAAAAAAAAAAAAAAAAAAAAAGATTTAAGAACTTTTCTTCCTCAAGACACACCATTGAAAGAGTTTCAAAGCAAGTTACAAAAAGGTGGGAGAAAATATTTATGCCATGATTATCTGGCAAAGGTTTTTTTCCCCCCATATAATAAAGGAACTACAAATCAATAATAAGACAGATTCTAATCGAAAAATGGGCAAAAGCATGGACACATCTCAGATTAGGATATCAGGTGGTCAGTAAACATATGAGAAAGACTATACTTCGTTAGTCATCAGAAAGATGTAAATTAAACCTACAATCAATAATACTGCTTACCTACCAGAATGGCTAATGGAAAAAAAAAATGTTCTGAGCTTGCTGAGCAAATGGAACTCTTCCACATTGCTGGGGGACTGTAAGTTGGGCAACCACTTTGGAAACTGTTTTGGCAATATCTACTATATATCTAGGTATGTACCCAACAGAAGTGCATCTATATGTCCATCAAACAAGAATATAAGAATGTTTATAGCAGCCTTATAAAGTACCCCCCAAATAGCCTCAACCTGTAAATAGCCCAAATGATCATTAATAATGCAGTGGATAATTATAATGTGGTATATTTATGCTTGGAATACTATGCAGCAGTGAGAGTGAACATATTAGAACTATATACAATAACATGGGTGAATATCATTAATGTAATGTAGAGCAAAGTCAAACTCGAAAGAGCACATAAAGTATAATTCCATTCACATGAAATTCAAAATTAGCTGAAAATTATTGGTGTTGTTAGAAGCCGGGATAATGGTTACCTTTGGAGGGAAGTAGTAACTGAGAACAGGTGTGAGGGTCTTGAAGGGCTCTGGCAGTCTTCTAGCTCTTGACCAGAGTTTACATGGGTTGTTCACATTATGAAAATTCACTGAGCTATGTTTATGAGTGTCACACTTTTTGATAAATATGTAAAGTGAAAGCATTATGTCATTTAATTGGCAGCATTTCCCCCTTTTCTTAACAGTATAAAAAATCATGATGTAGGAGTTCCCACTGTGGTGCAGTGGGTTAAGGACCTGACTGCAGTGGCTCGAGTAGCTGCGGAGGTACAGGTTCAACTCCTGGCCTGGCAGAGTGGATTAAGGATCTGATGTTGCCATGGCTGTGGTGTAAGTCACAACTGCAGCTTGGGTTTGATCCTTGGAACTTCGATATGCTGCAGGTGCAGTTAAAAAAAAATCATGACTTATAATCAGCAGCATCTTGGTTGAGATAAAATTTGGTGTTGTTATTATTAGCATTGGTCAAGTAGTATTCCCTGACTACTCTGATCTCTTACTTCCACTTTTCTTTTTTGCTTTTTAGGGCCACACCCAGCGCTTATGGAGGTTCCCAGGCTAGGGGTCTAATTGGAGTTATAGCTGCTGGCACAGTCATAGCAACGCCAGATCCGAGTCCGAGCTACCTGTGTGACCTACACCACAGCTCACAGCAATGCTGGATCCTTAACCCCACTGTGTGAGGCCAGGGATCGAACCCGCAACCTCATGGTTCCTAGTCGGATTCGTTTCTACTGCGCCATGATGGGAACTTCTTTCCTTTTCTTTTTTTTTTTAACTTCTGTTTTTCCAACTCATCTCAAGTGGTCAGTGTGGTACTGCTGAATCTCTTTCCAACTTTTTAAGAGTAGTATTCCTGTTTTTTAGCTTGGTGTGTATTCACCTAGAGTAAAAATTACCCTTCCCAGACTCCCCTGCACCCAGGTATGGCCAATGTGATTACAATCTGGTCTTTATCAGAGGAGGGTATATGGGATGGTGTGCAGGAAAGTGTCAACTGAGCAAGACCACATTGCTCAAAACTTGCATATTCCCAGGAAGGGTCTGCTCCACGCCTGGCCCTGAGCTGGTTCCTGGGAATTGAGCTCTTGGAATGCTCTAACTGATAAGAGTGTTTTGCATGCTCTGGGCTTTCAATCATATTGTACCAGCTTGTCTAGATATTTTGTGCAAACACTTTCCTTTTTGGGATCTGGAGCTTCAATGGCTGCAGTTGGTCACACCAGCACTCTAGGCCTGTGTGACTGACGGTGGATTCAGCCGAGCCTCCCTTATTGACAACATTTCACATGGGTTGTCACAGCTGGTTGCTAGAAGAATTAAATGTGTTCTGGGTGACTCCACCGGGAGAAATTCTGGGACATTAGCAGGAGGTTCCTCTGAATTTTCCCTCTTGTTGAATTTGCTTTGTATCCTTTCACCACAATAAACTGTAACTGAGTATAATGAGCTGTGAGTCCTTCTCATGAATTACCAATTGAGTGGGAGGCCTTGGGGATTCCTGGCACAGATAGTATAAGATATTATTATTCAGAAATTATTTACCCCTCTCCCTCACCTTTCATGGGAAGAATATACTCTCCCATCTGATTGATATTGGACTTGGCCATGTGACTTGCTTTTGCCAGTGACATATGGGTACAAGTGCCTTTGTGTCCTAGTTCAAAGTTGAGACCCTAGGAGGTACTGCGTGTTTCTCTTTGACTTCCTGGGAGCATTTGACCTCCTCCATGGGAAAAACACGTTTCAGGAAACTGCTGACTCTGTCAACCCTGGGCCACAGAATGAACATGTAGGACATAGACCTGTGTGTACACTGGTGCCTGGTCTTACCTGCAGTCCGAAGCAGAATCACCCTGCTGCCCAACCTAGGCCATATACCCAGGAGCACGAGAGGAATGCAACACAGCATCGTTGTGAAGTAGTAAACTGATACGGGTGGTCCTGGAAACCTCCTGAAAGAATAGCTGATATGTGTCCCCTCTTCCATTGTCTGTCTTTGCTGTCTGGGAAACCAGATTTGGTCCTCTAGCTTTAGCCACTGTTGTGGGGAGTGAGGATGCAGGACAGAGCCTAGGGATGATGGAGTTGTGGCTGGAAGGTACATTGATCCTTGATGATGTGGAGCCATCATATTTCTATGTCGTTTAGACCACTGTTAGTAGAGTATCTGTCACGTGCTGCTGTAATCCTATTATATTGTTAGCAAATCCTTATCCATTCATAGACTCCAAGGCTAGAAGACCTGAAGGAGCCAAGGCAAACACAGAAAGCTCAGGTGAACTGCTCTTGTGTCTCTTAGAAGGCCTTGAACTACCATCAAATACAAGCCTGTTACCAATTTTGATTGTTTCCTTTCCTCTTATGTCTAGAACTTCAGTTCTTGAAAGGAAGAACAAAGTGGCTAAGGTTGATCTCTGGACTGTTCCACTAGAAAATTTCTCTTTAAAAAATGTTTTTTGGAGTTCTCCTTATGGCTCAGCGGGTTAAGAACCTGACATAATGTCTGTGAGGATGCAGGTTTGATCCCTGGCCTCACTTAGTGAGTTAAGGATCTGGCGATGCCGTGAGTTGCAGTGTAGGTCACAGATGCGTCTTGGATCCCATGTTGCTGCGGCTGGGATGTAGGCCAGCAGCTGTAGCTCCAATTCCACCCCTAGCCTGGGAACTTCCATATGCTGTAGATGTGGCCCTAAAAAGAAAAAAAAAAAAATAAATAAATAAATGTTTTCTTTTTTTAACCTCCAAGCCCTTGAAATGAAACCTGAGTTAAGCTGATAAATAAAATGAGCATGAGCCAAGATGCCCTGAAAGAAAAATGGTGACAAAGTCCAGCATTCTAAGTCTGCCCTCTCCTAGTCCCCAGGGCTCTGTGGAGTCATTCTGGCCTTTGAGGCCCAGGAAGGTGCCCAGAGGTGGTACCTGTTCCCTTCTCCTCTAGATTCCGCTCCACTCCTCAGCCCACCCCAGGGCTTTGCTGAGAACACTTTATTGGAGTGTTACATTATTATTCTTTTCAGTGCTCTCTCTCTTCCATCTGGGGTGGAAGGGAGACAGTGAGGCAGACAATTACATTGCTGATGTGGGATTTTTAGAGGAAAATTGAGGAAATTATAGGGACTACCCAGCTGTGGTGAAAACTCCTCACTTTCTTCCCACAGGACCCATTATTTTACAAACTGCAACTATTAAAAATGATTTATCCTCACTTGCCAACTTTACGTGCTGTTAGATTCCCTTGAATCTTACCCAGCTCTTAAAAAGAGTACAGCAGTCGAAGCAAGTCCACTGTCAAAATGGCGTGGATGGAATTTGATGACTACACTTTAAAAAGCTGAAATCTACTATACCCTCAAGGTCAATTCTTATGTCCCCAACAACCCCTATTCTATTTGATCTTATTTCCTATCTCCTAGATCCTGTCTCCTATGTCACTTTATTTTTACCTTGGAATTTTCTCTCGCTGAAGCTGTCTCTGGGTTTTTGCTTGTTTCATCTTCTCTTTCCAAATACAGAGGGGAACCTTTGAAAATTTTATCCTTACTCTTTATTTTAAAGTATTCACTATGTTATTATGCTCTCTTTCTGCCTTTCTTCCTTTCCAGTTTCATCAAGAAAGGTAGTTACCTGAGGTAAGTGATAATCCTATAAGATTGACCCAAATCCTACTGGCTTGGTGAGCTGACGGGTCCTAGTTTAGCTTAATCTCACAGTTGCCTTATTATCAGAATTGCAAAGTGCTGTGTACAGATGAGGATAAACAGTGAGGTGTCTCTACAGCAGCAGCCCTGAGCAGATCTGAAGCTAATTACTGCAGGGCAGCGTCTCCAGAGCTTGGTGCAAGCATTGGGGACCTGACTTTAGAAGGGAGCTACTGTTTGGTTCACTTTGCATTTTCACTTCGGTGGCTATTGCACTACACAATTAATGCTTAGGAAATGGAAAGTGTTTCCTGGAGAAGATGCTCAGGAGACCTCTCAGTTGTTTAGATTGTAGCAAAGGAGACGTCTTGAGTGTGACAAAAGTGCATGTAGAGCAGGGATAAAATAAGTCACTTCCAACAGACACATTTAAGAACTGAAGAATAATGGGCTACTTTGAGGAGAGGCAAATGGGTAATTTTATCATTTGGCTATTACATTAGGTGGCTATATCTTTTAAAGGGAAAAGAATTGAGTTCTAGCTGGGTAGCTTTTTTTTTTTTTTTAAAACATGGTCTAGAAGGTTTTAATCTTTGGTTTTTATATTATAAAGGTAACTCATGCTTAAAAATACATGCAGTAGAGAAGAATATTGCCCTCTTCAGGGCAGGCTGGGCTTTGCTGCATGTGGTCGTTGGCCTCTGAGATGGCCTCAGTGACCCACCTCCTGATATTCACAGTCTTGAAATTGTCATCCTCCGGAGTGTGGGCTAGATTTAGTGACTCACTGCAAACGAACAAAATAAGGCTTATTCCTAGGTATTTCGTTTTTTTGGGGGGGGTGCACTTTTAAAAGGCATTGTATTTTTATATTACTTTTCTAATATTTAATTGTTAGTATACAGAAATGCAACCGATTTCTGAATGTTAATCTTGTATCCTGCCAATTTCCTGAATCCATTGATCAGTTTGAGTAGTTTTTGTGTGGAGTCCTTATGGTTTTCTATACATAGTTATGTCATCTGCATAGAGTGACAGTTTTTACTCTTCTCTTCCAATTTTGATACCTTTTAATTCATTTTTTGTCTGATTGCTGTGGCTGGGACTTCCAATACTATGTTGAATAAAAGTGGTGAGAGTGGGCATCCTTGTCTTGTTCCAGACTTTAGCAAGAAGGGCTTCAGCTTTTCTCTGTTGAGTATTATATTGGCTGTGGGTTTGTCATAAACGGCCTTTATTATGTTAAGGTATGTACCCTCTATACACACTTTGGTCAGAGTTTTTTTTTATAATGAATGGATGTTGGATTTTGTCAAATGCCTTTTCTGCATCTATTGAGATAATCCTATGGTTTTTGACTTTTCTTTTGTTAATGTGATGTATGACATTGATTGATTTGATATGTTGAACCATGCTTGTGAATTTAGGATGAATCCCATTTGATCGTGGTGGTGTATGATCTTTTATATGTTGTTGGATTCTGTTGGCTAAAATTTTGTTGAGAATTTTTGCGTCTATATTCATCAGAGATACTGTCCTGTAATTTTCTTTTTTGGTAGTATCCTTGTCTGGTTTTGGTATCTGGGTGGTGATAGCATCATAGAATGTCTTTGAGATTATTCCTTCTTCTTCAACCTTTTGGAGAAATTTAAGAAGGATGGGTATAAGTTTGTCTTTGTATGTTTGGTAGAATTCACCTGTGAAGCCATCTGATCCTGGACTTTTGTTTGTAGGAGAGTGTTTTTATCACATACTTGACCAAGGAGGTGAAAGTTTTATATGCTGAGAACTAGAAAATATTAGTCAAGGAAATTCAAGAGGATTCAAAGAAATGGAAAGATATTCCATGTTCCTGGGTTGGAAGAATTAATATTGTTAAAAAAGTCATACTACCCAAAGCAATCTACACATTCAGTGCAACCCCTATGAAATCACTCATGACATTTTTCACAGAACTAGAAGAAACAACCCAAAAATTTATGTGGAACCGTAAGAGACCCAGAATTGCCAAAGTAATCCTGAGGAACAAAAACCAAGCAGGAGGCATAACTCTCCCAGACTTCAGACAATATTACAAAGCTATAGTAATCAAGACATTGTGGTACTGGTACAAAACTAGACATACAGACCAATAGAACAGAATGGAGAACCCAGAAGTAAACCCAGACACCTATGGTCAATTAATCTTTGGCAAAGGAGACAAGAATATAAAATGGGAAAAAAGTCTCTTCAACAAGTGGTGCTGGGAAAACATGTAAATCAATGAAACTGGAACACGCCCCCACACCATGCACAAAAATAAACTCAAAATGGCTTAAAGACTTAAATATTAGGCAAGACACCATAAAATTCTTAGAAGAGAACATAGGCCAAAACATTCTTGATATCACCCATATAAATGTTTCTTAGGTCTTTCTCCCAGAGCAATAGAATTAAAAACAAAAATAAACCAATGGGACCTAATCAAACTGACAAGCTTTTGTACAACAAAGGAAGCCATGAAAAACATCAACAAAAACAACAACAAAACAAACCAGGGTGTTCCTGTTGTGGGGCAGTGGAAACAAATCTGACTAGTATCCATGAGGACGCAGGTTTGATCCCTGGCCTTGCTCAGTGGGTTAAGGATCCAGCCTTGCCATGAGCTGTGGTGTAGGTACAGACGCTGTTTGGATCTGGCGTTGCTGTGGCTGTGGCATAGGGTGGCAGCTGTAGCTCTGATTCGATCCCTAGCCTGGGAATTTCCATATGCTGCAGGTATGGCCTTAAAATGGGAGAAAAAAAAATCCCCAAAGACAACCTACAGAATAGGGGAAAAGAGTTTCAAAATGATACATTGACAAGGCTTAATCTCTAAAATATACAAGCAACTTATACAACTCAACAGCAAAAAAACCCCAACAACCCAATTGAAAAATGGGCAGAAGAGCTGAATAGACATTTCTCCAAAGAAGACATACAAGTGGCCAACAGGCACATGAAAAAATGCTCAACATCACTAATTATTAGAGAAATGCAAATCAGAGCTACAGTCAGGTACCAATTCATACTGATCAGAATGGCCATCATTAGTAAGTTTATAAGTAACAAATGCTAGAGAGGGTTTGGAGAAAAGGGAACCCTCCTACACTGTTGGTGGGAATGTAGATTGGTATAATCACTATGGAAAACAGTATGGAGGTACCTCAGAAAACTAAATATAGAACTACCATATGATTCAGCAATCCTACTCCTGGGCATATATCCAGACAATGAAATTGAAAAAGATATATGCACCACTATATTCATTGCAGCACTATTCACAATAGCCAGGGTATGGAAACAACATTAAATGTCTGCCGGCACATGAATCGATTAAGAAGATGTACATATATACAGTGGAATACTACTCAGCCATAAAAAGTACTAAATAATGCCGTTTGCAGCAACATGGATGGAACTAGAGACGCTCATACTAAGTGATGTAAGTCAGAAAGAGAAAGACAAATACCATGTGATATCACATCTGGAATCTAACGTATGGCACAAATGAACCTGTCTAGAGAAAAGAAACAAACTCATGGACAAACTCATGACAACATGTGTAGTTGCCGAGGGGGAGGGAATGAGGTGGACTGTGTGTTTGGAGTTAGTAGATGCAAAATATTACATTTGGAGTAGATAAGCAGTGAGGTCCTGCTGTATAGCACAGGGAACTATATCTAATCACTTGTGATGGAACATGATGGAGGATAATGTGAGAAAAAGAATGTGTGTGTGTGTGTGTGTGTGTGTGTGTATATATATATATATATATATGTATAACTGGGTCACCTTGCTGTACAGCAGAAATTGACAAACAATGTAAATCAAGTATAATAAAAAATTTTTAAAAAACCAAACAGAAAAAGGCAAAAGTGATGGAATATAACTTCCATGATTAGGTTATAAAACACCGTGACTTCCATCTTGGGACCTCTCTTTGTTTTTCAGTTCTCTCACTTTTGGGAAGCTGCTGCCTTGCCTTGAGCAACACAATGGAGAGGCTACTTATGTCTCTGGCCCTCTGCCACCAGAGAGCTAAGACTTGTCAGCAGCTATATGAGTGGGCTGGGAAGAAGATTCTCCTGCCCCAATACAGCCTTGAGATGTCCACATCCTTGGCCAGCACTTTGATTGCAGCCTCATGACGAGTCTTCCATCAGCGCTATTCCTCAGTTCCTGACCAGTGATATTATAAATATTGCTTCTAGCTGCTCATCTTGGAGAGGAGAGGGAAACTGGTTTTGTCCAATAGATAACTAAATCTTAACTCTTAAATCTTAGTGGATTTACATTAAAACCTCCCTGCCCCAGCACATACTCTCACGCTACATCTTTAGTTCAAGTTGGGTACCCAGGAAACTGTCCTCCATGGGAACTTAATGATCCAGGCTGCTTCTATTTTGTGGCAGGGAAATTGCTTATAGGACTTAATTGCTTTGAGTATCCCAGACAAAAAGTGATGTATGTCACATTTGCTCACATTGCATGGGCAGGAAACAGTCACACAATCCCATGTAACTGCATGGGAAAATGGGAAATTGGAGAAGCATATGGATAGTCAGTGAGAATCAATAAGAATTAAATATTTCTGCAGCATAGACAGCATAAAAAAGTGAATATCTGCTTTTATCCTTTCATCAAATATTTTATATTTAACTGCTTGAATTGTGGCCTTTTAGAGAAACCCACTTATCCCACAAGTGCACAGCATGCATATATATATATAGTGCATATATATATATATATATAGTGCGTGTGTGTGTATCATACATATATGGTATATGTGTATAAAATAGGATCAAATTTTTACATTGAGCTTTGTTTTATTCTTGGTAACATCTGCTTGGTATTCCATGGTAGGGATATATCATAATTCATTTAATTGTCCTTCTATCAATAAAGAATAATTTAATCATTTCTATAGTTATAAAAAAGTCTTAACAGGTCTATTTTCACCAGTTACTTCTCTAACTTGTCCATATGCCATCATGTGCATGTATTGGAACCAGTCCACACAGAGAACAAATCCTATCTCCACCAGCCCTTGCCTCCTGTCTCACCCTTCTTGCTTGCTGCTGCTTTTTTTTTTTCATTTTTTAAAGTTTTATTGAAGTATAGTCAATTTACAACGTTGTGGTGATTTATGCTGTACAACAAAGTAACCCGGCCACACCTACACACACGTCCATTCTTTTTCAGATTTTTTTCCCATGTAGATTACCACGGAATATTGGGCAGAGTTTCCAGAGCTACGTAGCTGGTCCCCCTTGGCCATTCTCACTCCATGCACCAAAGTGTGCAT
Source organism: Sus scrofa (assembly GCF_054392235.1). Lineage (NCBI taxonomy): Eukaryota > Metazoa > Chordata > Mammalia > Artiodactyla > Suidae > Sus > Sus scrofa. The sequence continues at coordinate 32,594,301 of NC_139386.1, read as the reverse complement.
ATGCCAATCTCAAACCCCAGTCCATCCCTTCCCCACCCCACCTGTCCCCCTCACACAACCACAAATCTGTTTGCAAACTCTGTAAGTCTGCTTCTGTTCTGTAAACAGATTCATGTGCATCCTATCTGTAGATTCTGCATATAAGTGATATCAGGTGACATCTGTCTTTCACTGTCTAACTTCACTTAGCGTGATAATCTCTACGTCCATCCTTGTTACTGCAAATGGCATCATTGCAGTGTTTTTCACAGCTGAGCAATGTTTCACTGTATGCACGTACCACATCCTTTCCATCCATTCCTTTGTCAATGCACATCTAGGTTGCTTCCATGTCTTGGCTATTATAAATAGTGCTGCAAGAACACTGGGGTTTTTGAATTATGGTTTTCTCCAGATAGATGCCCAGGAATGTGGTTGCTGGATCATCTGATAGTTCTATTTTTAGTTTTTTGAAGACCCTCCACACCATTCTACACAGTGGTTGCGCCAGGGTACATTTCTACCAACAGTGTAGGTGGACTCCCTTTTCTCTGCACCCTCTCCAGCATTTATTGCTTGTAGACTTTTTGATGATGGCTACTCTGGCTGGTGTAAGGGGGTACCTCATAGTAGATTTATTTGCCTTTCTCTAATAATTAGTGATGTTGAGCATCCTTTCATGTGGTTTTTGGCCATCTGTGTGTCCTCTTTGGAGAAATATCCACCCAGATCTTCTGCTCATTTTTTATTGGTGTTTTTTTTTTTTATATTGAGCTGTGTATTTTGGAGATTTGCTTGCTTCTTTTTTTTTTTTTTTTTTTTTTTTTTTTTTTTTTTTTTTTTTTGGCTTTTGTCTTTTGTTGTTGTTGTTGTTGCTATTTCTTGGGCCGCTCCCGCGGCATATGGAGATTCCCAGGCTAGGGGTTGAATCGGAGCTGTAGCCACCAGCCTACGCCAGAGCCACAGCAACGCGGGATCCGAGCCGCGTCTGCAACCTACACCACAGCTCACGGCAACGCCGGATCGTTAACCCACTGAGCAAGGGCAGGGACCGAACCCGCAACCTCATGGTTCCTAGTCGGATTCGTTAACCACTGCGCCACGACGGGAACTCCTGCTTGCTTCTTAAATAAAGGGCATCATCATGCTTTTCTCCCTTTTAGGAGGAGTAAGAGATTGGGGAGCTGTTGAAGTATTCAACTTTGCTTGACATCATTCTGATATGAATATTTGAAAAAGGGACAGAAGGAGCTAGCATGTATGGAGCACAGAGTGCTTAGGCATTGTGCTATGAATTCATATATTGATTTCACTAAATCCTTATAGCACCCTGTGAAATATGTGATTATTATTTAGCTCCTATGGTAAAATCCTCTACGTGAGCTTTAAGCACCTCCTTGCCTCACCCCCACCATGCACACTCACTGTATAATTTCTTCCTCTTTTCTTTCTTTCTTTTTTTTCCCCCAGAAAGCAGATAGTGTTAACAGGCCGTGACGATAGTTACAATCCATGTGCCCTTTCCCAGAAGATAGACCATACGTAGTAAAAAAGAAACAAACAAACAAACAAAAAACCTATGCAGTGTTTGCAAATTTCCTGGGAAGAGTCTCTCTGTTTAAAAGTATGTTAGTTTGCTTTCTCTATTAAAGAACAGAACAACAAGAAGTAAACAGATCCTGTGTGATGGGAGAGAACGATGACTGGCTGTCTCCATGGTTCCACTGTTTCCTCTTGGGAATCTATTAAAGGGCCAGAACATCCTCTGCCTTCCAAGCAGTTGCCAGATGGTGTCTAAGGTGTGAAAAGGTTGCAGACAAACTCTTCTGTTCCAGTTCAGAGGCTTGGGATTGCTTATTGGCTAAGTATTCCAACTTTGGCAGAGAGATGGAAGCAGGATAATATCTGAATTTCCATAGTGTTTTCTTAGGTGGGAAATAAAGGGAGAGAAAACATTCTTGACTGGTGTCTCTGGCTTCTGGAGTCCTGCAACTTCCTACTGACTGCATTAAAAGTAAAGTAAGGCTCAGTCTAGACAGAGAGCCATCTCCAATCTTGGCAGGTACTAGGATAGTATTACTGTTTCAGTTTTGTAGATGAGCAAACCGAGACTCTGAAAGATTAAGGAATTTGACACCGAACTTGGAATAATTACACTAAACCATGCAAGCCTGAGGACATGTAATTTATGTGTTTGGTTTGCAGCAGATGATCTCTTAAGGTCTCTTAACATTTCAAATACATGATATAAATAGAGCTGTGGCCACATGACACATCTCCTTCCAACCCAGCACCTTGAATGCTTTCCCTGGATATCTTAAAAATCAATTCTTGGAGTTCCCGTCGTGGCGCAGTGGTTAACGAATCCGACTAGGAACCATGAGGTTGCGGGTTCGGTCCCTGCCCTTGCTCAGTGGGTTAACGATCCGGCATTGCCGTGAGCTGTGGTGTAGGTTGCAGACGCGGCCCGGATCCCGCGTTGCTGTGGCCCTGGTGTAGGTCAGTGGCTACAGCTCCGATTAGACTCCTAGCCTGGGAACCTCCATATGCTGCGGGAGCGGTCCAAGCAAAAAAAAAAAAAAAAAAAAATCAATTCTTACACCATGGCCCTTCAGCTGACAGTTTGGGGAGCATTGGAGAGGACATTCTCCTAAAGAATTTGATTTGTCTGAAGTAAAGGAAAAGTTTACAAACTTTCACCAAGTTTATCTGCAAATGAAGGAGGTTGAGGATAAAGTTGTGGTTGGATGGATGTTATAATGGGCCTTGTTTTCTATGTATCTGCAGGTTCCAGGACATTGAGTGGAACCAGTAGAGGGGAACTGAAGCTTCTCTGTAAACCAGTGTCAAATGGCCTGTCTGTGCTCAGATGGAAAGTTTATACAGATTAGGTAACATTAGTGAGCGATTTTCCTTTTCTTAGGTAAAATTGGACTGTCCCTCCAAGAATTATTATCATCGGGAGGTGTATGTGTGTTCTGATGGTTCATGCATGCATTCACTCATTTATTCATTCACTTAAATATTTATTGAGTGCCTACTCTGCATTAAACACTGATGTTGCTGGGAATAAAGTAATGAACAAAAAAGACAAAATTCTTACTCTCATGGAGTTTTTTCATTCTAGTGGGGGAAGAGAATCAAAGCAATAATTGAGTAACATAAGTAGTATGTTGGGTGCAAAGGATTACTGTGAAGAAAACAAATCAGAGAAGAGCAAAAGCAAGTACAGGGTCAGGGCGTGGGGATGTTCGCAGTTTTAAATAGGATATTGAGGAGGTGACCTAAGAGCCCGATGTGAGTGAGGGGTAGAGTGTTCCAGATAGGGAAGCAGCAAATCCAGAAGCCACCAGGAAAGGCCGAAGGGGCTGGGGAAGAGTGGAATCGGGAGGAAGGTGAGAGATACAGCCAAGTAGGTGAGGGAGAGGCCGGCAGGTGGGACACCAGAGGATGCCATAGGCACTGCAGCTTTCCTTCTGAGCAGGATGGGAAGCATTTCAGGGATTCCAGCTGAAGGCTGATAAGATCTGACTTATTTTGTAATAGGATTTCTCTGGCTAATCTGTTGAGATTCAGCTGTAGGGAGGCCATTTGGAAGCTATTGCAGTAATCCAGAAGAAAGGCGATCAACATCAGTATGGTGGGGGAGGCAAAAAGTCCTTTGATTCTGGACTCTGGATATATTTACTGAGCTGTTGAATGTGGGATGTGAGAAATGGGGAGTCCCAGACGACTCCTCCATTTTTGATCTGAGCAGCGAGAAAGGTGGTGTTACTCCATAGGGGCAATCAGGAGTTCAGTTTCAAACACACTCGGTTTGAGATGCCAACTGGATATTTAAATGACAATCTGTGAGCCTGTATTTCAGAGTGAGTCTTGGATTGGAGAAAATAGTTGTTGGCTGGTACTAAAGTCTTGAGATTGATGAGTTCACCTAGTCAATGGTTATAGACAGAGAAAAGAAGTCCCAAGACAGCACTATTTTTTAAAATTACAACTGAAAAATTAAAATTATTCTCTTACATGGGCAGTAGAGCGAGGAATATATTTTTAAAATAATTATCCTACTGTAATTGAATAGAAGACGGTCAATAAGGAAACAGGCAGACTATTTTTTTTTCCCTCTGTAAAATATTTCGTTTTTGGATGTGTGAAGCACAGAGGCAGCTTTTGAATCCTTTGTCCTTATATTTGTGTAGTGTTCTAAAATTCCATGATAAATTCACAGGTATTATTTCATCTTGTCCTTGAAAAATTCTGGGAGATAGATAGTATTCATGGAAGTCTGTAATGAAGCTTGATAAATAAATATGAATTATTTACAGAAACCCTATTAGGTGGGCTATTGTTATCATCCCCAGTTTGTAAATGAGGAAGTTGAGGCAGAGGGATAGAAAAGGATTTGATCAAGTTCAAGCTTTTTAAATATGTTAGCAGCAGAGCTGGGTTTAGAATGAGTTTTACAGTTAGTGTAACATACTGAGTGCTGATGACAAAGAGTTGAGTCTCCTGCAGCTCTTCCCTCTTTCCTAACCTCAGCTTTCCTCTCTCCTGGTTTAGGCAGAGCTTCTCAATCTGGGCACTATTGTCAGTAGGGGCTGGATCATTCTTTGCTGGGTTTGGGGGTGGCCCTATACATTGTAGAATGTTTATAGCATCCCTAACTTCTACCTCCTAGATGCCAGCATCACACCCCATGCCAGTCATGGATGACCAAAAAATGTCTCCAGGCACTAAAAATATGCCATGCTGGGGGACAAATGGTCCTGACTGAGAACCACTGGTTTCTAGGCTCCGGTCTGCTTGCACCGGGTTGGAGGCAGCCCCTCTGTCACCAGTTCCCCAGGGCAGCCAAGTGTAGATATCCAGAAGCTCTGGGCTGCACACACTCTGCCTGGCAGCCCTCGGGGCTCCAAGGCTGGCGTGCTGTGCCATCTCCTGCCTGCTGTGATCACTGTATGGCCTCTTCTGCAAGGCCCTCTCCTTTGCTGATTCCTGCCTCTAAGGAAGTCGCATCATATATGCTCATCTTGCCACTTCAATTTGCTGTGTTCTCTTCAGTGTCCAGGAGAGAAAGCCCAGGACAGACTTCTGGTGGCTCTCCTCTGATTCCGTGTCCATTAGCTAAGTGAATAGCAGGTGTATATGGCTGTAAACTGCAGGGGAAAATGTTATACACCTGGATTTGATTGGATTACCTCTGATCAGGATGAGTCAAGAAGTGATGTATATCTGTTGATAGAAAAAAAAATCATATCACGTCAATCAAAAAGCATTTAATGAATACCTAACCTCATTCCCTTAGCACGGATGTGCCATGTTCCACAATTCCAGATGTGACATTTTTCACATAACCAATAAAGAAGGATGAATTTGTAATTTTATTCTAGGTATCTTATATATATATTTTTTATCTTTCTGATCTTCCTCCCTCCCTGGATATGGTTGGATTGCTTCAGAAGACTGGCTTGGTGCTCCGATTTTGTGTGTTTCAGTACATTCTATTGGAATATTTTCTTTCAGACACTTCTGTCTGCCAAGTTGGTGACATTTCTCTCATGACGCATGTCTCGACAAGTCACCAAATGCTTATTGTTAAGCTGGGGCTTAATTTCTGCCTCAACTAACTCAGCTTTTGGCATCCAAACCTGCAGAGACTGTGCCCAGGAAGGGGGTCCAGGGGTTACTGAGGAGAGGGCTGGGAGATCGCTGCGGAGACTGAAAGGGGAGACCCTTTACCAGCTTGTTTTCTGACTCAAATTCATCAGGACAGTCTGTTCCTAATGCAGAGCATGTTATGATTTTGTGAAAGAATTTCGACTCGCTCTTCCACTTTTGATTTATTAGTAAGTGATCCCCTGGATGATGAAAGGCCTAGGATATCATTTGGTGGGCAACGTGAAGCACTTGTGAGTCTTGTCCCGTATTCCATTTTCTGGTTTTCTTTTTGAATTATTTCCTTATGGGAAGGTTTTCCTTATAGTCATCATGTGAATTATGTAGGATACTGCTTGGTTTGATATATACTTCCATATTATTTCAGAGTCACAGGGCTCTGGGAAAGGATTAAATAGAGAAGCTCTAGAGCATTTTCCCAGGAGAGGTCTCATTTGGTAACATGAGGTTTTCAAGAAGAGCAACTGTTCCAGTTACATCGAAATACCATCTCCTCCATCCCTCTGGCACTATAAAGTCTAATGAAATTACTCACTTTGCCAGCCTCCCCTTAAACTAGACCTGGTTCAGGCCAATGAGATAGGTAAGGGAATTTCTGGGAAGGTTTTTTCCTCATTGATAAAAAAAGAGAGTAGTATATAGGATAGTACTTTCTTACCACCTGGCTGCCTACCTGCTTCCTGCCTTTGACTATAGCCAAGTGAGATGGCTGCAACTGTGGCAGCCACCTTGTGACCATGAGGGATAGGTCTGTTCTCAGGGGAATTGCAGAGATGCCAGATCCAGCACTTTAACATAATGGGAAAACTAACTCAAGAGGGTTTAAGCCATAAGGACATGTATTGTTTCCTTACTTGTAGGTATTTCTATTATCTACAGCTAAAAGCAACTCAGCAACTAAAGCTTAATCTCTGAAGTGCACAGAACTAATGCTAAAGCCAAAGAATCTTTTCTATAGGAATTCTCTTCCTTTATGTCTCTCTGATTCTGTATATTAGTTTATAAAGTTAAAGAAACACAAACTCCTTCTACGACTGAACAAGAAGATGTGCTAAATGTATGATAATAGTATAACAAAAGACATATTCTCAAATTATGTTTAATTTATAAGACTCTTTGAAATTGACCAGATCCTACAAATACATTAGCAAAAGCAAGGCTGAGAATAGGTCCTAAAGATGTAAATGCCTATATAACATTAAAGTCTAAATTAAGGCACAACAATGCAGGAGCTCTGAAATCTAATATTCTGTGATTTAAATGACTTAATAAGTAATTTAATTTGCCCCAGTCTCCTTTAGATCCTCCTCCACCCTGAAGCCCATCTGTGAATGAGCGCAGTCTCTTATTAGCCACAAAAGAAACAGCATAAACTGGGAGAAGTTTCCCAGCGCTGTGGGCCAGGTCCAGCCACTTCCCTTTGGCTTTCTCTATCGAGTCTAGTGATGTAGAAAATGGAACTCCTCTCTATCATTCTGAGCTTTCTTGAAAAATCTTGGCCCTTTGTCACAATTCCTCCTATATTAGGGGCGAACGTGAAGATGGTAAAAGGCTTAGGCATGTAGATGGCATTTTGAATATAACCCTTCAAGATGCAGAACCTTATGGGATTTGGAAATCAAGAGTACGTTTGGACTGGCAGCCTGTAGGCAATAAGACGCATCTCAATGTAATTTTAAAGAGCTGAGATCCTAAGCTGCCTGAATCAGCCTTTGAAAGAAAAAAATGAGCTCACTCTGCCATGGCTGTGTTACCCCAATGACTACAAGATGCTCAGATATGCTAACTCTGAGTGGGGTTATGCACTGTGACATGTTCAGAGGAAGAATTGAATTCCACAAGACAAGAATGCCATTGATACAGGCTTTTCTGAAAGTTGATTAAAAAACTTCTCCAAGGATTATAGCCAAGTCAGCGGCTTCCTCTGGAATAACGCACAGCAGGAGAAGAAAACCTGTCCACTGAGAGCCGGGAGCAAATTCATCGCAGGAAGGGAGCGATCATAGGGTGGCTGACTCATGGGGAAGAAGGTGAGATCTAGAGTGCTTGAGTCTTGACTGGTCCTGTGGAAGCCTAGGAGGAAATGGCTAACTATTCAACACAAGCAACGTTTTTTATGCTATTGACGGAGGGTATGAGAAGAAAGGCGGACAAGAGGGGAGAGGCATGAAAATATGCAGGGGGGGCTGTACAACTACAGAGCATTAGGTAGCCCATGAAGTCTGCTGGTGGTTGGGCTGAAGGGCTTCTAAGCACAAGGATGCCTTGTTCAACTTGAAGTTCTTTGTGGTGTAAATGCTTGTTCGGTCTCCCTCCAAATCTCCAATGTGATCTGATAAACACAAAACCTGCCTTTGTGAGTTGGATTTTTTGGGGGGGATTTGAGGTAGGAGCTGCAACTTATATCTGAATCTGTGCAGTGCAAATCAGAGATAACATTCATGGGCTGGCAAGGCGATGGGTGGATTGAAGTAGGGGTGGGAGCCAGAGGAGAGCATAAGAATTTAAAGACACCCTTCTGCCCAACCTATGTTTGTTGGAAATGTTTGTAAATCATGGAGCGGGTTTGAGGGTTTGAGTAATACTGTCCTTTCAGTTGCATTAAGACTTGTGAGGTCCCTCCTGGATGGGGATTTGGGTGCCTTCCTCAGGCTCTTCCATGCGCCTGTAGGCTGATCTGTGTGCCCTGCTGCTCCCTGGGCACCCTCCTCACTCCTGCCTCCTGCTCTCTGCCTGGGACACTGACCCATGTGGACCTGGCTTAGGGTTGGCTTTGGCTCATGGAGAGCCCAATGCAGAGCCTCTGCTTCAGGAGGTTAGAAGTAGGGTGCAGAGCGAGGTCAGCGTTTCTGTTCCCCTGACCTCCTCCTTCTGACATCATTTTGGGTTAAATATGTCCTTGTCTGAAGATCATTCAGTTCTTTTTATGGGGACTGTCTCTCTTTCCAGGTTTTAATAACCATTCCTTTGTTTTCTCTCTCTGCGCTTAGGTGGGGTGATCAACCTCCTGGTTTGCTGGAACTGAGGGTGTGCCTAGGACACAGTTTGAGTTTTAAAACTGGGACAGTCCTGAGCAAACAGGGATGAGCTGGTTACCCTACCCTAGGAATGGTTAATAGCTCCTCTGCTATTTCGAACTTCAGGTTACTAAATTATCCCTTGTGGTTCCCCTACACCCAACCCCTTTCTTTGTAAATAGTCCTTTTGTCAAACGAACACAGCCTCCTGGAATTATTTTACTCAAGGGCATTGTCTCTTTTCTGTTGGGACTTTGAGTGACATACTGATGTCCATGAAAACTTTTGTCCTCATTGTGTAGGTTTCTTCTACTGCCAGATAAGAGGGTTACACTAGAACATTCCCTTATATCTCTGTAATGGGGCAAAAGTAAGCCATAATTACAGTGTGGATGGAGACCAAGAAGCTTGAATTCTACAAAAAGGACATTTGGAGTTTTAGGTTTCTTGGTTTCCCAACAAGAGCTCGTGGCAAATTGAAATCTTCCTTTCTTTCCAATTATCTACTTTAGTAGAACAATGTTTTTCATTTCCTCTCCAAGCCTAGCATCGTTTAGAAGAAATATAATAAGATACTCTCTTGTGTTACCTTGGTCACAGTGCATGAAAACAGTCTGAATAATTATCTGCAGATGATGCTCATTGGAGGCTAATTATGTGGCCTTGGTCACTGACAAGAACACGATTCTTTATTTCTTACCAGAGTGTCTGCTCTGTCTTGAGAGATGAGTTAGGCTTGGAAGCAGAAAACAGGACAAAGTGCCTGCCTTCATGATGCTTACATGCTGTGGACACTTGGGGATTATGGTCACAGTTTACAAACAGCTTTTGTATATGGGATTATTTTCTTGGCTTCGATCTTGACAATGGCTAGTGAAGTCAGCCACAGTTTAACCTTCCTTTTAAACATATTCTGTGACTTGCTCATGGTCATGCTAATAAATGGCAGTGAGTGTGATTCACACCTGATCTTCTTACTCAGAGTCAAGCCCTGTCACCAACATACTATAGCCTGGCCTTTCTCATGTTGCTTCTGCTAACCCAGAGGAGATGCAGGAGCTATATGCATCCAAGGCATCTGGCTGAATGTCTGCAGCTGGGGGGAGCAGCCCCAGCTCTTCTAGCCATGAGCATCCATTCCACTTGAAGCTGCTCTGTGGTGCAGATCTGAGGGCGGCTCTGTCAAGTACCAGTGCATTGTGACACTTCAGGGGAGATTTTCTGTTACCAGCTAATTATCGCTGAAATTTCTCAAGAAGGAGAAAAGTGCCTCTCACATCTTATTTTAAAATATAAAAAGCTTGGAAAAGTTTGAGGGTGATTTGCTGCTCTTCTAGCTCCATAGGCGGCCCCAGCCAGACCTGAACAAGTATTGGCAGAAGGGCCATCAGTGTGGTGCCCTTGAAGAGCTCCCCAGGGGTGACAATCCCAGGCCAGTGACTCCACACTCAATAAGATGCAAACAGCATGGGTGAGTGCCTGGGAAGGCAGGGGAGAGGATAGAAACAGAAGATGGATCTCGAAGCAATTATCTAGAGATGATTGGTGCCCAGAAGGGTTGCTGATGCCAAGAGAGTAAAGCCAGACAAAAAGATCACATATTGTAGGATTCTATTTATATAAAATGCCCAGAACAGACAAAGCCATAGAGACAAATAGAAAACAGATTAGTGGTTGCCAGGGGCTAGGAAGTGGGGAGGGAGGATGGGGATGCAGGCATGGGTCCTTAATGGCTACAGATTTCCTTTTCTGGAGATAAAGATGTTCTGGAACTAGGCAGTGATGGTTATACAATGTTGCGAATATACTAAGTCACTGATGGTAATTTTTATGCTAGATGTATTTTATCACATTTAAAATACATACACACACACACACATAAACTTAAAAAAAAAATCTTACTGGTGAGTCCATCTCTAAGGTACTTCTGGCAACATGCCTGATGAGTATCCATCCAGATTTGACTAGAGTATTCTTCAAGGAGAACATTGTCATCTCAAAAGTAAGTTTGTTTCACTTTTAGGAAGCCTTAGTTGTTAGAAAGCTCACTATTAAAGTGAATTAAAATCTATGAGAGAAAGAGAGAGAAGGGGGCAGAGGGAGAGGGAGAGGTTGCTCAGTGATTATGATGAAAGAGTATCAGGGTCCTCGGACCCCCCCCCCCCATTTATATTTATATTTGTGCCTTGAGAGACTGCAATTCTGGGCAGAGGGCAACCTTCTTGCAAGGACATTTTAGGAAAAGTGTACTACAGTCTAAAGGGGAATTGCTACATTTTCCTTTGTGCATAAAACTAAAGGGCTTGTGTGGGATGCAGAAATTCTCTCTGGGATTATTCCAGACCTTGAGCTGTAGATTATTCAAAATCTAGTCTTAAGGAATGCTACAATAGATGGATAAGAATCTAGGAAAATTTTCAGAATTTTTATTTGAAGAAATATAATCCTGTGCTCATCTTAAAATGAGATAATGTGTTCCTACCTGAAAAAAAAAATGCATGAGAAAAAACACATTACCAGAAAAGTTACGGGGTTTGTAATCAGGTATATAATCAAATGTCTTTAAACAATGACGTCCCCAAGGGCTTTGATATGGTCTGATTCATAGTTGGTCCACTTATGCAAAAACATGTCCACTGTGTAGATTCAAAGTATACATGTGCATTTCACTTACTTTATGTATATGCTATAACCTACATAACACATATAGGGACATAGTTTAATATTAGAGACTGAGAGCTTAGAAATTATTTTATATTCTGGTTTACTTAATAGTGAAAAAGATCAGTATAAAAAGGAAGTGTTTTCCTCTAAGCAGGGCTCAGGGAGTTCTGGTGGGAAAGGACACTGGCAGTTTATTTTGATTTGGGGTTCACCCAGGCACAGCTTCCAGGCCCTGCTTCTCACAACTCCTCAGGAGAGCTCCCTTCTACCCAGGTGCCCAACTGCTTTATGGCAGAACAAAGAAAGATGTGAATTTTGTCCCTGAGAACCAGCAGTGTTTTGTATTTTGAAAGCCCTGCTTTTAGACGGTCCCCAGCATAGGAGCATTTGAACAGCGTCCTATCTTTTATCATCATTGTAGCGGAAAAATACTAGCCTGAGGCTGTGGGCTGCTAAAAGCTGTCAGAGCCTGCCCACCTTCAGTGTTTCATGATGACGCTAGCTTTGTGCCACCCATACTTGGATCTGACTCAACGTGGGGAGAAGCCAGAAATACCAGAGAAATTCAGGAAAAACAGAAGAGCAGCCCGGGGAGAAACCAAGAGGAGAGGAAGCTTTGTTTTAGACCTGGGAGAAGGAGACAGAACCAGGTTAAGATACAAAGGACGTGAGAAACAGTTATCTTTCCCAGAAAGTGGTGAAAGCTGGGGAACACAGGACCCACACAAAGCTCTTATTCAGTGAAGCTTTGAGGCCTATGATTTTCTCTGACTGTGGGAGGGGCAGGTGGTTTGAGATGAGGGAGGGGCCGGGAACACAGTGTGATGGTGAAACTTCCCTTCTCTCTTCCTTCTTGTGGCTTTATTAGGCAGACGGGCAAATCGGTGTGCAAAGAATAAGTCTGCTGGATAACAGCTGCGTAAATGGCACATTATGCAATTTTGCAGGCACACACTGATCTGTAGTCGCAGAGAAAAGAAATTATATGAGGCCAAGTGCTCTGCAGTGGCAGCTTCAGGGCTAAGTGTTCGCTTTGCTGCTCTCTGCTCTAAGAGAGAAGGGTTTTATTTGCAGCCTGTCTCAGGGCCTGCAGTTCTGTGCTGCACCATCCCCAGCACGGAGGTGGTGTTTACTCACTCGTGTGACGAGCACGCCCTACCTCTCCGTCTCCCCCTCCAGCATGCGGTATTGATTTTCTGCTGGAAGGAGGCAGAAAAGACCTTTCTTTAAAGTACCTTTGGAGGCAGAGGTGGCTGTGGACTGGGCTCTGGAGTAAGGACCTGCATTCAGGGAACGAGGAATCTCTTTCTCAGTCGCAAATTGTCTCTGTGCAATTTACTAGTCATAACAAGTTCACGTTTTACTGTTAGTTGTTCAAGAAAAATCCAACAGATTGAAGCTGCCGCATCACTTGATTAGTCTAAACAAGTCCGGATAATTAGCCCAGCTAATTAATACCTATGTCTATTGTACAGTTTGAGCTGACATATTTTGAAGGTGGTGCCAGTTCAGAAATGTAGAAATAATTACTCTATAAAACTGGGCATGAGGCATAGTGCCATGGGATTTCACCTCGAATGCGCAAATGCTCTCCCTTTTGAAAGGTGATTTGCAAAAATGAGGAGTATTTGAAAATTCTCCAATCAGGAACTGCTTTTTTTTTTTTTTTTTTTCCTTTACTCAGGAGTTGTGGGAACCCTGATCCTGCCTTGCAGGCATAAAACACTAAAGAAAAAAAAATTAGCAGAGCTATCCCTTGCTCTGAAAAACCCAGGTATGTAGTATGCTGAATTTGTAGTCTTGATAAAGCACAGAATTAGTTTTTTATTACTTTGAAATTAAGTGCTCAGGTTCAATGGCTCCCCATTGCTTACCAAATTAAGTGCAGATTTCCCAGCCTGGATTTCAGAAAGCATGAACCACATACCCAACGTCTACAGGCCAAATGTGAGATTGCAGTATACTTTTATTAAATATAAATACTATAAAATACTGTACTCAGATGTAGGGGATACTCCTGAGGCCATGAGTGAGAGAAGAAGACAGGACACATGGACCAAAGGATAACTGATTTATGGATTTGTTGATTCCTTTGAGGTCTATTTCCTGAGAAGTAGTTGAAGGAGGTTCATGGTGAATGGTACCCAAAGGAATCATAAAAAGAGAAAATTGTCCAGTAATAAGTTATTGGCAGCTAGTGGTGGAGATACTAATTTACTGATTTACTCTGCAGCACACCTTTGTTTTGTAAAGGACCAAGTTTGGTGGTGCCGCTCAGTAAGCCACTCAGTAAGATGTAGGGCAGATGTGGATAGGGACCAGGGAGGGCTCCTGAGGAAGGAAACAGATCCCTCTGCACTGAGGTTCAGTGTTCTCCCCCATGTCTGTTAGATTGAAGTGACGGTGAATGAGGACAACTATTTGTAAATGGAAATCTCAAGCAGTAGAAGAATTAACTTTATGGAGGAGGGCAGCATAGAGTGGTGGCCAGGGCCAATGTCATCATTAGAAATAGACTCAGGCCATTAGGGCATGACTGGTGCTAGAACACCTCTTGACTAAGGAGCGTGTGTGTGTGTGTGTGTGTGTGTGTGTGTGTGTGTGTGTTTGTAAAGGTAAAGTGCTAGGTTTGGAAGCCCAGGCCAAGTCGAGTGCTGTGAGCACAGCCGTGTGTGAGCCTAGAAGTGAAGGCCAGAACAGTTTCAGAGGAAAGTGTCAGAGGAAAGCACTGAATTGGCACAGCACAACATAGCATGAGCCATGTGAAAAAGCACCAGAAGACTGCAACAGACCAGACACTGAGGATGAAATAGTAGTTTCTGAGCCCAGGAGTGACATAAATACAATGATTGTAAACAGGATGGGTTGGTGTGCAGATACTTTGGAAAGTGATGGTGAGGAACAAAAGCAATGTGGCTGATTGGCAGTAGAATAAGATCTGTCTAGGGCGATGCACTCTCCCAGTCTCCCTTCGCTTTCAGTGATCCTGCAACCCCTGAAAAATAAAACATGAGGAAGACATATAGATAAATGTGTGTGTGTATGTGTGTGTGTGTGTGTGTGTGTGTGTGACGGAAGGTTTGGCGTTTTTTTGGCCGCACCATGGCATGAAGAGGTTCCCCAGCCAGGAAATGAATCTAAGCCTCAGCTGCGACCTATGCCAGCATGGGATCCACCAGGACCCGAGCCTCCACAGCGACCCGAGCCACTGCAGTCAGATCCCTAACCCACTGTGCCACAGTGGGAACTCCAAGGTTTGGTTTTTGAACAGGGTGTCCCTGTGATTAGGATTGTGCTCCAGGAAGGCTATTACAGTAAAGTTTTCTGGATAGATGTGACAGAGTGATCCAGGATAAACAGTTGGAAAGCTTATAGCTATTATGCAGTGAAGGATGGAAATCAGGGTTGAAGTTATAGCAATTGAATTAAGGGGTCATGTTTTAAAGATATTACAGAAGTTGAGTCTGTAGGACATGATAATTTGAGTAGAGGAAATAGGAATGGGAAGAGTAAAAGCAGATATTAATATTTCCAGATGGTCCGAATGAAAAAGTAGGGGTAATACTCATAGGACTAGAGAATTCAGGAAGAGAAACTGGTACTGAAGACAAGGTAGTAATTTCATCATTAAACATTTTGAGTTTGACATACTGGTGGAACAATCTGGTGAAATTCTTTAGAACTCAGTTACAAACATAGTCTGGACCTCAGCAAGGAGGTCCAGAAATAGATGTTTGTTGCTAAATGGCTGTCTTGGTTAGGGTATGTCTGGAGTAATCACATGCCTGGAGGCTTTGCCCTTCCATACAAATATCACTTCATATTTGCAAGGATGATATAATATAGCAGTTAAAATCTTCCCCTTTGGTTTCAGCTGGGTCCTACTCAGCCATTTATAGACTCTGTAAACGTTGGGGGGTATTCCTGAGCCTCTCTCTGCCTTCGTTTCTTTATCTGTAAGTTGGGAGTGATAACGTCTGCAGGATTGTATTCAATAACTAAGTTAGTACACACGAAATACCTGGCCAGGCTACTGTTACACTCCTGGGGCTATTTCTAAAAGTGCCTTTCCTCCTGTGGCTCAGATCCTCAGCTTTGGATACCAGGACACGCCTCCTTTCCTGCCTACCCAAAATCTCATGTGAAACTCCTTTTCCTCTGCCTGCAGGAGTTAAATTCACCTGGAGTGGTGAGAACGTGCAATCCTACCTTGTCTGTCTGAGGATATTCTTTATTTTCCTCTGTATCTTTTTTTTTTTTTTTTTTTTTTTTTTTTTTTTTTTTTGTCTTTTTGCCTTTTTCAGGGCCGCTCTCACGGTATATGGAGATTCCCAGGCTAGGGGTCAAATCGGAGCTGCAGCCACCGGCCTATGCCAGAGCCACAGCAACGCTGGATCCGAGCCGCGTCTGCAACCTACACCACAGCTCATGGCAACGCCAGATCGTTAACCCACTGAGCAAGGGCAGGGACCGAACCCGCCACCTCATGGTTCCTAGTCGGATTCGTTAACCACTGCGCCACGACGGGAACTCCTCCTCTGTATCTTGAGAGATAAGTAGATGATGTGAAGGTTGGATGTACCCTTAGCCTGAGGCCATGTGTCCACTCAAAGAGAAGAAGTTATCTTTATCTGGAAGAAGAAAAATCAACCTTTAATCAGGCAAATGTACTTGTGTAGAGATGCTGGCTGAGGCTGCAGGAGTGGATGGCCTTGCCATTGGAGTGGGTGTAGAAAAAGAAGAGCATCTGGAACAGGTGGATATTATCATTTAGGAGTCATGGAGAGGAAAACTTTGCTATTGTTATTACTAATAAGACAACCATAATTTATAGAAAGCACCTTATTTCTTTGGTTCACTGCTGTATCCCCAACATTTATTCATTCATCAAATATTTATTGATATCTATGAAATATAAACCACTACCGTAGGCATTGGGCATATTAGGCGAATTAGGCAAACAGTTTTGGCGTTTGTAGAGCTTCGAGTATACTGTGCACCTGAAAAAAAATACTTGTTTAATGAATGAATGAAGAGTTGAAAAAGAAGCTTATCAGAAGGAAAGGAGTCTCTAGTTCTGCCTCACAAATAGCAAGCACTGTATTTGGTAGGCACTGGGAAATCTTTGTAAAGGAGTAAAGAGGGGAGGTGATACTTGGAGGATGGACAGGACTTAGAGGAATAGAAAGGAGGGCAAATATCTAGGCAGGAAAGTGGATGCAAAGGGCAGAGAGATGGGTCATTGCATAATGTCTTTAAGGAATAAGAAGGGAGTGGCTGGCACAGTTTGGGAAGAGCATTCAGTTGCCCATAGGAGTGGAGAAGTGGTGGGCAGTGATAATGAGGTCAAAGAACTTGACTCACGTTGCAAAATAAAGGTGTCCTTTCTTTATTATGTGCCTCCTATTTTGAGCAGGAGCCTTTTCCCATTACCTCCAAGATCAGCAAGTTTGACCAGAATTTGTAGGTCAGTAAGAGGAAGAAACTGGCATCTGTTAAGCTTCTACCAAGTGCCAGGTGTTAGATCAGAAGCTGCGTACCTATAGGGCTTGAATGAATTAGCTCCACAGCATTCATGTGAAACAACCATCTATTTCTTTTCTTATTAAGTCAGGTTATATCTGAATTGACTCAGACCAGCTAGAGTTGGTAAGAAATTCAATTTGAGTTCTTGCTGAGGAGGAATAGGCTTATTCCCCTCCCTTGGGGAAGTACAATAACCATAACCTCAGGATTTGCAAAAGCTAGGAGGCTTCAAAAGGACCTCTTGTCTTTGGTACATTGTTTTGTTTTGTTTTTTACAGCTTTATAATTTTTAATTAAAAAATTAAAAATTTTTTTTCAGTTATAATTTTTTATTATTACTCAGTGAATTTTATTACATTTATGGTTGCACAAAAAGATACATGTACTCCAGTGTATCTTTTTGTACAATGATCATCACAACCCAGTTTTATAGCATTTCCATCCCAAACCCCCAGCTCATCCCCTCACCCCCAACCTGTCTCACTTGGAAACCATAAGTTTTTCAAAGTCTGTGAGTCAGTATCTGTTCTGCAAAGAAGTTCATTGTGTCCTTTTTTTAGATTCCACATGTATGTAATAGCATTTGATGTTCGTGTCTCCTTGTCTGACTAACTTCACTCAGCATGATGATTTCTAAGTCTATCCATGTTGCCACAAATGCCCTTCTTTCTTTCCTTTTAATGGCTGAGTAATATTCCATTGTGTATATGTACCACATTTTCTTGATCCACTCCTGTGTCGATGGACATTTAGGTTGTTTTCATGTCTTGGCTATTGTATATAGTGCTGCAGTGAACACTGGAGTACATGTATCTTTTCGAGTCATGGTTTTCTCTGGATAGAGCCCAGGAGTGGGGGTCCATTGGTATTAAGACCTTTATTTTGTGTATCTCCTCTCTTTGCCAGCTTAGTCCTTGGATCATTGCTGAGGACTCCCAGCCTTAAGGTGCTTGATGTCTCTCCTCATCCACTGGGCACCTCCAATAGGGCTTCTGCCATCTTTAGGAGCAGGTTTCTCCGTACCTGGGGTAGGGGCACTCCTTTCCTCATCAGAGTACCTGCCTCCTCCTCGTCTCATCCCCATAACTCCCCTCCAGGGACCCAGTGCTCCCACACTGTCCTGCGTGGGTGTTGTCTTCAGGAAGCTCACGCAACCAAAGAAGAAGTTCTTTTCCTCTGTGGCCACAACATCCAAGACAGAGGCCTATTCTGCTGGAACATGGGAGAGGGAGGGAGGAGGGGAAAAAAAGAAAAAGAAATCAGCTCTTCATTTTTTGAAATTTCCTAGAGAAGGAAGAATGAGACAAAATTAATATGCCCATGTGTTATCCTGCTGTATGCATTATCTCCTCTAATCCTCCAAATCGCAGCATGAGAGAGGTATTGTTATGACGATTTTATGGAAGAATTAATTCATTTAATAAATATTTATTCTTTCTGCCTTACAGTGTTCTAGGCTCTGGAGAAAAAAAACAAAACAAAACAGTGAATAAGACAGAAAAAAATCCAGATGAAGACACTTAAGTCTCAGAAAGTAAATACCATGCTTGAGATCACATAATCCATAAGTGGAAAAGCTGCAATGAGCCCAGGATTATTTCTCCAAAGTCCACATCGTTTTATGCTGCTTTTGCAATTGGAGCTGTTTTGCAGAAAATGGCTTGGGCTTCTTTCAGACTGGGAAGAATGAAATGTGACATCACAGGCAGTGGTAATAATACCAGTCATGTTTGCTTGCCTCCCACACGGCAGGCAGTGGGAGAGACTGCATGCAGCATCTCATTTAACCATCACAAGAAACATGCATTCTCATTTTTCTTGTTTCAAGGAAACTGAAAATGAGCGGTGATATGTTCCTTGCCCCGGATCCCTGGGCCAGCATGTGCATGAGCAGAACTTCGGTCTACACATACTTTATTCCAGTCTGAGGTGCTCAAGAGCATTCCTCATCCTGATTGTCTTGAGGTTTTATTAAGCTAAAATGCTACTTTCTTTCTTCCGTCTTGGTTCCACCTCAGACTGGGAAGCCTGTGGTGGCTCCAGTGGTGATAAGCAGCTTCTCATCCTTGTTCGGGCCTTCCTCCCACCAGGTAGCAGCATCTACTGTTTGGGGTTTCTGCAGGTTTGGCTAGAGGGGTCAGAGAGGATAGGCAAGGTGCAGGGAAGGCCTTATGACTTCATCCTTTTCATGGACAGTGGACGTCCAGAGTTACTATGTTTTCCCAAAGGTCCCTACTTCTGTTCCTTGGGGATCCCCCCCACTCTGGATTAGGCTGCCAGAGGCCTCTTAGGTGGCCCAGTCTCTGCTCACTTTTGACTTCTCAGATATATGTGAGGGGCTGGCCTCTGCAGCCTTCCAGCTCCAAAGAGTTCGTGTTTAACTCTCAAAACAGTTCTTTTGAAGCGCCCTTACTTGGCTTAATGTGGCGAAGGGTGGGGTCACCCTCTTGCTTTCTGTCATGGATGGGCGACCCAGTGGGAAGGGAAAGACCTGACCCAAAGTGGTTCTCTCTGCCTGCCTCTGTCAGTGCTCGGTGAATTTCTTTGTGTTTTTACACTAAGCCTGGAGCTGGAGGGTGGGCTAAGGTGGCAGAATACAGTGTCCCACCGGGTTCTGAACAAATATCCTGTGAGAGTATTTGGAACCTCTGCCAAAAACAAAACAAAACAAAAGTGTTTAATATCCAGTTTGCCTTGGCCCCAGAAACGTCCTTAAGGAGGCACAAGATCATAGGCCCTGAAATCAGACTGCCCAGGTTCACGTCTTTGTTCTTTTCCTTATTAGCTGTATGACTGGAGGCGGGTCATTAACCTTTCTGTATATTCATTTCCTCTGCATATCCATCTGTAAAACAGGGATTCTCAGCTACCAACATCAGAAAGTTGTTGGAAGAATAAATGAGGCAACTACATGTTTAAAACACAACACAGGTCATGTAGAAATGTTCCCAAGCCGTGAGCTGTTATTATTCTCACCACTGTCTCCTGTCCGTCAGTTTATGTTTGATGGAAGATAAACACATCTGAGTTTAGAGCACAGGCTGTTTTAAAACCCAAACTCACGAGGCAGATATAAGAGAGGTAAAATATATGTGACTTCTTTTAGAACTGTGGCTTACCTTACTTTAGGGCTGCCATGATTTCTTTGATGTTTCAAGAAAAGGTGTGCTGTCTAATTTGGGCTGCTGTATTTCTTCCAGTGTGGAAGTTACTGCTTTCAGATTGATCAGAAGCAATGTGCTGTGGTAACTGTGACTGGGCAAACACTGGGCATTCAGACTTGGCCTTTGATCTCTCCTCTGACACTTACTAGCTACCATGGCTTAGTGCAAGTCACTTAATTTTTCTGCATCTTAATTTCCTCACCTGAAAAACAAAAACAATGATTGTGCCTACTTCATAGAGTTGCTGTGAGAAGTAAATGTGATAAGACAGGTAAATAGCCTGGCATAAAGATAGGCTCAAAAAATAGTAGCAATGATATGGTAGATGGTGCTAAGACTTGGTTATTGATCACAGATTAGAAGTAAAGCCTCTTGACTTTTGCTTTCAGTGGATCTAGATAGAACTAATCTCCCCAAAGTAGGTTGGATCTTCTACAGAAAATTTTGAACACAATAGTCTATGAACACATAGTCTAAAAGCTGATATCATGGTTGGTACTGGTGGGGAGGGGTCTGGTTGGCCTATTGAGAAAGGCTCCAGTTTCACCTAATTCCCTAAATAGTGCTAGAAACAGAGAGGGGTCATGGGAGTTCAAGAGCTTTCTGCTTTCCTCTCAGACTTTTTTTTTTTTTTTCTTTCCTTTTTAGGGCTGCACCTATGGCATATGGAAGTTCCCAGGCTAGGGGTTGAATCAGAGCTGCAGCTACAGGCCTACGCCATAGCCACAGCAATGCCAGATCCAAGCCGCATCTATGATCTATGTCACAGCTTGCAGCAACACCGGATCCTTAATCCACTGAGTGAGGCCAGGGATCAAATCCCCCTCCTCACAGAGACTACGAGACTATATCAGATCCTTAATCCACTGAGCCACAATGGGAACCCCTCTTCTCAGATTTTTCCAAATGTTTTTTTCAGCTTCTTTTCAAAGTATGAGCCCGTTAGTCCCAAAGTCATCCTAGGCAACCTTCTCCCAGTCCAAAGCCTTGGCATTTATCTGACCAGTGGCTTAATTCAGTTCAGATGAGGATATGCATATTTTGCCTTAGTTGTGCTCAGTTCTTTTTACCATCTCTTCCTCTTCAGAACATAATGGACCTGCTTTGGGGACACTTGATAAGATATGATGAGCCAGGCTCTGACCCCCACTGCTCTACTCTGTTCTGGAAAGGCTCCGCCTCAGCTGCTCTCCCCTGGGGATGCCTTCTAAGCTGTGTGTCACCAATGCTTGTTAAATCCCAGTATGTGTGAATCTTACCTACTTGCTACCAGTACTTTCTCCCATCCTCACCTGGTAGTTTCTTCCCTGGAGTGGTCATGGTTGACACAACGATCATGTGGCCCCATGGAACTGGGTTCCTGGAGATCTTGCATCTAGTGCGCTTTGAGCTGGCACTACTTCCTGGTGGCGTTCCTCCCATAGCCGCCAGGTGCCGCTGTCCAGGGTCCCCTAGTGCTTTAGACACAGCTGCTGTGTGGAGGACTGTCTTTCTCTCTTTCATATAGTTGTCTTCCTTATGGCTTATCTCAGAAGGGGGATTTTTTAAACAATCATAAGTTCAGATGTTTATAATTATTTGAGAGAGGTAGAGAAAGAGGAAGAGATGTAGAGAAAGAGAGGCAGTGAGAGAGTGTGACTTCTCTAAGTGGTCTTCTTGTCACATCGGAATCGTCTGCAAAGCTTTTAAACATACATGGTCCCATCTCAGATTTTGCTGATGATATTTTTTTTTCTTGGTGCCTATTTAAGTTTGTCGATTGTGAATTTTTGCCGATACCAGTCTTTCCACTTGTGTAGTTTCCCTCTCTGGATGCTCTGAGAGGTATGAAGGAGGCAATGGGGTGTGCTCAGCCATAGATGAAAGTTAGACAGGAGAGGGGAGGAAAAAAGGGCAAATGAGCCAGGAGTGTGTGGATAAGGGGGTGATTAAAAAGATATAGCACAGAATCCAAGTCCAGTGGAGAAGGCAGTAAAGATGGGAGAGCTGTTGAAGCCCCAGTGATGTCTCTGAGAAGGTATAGATAGCCCAGTTGGTTGTGCAGGTCAGCTTGAAGGAGAGGAGGGTGTTATCTGTGTGTGATATTTTTCTGAAATAGGATTTTGGAGGGTAGATTGCAAAAACAGGGCAATAACTCAGGAATGCGATAATCAATATAAATGAGCCTCAGGTAACTGAAAAATGGAATGATGTGTCATTCACCTTGGGCTTTAACTCAGTCCTTACTTTGCCTCCTGGTGGCAGTATGGGCTCCACTTAACCTCTGATTCTCTTATTTTTGTCTCCAGTTTATAGCTTCTGCCAGGTCCCTTGAACATTCTCTTATTTTTGTCTCCAGTTTATAGCTTCTGCCAGGTCCCTTGAACTGTTAATAGAACTTAGACTCTCTGGCTTTTTTCCTTAATGATAGAAGGTTTCTATCCTTCTGTTGGTACTTCCTACTGGGGGCTCCAGGGAACCAGCTAAAGAAATCCTTGACCCTTATGCCACAGATCAACCTTGACTCCTTACCTGGAGTCAAGGGTCTACCCTGGCCTTTTGGAGGAGGAATTGAATACCAGGTTTTTTGCTTCCTAATCCAGTGCCTTTCTTCCTACATGCAAAGGAGCCTGGCTTTCTGTTTGTGACCAAGAATGCTGTTTCACCCTCTGATTCACACACTCTTTATTCTCTCTCGTTGCGTTCCACTGATTCTCCCACAACTTCACTCAGAGAGTTGCCTTGAGCAGTGATGAGATGGCACGCTGACAGTGACCTGTCTGTTGCTGCTTTCTCAGCATTTCTCTAGCTAAGTAGCCTGATTTGAGCTCAGCCCTTGATGTATTTCTGAGAATTTTCTCTTATTTATCTTACTTGAGATCAGTCAATTCAACTGATTTTCCTAATTCTAAGAGTGATCAATAAATTGACTCAGGAAGCCACAGAAAAGACGTTTAGTGTGGAGGTAGAAGATCTGACCTTCTCTGATACTGATGCTGATTTGGGTAATTTTTGCATTGACTTGAGTCAGAATGAGAGTGTGCTGTGCTTTAGAACGTGAACTGGGTGGCAGGAAATAAGGTTAACTGTTCTCAGGAGTCACTGTCACTCAGTCAACATTTGGCATCCAGGAACTTTTAGTGAAAAATGGTATTCGTATCAGGCTCCATGCAATCTTATACTTACCTAACCCAGTCATTAGATCTCAGTAAAAAGACACAGATTTCTACCACAGACACATATTCCCCACTATCTAGAGTAATGGTAACATAATGGCAACAACAGGGATAGACTTTGTTAAATTTCTGTTTTACTGCTTAATTTGCTGTGGACCTGTGTGAGCTATTGCTAAGGCACTTGTTAAACCACTAGTGTGTTTGGAAGAACACAGACTTGGAATGAGGCAGATTTGATTTTGAATTAGAGCCCACCCCTACTGTGTCTTCCAGGACATTTTTACTCTCTGAGCCTCTCTTCCATGGTAAAGTGGGAGTATGGTACCTATCTCACCCATTGGCAAAGTGCCTGCCACATAAGAGATACTTATGGGTACTATGGGTTGGCTATTCAACATCCACTCCAAACTCCCCATGGAGTCCCGCCTCATTGCAGAGGCTGGAAAGCTAAAAAAGGCATTTCTCAGACACTCTTGCAGCTAAAGTTCTGGATTTGATTTCAGTTCCATCAGTTCCATGCAGCCAAATAAGACTTGAATATAGAACAGAGTTAAGGGAGGGGAGAGAGAGAGGAGTAGGGGAGGAGGAGGGAGGGAGATAGAAATGGAGATGGAAATAGCAGGCACTTTGCTGACACAGACAGTGAGCGAGGCAAAATGACAACTGTCACCTGAGGGAGTGGTTTCCTGCAGCAGCCATGTTCACTTTCTTTATTACGGGGATTTGGTGGGTGGGGGGGAGCTGGGAGTTGTTCCTGGAAGTTTAGTCTTGAGTTTGCTGTTCCAGCCCTTTGTGGAAGCCCCCTAATACCTGGAATAAATCTCTTTATGCCGAAACTAGTGATAGCAATTTCTCCCACCTAAAACTATAACTGAAATAAAACTGAGTGGTACCTAAATGTCAGCTAGTCCCCTTCCTCATTATGGTGACATATATGCTGACATATGTGTGGGTTCTGTATAGAATGCAGGAAATGCAGTGAGGAGTGGGCACAGTCCCTGTCCCTAAGGAACTTGCTGTTTTGTGGAAGAGACACACCTGCAAGTGGACATATTCTAAGATGATCTAAGCAACATGTTGTCACCAAAGTGCTTTAAGAACCACAGGATGGGTAAACGGCAATGGCTGGATGAGCTGGATCAGAGGGATGGAAATAATGAGCAGGAGATCAAAAGGTGGAAAGAAGGAAAGGGGAGGAAGGGGAGCATTTTCAGATGAGGGGCTGGCATTGCGGCTCTTGGTACAGCTGAGATGGAGTGTGGTGGGTGTAGGATAGGGAGCATTACTGAGTTTGAAGAGTTAGGTTCTGACCATATTGTGTAGAACCATGCGTGCCTAATTAGGGAATTTGAACTTTTTCATCCCGTGCTAGTGAGCCAGCAGGGATTTTGAAGCAAATGAGTGAAAACAAACAGTTTTTCTGTTTATGAAGAAAACTGACATCAATGTGGAGAATAAATTGCAGAATGAAGGTCCCCAAAGGCAAAGAGAAGGCCATGAAAAAGAAAAAAAGTGAGAGAATGGGAGTGGCAGCAGTTATGGGGAGGGGGGGCAGAATTTAGAATAGGTGTCTGAAATAAACATGTACAGAATGGAGACCAGTTGGATTGGAAGGAGAGAAGGAAAAAGCAAACAAAGTTTGTAGCCAAAATGTAGGTTTCACCAGAGTAAGAAGTTTGCTCATGGAAATATCCTCGGAGATACTCTGTCTAGCACTCAGGAGATGGCCAATAAATGTGTATTAATCCGTGGGGTCAACTGTGGTGGTGTGAACTGGATGATGCGGTTATTTTTTGTTTATTCATTTTTGATTTTTTAAGTTTTTGGCGGTGCTTGCAGCATGAGAAAGTGCCTGGGCCAGGGATCTAACCCATGCCACAGCAGAGACCTGAGTCACAGCAGTGACAATGCCAAATCCTTAACCTGCTAGACTACCAGGGAGCTTCATCCATGATGTTATTTTTGGAAGCCTGTGGAACATCCAAGTAGATATGTTCACTGTGCAAATCTAATACTTATAGGAAAGAACAAGTCTGAGGTTATAAACAGAAGTCTTAGAGAAGTTGGAGCTTAGATGAGATGTTCCAGCGAGAATATGTCAAGTGAGAGAGAACTAATAGTGGACGTCTGAGACCACCGGACCCTAAAAAGTTGGTAGAGTAGGACTTCCTGTGAAGAAGCTTGAGATGCGTTGACCAGCCATAAAGGAGATTCAGGCAAGAGTGACATGTTGGAAAGGAAGGTTAGCAGATACTTGTTGGTACATAGTGTCAATCCTGTAGTGAGATCAAATTGGATAAAATCATAAAATAGGCTATTGGATTTCTTTCTTTCTTTTTCTTTTTGCTTTTTAGGGCTGCACCTGAAGCATACGAAGTTCCCAGGCTAGGGGTCATCAGAGATGCAGCTGCTAGCCTACACCACAGCTACAGCATTGCCGGATACTTAACCCACTGAGCAAGGCCAAGGATTGAACCTGCATCCTCATGGATACTAGTCGGGTTTGTTATTGCTGAGCCACAGTGGGAACTCCTGGATTTCTAAATTAGGAGGTCTTTAGTCATTTTTGCTGGTCCCACTTGAATAGAGTTCTAGAAATGGGAGTCCTATTGGCAACTGGTTTGGCACTGAAGGTGAACGATTAGAGATAATAAATTTCTATGTTAAGAACTGTAGGGACAGGAGTTCCCGTCGTGGCGCAGTGGTTAACGAATCCGACTAGGAACCATGAGGTTGTGGGTTCGATCCCTGGCCTTGCTCAGTGGGTTAATGATCCGGCATTGCCATGAGCTGTGGTGTAGGTCGCAGACGCAGCTTGGATTCTGCGCTGCTGTGGCTCTGGCATAGGCCGGTGGCTACAGCTCCGATTAGACCCCTAGCCTGGGAACCTCCAAATGCCGTGGGAGAAGCCCAAGAAATGGCAAAAAAAAAAAGCCAAAAAAAAAAAAAAAACAAAAAACTGTAGGGACAAAGAGAAAGAAGGGAAGGAGTACTAACCAGAGGAAAAGCTTAAAGTGACAGAAACCCACCAAAACTAGTTTAAGTTGTGGACAGAGAATGTTGCCTGCTGTATCAGTAAGCAAAGGCTTTTGCGGCCATGAAGACATCAGCCACTGCAGCTGCCCCTGACTGTGCACACTGAAGGGATGCAGGATAGTAAAAAGCAGATACCGGCCCTAGGTTGTTAAGGTGTGTAACAAGAATGATTTCAGTGAGCCCAGACTCTTGCATCTTCCCATACATAGAAACACACTAAGTTTATTAACTTGAGATGTCTGATTCCCTTTAATTAACAGTAATTTTTTGATGTTACGAGTACCTGTTTCTGATTTTGCAAAAACTCCAGTATCCCAATTCTTCCTCACCTCTTCCGAGTCATCCCCCAGAGGTATCTGAAGTCTGCTTCCCAGGCTTAGGTCTTCAGCAAGTGGAGTAAAAGATAATTCTTAACTTTTAGGTTGTGCATTTTTTTCAGTCAACAAAGAATATAAAAATTTTGGGTAGGATTACTGGTTAATGTAACCCAAACATGGGTAGGACAGAGGTGCAGCTGGCCTAAGACATAGTTGCATGTGAACTTTGATGGAGCCATCTTTTAGTCTTTTAGCTCAGCTTTTCTGGTTTTATTCTCTTAGAGACTTCTCTTTGAGAACTAGGTCACTGGTAACTTCAACTTCCTACTCCTGTAGTTTTACCATGAAAGAGGAACCTTTTTTTTTTTTTTTTGCCCTTGCAGCTTTTGTTTGAAAATTTCAGGGAAGGCTTTTGATTGGTCATATTTGGGTCATATGACTGACTGACTGCCCATTGGACCAGTTACTGTAGTCAGAGCCTTGATCATTGGTTATAGGACCATCCTATAATAATCACTGGGACTAAGTAGATGTACTCCTGTAAGCAGCTCTCATGTGGAGTGAAAAAGGGTCAAAGTGAGAAGAAATTTCTCCCCCAAAAGCAGGGCAGGTCCAACAGGGTCACTGAGGGAATAACTGTGACCAGGGCACTTGCCCCAAATAGTCTCTGCTGTAAGAAATAGAAAGCAGAGTGCAGTAGACTGAGTGGCATATAGGAGAGGAGGAAGCTATAGAAGCTATGTGTATTTACTGTAAATAATCTCTTCTAAGAAGAGTAAAGTTTATTTATATGGAGAGTGGCCTCGGGGGGTGATTTAATCTCTCCCTCAGAGTCTGATTATCCTCACAAAATATACTGTAAAGGTACAAAATTTACAACTGCTATGCAATTTCAGCCCGAAGTCTAGTCTTTTAGTTTCTGCATTTGCTGAAGGGGAGAAACCCAGGGAGGAGGCTGAGATTAAAGACACAGGAGAAGGAGGAAGGGGCTCTCTAATGGAAGACGTTCTAGAAGGTGGCATAAGACAGTGGTTTGGTTTTGGAGAGGAGGGTCATTTTGCCTCTAAGAAAGTCCTGTGGAAATATATAGATATTGACAGCTCTTGCTAAGGGGTTGCACATATGTTTAGAGTGGAAGGGATGGACCGAGGGATGGCCTTTGTCTGCACTGTGAAGCAGATGGCCCTGCCAGGCTTAAATGCAAGGAGTCACAGATTTGAAGAGAGGGGTGGAAATCCTGAACTTGGGTAAAGGAGAGGATGCGTAAGAGCAGTCCGTGGATAGCATAAAGGACTTTTGAGCATTATTATGGAGCATTGATGATAAAGCTGATGCAGGAGAAATGGAATATAAACTAAATTTAATCATAAGAGGAGTTCCCACTGTAGCACGGTGGGTTAAGAATCCTACTGCAGCAGCTTAGGTCACTGTGCTATGGAGGTGCGGGTTTAGTCCGTAGCCTGGTGTAGTGAGTTGAAGGATCCCCTGTTGCCATAGCTGCAGTGTAGGTCTCACCTGTGGCTCAGATTCAGTCCCTGGCCTGGGAGCTGCCATATGCCATGGGTGTGGCTATAAAACAAAACAAAACAAACAAACAAACAAACAAAAAACATGAGAGCTAATCTTTTTTGAACTCTTCCAATACACCAGGCACCATGCTAGGTGCTTTATTTGTACTGCCTCATTTCATCATCTCAGCCACCTATGAAATGGATAGTATCATCTCCTTTTACAGGTGAGGGAACTAAAGACAAAGAGAGGGTCTTGTTCAAGTTGATGAACTTGGAAAGTGACAGAGATGGGATTTAGTTGCAGCCCTGTCTGACCTCAGAGTCAGAGTGCTCACCTGTATAGAACGTGCTGCTTGTGTCTGCTTTTCTCATCACATGCCTTGGTGGGCTGTGCACAGACAGGCAAGGGATGTGGAAAGCTCAGAGCCCAGATTATATTTGTATGGCTTCTTCTGGGCTGCACATCTGGATCCCAACACTGACCGTACACAGCTTTGGGTGAGATGCTCACCTTTTAGGAGCAAAGAGATGATAAGCAGCAGAGATGAAGCAACTGATTAGAGCCAGATGGTGCGTTTGAAGGTACGTGGGATTTAGAGGTAGAGAACCTAAATTTGAAATGGATCTGTCACTTTTCTGCTAGTTTAGAGCGAGTTATTTAAACTGGGTACACACTTTTTTTTCTCCTCACTTTTGAACATGGGGCTGGAAATATGCTCTTGGCAGGAATTGGTGAAATGAGAGATACTTAAGTAAAGCATTAGAAGAGGGCCAGGCGTACTTAGTTCTTACATTATTGCCTCAATATGACTGGGTAGAAAAGGGAGGGTCCCTTTGCCCCTTGTCTTTAATAAGATAAGCCAGTATGTTTTGTGCTTTCCTGTCTTCTCTCCTAGTTGTATGAAGACCAGTATTCCCAATGGTGGGTGATTTTGCCCCCCCAGGGGACATCTGGTTGTTTCTAAAGCATTTGTGGTTATCACAGCTGGAAGGGAACTACTGAAATCCAGTAGGTAGAGGTTGGAGATGCTACTAGACATCCTACAGTGCACAGGACAGTCCTCAGCAACACAGAATGACCTGGTCATAGCGCTGATGTCCAGAAACCCTGCTAAAGAGGAAAACACTGCTGAAAGGAGGCCAGTAGAAAGAAGTGGCGAGGCTGAGAGGAAGCAGAGGATATTTTCTGCCTTTGGATGTGTGACCCTGGTTCATCAAGCAGAGCTTTAAAAAGCTCTGTCTTCCACTGACAGAGTGAAATCTAAACAGACTAAATCAACCAGCAGAGCAAATGGCCTCCGGAATATTGCTGCCTTTTCCTTTTTTCTCTTCCTTGTCTGATGAGAGTGACTTGAGACTGAAAGCCTGCTGCCACTTATCCTTGTTGTGAGAGAACATTGCCTGGGGACTTTGTGGTCAGCATTGCCCGGTATGTGGGCACGATATGACCGCTTTTTCTGAACTGAAAATTGGGTTACCTGGTGAGTCAGGTATGAGTATATCCATGGGGACAGGGGGACAGGACTTGTAAAATCGGGATAGCCTGGAGCTTCCAGGTTGTGTCCTTGGAAGAGCAAAGACAGAGGAACTCTGGACATGGAACCAGAAGATCCAGGTATGAGCCTCAGCTGTCTGATTACTGGCTGACATCCCTAAGCTTTCCTGAGCCTCAGTTTCTTCATTTATAAAATGAGATCTGTGGTACTTGATAGTTGAAATGTAGGTTAATGACATGATGCATTTGAAAGTGTTTTGGAAATTGGTCCAGTCAATTAACATTATTACTTAGGTGTTTTAATAAACATTAATGATGACATATACAAGGTGTGACTATAAAATAACACTACATTTTCTATATAATCACATACATAAAAGTAGCCAGAATTGAGGTA
Source organism: Sus scrofa (assembly GCF_054392235.1). NCBI lineage: Eukaryota > Metazoa > Chordata > Mammalia > Artiodactyla > Suidae > Sus > Sus scrofa. The sequence goes on along the minus strand of NC_139386.1, from coordinate 32,564,364 downwards.
CTCAGCCACATATAGACTTCTTAGGGCCATAGTCCTTGGCTGTTTTATTCACTTCCTGGCAGGTACATCAGAGAAGAACCACCTGGACAGTGTTGGAGTTCTTTCTATTTTTTTCTCTGCAAATGTTGAGCATATGCAAAGTAGCTAAGCTTTCCCATTAACTGGCTCTCAAAGAGAGAAAGTGATACATGTAGGTAAAATTATTATATAACGTCAAATTCTGATTAGATACATTTTGGGGTCAGTTTTTGATAAATAGAAAGTTCTGTCTTTGACTAAAATAAAATTTGATAAACAACTCCTCTTCCCCAACAGAATGTTTCTGGCTTTCCTCCCCTTCTTTTGAGGCTTATCTCAAGATATAAATCTTTTGGGAAGGCCCTGTAATTCATTCATGGCTTAGCTCTTAGTTGTGAAAGTCTTCAGAAATGTGCAAGTCCTGGGTTACAATTGACTCTCCTCTTTGGCAGTTAGGCTATGTCTTACTGTTTTTACATATTAGGTGTTTAATAAATAATTTTTAAACTTTTAGAAGGGGAACACATGAAATCACGCATGTAAAGTGGTTATCAGAATGCCTGGCTCATAGTAGTTGCTCAATAAAAGATAGCTGCTTGGATTGGTAAACAATGAGATGCTTTGCCTGAGAATATGAAAAGGACTGTGCTGTGGATTCTGAAGAAGCCATTGGAGAGAAGTATTCAAGGGGCTCCTGTAAAAGCCTTTGGCCTCTTGATAAAAGAGATGAACAGGAACTCCATCCATTTTCCTTATTTTTACCCTGAACACAGACATGATGACAAAATCGTGGCATTAAATGACGGGGTGAGGACAAATGCATATGTCAAGGGTGGCTGGGTGGAAAGTCCACATTCCTGACAGCGTGTTGGAACTAACGTCCTAGCCCTGCACTGTTGACCTGCTGTCTTATGGTTGTGTGATTTGGACAAGCCACCCGACATTGGATTCGTCATTCTGCGCGGCCAGATGGAATCCTAAGGAACCAGCCCACACTAGACTCAGCAGACACATCTGCACGTATAGACCCTACTAGCAGCAGGGTGGCATCTTGCGATGGTAAAGCAAAGATACTCCTCTGTGTTTCTTTTCTACTTGCCTTCAGTTTTACCTTGGGGTAAGTTTTACTGACATCACATCTCTTCTTGTTTAAGTTTTATATCTTGTATCTCTTTGCTCAGTGTTTCCTGTAAGTTTTCCATCTTTGCCTCCAGTTTATTTCCAATGTCTTGCATCATCTTCAGCATCAACAGTCTAAAGTCTTTTTCCTGGAGGCTGAGAATCTCCTCATCACTTAGCTGATTATCTGGGGGTTTTTCTTTCTCCCTCATCTGAGTTATAGTTCTCTGTCTTTTCATTTTTATAGGTTTTTGGTGTGGTGACCTTTTTACAGATAATAGAGTTGTAGCCTCTCTTACTTCTGGTGTCTGCCCCCTTGTGGCTGAAGTCCATATGGGGGGCTTGCTGTGGGCTTCCTGATGGGAGGGCTTGCCCCCTGGTAGGTGAAGCTGATTCTAATTCCTCTGGTGGGTGGGGCTTTGTCTCTGGCTGGGATTAGAGGCAGCTGTGTGCCTGAGGGGTCTTTAGGCAGCCTGTTTACTGAAGGGTGAGGCTGTGATCCCACCTGGATTATTGTTTGCCCTGGGGCTTCTCAGTGCTGATGGGTGAGGCCAGATTCTCCCAAAATAGCCACCTCTGGAGAAAGGCAGCTGCTGAATATTCCTAAGAGCTTTGCTTCCAATGATCTTCCCTCACGACAAGCCACATTCACCCCTGTTTTCCCAGGTCTTCCAAGAACTGCTGTCAGGTTTGACCCAGATTCCCATGGAGACGTTGCTTTGCCCTGGGACCCAGTACAGGTGAAAGTCTGTGTGCGCCTTTTAAGAACGGGGTCTCCGTTTCCCCCAGACCCGTGGAGCTCCTGCGCACAAGCCCCACTGGCCTTCAATGCCAGATCCCCACACGTGGGAGTTTGATGCGGGGCTCGGAACTCTCACTCCTGTAGGTGAGTCTTTGTGAACCAGTTAGTTTCCAGTCTGTGGTCTTCTCACCCAGGACGTATGGGATTGTTTATATCACGCAGTCACCCCTCCTACCTGTGGATGTGGCCTCCTCTTTGTCTTCTGGAGTAGGATATCTTTTTGAAGGTTTCCGGTCCATTTGCTTGAAGACTACCCAGGCTTTAGTTGTGAATTTTGTTGTTTTTAGGAGAGAAGTCAGGCTGCAGTCCTTCTGTTCCGCCGTCCTAATTGCATTTTACCGACATCACAAAGATCATCATTTCTTGAGCTTCTTTCTGTCTCTTGTCTCCCATTCCGCATGTCTGTTCTTTGGGATGACACTGATGAAGAGGATGTCCACACCAAAGTCCCACTCTCCTCCGATGTTTGTGCCCTTCAGAGCCACATCAGTTCAGCACGGGGGCTGCCCTCGGGGCACTGAGGCAGTGGGCAGGAGTGTCAGCTCTGCCTCAGGGTGTGGAGATGATCCAGTCCTGGCTTCACTGGAGGTGTGTCAACGACTTGCTGAGGGGGCGAGCTGGTGGGGGTTCTAAGGAAGCCGGGATCCACTCTCTTCTTTCTCTCCCTTCCACTAGGGAGAGATCTGTATCGTATTGTGTATTGTGTAATGTCCCTTAGAAAAAGGGCTCTCTGGCTAGAAACGCTTGATATACAGATCAGTAATACGAGGAATAGAGAGGTTTATCTAACATATACATAAACTTACAGTTACCAGAGTGGATAGTGGCAGGTGTGGGGAGAGGTAAATTAGGAATTTGGGATTAACAGATATACACTGCTATATATAAAATAGATAAACAACAAGGACTTACTGTATGGCACAGGGAATGATATTCAATATATTATAGTAACCTATAATGGAAAAAATATGAAAAAGAATATATAGATAATTAAATCACTTTGTTCTACACCTGAAACTAACACAACATTGTAAATTAACTACACTTCAATTTAAAAAAGAAAAATCGGACACAGCGTTATTGAGAGTCCCTTTTTACACAGTATCACTGTGTGCTGGTCTGTGCATGAATCTAGAGGCTGCAGTTCTGATTCATACAGTGAGTGCCTTGGAGTTGTGCAGTGAGGCAGCCCTAACTGCTGGTGCCATGTAGAGATGGTGAGTAAGATAGTGCTCTTACCTTAAGGCACTTAACGCTGTCTGTAAGGAAAGAAAGGGGAAACTATGAAAGACACTTTGCGGTTCTTGTGTGGGGCAGAGTGAGGTAAGTATAAGATAAGAGGTCTCAACTCAGTATGATGAAAGTTTAAAGAGATAAAAGGTACAAAGGAGAGCAGTAGCAAATGAGTCAGTACAGGAAGCAGTACTTAATATTGACCTTGAAAGCAAGCTCGAGTTGTGGGGGGATTCGTATAGACTGATAAAACTGAAATAAATCTTCACTGATCTGGGTGATAGGTGAGTACACAGGTCCCATTGCATTTAAAGCTCATGTGAAGCAAGGTTATTCTCCCCATTTTATAGATAAGAATACTGAAAGAAAGATGGAAGAATTTGCCTGAGCTCTTTCTAAATTCATCCTGAAGTAATTTCAGGCAGAGGAGAAGGAAACTAGTGATGAGAAGGGAATTCTCTACTCTGTGACTTGAAAACTTAATCATCTAACCCTCATGGAAACCCCAGGAGGTGCTGCTATTATCCTTACTTATCAATTATTATCCTTAACCTCTGCATCTGGTTACACAAATGGGGGTCCTTGTGCAGCCTCAGCGCCCATCTCAGTGTTCCTGATTTCAAGGCAATACACCTTCCTCATCCTCACTTGGATCAAGAAATAAGGACAGGAACCTTGTGTGTGTGTGTGTGTGTGTGTGTGTGTGTGTGTGTGTAATTATAGGTTATATGAGGAATGGTGGACCATGACTCCAGCATCAAATGGGAAGGTAGAGGAGCTATGTTAGAAGCTGAAAACCTCAATGACCTCCTTCTTCCATCTGATATTTTCTGTCAACAGTGGACTCTCTGAAATCATGGTCTTCCCTTTGGAAAGCAGATCCTGAGGCAATACCTCTTTTTTTTAATATTTATTCACAGGGAGGGACTCCAGAGACCATAGGTATGGACGGGGGAGAGTGAAGAGGGAAGAACCTTATAGGAGGGTGATCTGGAGTTGGTTACTTCTCTGAGAAACTGGAGCTCTGCTTAATTTCAATGATGTCTTTGGAGGAGCCATGCAGAATGCACCTCAGGATGCTCTGGCCAAGGACACAGGCAGGTGGGATTACCCACCAGCCTGCAGTCCTCATTCTTAACTCTTGGGCAATTCTGGTGGCACCTGTGCTGGGCAAGATCCCGCAGGGTCTGTCCCACGGAGTAGAGAACCTTACGAAGCAGATGAGGTGTGATCTTGACCACACAGCCAGGGCTGGAGCGAGAAGTGGGCAAAGAGGGTGTGAGGTTGGGGACAAGAGGTGTCAGGACGTGGGACTCGGGTCAGGAGCTTCCTCAGAGTGGAAGCCGATTTTGACAAACACAGACCTGATGTCATGTCATGCAGGGTCCATTTAAACAGGAGTTTTCTATGAAGTAGGACCGGTGTAAATGCCAGAGAACAAGGAACACTAGAAAATAAATTTTTTTTGTTATGAAATGTACATAACACAAAATTGACCATCTTAATTTTAAAATGTGCAATTCAATGAAACTAAATATAGTCATAATGTGGTGCAGCCGTTACCACTATCGAGTTCCCAAACTTTATCATCACCTCAAAAGGAAACCCTGAACCTATTAAACAGCCACTGCCCCCCCCACCCCCAACCGATTCCCCTAGTCCCTGCAACCCCAGATCTGCTTTCTGTCTCTATGGATTTGCGTACTATGGATCTTTCACATAAATAGAATCATACAATATGGGACCTTTGTGTCTGTCTTCTTGCACTTAGCATAGTGTTTTCAAGGTTGGAAAACGTATTTTGAAAAGAGTATTTTTGTTGCATCCACCAGCAATTTCCTCCTGCTTGGAGGTGGAAGGCGGCTTCCCTGTGGTCACTGCTTGCAGAACAGCGACCCCTGGTGGACTAAGGAGAAGTTCGCCTGTCCAACCGCAGACAGGAAATGAAGGTAAGAGAGAGTTCTTTTAAAGCCAGTGGGATTTAAAAAAATCAAGTTTAGCTTGTTCTCACTATTAAAGCTTTACCAAAAAAAGGCTTCGGGGGAAGGTACCTGTCAAACTGGTATTAGCAATTGTTGGTCATCAGGCTCTGAGTTACAGGGACTCTGTCGGCTTGAGGTAAATGTATGGGGTCATTTGCATTACTTCTGTACTCCAGCAGGATCAGATGCCTTATAGGTCAGCTCCAATAAAACAGCAGCTGCAATTGGAGAGATCCATACTTGAAGTGATGTTAGATACCCATAAATTAAACCTAAACACAGTTGTGCTATTATTTTGGTTATTAGTAGCAGTCAGGTGTTTAAGGGCTGAAAATTACCCCATTGAAATTCAAGTCCATGGCAAACAAGGTAATAAAGAAGCAGCACATTCTTAGGTTGATAAAGCTACATGTGAACCTTGTCCTCCCCCATCAAGACAAGCCAAGTTATTAAATAGATCTTTGGCCACATCTTGGTTCCCATTATTTGGCTTCTCTTCAGCTCTAGGAGATTTCCTAGACCTATTTTTTCCTCCTGACATAAAATGGACCCTGGGTGATAGAAGTGAATCATCTAAAGGGAGATTTTGTAGTGAGTAGGTATGGAGCTAATATTCACTAACCCAAATAAAATTATTTGTGTTGCTTCCACAGCCCCCTGGACTTCTTTCAGCAGTTAGAAAACTGGTGATTAGTTAATTATTTTATGTGCCTTGTCTTCCTCCATGGAGAGATAAATTTCTATGTCTGTGTTTCTCTGTTTCTGTATCTATCATCTATGTATGTATGCACATATGTATCTATCATGTTTCCCAAAGCCCATAAGAGGGCATAGCACTTAGTAGGTGCTCAGTAAGTATTTTTGGATTGATTGTCTAAATGAAAATCATTCTGGAGATAGATATGATTTCTAGTTCTGACTTTGTGGAACTAGAAATCATATCTATGGTTTTGTGGCTTGTGTTTTGACTTATCTCACTAAGTTGTTGGGAGAATCAGATGAGATAGTGTCTTTTAAAACCATACTTTTTCTTTTTTTTTTTTTTCTTTTTTTTTTTTGGTTTTTAGGGCTGCACTCTCAGCAAATGGAAGTTCCCAGCCTAGAGGTCGAATCAGAGCTGTAGCTGCTGGCCTATGCCACAGCCTCAGCAACACTGCATCTGAGCCTCATCTTTGACCTACACCACACCTCACAGCAATGCCAGATCCTTAACCCTCTGAGTGAGGCCAGGGATCAAACCCATATCCTCCTGGTTACTAGTAGGGTTAGTAACCCACTGAGCCACAACGGGAACTCCCTAAAACCATACTTTTAAATAGTAAGTTTCCATAATGTGACTTATTAAAACCAATAGTAATAATTAGCTGTCTGCAGTTTTTGGTGTGGTTCAGTATAATGTATTGCGTGTCTGTTGCACACAAGATACGGGTGTGTACATTGCCCAGGAGTCCTAGACAAGTTAGGCACATTCCATTCTGAAAGATATTTACAAGATTTGGTGAAAGAAGAGAATAAGACAAATACAAAAACAAGCACCTTAAGTGAGCTCTTCAAACTGCTTAACTACTGGTTAAGTAGGCACCTAACGATGAGAACCAAAGTCAGCTGGTAAAGCAGGACGTCAATCCTGAGTAGAGATGAAGTGGACTTAATATGTCTGCAGCAAAAAAAGAGAATAAGGAACAAGTAATAGTGCTATTCAAACTTTCCCACTGAAGAACACAAATCAGCAAATAAGAGTTTTAAAAAAGGTCCATTGACCTCAGCTGGTGTGGCCTCAAATGACCTGCCATGATTTTGAAATGACTTCAAAGTCATGGGCTTTATCCCAGACATCATTCTGTACTGTAATGTACCTCCTTACCTTGTGTTATAATATAAAAACACCCTGTACCCCTGCTCAAAATCTGAACATAACCAATGTTCCAGGCAGCCTTGATGAGTTTATTTAGGCATCGTGGGATATTTTTCCTTGCATGCCAGATCCTTAACCCAGTGAGTGACGCCAGGGACTGAACCTGCGACCGGGTTCCTTACCGCTGAGCCACGGCAGGAACTCCCAAGGACTGGAATTTAAATCCATTGCATTTCCCACCATTACACTTACTTCTGCTCAGACTCAAATTGCAAATATAAACCTTTACTTTGAAAGCTGTTCTTCTGTAAAAAGAAGGTTGCTTAATGGTGCCTTCTGTGAATGACAATGCTCTTGGAAGCTTCCCAAACTACCTGGATGATGTCCCAGGCTGGGAAGGGCCAGCAGGGCCAGAGGTTTGATTAACACTCTTACCTCCCTCACTCCACCCATTCTCGGAGGTCCCTGGCGATACTCTGACCATCAAATTCAATTGCTGTCTCTCAGACTGTCCTATCTTGGCCTCTTTGCAGCATTTGGCCATAAGGGACTGTCTCCTCCAACTTGAAAAACATTTTTTTCTTGGACTTTTGTGGAAATACACTTCTTTTCTTTTAGTTTCTTTTAGTTTCTGCTGTCACCATAGTTGCGTTTTCTTCTTAAGGCTTGCCTCCTAAATGTGGGCCATTTTTGATTTTTAGCGGTTGTGTCTCTGTTTTTACTCTTTATCTCTGGGTGACTACTGCCGATGTGTGATGCTAAACAGAAGCCCTGTAGGTAATGCCTGCAGCCCTAACTGCTGCCTGAGCTCTACCTCCATATACCACAGAGTGGAAAACTATCCACTTGGGTGCCTTCCTGTCATCTCAACCTACCAAGTCCTGATCTTCATCTTCCCTGGACTCACCTCACCTTCCAACTTGCCCATTTCTGCTAAGGTCACTACCTTCCATCCTCACCATCTCCCTGACCCAACCTTTGAGAATCATCTTTCCTTCTCAGTAGTAGCACCTTATACCCACCTAAGTTACCAGTAATTACTGGGTAAGTAGTGAGTGGTCATTGAACTCTGAATTAGTGTCAGGTTCCACTTTAGCATTAATCTTGATGATTTTCTCATTTTCCCACCCACCCCCCCGAACCTTTTCCTGGTCTGTCTAGGACAAACTAGGGGGAAGTGGGGATTTCAGTGTAAGAACGTAAAGATAGAAGAGTTAGCTTTCAGTTCCTTTGACATCCAAACTTTATTCTTGAAAATCAAAAAGGAGAGCTCCAGGACAGGTAGGACTTACTGTTTCTGCAGTGATTAAGATGAGAGACAGAATCAAAGGAGACAAGTGAGAGGGCAAAGACCTTGGGATTAGGTCGGGAGTGACCTGGGAGGCTCTTTTAGGGACATGTGTAACGAGCTTGGAAAACGGCACCTGCCAAGGAGCCTCTGCGAGCTGACCCTGCCCTGCAGTCCACAGCCTGCTGAGTCTGTCACAGCCCTTGGAGGAGGTCGGTCCTGCAGGAAGTCATCTCACCTATGGATTATCCCCTGGAGTCCTGTCCTGTCTGCCCTGTGTGCTACCCTACCATCCCCAGCCCAGCAGAGCAGCGGTGGTATGCAGGTGTCAAACAATAGTCGGTATCAAGGCTGCTGAGAACGGAGAGCTTTATTTGGGGTCTTAGGAGCTGTAATTTGGGAGGTACATTCTGGGGAAGGGAGAGAATCAGGCTTATCAAGGCAAAAGTCCCAAGCTTGCTAAAACTATCTGGCAGGAATTATGATTGACTCTGACACAAGAAAGGAAATAGTTGTCTTGAAGGGATAGGCTGTCACAAGTTATTTAAGGGAACAGGTCTGATGCGAATCTTGAGTGTCTGGAACATTGGGATGCTCTGGGTGACCCCATTCAGAGAATAAGTGGTCAAAACTCAGATTCCATCCAGGCTGGGACATGTGTAAGTCACACTTCCTCGGTGGCCTCCTGGTTCCATGTGAGAGACCTCTTAGCAATACTGACCCCATTTTGACTTTCCTTTCACAGAAGAGAGAGCCTGACACCTGGACTTGGGCAGGACTCTCATTGCAAATGCCTCGTGACCAGTATCTGCCAGAGCAGCGTTTGGTTGTGGAAGGCTGATGGGGGAGTGGGACCCTGCTCCTTTCTGTCTGTCAGCAAGGGCTGCATAGCTGGAAGGAGACAGATTAGTCTTCCTCTGAGCAGCCCTGGGGTCCAGCTGCCTAGCATACAGTGAAAGAACCGGGAACAGAGAGGAAGCAGGCTGCGGAAGAGCTCCAGGAGATGGTTGGACGTAGGCTATCACAATAGGGAAGATGTTCCTTAGTGGAGACCATCTCAGAGAAAACCTCAGTTTTAGAGAAAAGCAAGCAAACAAGGAGGCCTAAGGAAAGGTGGGAGTGAGCCAGTCGTATCCATGTCTTGAGGAATCCTTGCGAGGCCAGGGTGACCCTTGGTGTTTGCCCTTTCTCAGAATGGATTTCTCAACTGTACCTGCTTTCTGGGAACATGGGGCTCAGATAAAGTTCAGCATTGTTAGGGAAACCTCTAAAGCAAATATGTTTATGCTGCTGTTCTCCTCATCTGCAATTAAAGGCTTCCTTTTTTTTTAATTAAAAATTGAAGTTAGTTGACTTAAAATATTATAATAGTTTCAGGTGTACAAAACAATAGTTTGATTTTTTTTTTAAGAATATACTCCATACAAACTTATTATAAAATATTGATTCTATTTGCTGTGCTGTAGATTGCATCCTTGTATCTTGTTCATTTTATACCTGGTATTTTGTACTTTTTAACGCCTTTCATGTATTTAGCCCCCAGCCCTTACCCTTTCCCCCCTCTAGTACAATGGACTGGCTTCTTTTTTTTTCTTTTTATGGCCGCACCTCCAGCATATAAAAGTTCCCGGCTAGGGGTTGAATCAGAGCCACAGCTACCGGCCTACACCACGGCCACAGCAACGTGGGATCCGAGCCTCGTCTGTGACCTACACCTACCGGATCTTTAACCCCCTGAGCAAAGCCAGGGATCGAACCTGCAACCACATGGACACTGCGTTGGGTTCTTAACCCACTGAGCCATAATGGGAACTCCCAAAGTAACCACTAGTTTGATCTCTGAGAGTCCATTTCTGTTTTGTTCTATCTGTTCATTTGTTTCATTTCTTAGATTCCACATATAAGTGAAACCCTGCAGTATTTGTCTTTCTCTCTCTGGCTTATTTCACTCAGCAGAATACCCTGCTGCAGTTCAAGGCTTCTTTTCACACAGCTGGCGTACCATCTTGTTCCCGACTAGTTGGCAACTAATTCGTAATAAAGTGTGAAACACCTAAAGTTCTGATCTGCATAGAAATGGTATTTGTGAGGTTATGTTTGGGCTACAATATGACTGTTAAAGAAGAAGAGGTCCATTTTAATAGTAATCTTTAAAAGCGGAACTTCTGACTCATGATGGTTCACTTGGACCATTACAGGGAAATCTCAGGGAAGAAACTTGCATTTTCTCAACACACCCGGGTCTGCTTTGATGGGACTCCTGCCTCTTCTGCTAAGTCAGCTCTCAACTTCCTGACAGTAGGGGCTGAGTGATTCTTTGCCGTGGGGGGTGTCCTGTGCCTTTGAGGAGGTCTTGCAGCCAGATTCCTGGCCTCTACCCTCTGTGTGGCCCATGGCACCTTTCCCCTCCCCTCTGCAGCTGTGACCATCAGGAATGCCCGCAGGCATTGCCAGATGTCCGCTGGGGGGGCAAAACTGTCCCCAGTCGAGAACCACTGTTTCGAGAGTTTGTTTTAGATTCAGAAAATGTCAGGATTTGAATGGGAAGGGAGAAGGTAAACCCTCCTTTGAAACAGAGTTTAAAGAAGAATTACTTTGATAAAGTAGCAACCTGAAACAACACTGCAGGCCAGGGGAGTAGGCAGAAACGCACAGCATAACCAGTACCAGGTGTTAAAGATCTAAAGGCAGGGTTGAGGGGAATACTGGTACCTGATAAGGAAGGACCTGTGAGTTTCTAAATGAGCAAAATTAAAGAATGAATGTGGTCAGGAGATTAAAAGTCCACTCAAAGGGCATTTGGTAGAGTTGTTGAATTTTTATTCAGTTGTTTTAATATTTAATTATTTTACATGAGTAATTTTATTTTGTCTATGTTATATTAATAAATGGTATTTTTAAAATTTTTATTTGCACAATTTTATTAGTTTATCAATATGATAAACATTTGTTGATTGCTTTCTGTTTTTGTTTAAACATTTCAAACTAAGAATTTAATTACTCCATCCGAGACTCAATTATGCCCTCTGGTGTTACAAACCTTAAACTACAAGCAAAAAGAATCCTGAGAAAATTCTCTGGGGGCCTAACAGGCAGGTTTGCTTTTTTTTCAGAGACAAAAAACCTCATAAGGTTGTATTGCTGGCAGTTTAATGTCCCCAGCAACTGTTTTCAGTAATATTTTTGTCTCAACAGTGTTTTCACTCGTTTTAAGTCTCTCGTAGGCAGGGACTATGTTTCATTTGCCTTTGTATCCTAGCACAGTCCTTACAACACAGTTGATGCTTAATAAATAGCCACCAAATAAATGGATGAATGTTTATATGGTTTGAGACCCAAAGACATGGGTCTCTCAGAGTTTCATGCACAGACAGTTATGTTGTGCTGGGCAGTGGCAGGACAAGTGGAGAGCATCATATGGTATTTGAGTGGTTTCTATTCCATCACTGAGAAGCTATCCTTATAGAATAGGCATGTACATTATTGTGGACCCACCCTTTCAACATGGTTGGCACAATATGTCATTATCTCTGCGAGGAACCTTAACCCAGACCAGGCACATTTTCCACTGCCCTCTCTCTTCCCAACCACAGTGCTTTTTCTCTTAGCTTAGGCTCTGTCAAGAAGACTTAATTCTGCAACCAGAACCTCTGAGATGCACAGGCTGCCTTTTGCATCCGTGTAGCCAAATTCACTACTAGGAACTAGAGAGTTTTCTTAGACCCTGTTGACTTGTGAATTTGGGTGTTGAAGATGTAGAAATATCTTACAGATATTCTCCTGTATTTCCCATTGTGGTTGAGTGTGATGAGAACTATAGCTAGAGAACATGGTGCACAGATTTGTAAGATTTCATGGAGTGTTGCCAGGACGGACAGAAAGGAGTCAGTGTCATTCTTTTGCTTCTAAGTATTTATTTTATTGATTGGTGAAATGATAACCATTTTCATTCTTTTTTCCCACTCATTCCTTCTATATCTGTGTATTAATTGAGTGCTTGTTGTGAATTGAGAACTGTGCTAGGAGCCTTTAAAGGCCTCAGTGTGAGGAAGACAGAGGCTCTCTCCTCCATGAGTTTGATCTGGTTGGACTGACTTAAAAGAGATGAAGCTCCCTCCCTTTCTATATATTGAAAAAGGAAAGAAAGAAGAAAGTTTAAGAGTTCAGTGAAAATGCAACTGGTGCAACTTTGCAAGCCCCCGACTACATTCTGTGATTACGGTTCTACGTTGAATATGCTTATTTTGTTCAATGAAGTGAGAATTGAGCAGAATAAACTCTTATGGTTCATCCTGTTCTTCATCTCTTGTTTAATTCATTGTTGGGAATAAATAAGCCCTAATGGGTGTTCCTTTACATGTCTGGCTCGGTGCCATCATGCTCTTATTAAGGATCAGTGTACTGAGGGAGGAAGGGGGAGAAGAGAAAGGCTTTTGTCCTTCTTTCAAGGGGAGATTTGGTCTATGGTTCTAAATAACAAACACTAACTATTGGAAACATCTAGCAGATTTAGGTTGAGGGGGACAAGAGAGATTCTCAAAGGAAGCTGACAGAGCCCCATGGGGAAGAGAAATTCCCATGGAAATGATTAAAGTCCTTTAGCTCAGTTAACACAGGTGATGTAAGAGTATTTTTAGTCATTTTAAGCAGGAGGGCAGTAGTTGCTGTTGTCGTTTTACAGAGAAGGAAGCTGAAGTTTAGAGATAATGATTGACTTGTCCGAAGCATAGAGGTGGTAAGGATAGAAGCCAAGATTTGGACATTGAATCTGCTGATTCCAGATTTGGTGCTTCTCCCCATTCTGCCAGGGTCTGCCTGACACTCGGGAGTAAGCAGCCAGTGGAGAAGAGGGGGATTTGCCATTCATTCTTGGTTTACCATTCCTCACCCCTTACCCATTCTTTCAGCAGGAGCCATTCGTATGTCTAACACACACAGAGCTACACAACACTCACACATCCCACTCTGAGGATGGAGGTTCAAAATGCTCTATTTTCCATTCCATTAAGAAGGGCACTGCCCTTCCAAAACCCTTGGTTGAAACCGTGACATTTCCTTTTTTTTTTTTCTTTTTTTTCTTTTTTAATATAGCACCAAGTAGTCATTGGATATTTCTCCAGGTTTCTCTAATTTTCTATTGCAGTTAGTGTGGGTCTTCATGACTGCATAATTTAATTTCTTAATAGTCTCCTGAGCAGTTGTTCTTAATCCAGTGAACTTGGCTTGAAGTTCCTGGAGGCATATTTTATGAGCATGTTTACTGATCTTCTACTGCCCTAAGAATACATAATGTCTCTTTTTCCATATCCTGTCTTTATTAGTCAGGGTTCTCTAGAGGATATACTTATATATGTGTGTGTATGTAATATATATTAGAGTAATTTCTACTATATATAAAATGGGAATTGGCCCTCACAGATGTGGAGGCTACAAGGTCCCACGATCTGCCGTCGGCCAGCTGGAGACCCAGAATAGTGGGTGTTGTAATTCAGGCTGAGCACGAAGGCCTGAGAACCAGGAGCTTGGATGTCTAAAAGCAGGAGAGGATGGACATCCCAGCTCAAAAAGAGAGAGAAAATTCGCTCTTCCTTCACCTTTCTCTTGCATTTTGAGCTCGAGCTGGCCGGTCGATGGCCACCCACACTGGTGAGGGTGGGTCTTCTTTACTAGGTCCACTGAGTTATGCTAATCTCTTCCAGAAACTTGCTTGTGGACACATTAAGAAAGAATGCTTTACTAGCTTTCCAGGGATCTCTTAGCCCAGTCAAGTTGACACATAAAATTAACTGCCACAGCATCTTATTCTAACTCTGGGTGGGCATGACAGACTCTGCCTCATTCAACTGCCTCTCCTTTCTTCTAAGGTCATAGCATAATTCCTCCACTTTCTCCGGACTAAACTCTTTGCCATCCACTACACACACACACACACACACACACACACACACACACACACACACACACACAGTTCTCCTCGCTCTTGATATTCTTCCTCAGAAATGGAAAAAATGGCATTAATAATGTCAATCACAAAGGACCATTATAGGGATTACATTATATAACACATAAAATGCTTTAGTTGGCACAGAATAAGCTTTAATAAGTAAATAAACTATTTTTTTTTTTTTTGTATTTTAGAGCTGTACCTATGGCATATGGAGGTTCCCAGGCTAGGGGTCGAATCAGAGCTATAGCTGCTGGCCTATGCCACAGCCACAGCGATGCCAGATCCGAGCCGCATCTTCGATCTACACCACAGCTCACAGCAATGCTGGATCCTTAACCCACTGAGCAAGGCTGGGGATCCAACCTGCATCCTCATGGATATTAGTCAGATTCGTTTCTGATGAGCCACAAAGGGAGCTCCAGTATATAAACTATTAATTCATGCTCATCCACACCCTAAAATGCAGACGTCACTGACCACTTTTTTGCTTTGGGCAACCTCCTTAGAATTTAGATTATCATTTATAATATTTTCTTGTAATTGCTACATTTCTCAGGTCTGCCTGCTTGTTTGCTATAGCTGTAAACTGATTGTAAACTGATTTAGATCAAGGACCATATTGTGCGTGTGTGTGTGCGAGTGCACATATACTCTTGTGGCACCAACGATAGTGCTGTGGATACTACAGAATTCAATGAGTATCTGTTCTGATTTGACATATGAAAGAAATGATGATTTCGGATGAGTGAGTAAGTGAATAAAGGAGAGAGTAGTCAATCTGTTGCTTATTCTTTACAGTCCAAAGCTGCCTCTGAGGAGCTCTTTATAACAATTTGCTCCTTTTCCATCTACCATTCTGGATTCCTTCCTCTCCTTCAATCCCATATCCATTCAATCATTACATTTTGTCAGTTCCACTTTTTTTTTTTAGTCTGGAATCTTTATTTCCATTAGCCCATGCCATCATCATTTCTTGCTTAGATTCATATTCCACAGGGCAGCCTGGACAGATCTTTCTAGAGTACAGTGAAGAATATGTCACTCTGTTGCTCAGAATCCTTTTTTGGCTCCCCACTGCCCTCGGGAGAAAGTTCAAACTGCTCAACAAGGCAGCCTTAGTTTGGGTTTTCCAGAGAGCAGATTATGAGCCATGGGTTGGGATGGAGGTGGCTTATTTGGGAGATGATCCCAGGGGTGAGAGTGAGGAAAGTAGGAGAGTGAGGTCAACAGAAAAGCAAAGTCCATACAGGGTTGCTTTTGAGCTACTTGCTCTGTGGGACCTCGGGGCTCAGTCCCCTGGAGACCATCTGAAGGTCCCTGTAGTATCCTTCTCAGAATTGTCCTCACAGATGGGTCTGGACATATATCTACTGACTGCATTTCCACTGGTTGGAGGGCTGTCTCTAGAGGTGCCCCACCCCCTGGACTTCTCCCTGTTCCTCAGGGAGAGCCTTGAGGCAGAATCCATCCTCGGGCAGGGTAAACAGCCCTTACTCCAGGATCTTTCTGGACTCCCCAGATGGCGATGAACCATCTCTTGCCTTAGCTCGTTGTACATCTCATCCCTCTGCTTGGAGTGCTTTTCCCCTTGATAACTTCTTCTTACCTTTGAGTTTTAGGTCCGATATTGCCTCCTCCAGGAAACCTTCCTTTAGTGGTACCACCACTCCCCAGCCTGTGCCCATAAGAAAGAGCTAGTTGCTCCTCTTGTGTGATCCATTAGCATCCTCCTTGTGCTTGCACTCACCACTCTGCATTGTCATTAGGATCTCCTTGAAGACTGAAAGTTACTTGAAAGCAGGGGCTGTGTTTTTTCTACCATCATATATATCTGCAGATCCGAGCAAAGTAGCTGGAACACAGTAGGTACTCAATACATATTTATGGAATAAAGAAAAAATGAACCAGGACAGAGTCTTGATAGTCTTGTAATATATTAACGCTATTTAGTAGAAGTGACTCAAAACCCAACCCAAACTGGCTTAAGCTAGAACGATCATTCCACAGTTTATTTACTGAAAAATCCAGGGGCAGTGTTAGCTTTGAGAAGACTTAAACATTGTCTTTGGGGAGTTCCCATTGTGGCTCAATGGGTTAAAGACCCAACACTGTCTCTGTGAGCATGCAGGTTCAATCCCTGGCCCCACTCAGAAGGTCAAGGATTTGGTGTTGCCTCAGGCTGTGGTAGGTTGCAGATGCTGTGACTGTGGCGTAGGCTGGAAGCTGCAGCTCTTCTTCGACCCCTAGCCCAGGAACTTTGATATGCCTCAGGTGCAGCGGTTAAAAGAAAAAAGGAAAACTATAGTCTTTGGGACATGACCCCTCTCAGGGGAGGTAGAGGGAAGATGAGTGAAGTGAGGGAGTAATCATAGGCTGGATTCCCAAGAAGCAGAAACTGAGACAAGGATTCTTGGGCAAGTGATTTTGGGGGAAACACTTTTAGGAGAATGAGACGAGAGGAAAGCTGGGTAGGACAGCAGGAAAAACTAAGGGAGGAGGATGTGGTCTCAGCAGGAGATCAGCTGTCACCTAATCCCCCTGGGAACCCTGGGGCATGCACTGCACAGAAGTTGTTTTCACCGTCAGGCCAAGGGGAAGACCTTTTGTATCCCAGAGTCAATTACTTAGTCCTTGGCTGAGGGCTGCCTCTGGAGCTGGCGTGGAGGAGGGGAGAGTCCTGAACTTCGGTTTGGATGGCTCCTGTTTGGTCCAGAGCACTTCTCCAGGCAAAGAGAGCAAGGAGCACTGCTGGCGGCTAGGGCATGGAGACCTTGGCCTGTTTAAAGGGGTCTGGGAAGTCATGGCTGGTAAAGAGGTAGAATTGTGTGGATGAAGACTCAAGGAAGGTGGATCTACAAAGGATAGTCTGCAGTTTGGTACCCAGTGAAGGGGAGGCAGGAGCTGGATGACCAAAGGGCAACCTGGGTCCAAGTCCCGGAGCAGCGGTTTTCCCTGTTGGTTAGAGGTGGCGTGGTGCCTGGCCCTTCTGGCCTCCCCTTATCAGCCTGGCCCTCAAAGCACATGTTGTTAGTTTTTAAAAGGTTTGAAATGTGTTATCACTGGACAATTTGGTTCTGATATTCCCCCGTATTGTCAAGCGTTAACCCCTTGAATGGCTGAATATTCAGTGACCGTGGACAGGGTGGGAAAAAAGGCGAGTGCTGCAGAAAGGCAGTGAGGAAGAGAAAACAAGAGCACAGTCTCTGAGAGAGGAAAATTCCCACTTTTAGCTACTTTTTTGGGGGGGGGCAAGGAGAGATAAAGAAAAACTTACTCCTAAATCCTACCATCAGTCCATCGTAGACCTTGTTGTGATTCTTATCACTGGTTGAAGGACCTGGGAAGAGATCTTTATAAACCAAACCGAATGCTTTCAGCTGAGAAGAAATGTGAAGTTTCTATCTTACCCAGGAGCCGTAAGATGTTTCCAGCATCCAACCTGTCTAAGATCTGAAGAAGGCATGCCACCTGATCTTTTTCTTTTCCACCCTTTAGTTTCCTTTAATTAGCTCTAGGGAGTGGACCTCAGCATATCTGGCAGATGGAACGTTCACACGTTGAATCATTTGCTTTCACAGTCCTTATCTCCTTCAGTAGATCTAAACAATCATGCGTTTCAGTGGTTGCTCTGCTCAGATTTCAGCTTGAACATATGTCCGTTATAGTTTCTGAACTGGAGTTAATGTCTTACAGGGGTGATGGTGAGAAAATCCCTTAATTGGGGTTCTGTTTGAGTTTGATTATTGAGGATAATGAGCGTAACTGTTTATTAGTCTAAGTCAGTCCCTCTGCCATGGAAACATCTGTCGTGTGAGAGTATAAGGCTATGTACAGATCCGCCTCAGTGATGAAATGTAATCTTACCACCAATAAAAGAGCCTGCAATTACATTAAAAACCTCCAGCTGAAAAGAAGTGTAAACTTGACTTTAAAGAAATGCTGTTGGCCATTGTTCTTTATTCACAAACATTCATCCTAATTTGAGCTGTACCCTGATGTGGTCTATCAAATTGGTCTGCATCCATTCTTTTGGTGCATTCTTCTTCCCCTGCCCCCATGCCTCCTGTCGATTTTAATCACTCCTCAAATATTAATTTAAAGCCCCTTTCATGCTGTAGGTGTGTTGTTGAGAAACTCCTGGAATTAGACCCAGCGGGTGGTATCACGAGTGTTCCTGAACAGCGGATGGGCTGCAGTCATTGCTGCAGACGGAGACTTTAGCTGTGTGTGGCTGTGCGGGTCTCCTGGTAGACGGGGCCGTGATATAAATGGTGGGTTTCTCAAAGCTCAGTCGTTGACCCTCTACGGTTTTTGCCCTATCAGCATGTTGTCTGTGCAATTTTTAATTTCAAAATTTCCCTTAAATTTACTTATATTTTAAAAATTTACATCCTATTCCTGTCTCATCTCAAGGAATAATATCCATGTATCAGAAAGAAATAATATCCATGTATCCATGTGCATACCTTATTTCACCAGATCGGTGACCCACATTTTTTCATGTCG
Source organism: Sus scrofa (assembly GCF_054392235.1). NCBI lineage: Eukaryota > Metazoa > Chordata > Mammalia > Artiodactyla > Suidae > Sus > Sus scrofa. Next base: position 32,545,614 of record NC_139386.1, on the reverse strand, counting down.
TTAACATAGCTGAAGTCGTGATATCTCTGACAATGGATGCTAGTGACCATCCTTGCACTTTCTCTTGACTGGCCAGCAGTCAGGATGTCATTGTCATTATCTGACACCTTCTGGTGAGAAGAAGGCGGCACTGGATATAGTTTGAAGTATGGTTGTCAGTGACATGGACAAAAATCCCAAAGACAGTGGGGGAGCAGCCGGGAGGAAATGTAGCTTCATCAAAGCCATGCTCTTCATGGAACGGGTGATTATGTCATGGTGCAAACCATGGACATTGTTGACTTTGAGTTTTCAAGTGATTCAGAAGAATTGGACATGTGATTGTAAAGAAATTTAAAAAATATTTTAGCCAATTAAATTCATTTGTACGTTCCTTTTTATGTATGCCCACATGTAATTTATTTTAAAATGTTATGTCCAAAGACGCCTTAAGAGTTCTTTCAGTAAGAATAAAACAGAAATATTAAATAATAAGGAAACATTGGATCATGCTATTTTTTTTTTTTTTAGCAGTGCATAAAGTATTGGTGATTGTTACAATTGAAACTGTCTTAACTTGGATGGAATATTGTATTACTTTTTTTTTTTTTTTTTTGTCTTTTTGCCTTTTCTTGGGCCGTTCCCGTGGCATGTGGAGGTTCCTAGGCTAGGGGTCTATTCGGAGCTGTAGCCGCCAGCCTACGCCACAGCCACAGCAATGCAGGATCCGAACCGCGTCTGCAACCTACACCACAGCTCATGGCAACGCCGGATCGTTAACCCACTGAGCAAGGGCAGGGATTGAACCCGCAACCTCATGGTTCCTAGTCGGATTCGTTAACCACTGCGCCCTGACGGGAACTCCTATTACTTTTCTAATATGCATTGAATTAAGCACAAAACAGTCCATTCTTGTACAACCTTAAAGCTTCTCAAGTACCCCCAGTGGTGTGTGTGCAGTGTTCAGGATAAGTTTAGTCCAGTGATTAAGTGAAGTCCGTTGTGGATTGGAATCTGTCCTTATTCTCTTACTAGTCATGTGATTTGGGCAAGTGACTTACTTGTTAAGTCCAATTTGCTCTATCTTTTAAATGTGTGTCTCGAGAGGATACTTTCAGAAGCAGACCCTGAGGCTCCTCGGAAGCAGAGGTGGAGAGAATGAGACAAGGAGAAAATGGAAGCCAGCCTAGGTGTGTTCATGGCCAGGTCACCACTGTGGGCAGTTGGGCCTGGATCCCATTGGGATCCTCTGACCCTGTGTTTGCAGAACATGCCTCAGCGCTAACCCACCCAAGGGGTGAGGACAATACTGATTTATCAGTTCCTTCCTTACCAAGTGTTTGCTACTTGTTAAGTTTTGTATTTACTGTAGTACTGAGGGCTGCTTCTGGGGATGTCAAGCCCGTAGCGGCCCTGGACAGCCCCATCTGTGCACTGTAGCTTCCTCCCGAGGCAGAGAAGGCCTGGCACTGGCAGGAGGAAGCTGCTGACATGGGGTAATGGTGAGCACTAAGGGAAGACAGGCAGGGCATCAACAACGTTGCCTCTGATGGGACGGGCATGATAACATTACCTCCAAGTATACAATCACACACACACATTTGTGTGCAATTTCAGCAAATACTGGTTCACTTATTACAAATTATCCTTGCTGTGGGCTGTTGCCCATCTCACTGATCTATTGGCTGCAGGTTGGCATTATGTAGTGTTCTCACACCATGTGAGGTTTGACTTCTGCGTGACCTTAAGCTTTTCCTTCTTTACCTCTAGACTAATGTGTCTCCACTCCATCTGGACCACTGGCAAAGCTATAAGAAATCTGTTTTCCTCTTTGTATTTAGAGTGTGATCCTGCTGCTGCCTCTCCCTAGTATGGCATTTTAGAAGATTGTCCTCTTTTTTTTAAACTTGGTTCCACTCTTGATGAATTGTTTGGAAAGTAAGTATTTTTCCACCAATTTCATAAGAATTATGTGCTTAAATAAAGATCAAACAGTTACTTCTAGTCCTGCTACAGAGGTAATTCCAACTAACTTTTGGTATATATCTTTTCAGCTCTTTCTGTATTTTAGTGCGTATTTGTCCATCGCCTGCCTAATGCAGACACCATCCCTCCTCACTTCATCCAGATTTTGGGGGATACGTACAGACACTCTCCACTGTCATTACTATGTGGAGCAGTCATATGCTTTGGTAGAATAGATCCAGCCCTCTTCCAGAAATGGGTCTCAATTGGCCTAAGTCTTTCAGGAAATCCCACCTTGATAGAATTTTTGGTTCAAGGTGGGTACTAACCCAGGCCCGAGGCAATTAGTGCACGGTAGTCCACTGGTTCATAAGTAGTCATGGTGTCTACAGTGGCCTCATTAAATTTAAGGGAAGGGCCTTTGTTTAATGACTGAAGTAAGAGACTGTCTCCTTCCAGAATGATACAGTCTATCAACTTGATTGTTGCTGACAACTTCCCATGATATAAATTGGAGGGGCCTGAGCCTCAGCTGTCATCATGGAGAAGAGAGTAGAGAGAAATAAAGAAGGAGTGAGTTGGGTCTATTTTAAAACATAGCTAACTCTAGAGACTCCTGGAGGGGTGGGATGGGAATAAATCACATCACTCTTGGTGTTGCCTTGACCTTCCTCCTGAAAGATCAGAGTTCATAGAGATAGATAATACAGATCATCTTTTTTTTCCCTTTTTTTTTGGTATTTTGTCCTTTTTAGGGCCGTACCAGTGGCATATGGAGGTTCCCAGGCTAGGGGTCGAATTGGAGCTGTAGCTGCTGGCCTATGCCAGAGCCACAGCAACACCATATCCGAGTTGTGTCTGTGACCTACACCACAGCTTACAGCAACACCGGATCCTTAACCCACTGAGCAAGGCCAGGGATTGAACCTTCCACCTCATGGTTCCCAGTTGGATTCATTTCCACTGCGCCAAGACGGGAACTCCAAATCATCATTTTTTCATATACTGGGAGATATCACTCTTGTCAAGCCACATGGCCTTAACCAGTATCCTTGCAAGAACTCCCATCTTGTCTCCGCCATGAAGATGTAGCAGATGTTGGCATTTATCAGGGGATGAGGGAGTCAAAGAAGAGTCTTAACATTCTTATGAGAGACTCTTAAAATTTGCTCCAGGCTAGCACTGTGCTCCAAGCCAAGCCACACAGTTGTAGGAGGGATAACACTGAATGGTCATGAGTTCAAAGGCAGAAGTGGATGAGAGATTGCTGGGATCAAGGGCTCCCAATCCTTCAACAGCTCGTTAGCACACCCATAGGTTCTTTTTTTTTCTTTTCTTTTTTTTTGTCTTTTTGCTATTTCTTTGGGCCGCTCCCTCGGCATATGGAGGTTCCCAGGCTAGGGGTCGAATCGGAGCTGTAGCCACTGGCCTACACCAGAGCACAGCAACTCAGGATCTGAGGCTCGTCTGCAACCTACACCACAGCTCATGGCAACGCTGGATCGTTAACCCACTGAGCAAGGGCAGGGACCGAACCCGCAACCTCATGGTTCCTAGTTGGATTCGTTAACCACTGCGCCACGACGAGAACTCCATAGGTTCTTAAGGAGAGGATACTGGAGGGACTTTTGACATTGGATTCCTGGTTCTGGTGAGCTCAGTTGGGCTACGTGGAGGTATTAGAAGTCAGACTGTCTGCATTTGAATCCAAGCTCCATAATTTCCTACTTTTGTAATCTCAGGCAAGTTGTATAAACCCACCAAACCTCGTTTTTCTTATCTATAAGGAACATACAATAGCAGCACTTACCTGACAGGGCTATGGTGAGGATTAAGTAAGAAAGCAATAAGCACTTAGCACAATATTTAATGTAGAGTCATTGCTTGACATACTAACTATATAGCTGCTGCTGTGGTTATTGTTATTGTTTGCCTAATCAGACTTAAGTGGATTGTACTGGCAACAGAACTTCCTAGATCCAGGCCCTAAACTTGTGTTGGCACTCTGATCTCTCCCATGGTGAGGAGAGAGTCTTAAGGAAGAGGAAACCATAGTTTACATAGAGTTTCCACCTTTAAAGCTTTTGCTGTGGAGCAGAACTGATCACTCCATCCTGTGGTCTTCCCATGTGTGGGGGCACCTCCGGAGAGAGAAGCTTCTTTTTTTTTTTTTGCATTAAAAAATTTTTTTTATTATAGTTGATTTATAATGTTGGGTCAATTTCTGTTGTTCAGAAAAGTGACCCAATCGTACCTATATATACATACTTTTTCTCATAATCTATCATATTCTCTCACAAGTGATTGGATACAGTTCCCTGTTCTGTAGAGCAGGACTTCATTGCTAATCCATTCTAAATGTAACTCCAAACTCCTAGTCCATCCCACTTCCCCCCCTCAGCAACCACGAGTCTGTTCTCCATGTCTGCGAGTCTGTTTCTGTTCTATAGATAGGTTTATCTATGCCGTATTTTAGATTCCACTATAAGTGATATCATATGGTATTTGTCTTTCTCTTTTTGACTTCACTTAGTATGAGAATCTCTAGTTATATACATGTTGTGGCAAATGGCGTTATTTCATTCTTTTTATGGCTGAATAGCATTTCATTGTGTTTTGTACCACATCTTCTTAATCCATTCGTTTGTCAATGGACATTTAGGTTGTTTCCATGTATTGGCTATTGCAGATAGTGCTGCAGTGAACATACGGGTGCATATATCTTTTCAATGAAAGTTTTGTCCAGGAATATGCCCAGGAGTGGGGTTGCTGAATAATATGGTAGTTCTGCATTTATTTTTCTGAGGAACCTCCATACTATTTTCCATAATGGCTATACAAATTTACATTCCTACCAACAGTGTAGGAGAGTTCTCTTTTGTCCACATTCTCTCCAATATTTGTTATTTGTACACTTATTAATGATAGTGATTCTGACCAGTATGAAGTGGAACCTCATTGTAATTTTGAAGCTCTAATAATTAGTGATGTTCAGCATTTTTTTCATGTGCCTGTTGGCCATCTGAATGTTTTCTTTGGAGAAATGTCTATTTAGAGCTTCTGCCCATTTTTCCATTGGGTTGTTTGTTTTTTTCTATTGAATTTTATGAGTTATTTTTATATTTTTTTGATTAAGCCCTTGATGGTTGCATTGTTTACAACTATTTTCTCCCATTCTGTAGTTTGTCTTTTTGTTTTTTTATGGTTTCCTTTGCTTGTGCAAAAACTTGTCAGCTTGATTAGGTAGCATTGGTTTATTTTTGTTTTTATTTCTATTGCCTTGGGAAACTGACCTAAGAAAACATTTGTATGGTTGAGACTGTTTTGCCAATGTTCTCTTCTAGGATTTTGATGGTGTCTTGTCTTATGTTTAAGTCTTTAAGCCATTTTGAGTTTATTTTTGTGTATGGTGTTAGGGTGTGTTCTAATTTCACTGATTTACATGCATCTGCCCAGTTTTCCCAGTACTCCTTGCTGAAGAGACTGTCTTTTTCCCATTTTATATTCTTGCCTCCTTTGTCAAAGATTAATTGACCATCAGTGTCTGGGTTTATTTCTGGGCTCTCTGTTCTGTTCCATTGATCCACATGTCTGTTTTTGTACCAGTACCACACTGTCTTGATTACTGTAGCTTTGAAATATTGTCTGAAGTCTAGGAGAGTTATGCCTCCCCCCTCCCCACCTCAGGATTGTTTTGGCAATTGTGAGTCTTTTCTGGTTCCATATTAAATTTTTGGATTGTTTATTCTAGTTCTTGAAAAATGTGATGGAGAATTTGATAGTGATCACATTAAATCTGTAGATTGCTTTGAGTAGTATGGCCATTTTAACAATATTAGTTCTTCTAATCCATGAGCATGTAAGATCTTTCCATTTCTTTGAATCCTCTTTAATTTCCTTAATTAGTGTTTATAGTTCTCAGCAAATAAGTCTTTCACCTCCTTAGTCAGGTTTATTCCTAGGTATTTAATTTTTTGGGGGGGTGTGATTTTAAAAGATATTGTTTTTTTATATTCCTTTTCTAATATTCCATTGTTAGTGTACAGAAATGCAACCGATTTTCTAAATGTAATCTTGTATCCTGCTATTTTGCTGAATTCATTGATCATTTTGAGTAGTTTTTGTGTGGAGTCCTTAGGGTTTTCTATATATAGTATCATGTCATCTGCATAGAGTGGTAGCTTTACCTCTTCTTGTCCAATTTGGATACATTTTATTTCTTCTGTTTGTCTGATTGCTGTGGCTAGGACTTCCAATACTATATGGAATAAAATTGGTGAGAGTGAGCATCCCTTGTCTTGTTCCAGATTTTAGTGGGAAAGCTTTCAGCTTTTCTCTGTTGAATAGTATATTGGTTGTAGGTTTGTCATAAATGGCTTTTATTATGTTAAGGTGTTCCCTCTATACCCACTTTGCTAAGAGTTTTTATCATGAATGGGTGTTGGGTTTTTTCAGATACTTTTCTGCATCTATTGAGATGATCATGTGGTTTTTGATTTTTCTTTTATTGATTTGTGTATGTTGAACCATCCTTGTGAACTTGGGGTGAATCCCACTTGGTCCTGGTGTATGATTTTTTTTTCTGTGTTGTTGAATTCTGTTGGCTAAAATTCTGTTGAGAATTTTTGTGTCTATATTCATCAAATATACTGGTCTATAATTTTCCTTTTTGGTAGTGTCTTTGTCTGGTTTTGATATTAGGGTGATGGTGGCTTCATGGAATATCTTTGGGAATATTCCTTCTTCTTCATCCTTTGGAAAAGTTTAAGAAGGATGGGTATAAATTCTTCTTTGTATATGTTTGGTAGAATTTGCCTGTGAAGCCGTCCAGTCCTAGACTTTTGTTTGTAGGGAGTATTTTTATTACATATTCAATTTCATTTCTAGTGTTCTGTCTGTTCCATTGATCTATTTCTTCTTGATTCAGTTCTGTTTGCCTGCATGTCTCTCAAAAGTTATTCATTTCTTCTAGGTTGTTAAATTTGCTGGCATATAATTGCTCATAGTATTCTCTCTCTCTCTCTTTTTGGCATTTTGGGGCCTTTGGTATGGCATATGGAAGTTCCCAGGCTAGGGGTGGGATCAGAACTGCAGCTGCTGGCCTATGCCACAGCCACGGCAGATCCAAGCCAAATCTGCAACCTACACCACCGCTTACAGCAATGCAGGCTCCTTAACCCACTGAGCAAGGCCAGGGATTGAACCTTCATTCTTATGGTTACTAGTTGGATTCATTACTCCTGAGCCACGATGGGAACTCCTGTTCATAGTATTCTCTTACGGCTTTTTGTTTTTCTGAAGTATCCTTTGAGACTTCTCCTTTTTCATTTCTTATTTTGCTTATGTGGGTTCTTTCCAGAGAAAGAAGCTTCTTCATCTTTGCTACCTCACCAGCACCATGTAAGGTGCCTTCCCCAAACAGCCAAGCCAGGGAGGCCTTTTCACACAGAAGCCAGGACTTCAACCTCCCTGGTTGGCCTGACTAAAGCCCTGTTCCCCAGCATGGCTGCCTGATGGTGGCCTGGGCTGTGGTCCTCCTTGCGTTTCTCCTTGGTGGTGAGCAGGAAGGAGGGAGAGGGAGTTGTGAGGAGAGGAGGCTTGAGCTGTTCTGAGAACAGATGCTCCTGTGGAAGCTTTGTAATGCCAACTTGGACATTATTTCCAGTTTGTAAAATGTTTTCATTAATATTTCTTTAAAATCTTACTGAATATTAAAAAGCATAACAGAGTTCCTTGGGAAGATATGAAACGTGATCCATTTGCGTACAAACCGACGTGTACACTTCATACATATTTGTGAATGCATTTCTAGTAAGCCTACGAACATTGCAGATTCATTTGAGTAGGAATAGGGCTTGTTATGAGTTTGAGTATTGGGGCTAAAAACAGGAAAAGGGAGAAGGGGAACTAAAAGGAGAAGGGAACATATTCTAAGTTGATTTGTTTCCTATATGTTCCCTCAAATGCATACATGTAGCAGCTGATAAAATTATTCCCAGCGGGCTGCTGCCTGACATCACAGACAGTAAGTAGCAGAGGCCAGCTTCAGCCCCAGGACTGTCTGATTTCCAAGCCCACATCTTGTTCATGAGCACCACTCTCTTCTTTCCTTTAGTTAACAGTTTAAAAAAATAAAAAAAACTGCCTTGTAATCAAGTTAAGTGGAACTTTGACTTGGGGAAATTGCACTGCGATAGGCTGGAATGTGCACTGTCGCTTTGTTTACATACCGGTGCTCTGCACGTTCTTGTCCCACCTCACATATCCAGGCTTTCATTCCCTAGACGACAGCAGAGGCCTCTGCTCTGCAGGGCCATACCCCAACTCCAGCACATCTGGGTGCCCTCTTCCCAGCTACAGGACCACAGAAGCTCCCTTCTTTATTTTCTATTCAACCCTCATGCCTCTGCCCCCAGTTATGGCAGTTAGACCCTTAGTTCTCTCCCTCCATCAGATGGCGGAAGTCACTACTTGGAATTTGTTTCAAAAGCCTGTCGATGGGAAGAAAAAAGATATTGAGACAACTGCATGGTAAATAGTAGGTTGCAAAGCCAAAAATAGGTAAAATATCTCAGGGCTGGGTGAGGAGGAAAGCAGGGGAGAATCAGGGGGGTAGAGGGTCTGGTGGGTCCCTAAGAAGCCAGCCTTCAAGAGGCTGCATCCTGGGGGGTAGGTGTGTTTGTGGATCCAGATTTGAGGAATTTGAGGGTAGGGATGGCCTGTACCCCCCAGACAGGAATTCCCCATGCTTCTACTTGCCATGGGGCAGGGTAATGATGCCTTGAGCTGAGAAGAGCCCCAGAGCAGCCTGTGCAGCTCAGAACCTGTGGGGTAAGTAGGTGTTTCTTGCAGAGCAGCCTGGACAGATGTCCAAGGGCCGTCAGACTCAAGGGGCCTTGCAGTGGGGGACATGGAAGACACGGCTTTGCGCCATGTGGACAAGTAACCAGATGCGGATGCAGAGGCGTACATCTAGGCAGATGCAGGTGGAGGAGGACCGAGGGGGAGACTCCAGCAGACTCTCCTCATACAACTCCATTTAGATCTGATGAGAGGGGGCCCATTAAGTTTTTGCCCCTTGAATGGGGCCCAATGCCCAAATTAAATTCAATTTAAACAAAAAACCCCAGAGTTTGTGAACTAATATTGCAATGGGCTGGTGGAGTTGAAGGCTCCAGGTCCCACAGTGGGCCAGATGCTCTTCTATTTCTTTTCAGTAATCTCTTGTCTAGAATAGGAAGCCTTCTGGTCTTCAGCCTGACAAAGCTTGAGGCGGTTTCACGCACAGGAGGGCCACAGACTGTTACTTCCAGCATTGTCATGGGTAACAGATGGGGTCAGGGATAATTTTGAGACAAGCTCACTAACTTTGCAATCAGGTGGAAATTGGCCTGGAGACAGTCCATCCAGCCCATGGGGAGAAAGTCATGGGAGAAATGATCAGAGATGCAATTGATTAGCCCACACCAGGTAGAAAGGTTGGCAAGAGTGTCCATAAGTGAAAAGCATTCCCCAAATATTAAACAAATATAAATTAAAACAACAGTTACAGTTTTATGAGGATCAGATTGACAAAGACAAGAAAAGAATGATAATGCCTAGTGCTGGTGAGGAAAGCCAGTGGAATATAAATTGTTCGGTTTCTTCTGGAGGGCACGTGAGTACCATGGATCAAAATGCAAGCTGTTTGTTTCCCTTGATTCAGCAATTCTTCTAGGAATTTATCCAAAGGGAAGGATTGGAGGAGTATGAATATGTATGTATGAGGAGGTTGATCTCAGGTTTGTTTATAGGTGAAACATTGGCAAACACAAACATATTCATAAAAAGTGACGTGCATAACTTACGGAGCACCCACATACCAATCAGCAATCTATATGCAAATGAACCCAGAGATGTGATGTAGACCTTGCAATGATGATACAGATTTATATTTATTAGCATAGTGTGGTCTTTAAGGTATTTGTTAATTCATACAAGCAATTTAGAATTAGCATATTTGGTGAATGAATTAAAAACATGCAGAGGAAAAAAAAAGTCTCAGAAAAAAATGTGAATGACCACAATTAATTATGAGCTTTTTGTATATATTTTTTTTAGAAAGGATTTGAAACTGCATTTTTTTTAATCTTGCAAATTGTTGTGGTCCTAGCACAGTTGTTTTTTTTTCCCCTCTTTAAAAATATGCAGAGAGAGAAGAAGCTGAGAATCTCATATATAGCATGGGGCCTATAGTTTACATGTGAAAGTTGTTGGTAGATCTTAGCATTCTTATCTCACATACATACACCGAGTTATGTATGTAAACTGTGTGAAGTGATAGATGTATTAATTATCTTCATCTGACAACCATATATATATATATATATAATCATTTTTAAATTTTAAATATATACAGTTATGTTTATCAGTAACTCATCTGAATAAATTTAAAAATATGCACAGAGAAAAGTTTGGAGGTCATTACACCAAAATATTAAAGGTGGATATTTTGGGGGCATATTAAATATTAACTGAATATTAAATAAAGTGATTTTTACTCTTTTTCAATGTAATAAATTATCTGAAAAACTTTTTTAGAATGAGCATGAATTATATACTTATATTTATTTCAGTACCTTGGGGTGTTGGACCAGGTGACCTCCAAGGTCCTTCCTTGCACCATGCATAGAGGAAGGTATAACATGAATTGAGTACATTTTTTTTTTTTTTTTGGCATTTTTTGTTAGAGCCTCACCCAAGGCATATGGAGGTTCCCAGGCTAGGGGTCTTATCCAAGCTGTAGCCGCAGGTCTATGCCAGAGCCATAGCAATGCCACATCTGGGCCACGTCTGCAATCTACACCACAGCTCAAGGCAACGCTGGATCCTTAACCCACTGAGCGAGGCCAGGGATCGAACCCGCATCTTCATGGTTCCTAGCGGATTTGTTTCCACTGTGCCAAGATGGGAACTCCTGAATTAAGTACATTGATCATAAATTACAGTTTTGTGTTTTAGTGTGTCAGATTTGTTACCACTGAGCCACAACGGGAACTCCCCATGCCACTTTCTAATCAACTCTTCCTCCACCCCCACCTGAGAGGGCAACTGTTTTAACTTCTGTCACGATCAGTTGGTTTTGTCTGTTCTTAAACCTCATATAATGACTCATGTGATATGCACATTTGGGTCTGGTGGGAGAAATCTTTTGGTGCATTTCACTGTAATGTCTGGTCTATGCCTCGCTTCTTAACCAGACAGTGCTCTCAGCACAGTTCCTGACATGAAGTACACATTGTCTGAATGTTACATGTTCCATCACATGTAACTGCACAATTTTGCTCACATGTCAAAAGTTTCCAGCCTCTTTGATCAAGTGCCATTAGAGTTAGGAAATAAATGATGAATCCAGGGAAACAGATCCTGCTGAAAACAGATGAACCAGGCCCAGAGGTGAATCATCATAATTTTGTAAAAGGGATATAAACTGCTCCTGAGGATTACTTTTTATGACGGGGTAAAAAGAAAAGGCATTTGTAAATGCTTAATTCATTTGACTTACAGGCCTACCCAGAAATGCAGATAAACCACCTGCTATTCAGCGTAATGTCACTAGATGGAGATCTTGAGTCAATCATGGCTTGTTGGCTTGCTTTACATCTCAGGTTTTCTTTATTGGAATCTGCTTTACTAAGGGTCTGAATACACGTTGAAGGCAAGTTACAATTTTGGCATTTCACATTTTTTGCTGAACTTTTTGGGGATGGTAATTTGGAGTAAAATGGATTTAGTTTTAAATGTATTAGCTTAATTAATTTCTCATCTGGGGTCCCAGGGAGGTGGAAAGCTCCCCTGATGTGTAGGCTGTGTGCTATTAATCTGGTGTTTATTTTTGGCAGAAGCTACCAGTGTTTATTCACATTGCCCCCACAGGGTGTGGCTGGTTGTGGAGACTGTCATTATACCTTAGAACTGATTAAAAGAGGAAATCCTCACTAGAAATTGCTCGTTGGCAGCCAAGAAGTGACCCCAACTGCTTTATTTCCATAGAGTAAGCAGTTTTGATCTCTTTATTTATCAAACCGTAGCAGTGACGGTTAAACTTTTTGTCCTTCTTTATTCTGAATGAAGTTCCAAAATGACTTTTATGTTTAATCACAATTTGACCTTACAGAGAAATCTGGAAGCATGAGGTTAAAACCTTTGCTTTCTTTGATTTGTCAAGGCAGTCATGCTGTTCAGGAATAAAATCCTCAGTTTGCCAAAAACAATGACTGAAACAGCTTGTCTTCCTGTGTAAGTTTTCGAGAAAACTCAGAAGCTGGACAGTTTTGCCTGTGACGTGTTGACCTTCCATCCAGGGACAATGTGGCCATTTAGCTTTGGCTGCTATCTGAAATGAGTTTGAGTGTCTCAGCTCATTTCATAAGAAACACAAATAAAGCCCACATAATAAAACATGCAATTTGGGATTAGAGCCAGTCTCTGTTCAGAAAGTGCCCAGAACTTACATTTCTAAAAACTAAATTCCTGTTCCATGTAGATAGGGACTCTTATACTTCCAGATGGGGATAGTTGAAGGGGAAGGAAGGAAGAAAAAGAGAAAAGAAAATTGTAAATTGTGAGGCATCCTGCTCAAGAGACACCCTGGTGACCCAGGCTGAAGGCCCTGCCACCCTGACACCCTACCTGCAAATGGCCTGAACCCACATGATTTAAAGACTCAGGCAGAGGCTGTCTCTGCTGCCCCATGTCCCAGTCTGCTTCTCAGCATCTTCAAAGCTGCACAGTAAAGAACGGTTCCGACTCTACTTCCTACTCCTCTTACCTGTCCAGGGAGGTAAAAGCCCACGGGCCCGAGGCATTGAGCTGAGTGTTGGCTCTGTCTGCTCTCTCTCTCTGGCCTGAGAAATAGCCTTCAGGGCCTGGTTGTGGCTAAGAAGGGGCTTTATCATGTGTGTCTAACTCTGAACCAATTTTCATAAGTAGAGGACCTTATCCAAGAATGTCTGGGATCTCAGACTCTGAATGATCATTTCATCAAAGGAGGCTATTTTGGTTTGCTTGTGTTTTTCCTTACAGTTCTTTTTCTTAAACAAAAGCAAACCCATGTTCATTAGAAGAATTCTAGTAAATGCACATAGTTAAGAGAAAAAAAAGATTTGTAATCCTGCCACCTACACAAAAACTCTGTTAATGCTTTTCTGTTTATCTTTCAATCAAAGGTCAGTGGATATAAGCATACGTAAAATTTTTACCAAAATATGAGTCATTTTGTACATATTCTTTTAATGCTATCATTTCTTTCTATATTATTAAGCATTTCTATATAACCTCATGTTTAACAGCTGCTTTGAATTCTATTATAAACAATTCCCTAATGTTGATGGAAGCTCCCCCTACCACCAATTTTATTGATGATACCAACAAAACTGTAATTTACACTCGAAAGTGATTCTTATTGTATGTTCTAATTTTTGAATATATTCAGTTTGAAGAACTTGACAACCGAGAGATTCCTTCCAGTATGAGAGGACTGTGCCTTTAACAGGAATAAGGAACATAATTCCACATTTATGAAGAATACAAAAGATTTCCTCCCAAATTAAAACATTCCCTGCATATATTTACCTGAACTGTACCTCTATACCCGAATACTCCCAAGCGCTGCACAATTTTCATGTAATGGAAAAGACTTTAATCTTTAAAGTTGATTCTTATGTGGGTAAATGGGAGAAAGATATGCTGGGTTACAAGATGCATGAAAAATGTTTTAAAGTCTTTATTGGGCTTGAAATGATGAGAGTTTACATAATTAATCATAAGGGGATGTTTTTAGTCACAGAAATGATCATTAGTACTGCACTAGAGTTAAGTAATCTTTATAGCAATATAAAAATGCCATTTCGCCCTTAGATCTTACCGAGATTTTGTCTCTCTTTTATGCTCTTTGGCATTACAACACTCAGTAATTGAATGCTACTTAATAATGAGGGTGGGTAATGAAACCATCTAAGCTAATGTGTCCATGGAAATTTCTGAAGCACAAACTCCAAATATCACCACAGTACATTGTGTTAGCCCAAAGCTAGGAAAAAGAGAAAATTAAGTGCTATCTTTGTGGTGTTTAAAAATTACCCCCACTTTAAAAATTAATAGCCTTTGTTCTTTTTCATCTCTCTCTCTTTTTTTTAATGATGTTTTAAGATGCATATTCTGTATTTCAGCCTTGGCTTTCATCAATTGCTTTGGTGGGAGCAGTCATAAATTTTAACTATCCTTCCTAAATTATAAGAATGTCTGTGGTGAGTTTTTTGATAAACAGATGGCTCCTATTTGATCTATTTTGACAGAGAGGCAGTAATAAAGACAATTAGTGATTTTCATCTGCTCGCATGAGGATATAGTTCATCTTAGTGGTTAACAGTGCAGCCTCTGGAATCAGGGACTTCGTTTGTTTCTGGGCCCTGCCATGTGCTAGCTGCGTGACCTTGGAGTGATCTGCTACCCTCCAGAGGGTGTTTCACCCGAAAAATGAGAATAAAAATATTGTGAGTTTAAATGAGGAAATGCCAGGTGTGCTTCATAGTGCCTGATACAAAAAAGTAGTTTAATAAATTGTTAACTATTGTTATTATGTATAACTGGGTCACCTTGCTATACAGTAGAAAATTGACAGAGTACTGTAAACCAGCTATAATGGAAAAAATAAAAATCATTATAAAATTAAAAAAAATGTTGGGTAACCACATTTGAATGTTTAATGGTATAAGAGTTCACTTTATTTTGCTTCCACAAAATTCCTGTGGGTAAGAGTAGTTGTGGATATTTCAGCCTATTTGGTCAGAATTAATTGTGTTGTCATCTAACTAAAATCCCCTGAGGACTTAGTTCAGAGATATTAACATTTATAGAAACAAAAGCACAAAACTGTGGCCCAAATGTTTTGACTTTGATCTGTTCAATGAAATGACCCTTCAATTGAGATACATGTCTTCTTATCACAAATGTCTTTTCTTAACGGCTTTTAGCAGATGTAATGTTGAAAATAGGAAAAGCTGCCTCACATAACATTTAATGAAGCACCTTTAAATTAAAAAAAAAAGCAAAGCAAGAATATCTCTTATGTCCTCAAAATGGAACTTAATTGGTTCCAAACATGAACAGTTGGATTTTGATCTGCTTCTATTAAAAAAAAAATCTTTGATTTTGACTATAAGACCTTGTTTAAAATTTAACTGAAGTAATTGATTTGTAAAATTTCAAAAGCAACTCTTTAATCTTTTACTAAACTATTAATAAGTTAATAACCTTATTTCATTGAATTTGCTCTTTTATTATGCTAGGTCCAGCTCCTTGAGTAAGTCCCTGTTCATTCAGAACTATACTTTTATTTTTTGAAACGTCAATCTTGCTATGTCAGAAAAGTGAATTTGTAGCATCTTTTCTAAGTTGCAGTTTCCCCCTAAAATTTACCGTTAAGTGGAAATGAGGTGGGGGAGGGCAGAGGAGGGTAACCATGAAAAGGTTTCTGAACCTCATATTCCCATGGGCTCCGAATTTTAGCAAATCTGTTTTTTAAGTAAGTGGATTCCAATTTTCTTTAATCTTTACTGGCAGTAGATACAATTGGATAGAAGATCATCAGATTTGTTTTTGTCTATACATTTCAAAAACAGTGTTCTTTTTGTGACTGTCACATAGGAAAGTATATAAATCATGTCTGCCTCGTAATAAATAGACTTCTCTCCTCAATTCTGTATGGGAAACAGTTTATACAAACTTTTTCTGTGTCTACACTTATCAAAATTTCCCCAGAGTTGGTCATATATCACTTAGCAAAATATCGACACCATCTGTTTTAAGCTGAAATGATGTCTCTTTACTTTAAGAAGGGAACGTTTTGGAAGTTGAGTTATATCTGTTCAGTACTTCTCAATTGTTAGAAGACTGATGTATGTAAATGCTCTATTGATGAAAAAAATGTAGACCAGTTGAGATCGGTAGGCTAACAGATTTAAAAGGAAAAACAAAAGCAGATGAAGCCTTAATCATTTATTTGATTCTCTCAAGGGTGGTGGATGTATAGGTCTGTGCATGGGAATAACCAAGGTTAGTAATTCATGTGACGTGCCTCTTTTAAAAACAGATAGACCCATGTAGTAGCTAAAGGTGGTTCCAGGTCCCCCGTCCTGTTATGGGATGGTTAAGAAAGATTCCTGAGCATATATTTTATCATTTGATTCTAGATTTTTAAAAAAAGTCTGTATACTTTATAAAGCTCAAGCCTTTGGATATCAGACCTTCCAAGAATTCATGACGTTTTTAGATAGTGACTTGTGACCCAGGGGAAGATGAGAGGGTGAGATGTATTTGTGTATGATCTAACTCCACAAAAATGTAAGGTATATGATAGCAAGTCACTGTGTGTTTTATTCACTATTGTATTCTTAGTGCCTAGAAGAGAATCAGGCACCTAGTAGGGTCTTAATATTTGTGGAATGATGATATCAAATGAAAAAACAGCAGGGAAAGAATGTGGTCAGAGAAGAAGGAGGTACAGCAGCAGAGCAGCAATGCTGATTTTCAACCATAGCAGGCAAGGAAGTCCCAGTTTCCTGCTCTGAAAGCTTGGATGTGGGCGTGAGTGATGGTGCCAAGTAGCAACCATGCAGAGTGTCATCTAATCGTCTGGTTTCCTTCGTTAGTCACCCAGCTTGGAGTGTCTGGCTGTTCCCAGCTTCTCTGCTTCTCTTCCCTGGGGGCTTCTTCCTCTCCCAGCTGTCCTTTGCCTATGTTGACATGAAGCCTGGGCTTTCGGGGTGTTGAGCAGAATGGTGACAGGGTTGGGAATTCGGGCGTGGGCTTCAGATACACCTGGGCCCCGGTCCAGGGGCTGCCATCGCCATGTATCTGATCCTGGGCAAGCCACTTCTTCTGGTTCAGCCTCATTTTCCTTGTTGGTGTATTTGGATTGATAATAATTATGCCTGTCTAGTTAGGTTGCTGAAAGATGAGTGAGAAGATGCCTGATGTGAGTAACAAATCATAAAGACCCTGTGTGGGTGGCTCAGTGCTTTCAAGAAGTGGAGTTTTATGGGATGGTGCATGTGAAATGCTTAGCACAGGTCTGGCTCGGGAGAAGCCTTCAACGATATGTGAGCTGCTTTTTCCATGTGTGTCTTTTCTTAACACTGATCCCAGTGTCGAGAAATAGGACACGAATAAGGAATAAATGTGGGAAGACCATGACCCTGACAAAGGGTTTGGAGTAAGGGTGTCCTGTGTCTAGCCCTTGTTCTCCAGGAACTGAGCTAAGTCAGGCAGGTGTAACTGCTGACATTGATGTGGTCTGTGTGCAATGAACCTTTTCCAACCTGGGCATTAAAATTCTCTTGTGACATTATTGTAGTCATTTTAGTTTTGCTATTGCAGAACATGTTTCTTCCCAAATTGTGTTTTTTCTTTCAAGTTGGTTTTAAAAAGCTTCAGTAGGAGTTCGCATTATGGAGCAGCAGAAACAAACCCGACTAGCATCCATGAGGACGCAGGTTCCATCCCGGGCCTCTCTCAGTGGGTAGGCGACCTGGTGTTGCCATGAGCTGTGGTGTAGGTCGCAGACGTGGCTTGGATCTTGGCGTTGCTGTGGCTGTGCTGTGGCGTAGGCCGGCAGCTGTAGCTCTGATTCAACCCCTAGCCTGGGAACTTTCATATGCTGCAGGTACAGCTCTTAAAAAAAAAAAAAAATAATAAAAAAGCTCCAGTAGCATTTGCCTTGATGTAATAGGCTTGGCTTTTGTTAGAGTGATGCTTAGTAGGTGGTTTATATCTCCATGTTATGAAAATATGCTGCTGTGAAGAGGACTGTGGGGTCTCTTGCGGTCTTGTGGTTTAGGTGGTTGACTTCACCACATATGTGGCGAAGCGTAGAAAGAACCAATTTGACAGGGGTTTCCCACTTAACTCTTACTAATCAATTTGAAGAAAAACAGAGTTCCTTATTGAAATAACTAAGCATAAACATAGGCCAGGAGCTCCTGCTGAAGTGCAACAGGGATCCACAGTGTCTTGGGAGCACTTGAGCACAGGTTCGATCCCCATCCAGACACGGTGGGTTAAGGATCTGGCATTGCTGCTGCTGCGGCTTAGTTCATGGCTGTGGCTTGGATCTGATCCCTGGCCCAGGAGCTCTGTATGCTGCAGGGCCGCCAAAAAACCCCCATAGGCCAAGGCAACTAATTTTCCTGTATAGAATATGCAAGTAGAACAAAGTAATAAACAAAATAATCAGCTAATTACAGTTGGATTCTGTGATCATTTACTTTCAATTGTTAGGAATACTAATTATTGCCTTGCTTCCCTTTATAATTTGAAACAAAGGTGGAAACATTCCCATCAGGCAGTTCCTTTTCCTATAGCTTCACTGTCACCTCCTGCCTCTTCCTAGATACCGACTCCTTGACTTTTGGAGCAAAATAGTCACATCTTTCTTGAAAGCTGATGCTCTCTCCTGTCTCTTTGCCTTCCCACCTTTTCATATACTGTTCCCTCAGTCAGGAAAGCTCTTCCTTAGACATCACTGATACTGAGATTTGGTCTTTCTCCTGTAAGGGATTCTATCAGGCAGAGAACCCTTTAATAAAGTTTTTTTTTTTTTTTGTGGTTTCTGATTCATCACATTGCCATTTTAATTATGTGTTTACACATCTATCTGCCCACCCAGCAGATGACTTTTGCAGGGACCAGGCCATGGAGTTGTGTTCACCTTTCTGTTTGTTTTTGTAAAATCAAAGCTTTACTAAGATAGAAATTCACATACCATATGACTCATTCATTTATTTATGTGTATGATTCAATGGTTTTGAACATATTCACAGAATTGCATAACCATCACCACAATCAATTTTGGAACATTTTCATCACTCCGGAAAGAAACCCTCTACGCATTGGCAGTCACCCTCTTTCACTCCTCAATTGTCCCCAAGGAGCTATAATCTATTCTCTGTCTCTATAGATTTGCCTATTCTGGATATTTTATATAAACATTGTTTGCTTTTAAACTACACCACACATAATTAGAAGCAAAGAAATTTCATTAAGTACCATACTCAAAAATGCATCTCTAAATATTTTTCCTTAACACAGGAGAAAAGTCTACTGGAATAAGAGCTGTACAGTTTTAATTATGGAATAATGCACACACTAGAACATCACAGATTAAGCTTAACAAAGAACATTTTACCTGCTGTTTTAGTGAATCAGTAACAACATATCAGGAAGCAAAGTTACTTGGCTCCCTTTATATATTTTAGGGACACAGTTCAGTTCAATTTGGATAAAATTCTGTTGGAAAAAAAGCTGCCTCTTGGCATTATGTGCAAGTCACTTGCCTTCTCTTGTCATAACTGAATGCTGACATAAATCTTTTTTTAATAAAATGAACTATTAAAATTATTTCTTTCCTGAATGATGGCTGAAACAGATGTATTTTAATCTACAGGGCATAGAAAATGAAATTTACATGTCACTGGGGTCTCTCTGCTTAATAAATGTTTTAAATAGAAGGAAAGCACCAAGCTAAATAAATATGAGATATGCTGCTTTACACTGGATTATAAAAGTGAAATTACAGGTCTTTTTCTCTACCAAAGAATGGATTTATAAGGAGAAGATATTTTACACTGTCAAATATCAGTCTTTCAGAATATCACAAAAATACTGCTTTGCTGTTCTTCTTTAAAAAAAAAACAAACCCTGCAATATGCAGTACGAAATATTGCCTTTTCATTTCTAGCTTGATGGGTGAGGCTGGTATTTAAGTACCAACCTGACTGTATTCACTACTAGTGTAACATTTGCTCTGTTTTCATGTACTAGTGAACTAAAATAAGGAGTTCCACTCATAGTCTCACTCTAAAATCTTACAAAGGTTTTTTTCGTTTGCAAAATATATATCTAAATTTTGTTTATTGCTTTCAGAAAATGTCCATGATTTAAAAAAATGAGGAAATTAGAACTGCCCTTTAAAAGGCTTGACAGACAATTTTTTTTTTCCTCTTCTTAAGAAAACTTTTCCTGTGTGCTTTGAACTGTTGCCAAACTAGATAAAGGTAAAAACGGCTGACTTTTCCTAAATTGCTTGCATGGAAAACCTTCACATAACTTTCATGGACAGGCAGTCTAAACATGCAGGGCCATGAATCCATCTTCCCTACCTCGTCCCCCTCCCACCCCTTCTTGAGAAGTAACCCTGGTGGAGTCAACCTTGGAAAAATAAAATGGTAGCTCAGATGACCTGAATTGCACCCCAAATACCACAATGCCTTGAAAGTAACTCTTTTCATTGTAGTCAGTAGGCTGCAAATACAGGGATTCTATTCCAAATTCACCTCTCTATAGTTAAAACTTGTGGTAAAAGTCATTTTTAAAAAAGTGATTATAGGAAGGGCTCAGGTGTTACCCTTGTCTGATGAAAATGGGTTGTGAGTCTCCCTCCCCCTTTAAATCGCAACAAGACAGGCTTTGATATGATGCACAGATTTATTTTTTAACAACAAACAGAGTTTTAGAATTATAATTTAGAGTGTATTGGATGTATCACCAAAAGACAGGGTGGTTGGGCAATTGTAAGGGAGTATTGTATTGTTGCTAGTCTGAGTAAATCTGAATCTTTTCAAGCTTTGGTTGAGTGGGTTAATTCCAGGACATGAATTACATGTACAATTTGAATTACATTGCAAATGCTGAACTTCCTTCACTTTAGCAAAGTGCTTTCTTTTCCCCTTCTCAGACTTATGAATTGCAGCTATTTTGATGTTTTTCAAATGTTGCAATATTTCAGTTAGCTGTAAAAAATAGCAGTTCCAACTAGAAATGTTGGAAAAGATTTTTTCCCCTTTGTCTCTTTGTTTACTAATTTCTCTTTTTTTGGGGGGGAGAGGGCTTGCCTCTATTTTGTGAAATCTCCACTTTTAATATGGATTTAAGCCTTTAAAATTGTAGCAGCCCTTGAACCGTGCCAGGCTGTATAGCATTAACCCTTCAGTCCTGCGCTAAATATTTTATAAAAAAGACTGCCATAAACATTCAGAACAGCCTGGGCTTCAAATGGAGGCACAAATGACCAGGCAGGAAATTAATATAGGATACAAATTGGGATTTCCCATGCATGAATAAGCATTGATAAATACAGTCTCTTAGAAACTCTGTAAATCCTCACTACGACACTGATTTTATGGACGAAGAACAAAGAGGTTAAGTGGATTGTTTAGAGCTTGAATCCTCATCTCCTAGCTTGAGTCTACCATAGTCTTCTGTGCTGAGGATGCAAAAGTCCTGCAAAGAACAAACGGGCATGGGGTGGGAGCGGAGCCTCTGCTGTCATGCTGGAGAAAATATTAGGCATTTCCACAGTTGGGCGAGGTGGTGCACAAACTGCCTGGTAATTATTAAAGAACATAGCAATTTATTTGTAGCATAGAGTCTAAGATCAAGCTACTCAGGCATGACACTGTAGTTTTCTGACTGTGGAGGTATTTATCTCCCAGTCTTCACAAAAGAAGTCTGATTGAATAATTGTTGTCAGAAGACAGGAAAATACAGGTTAATATTGGGAGTTCAAAAGCTTGACAGATTTTTAAAGAGAACCTACTAAACGGGGTACTAACACTGTAGAAAATTGCAATAATCAAGGGCTTTCAGCAAAGAACTAACTGGAAGTGAGTAACCAATCTAGAACATTGTATGCTGTGGTTACAGTGCCTTGGCCGGGGGTGGGGACTTAGTTCTTAACCTGCCTGCACTTCCCATCCATTACAGCATCTCCCTGCATGGGACCTGGGTTGTGTACTGTCTCACACATTGAATGCCAAAAAGGATCCTAGGAGACCTTGCAGCAAACACAGGACTCCCCATCAATTGTCACACAAGAGATTATCACTCCAAATGACACGACGGTAGATTTTTTTCTGGCTTGCATATTGCCTTTATTTCATCTCTCTTATTTTTGCAATACTACAATTTAGGACAGATTTATCCAATCAAAACTTATGCAACTAATGAGGCATTTTGTTGCACCACTGAATATTTATAGGAGACTCTAGCTGAATTTGAAAATAGTGAAATACAGTCATCGCTCCAGATCCCCTCCCCAATTTCTCTGATGCTTAAATTCCTTAAATAAAAATGGCATATGATTGGCGTATAACCTATACACATCCTCCTGTATAGTTTGTCATCTCTGGATTACTTATAATACCTAATGCAGTGTAAATGCTATAGAAATAATTACCAATGTGTGCCAAATTCAGGTTTTGCTCTATGGAACTTTCTGAAATATTTTCCTGAATATTATTGTTCTTTTGTTGACTCCTTGGGTGCTGAAGCTGTGGATACTGAAGGCCAATTGTATATTATTTTTAGCTTTCAGAAATAGTTAAAGAAAACATTATACTTTCTTCCAAAATTAGAAAGCCTTGATGAAACGTGTAATAGAAACAACTGTGGTTCCAGATTAGGGAGGGGGGAATCACTGAATTTCATTAAAAATCATTTCATGTTTCCCTTCCCAAAGCTGTATTTTATAAGAAATTCTCTTTTTGGCTCAGTGGGTTAAGGATCCGGCATTGTCTCTGCAGCAGCTTAGTTCTGTTCCTGGGCTGGGAACTTCCACATGGTACAGGTACAAACCAAACCAAACCAAAACCAAAAAGCCATTAGGGACTTGTTCATTGTACCTAATCACATAAAAAATTCTCTTTTTATGGCTGAAATTTTTGTTCTTTGAATACGTTGTAAATGATAGCAAATATAGGGAGTTTCTGTCATGGCTCAGTGGGTTAAGAACCCAACCAATATCTATGAGGATGCGGGTTTGATCCCTGGCCTCGCTTAGTGAGTTCAGGATCTGGCGTTGCTGTGAGCTGTGATGTAGGTTGCAGACATGGCTAGGATCTTGTGTTGGCTGTGGTTGTGACATAGGCCAGCAGCTGTAGCTCCGATTCGACCCCTAGGCTGGGAACTTCCATATGCTGCAGGTGTGGCCCTAAAAAGAAAAAAAAATAATAATAGCAAATACAACTTCACCCATATTTATTTTACATTTTTATAGTTCTGTAACCTAGACTATCTCAGTGAATCATCAGTACAAGCAAAGTGAAAATTTTTCAACGGAAAAAAACTTCAGAAAGTTCCAAACATGTATCTGTCTCACTTATTAACTGTTGTCTAAATTTAGAGTCTTGACATTGATAGAAAATATGGTGACACTTGTTCCTCTTCTGTTTTCTTTCTATTTTAAGAGAAGAGCATTATGAGGATAGGAATGATGCAATAATCAGGCAGTAACTTTTGCAACAAAGTCAGGGGCTGTAAAATTTAACGTTCTCATAACAGCATTAACTTATCCGGGTTGTACATATAGTACATTAAGGAATCGCATTTTGCTGTCTTCTGTGTAATTGGAAATATTCTATATGTACAATTTGAGTGAGTTAATGTTTCTGGGAGAACCTTAACTTTTGCATTTCTTGACTTTTTTATGTTTGAATTTGTAGCTTTAACATTTGCATTAACATAGTTATTTGCATTTCATTACAGCCCAAGTTAGCCTATTCAAGGACTAAAGTCATAAGTGAGTGTTTACCTAAAGATCTGTTTAAATGAAAATACTCAACCTTTTTTGGGTTACATATTTATGGTTAGAAGATACGCTCATTTAGGGCTATGATTTTTTTGTGCGTGCTTGCTAACTTAAGTCTCAGAATTTCTGTGCATTGGTAAATACCTAAGAATTGAGTAACAGTTGAATAGATGAGTTAAGTGAACAATTGCTATTAAAATTTATCAGCAATATGGAAATGGGAAAGGAGGTAAAGTCCCAGCTTTCATGGAATTTACCGTCCAGTAGGTAAGATAGTAAGAAAAGAAAAGAAATACATAATCAAGATTATTTCAGAGTTCATTGCTGTAAATAAAATAAAACAGGGTGGAAGGGAACTATTTTATATTGAGTAGTCGGGGACAAGGTGGGTGTTTTCGATTTGATTATCAGGGAAGACTTCTCCCAAGAGATAACACTTAAGGCACAAAACCTATGTCCAATGACAAAACTAAAACAATTTAGTACTGAATTTGATGTCCTTTATTCAAAGGAAGACAGTCCACGGATTGGGAGAGTACAGTGCCTCCCATGCAGTGGAGCACTTTTCCGGAGGGATTTTGGACAAGGCTAAGTTTTATAGAGAATTATAGGAGGCAATGTGGAAACAGGACCTGATTGGTTAGGAGGTGTGGGATTTTCTTATAAGGCTGGCAGGTCCTGTCTTCTAGGGCCGAGTAAGCAAGCTAGAGCTAATGTGGAGGCTTGTGATTGGTGTTCAGTTTCCTGGACAGTGAGGCATTTCAAGTGCAGGCTGAATTGAGGTTTGTGATGTGGGTGGGGGCACTGAAGTGGCCTCCCTTTTGTAGGTTAAGATCTACGATTAATTTTTATTACCTGAGAGGTGGAAGAAGGTAGCCATATGACATGTAGAGGAAGACTTTTCTTAGAGCAAGTAAAGCCAGAATTGTGTTGAAAACCATAAACAGGGTCAGGGTCACAGGAGTTTAGTGAGTAGGAGGAAAATGTTGACAGGAGCCTGATCACATGATGCTGTATTCATTCATTCATTCATTCATCCAACTATTCATGCACTCATTTGTTCATTTGTCTTTTTAATAGACATATTTTTTGGAGACATTTAGGTTGATAGCAAATTATACGGGAATATTTCCCATACACTCTGACGCCACATATACACAGAGCCTCCCTCAATATCAGCATCTCCATGGCCCCCAGTGGTTCATTTGTTACAGTTGATGTACCTACACTGACATGTCATTATCACTTCAAGTCTGTAGTTTACTACACTGTACATTCTATAGGTTTTGAAAGTGTATATTGACAGGTATCTAACATTATAGTATCATACAAAATAGTTTCATTGCCTAAAAATCCTGTTTTGCTCATTGATTACTCCCTCCCCTGGCAACCACTGATCTTTTAACTGCCTCCATATTTTGCCTTTTCCAGAATGTCATAAAGTTGGAATCACACACTATGTAGGCTTTTCAGATCAGCCTCTTTCACTTAGCACTATGCATTTAAATTTCTTCCATGTCTTTTGACAGCTTGATAGCTCATTTCTTTTTGGTGCTGAATAATATTCCACTGTCTGGATGTACTACAGTTTATTCTATGATAATTTTTTTTTTCCATTCAGCCAAGTAGATGCCAGCTAGCGTGTTCGTCACTGAAGATATAATGATTAACTAAATAAATTTAGCCTATGGAACTCACTGTTTAGTGGGGAAGATAGATGTTAAGTAAATAATAAAAGGAATGAATGTAAACTTATAAGCAGATATGTTCTGTGAAGGATTTGGATATCTTTTGATAGGTATGTGTGCAGAAGGTGCCTTGGAGAACAAGAAGGATTTCCTGATCAAATGATGCTGACTTGGAGTGAGGTCTGAGGGATCAAGTGAAAAGGGAGGCAGTGAGGGAGAGGAGAGCATTGCTCATTTGAGGATCAGAGAGAAAGCCAGTGTGGCTGGAGCACAGCTCTCAATGGGCGGCTGAGGAGTGGCATGGCTCTGCTTGAATGGGGACTGTGAGCCAGGGAAGGTCACACTTTCATCCCAGAAGCAGCAGGAGGTCTTTGATAGGTTCCACGCAGAAGAGTGACGTGGGCAGATGAGCACTCAGGAGGAACAGAAGGCCGAGGAGGATACCAGTGAGGAGACTTTTCAGTAGTCCTCATAGCAGCCACTGCAACCTGGACAAGAAGTGGGGAGTGGAGGTGGAGAAGACAGACAGACGGGAGAGAGATTTTGGAGGTGAAGTTGACTGGCCTGACAGGCGAGGGAGTGGGAGAAATCAGAGTCTACTAGGGTTCTGCCTAGAGCAAGAAGCTGGGCCGAGACAGGGAGCACCAGAGGAGGAGCAGTCTTGACTGTAAAATAATTTAGTCACCTTTTCCCGTGATAAGGGAAAAAAATCATGTCACTGAGCTGCTACCAGGTTTATGCAGATTCTAGAATCAAAGAGGAGAAATCCATGTTCAAATTGTACAGAGAAAAGCTGCTTCCTGAGGATCATGCTTAATAGAGGGACTGTAAATACAGAATTAGATGTGGAATTCTTTTTCTTGTTTGGAAACTCAATAACTGAGCAAAAGTCAGACCCGTGTAAATTTTATTAGAGCCTTAGACTTGCTTTTAGGAGCAGTAAGATTTTGTGAGAATAGTATCATTTTCTCCTATAACTTTAAAAATAGATTACAGTCTATAATATAATAACACTTATGGAAAGCATAATATGA
Organism: Sus scrofa; assembly: GCF_054392235.1. Lineage (NCBI taxonomy): Eukaryota > Metazoa > Chordata > Mammalia > Artiodactyla > Suidae > Sus > Sus scrofa. Next base: position 32,519,326 of record NC_139386.1, on the reverse strand, counting down.
ATGTGGAATCATGTTATATTTATTTATTATTCATATGCATTATTTCCTATAATAAAAAAACCTTCTTTATTAAATAAATACTCATTATCTCTAGTGCTATGCTGGCGAATGTCCAATAACTGGCCCTCCAGGAAAGTAGGAACCTCCATTTGTGGCTTTTGCCAGTTTTCCTTTTCTGTGGTGCAGATTTTCCTATCATGGCTGATTCTGGCTACCAGGGTGATGCCACTGAAGATGAGGTTGTGAAGGGCTGTGCAGAGTCTTCTCCCAAGTCTGTGCATCAGCTCCCTTGTACCACTAACTCTTGCTTTTATTAATGAGGAACTTAGGCCTTGGAGAGTAAGAACTCACCTGAGTTCACAGAGAGTAAGAGACAGAGTAAGAATTTACACTCTGGCAGAGACCCTGAAGTTCCAGGATCTAATTGCTATGCTGTGGATACCAAGAGTTGAATCATAATGTTGAAATAATAATAAGATTTAATTAATCATTAACATAAACTCAGAACTCATTTAAGTCCAACTTCTTTTATTCAGGGGAGAAAACTGCTCCCCCCTCCAAATTTTATTGATTTGCTCAAGGTTAGAAGTGTGTTTATTAAAAAAGCTGGGGCTGTTACCCACTTCTTTGGCCACTGCCCTACAAGATGCTGTAGCTACTTGGTTTTTTGCAAATTTCCTTAGCAAAATATTTAAGTAATATATCTTTCATATAAAGACGAAACTATGGGGGCTCTTTTTCCTTCCACATGTTTGGAGTGAAAATCTCATCATCTGGCAGTGTAAATCAACAGCATCCCTCTGTTTGGAAGCAGTTAATGAATTGTACACAGAATTCCTAAAGAATGGTCATGATAATAACAGTCATAGCTGCCAACACTTCTTTAGTACATGTCAGTGTATTTTACACAAAGGCAACAAACTATGGAGATCTAAATGTGCTCCTACTCATACGTTTCCAGTGTGTGTGTGTTTGTGTGTGTATAACTATAAAGCAACAAAGCATTAGTTGCATGACTTATATAATTAGCTGCATAATTAGGAATTGAGTCATGTGTGGCGACTCCAAAGCTGGTCCGGTGCAATTCCAGCTCATTTTAGGGCCAAAGATATGACACAAATTGCCTTAATCTCAAGTTTAGCAGTTTAAAAGAGAAGGGGAGGATGAAAATAAGTCATAAATTGAACATAAGCATGGCAATAAAAATTGCAGAACTTCTGGTGAAATCTCAAAACACAATTTGGTCAAGTTATCAACCCTCTCTCAATCACAAAAAATAGTTACTCATTTCATAGAAGTGTTGTTAGGGAAGATTAACTGGTGATGGTAATGCTGTCTTCAACTGTCATTTCTAGGGAAATTCTGAATTTCAAGGAGACTCTAGTTAAAGATTGAAATTTTATTACTTATAAGATACAGTCTGAAAGACATTACTTATGTAATTTTTTGATCAAAAGTTTAAAAAAATCAAAACTAGTCTATATGTGGAGAAATGTTTTTATATGCTGAATAATTAATGAGAAAAGACTTGGTGATTTTATTGCTTATTAAAAGATTTTATTTTTTCATTCTGCTCTTCACCTCAATTTATGAGCTATTGACGATAAGCTTAAGAAATCATTCTAAGTGTTACATGTGAAAATTACTGTAAAGAGTGCCTTTCATTAAGGTGAATGCTTTATTACATTTCTTGGGTTTAAATTTGGCCCTTCTGTGTTTCCATAGCACAGCAGGTAGACATGATTTTAGAAAGGAAATAAGAACTGTGTTTTCAGAATGTGCCCAAGACAGATTGAGTCTATGGAAATATGATATCTAAATTAACATGAGATTGAGGAAATGTGCCAGATAAAATGAAGGTCTTACTGTATATGCTTGAGTGCTGTAGATATTCCTGGAGAGAATTCATGACCTTTTTTGGAGCTGGCACTTTAAGCCTGGGGACAAATAGTTGCATTTTTGACAGTCATGTGAAGATTACATTGGGGACAGCAGATGTGAGACCCTTTCTCTGTCAGAACTTAGAATTAAACCCACATCAAAAGCATTACGAGAAGTGTAAGATCAGTAGGACATACTCAGTGAAAAACTCTTAATGAGCAGATAGACTGCTGTATAGCCTCTGTGATGTGTGTCAACTTAGTCTTGACATAGCCAATTCCCAATTCTCTGTGCAAGATAGAATGAGGGTAACAAGGATAATTGAAACCCACAGATAATCTGTGGGTTCCATTTTAACCCTCAGTGGTAACTGACTGCCTTGCAAGCTTTTTAGGAGACCCAGGAAAGAGTGGTACCTCCTTTTTGTGATTTTGGTTCATCAGCATATCCTGAGCTCCTTGTGTTGGAAAACCATGAAATAAATAGACAGAAGAGGCTATAATCATTCAGGGGCCTTGCAGGAAACAGATGGTACATTCAGAAGGTGATTAACAAGAGTTTAATGAAGGGACCATTTTCAAAGGTGTGGGCAGGGTCAAGGGAAGCCAAACAGGAAACACCCTGGGGTTAGCAATGACCAGGAGCTGCTCGCACCTCTTAGGGTGCAGGAGCAAGAGGACAGAGTTATGAGTAGAACCTAGAAAAACTGACTATAGGAGATATGCTTGGCAGGAGTGGTGTCTGGTCTTCCCTACGGAAGGCAGCCACTGGCAAGCAAAGCTTCACACAGCAAGAGTCACGGCAGTAAACCCCAAGCCCCTCTGTCCTCTATCCCTCTGATCCCTGGCCAGTGCCTCCCACTGGCCAGACTCATCTGGAAGCCAGAAAGAAAGGAAGGCAGTTGTGGTCTACAGATGTGAGGGTCTTGGGGCATGGAGCAGGCTGGAGAAGAGTGAAGAGTGAATCTGGAGGGAGAACAGAGAAGAGCTGGCCCAGAGGGGTGAGGAAACTAATCACGGGTAGGTCAATTAGTCATGGTTCCCAGCCTCTGTATTTGAATGCAAGACCACGTATTTTAGAAGAGACATTTTTTAGGAAGCCAATGAAGACAGACGGTAAAAGAAAACATTCTGTAGGAGATGGCCATCTTCACTACATGACACCTCGTATTGGAAATCCAGTCTTTCATTCTTGTTTGGGAGAGAGAGGTAATAAGGTGAGAGTTAAGGTTTATTTGGCTGTTTAAGTTTGAGGGCTGGGTAGAAAACCTTAGCTGTGATTATATTCCTTTATCAACAGGGAGCCCTGGGGGCTTCCTTCATGAAATCTGAAAGCATGAGCATTCCAAAGGCCAATTTGAAGAGCAAAAGTTTCTGGGGTCTTTTCTGAAATTCAGACCCAGAGTAAGCAGCCACACCCCTGAGTTTCAGTGGCTTCTGTATTCACTCCTATATTTCAGTGTGAGAGAGACAGTGTTACTTATATGATTAAGTATGAGCTGTTAACAATTCAGTTTCTTGCGGTAACTGGATCTCTAAGAAAGAAATTAAAATGAGCTTTTCTTAGAGATTCAGTTACTGCAAGAAACTGAATTGTAATACCTGAAAGTATTACAAAAGTGTTACAAAGTATTCTGGCTTAACTATTTTATATGGTTATGGATTCAACAATATGGAAGACCCTGTATTAATTCAGCCTTCTCTATCTCTCTCTTATCTTGGTGGCAAAGATGTTCTTCTAGGGGGTTTCTGGGGGTCATATGAAAATATAGGAGAACATGAGTACCTGTTTCCCCCCGTTCCTGTCCACATCCTACGGTAGGCTTTGCCCTGTTCCATCCCCATGCCCAATCCTACCAGCATTGGGAACATTTTAACATTTTGGCTCAATATATGTTGGAGGCTAGAATAAGTTTCACTGACATTATCTCTAAATCTAGTGTCCGGGTGAGCCCTAAGTGCCCAGAGCTTCCACTGACCCCAATGGTGGAGTTTCAACTCCAGTGGCAAGTCAGGTTTAGAACTGGTAAATCCTCACGGGCTTGCCCTAAACTTCAACTTGCTTGACCAAGAAATTGGCACTTGCCCTAGCCCTTGCCAGGGTCTCTCTCTTGCTCAGGGTCTGGACTGTGACCCCATCATCTTTCATGCTGATTTTCTGGGCTTCTGCTGCTGAGCTCTGCCCATCATCCTGGGTTTCAGACAAGAAACTTGCCCCCTTTTCTCCACTTTCCTACTTCTGTCTCCAATCCTGCCATGTTGTTTCAGCTTACGGGGGACTGGGCTTCTGTCTCCAAGGGGGGAAGTTGGCTCCCTACTGGGATGGATGTTCGTGGAGAGACTGAGCAGAGTCACTTCCCAGTTGTGAGGCTTTCTGCCACCTGGCCTCTTAGATTTGTTCCTTACTTAGTGGGTTAGATGTTTTATACTGGCACCTGCCTCCACAAAGTGAATTTGGTAACGCCCTGCTACCCCTGCTGAGGTCAATCCCACCTGAGGGTCAGTGATAATATCTTCCCATCCTGTCTGGTCCCATATCTTCCCACTATTGTCCCAGCTTGTTGAAGTCCCCACTCATTTATGGAGGCGAACCCACCTAGCAGGTGACAGATTGCCTCAGATAAATGTATCCCTATTTCGAATAATTTATTATATTCCAGCAAGATATGATATTGCAATGTTAATCTATCAAATAAGAGACACACCAGAGGGCTAGGACTTTATTATTTGCTCTGAAAATGTCATGTAAGTTTAGGAAACTTTAACTCCTCTTTGGTTATTTCATTAGGAGAAAGTAATCTCATTTAACTGGCACTTTTACATCTACATTTATGCTTTTAAAACAGTGAAGTGAGTGTTCTACAGCTATGTAAAGAAACACATTATCAAAGCATTAGGAAATGATTAAACTGACATTTTCTTAAGAAAACGAAAGGAGCAGGAAAAAGCCATTCTAAAAGGACTGAGTGCTACATACTCCAGATATTATCTTCAGTGCTTACTCAGGGATCTTTAAAAGAAGCTTATTACCAAGTACCCTAAGAAGACAAGTGTGGATGTGTACAGATCAGAGGAATGCAAGTTAATGCACCTGCCAGATTTTACTATCGTACAAAGTGTGTCAATCAGCACTCAGACCTTGCATTTAAAACTGTGTTCTTTCAGGTTTCCTCTGTGCTGTATCATTCATAACTTGATCCTCCAAGTCAGTAACCTTTCTGTGTTTCCAATTGTCATAAATGCATCACACATGTGTGCATGCGCACACACAGGGTTATTGAGGTTATTAATGCATTTTTTGGACACACAAAAATATTTTGAAAGAAGAAAAAGTTAAAATCTTCACAATACTAATTCTGGTTTTTTTTTTTTTTTTTTTTTTTTTTGGTTTGTTTGTTTTTTTGCTTTTTAGGGTTGCGCTTGTGGCATATGGAAGATCCCAGGCTAGGGATTGAATTAGAGCTGCAGCTTCTGGCCTAGCCACAGCCACAGCAATGTGGGATCCGAGCTGTGTCTGTGAGTTACACCATAGGTCACAGCAAGGCCAGATCCTTTAACCTACTGAGCGAGGCCAAGGATTGAACCCTCATCCTCATGGATACTGGTCAAGTTTGTTACCACTGACCTATAAAGGGAACTCCCCTTAAAAGGCTCTTATTCAGCTAGAGTTTATTAAACATTTTCTGTACACTGGGCACCAATTTTCATGCTTTTACCCATGCTATCTTGTGTTATCAGCATGCAGAGTTCCAGGATTTAGATCCAAATTGGCTGGAAATCATAGTCTTCTATGACAGAAGAAAAGATAGGTGCCAATCTGACTTTATTAGGACAGCGTTTCTAGCAGTAAGGCCAGCCCCAAAAGATAGAAAGGAACAAGATGTCAGATGATGGTTGTGAATAGTTTTGCCTCTTTTCTAAGGATTTTTTTTTTGCCTCTTGCAAGGATTCTAGAAAACGATGCCAGAGACTTGCTTTTGCAACATGCGTGGCAGTGGGTGGTAGCATGAACAAGATTGGCAGGTGTTCATTATATGTTGATATAAACACCTCTCAAAATTTGTCTAGTGACTTTTTTTTTTTATCTTTTGTCTTTTTAGGGCCACACCCACAGCATATGGAGGTTCTCAGGGGTTGAATCAGGGCTGTAGCTGCCAGCCTACACCACGGCCACAGCAACACGGGATCCGAGCCGCATGCCTACACCACAGATCATGTTAATGCCGGATCCTTAACCCACTGAGCAAGGCCAGGGATCGAATCCAAGTCCTCATGGATACCAGTTGGGTTTGTTAGCCTCTGAGCCACGATGGGAACTCCTCCCCTGACTTCTTGACAGCAGTTGATGAAGTTGACCACACGCTCCTTTCCCAAATGTTGTGTTTCCTTGGTTTCCCAACACCCTACCTGACAAATTTCCCCTGCCCTTTCTGGACATTCCTTCTCAAGGAAGTCTTCTCTTGCAGTCTTCTCGTCCTCTTTCCTTTCTTTGAATGTTGTTGTTCCTGAGGATTCTGCCTGCAGAACCCTTCTCACTTTGCACATTCTCCCTGGGAGATCTTCTTTATTTCTTGGCCTCTAAGACACCAGATTTCTTCCTGAGGGTCAGACCTATACAGTCTGCATTTGTATGACCTTCTTTGGCTAGATAGTCCATAAATACTGCAGGCTCAGCATTCATAACAGAGCTCATTTCCTCCTTACCTTCCCCACTCCCATCTAGCCAACCCACTTTGGTATTCATTGTCTTAGGTAAAGCCACCACCATTTATTCAGGGACCTTACCCATCCTGGACATCATTTTTGACCTTTCCCCCCTTCTCGCCCTGCACATTCTCTAATCTGGTGTCAACCACCAAGTCCAGTTATAGGCTAACCTATAATACCTTTTATATACCACTTCTCACCATCTCCACTGCCATGACCCATACTCTCAGTCTACTTAGGAAAACCCTATAAAGTAAATAGGTTAGATAAAGCAAAATTGGAAAACTTAAGAGAACAGTAGATTGGAAATTGTTCTGTCTCTAGACATAAAGACATTTCAGGTAAAGGTGGGATAGCAACAGGTGGGTAGGTGGTATAGTGGAGTCGGTGAAATCTTGTAGCCTCTTCTAAGATCTGTACAGGGAGATTATCATGTGATAATTAAGGCAAGTCCGGGGGCCAAATCCAGGTCCTGTTTCTTTATAACTGTGAATTGTGCACATAGTCTGATCACGCCATAATTCTGCCTGAAGGGAGCAGAGCTCATTGGCTTTTATTCTGTCTTCTTATGCTCATGCTGGGTTAGCATCTTTAGTGGTCTAGTTTCTCAGAGACAGACCCTGAGCTGAGGATTTGTGTGCAAGTAATGGGCTGAAGAAGTGCTCCCACAGGAAACTGGCAGAGAAATGGTGGCGGTAGGACAGGGAAGGGAAAAGAGCCCTTTGAGGAGGTGATTTCTGACAAAGTCTCTGGGTGGGTGACTTGCCCAGTGCCACAGAGACATTCTGGATTGTCCAGTCCGCTGGAAGAAAGCTGGGCTGTCTTACTGTTGCCCTAGTCATTCACGGCCTAGAGACCATCCAGGACCCAGCCTCAGTGCTGGTGGGCAAATCAGCTCCAGAAGCCCAAGTAGAGTCCTCTGAAAAAGCATGGCGGATGTGGACCTTGGAAACAGAAGTCATTGAAGTCAGGGCAGTGCTCACAGGAACAGAGACACTATGGAAAGGGATGCGAATCTTTTGGCGATGCTAACGGGATTTCATCCAGTCAGACATCTTTCAATATTCCTGGCCTTTTCAGTATTGATAGTTTTGATTAAAATTGAAACTGTCACCTGTATTGAATGCAGAAAACATGACTGTGATAATTGTCAGTTGCTGTTTTGAGAGACCACACTTGTTTGTCCTATCTTTGGAGGGTGTATGGTTAGGGCTAGTTCTTCCCTTTGGTTGGAATAGCCAGCCCACCCTCAGAATAAGTAACCTGTGCTTCCACAAGAAGACCAGAGAAGACCACCGAAGCCTTGTTCATTTTTTGAGGCAAAACGTGAATTTCAGTAGTAATCTGCAGATGCTGTCTCACCTGCACTACTTAACCCCAAAGGAATTGCTTTTGGGGACTGTAGAAGAGGGGAGACTATACTAGGAAACCAAGTAATGTCCCCATGGTCACGTGTGGAGATTCGTCTGACTCCTGTCCTGAATAAAGAGACCTGGGACAGTGTGTGGCCTCAGTCATAAGAATCTTGACCAGTAGTCTGTTCTAAGGGAAAAAGAATGTGAAATAGAAAAAGCAGTGTGCAAAGAATCTGGAGACCTGGCTCTGCTCTGATTCTTCTCACTAGTTGCTGTGTGATCTTGGCTGCGTGTAGCCTCAAGTTCTTCCTCTGTAAAGTGGGGGTAAGAATACCTATTTGCCTACTGCACAGGACTGATGTTCAGAGAAAAGAGATTGTATATATCAAAGCCTATTGAAATTAAGTGCTAATTAAATTGAGCGTGAAAGGGAGTATGGTGATTGTTTTCCTGGCCCTACCACTTACCACCTGTGTCATACCAATCAAATTAATTAATTCCTTTCTGCTTTCATTTCCTCATCTGTATAAAGAACACATAAAACGTAGGTACCTTAAAAATTTGTTTTAAGGTTCAATTTAGATAATCCATGTAAAATGCTTAGCATAGGCTAGCAAATAGGAAGCAGCCTATGAACACCCACTATTTTTATTTTCCATAACGTGGTGGCCTTAAAGCATTTACTGTTAAGCATCATCACTTTATAACATCAATGTATTGTACCTGAATTTAATGGCTTTATTTTCGAGTATTTCATAATGTAGTGAGGAACTTTATATTGTTGATTTATCAGTAATGCCTCTTCTTAGCCACTATCTTTTGCAATTCATACATCCCAGTCCTTTTATTTTTATTTTTATTTTTTAGCTGCCACTCGGCATATGGAATTCCTGGGCCAGGGGTCAGATCCGAGCCACAGTTGTGACCTACGCCACAGTTGCGACCTACGCCACAGTTGCAGCAACACTGGATCCTTTAACCCACTGTGTGGGGCCAGGGATCGAACCTGCGTCCTAGCGCTGCAGAGATTCCACTGATCCCATTGTGCCACAGTGGGAACTCTGTCCCAGTTCTTTCAGATTGTTCTCATACCGTGGATGCTATAATGAACCACCTCTAGTTGAATCTGAAAAATAAAAGGAATAAATAAATAAAATAGAGTAAAAGACAAAATAGCAAAGGTATGTATGATATTTTAGACAAGATTTTCTTGTGTTTGTTCAAAGATGGTTTTGCTTCTTAACTCCCAGTACTCTTTGTATGATGCCTTTTTAGGAAGGAATAGTCCAGTTAAACTAGATCAAGGGTCAGAAGACACAGGCACTGTCTCTGTTGCTTCCCTGTGTGTCTTTGGGTGAATTATTCCACCTGGGAATCCTGAGTTTCCTCCTCTGAAATAGGCCCTTTGCAGGACTGTCGTGAGGATAAAATGAGAGCCTGTATGTCAAGAACTTGCCATGTAGCCGCCACATGGTAGATCCACATACTAGTAGAGAAATAGAGTAGATCTGCAGAAATTGTCATTTCCTTCCTTTCTCTTCTCTTTTCATACTTCTTTGACCCATCTTCCTAATTTGTGGGATGTATATTTTTATTCTTTTTTTTTTTTTTTTTTTTTGGTCTTTTCAGGGCACATCTGTGGCACATGGAGGTTCCAGGTTAAGGGTTGAATCAGAGCTGTAGCTGCTGGCCTACACCACAGCCACAGCAATGCCAGATCCAGGCCATGTCTGCAACCTACAACCTACACCACAGCTCACTACAACAGTGGATCCTTAACCCACTGAGCAAGGATGAACCTGTATCCTCATGGATGCTGGTCAGATTCATTTCTGCTGAGCCACAATGGGAACTCCTGTATATTTTTATTCTTATCTAGCATCTCTTTGAGATTCTTTTAAGGCACCATTGAGATACAGCTTATGAGGGGACTAGACTCATCGTATAGGTATATTATTCACAGTGGTGGCTAGTGATTTGCTAATGCACTCAGAAACATTACTGAGTGTTGATTATGTTATAGGCACTGTGCTGAGTGTTGAGGATATACTGTTGACTAAGATAGACTTAGTCTTTCCTTTCAAGGAACTTTTAGAAGGAAAACACGTGTACGGAATCTTTCTTGGTACCTGTTTTAGGAAAGTAGAGCATTGGAGTTCCCATCGTGGCGCAGTGGTTAAGGAATCCGACGGGGAACCATGGGGTTGTGGTTTCGATCCCTGGCCTTGCTCAGCGGGTTGAGGATCCTGCATTGCCATGAGCTGTGGTGTAGGTTGCAGACGTGGCTCGGATCCCACGTTACTGTGGCTCTGGTGTAGGCCGGTGGCTACAGCTCCGATTTGACCCCTAGCCTGGGAACCTCCATATGCCATGGGAAGCGACCCTTGAAAAGGCAAAAAGACAAAAAGAAAAAAAAAAAAAAAGAAGAAAATAGAGTGTTAAAATCTCTATTGGTAATTAAACCTGCTGCTTTTGTTTAATTCAGCATTTCTCGTCATTATTTGATTGTAGAATAGCCTCCCTTGTGGTTGTGTTTTGCATTTCATGCAAACCACTAAGATATGGTGGAACACAGCCTGGAAAACCCCACTGAAGCCTGCAGGATTTCCTCTCCCCTGAGGCCTGGTATCTATTCCCCCAGTGTGCTGTATTTGCATAAATCATATTATGTAGGTGGCTGCCTGCTTTGCCCATGGTCAAGGCCAGCCCTAGATAGGGTACAACCCTGAAGTGAACAAAACAGGAGTCACTCCTGGGCAGAGAACACAAACTTTGTCAGAAAATAAATTACTGGAAACATTTTTATTAAAGAAGAGGAGTCGTTTCGAGGGTGTGATAGCTTCCCTTAAAGCTTCTGCAGTTAATCATTCCTTGTTTGAGGTTTGGACTTTCTTCCCTTTGATGTAATTAGCCATTAGGCTTTCTCAAGTACATTTTTCATGTCAAGGAGACAATGGTTTCAAAGGAGAGATAGGGTGGGGCTGAAAGGAAGGCCAAGTTAATGCGCAGAGCAACAAAAGACAGAGGAAAATATCAACAATCCTTATACCAGCCATTTGCTAACAGTGCATTGGAACACAATGCTATTTCACTTTAAATACAGAGGTGTTTTACACACTACTTTGTTGCATCATAAGGGTTTTCTGGAACTTTTTCCAGAACTGTGGGATGCGTGTGTTTGGGCATGGTATAGAACCTTTTCTCCTGTTTCAATCAGAGAAGTTTTCCTATTATGTTTTATTTGTTTGTGCTTCACAATAAGATGAAATTTGAAACAAATAATGACTACTAAACACATTTTAAAACCTCTGAAACAGGCGATTTTACTGAGTGAGACAGGATTGGTTAGCCACCTGTTGCCCCATTGCTACCCAAATTGACTTTGCTGTAGCAGAACAAATTTCCAAGTCAACTTATTCAAAGAAAGTGGTTTATTCATTTCATAAATATTTATTGAATATATACTACACACAGGCACTGTCTGGTTTTGTGTAAATGTATAAATACGTGTGCATGTGTGGGAATTGATGTGTGTGTTTGTGTGTGTGTGCATGTACATGTGTATTGACATGTACATACTATGTATATGTGTGCCTGTTTATGCGTGTGTGCACACATATGAATTCGAAGGAGGAACGTCAAAGCTGACACTAATCTGAATCCTACCTTTTAAAGAGCCTGGTCTAGTACAAGAAGCAAGGCATGCACACAAAAATGATAAGCGAAAGCCGAAAGTTATATGTGCCACGTAGTAGATAAAGATTAGTTCACATTCAAATCTTTAAAAAGGTCTTCACCCTAGAGGATGTCTTTGTCTTTGTTCTTTGTCTTAGAACTGTATAAAATATACAAAATTCATAGGTTAATACTGAAATCACCAGATTTCTGCCACTCCAGACTGATTATTTGATCTTCCAGTTCCATCCCTCTGGGCCTGTGTCCAGTCTCAGTGAATCTCATGAATTTGGTATGTGTCTTTGCAGCTCTTGCTTAATATTTTTCCAAAAACATATTTGTATCCACGTATACCGTTTTCTTCTGCTTTTCCAAATGTGTATATACAGAATTAAACTTTTTGCATCGCTTTCCATTCAATATTGTCGTCCTGAGATATATACATGTTGAGAGTGCCGAATCCTAACCATTAAACCACGAGGGAGAGTCTGGATGTTGAAATAAACAGATAGAGCATGAGTTCCTTACTTTATCACTGTGTTAGAATCCCTCGTTGGGACAATATCCTTTTATTTATTCCTTTCCCTAGTGATGGGTATTAAAGTTCTTTCCAGTTTTTCATAATGACAAACAATGCTGCAATTAACATTTTTGCATATGTGTTCTTTCAAGAGACTTTCTCAGGTGAGATTTCCTTTCAAGGTTAATAGAAATGAGGAATTACAGGGTGCACACTTTTACTAGGTCCTGCCAAATTGCTCTCCAGAGCAGCTCTGCCCATTTCTACTCCGAGCATCAACATATGAGAGTTCCTGTTTCTCCACAGCCAGGTCAGTGCATGGTGGGGTTGAACTTTTAGATTTCTACCAATTTGATGGTTTTTCATTTGCCATTCCTTGGTAACTAATTTGTTGGAACAACATATTGAAGATTTAGCGGCCATTTGAATTTCTTCTCTGAATTCTTTTTGTACCATTTCCTCACTTGCCTGTTAGATAATACTAATTATTTTGCTGTTAACATGTTTTGCAAATTGCTTCTTTCAGCAAGTTGTTATTTTTCTTTGAAGTCTATTTATATCTTTTGACATATACAATGTTTGAAGTTTTCTAATGAATTAAATTTAATTTTTATAGATGTGAAAATAGTGATTTATTTTATTTTTTTTACAAAGATGGTTGAGATTTTTTAGATCTCATTCAGTTTGGTATTTGATTGAAGAGGGCAACAGAATATGATGATTAAGATCTCAGGTTCTGAAGCCAGGGTGCCTAGATTCAGATCTCAAATTTGCCACTTACAGACTTTGTTGCCTTAGGCAAGTTATTTTTTGAGCCTTAGTTTTCTCAAATGTGAAATGGGAGTGATACAGATATTACCTTTTTAGGTGCTTTTGTCAGGTTAAATTAGGTGGTATATATAAAGCATTTAGAACAGTCCTAGAATATAGTAGTATTATGTGTGCCTGCTACTATTATTCATCTTCATGAGAATAAATACTATAACTTGAGTTTGAAAATATCTGTATCTAAGCTAAATTTTATTTCAGATAGAATAAATATATTTGTATATTGAAAGATAAATCTGGAGCACAATAACATATGCATTCAGAGGACTAAATGATATATGGCTAACTCTTACTTATGTTTATTTATGTCCATTCTTATACATATCACTTTGCTGTACAACAGAACTTGAAGAAACATTGTAAATCAACAACTATACTTCAATAATAAAAAAAAGTCTCTCTCTAAAAAAACCCAGTCATTCGTCATGGGGTGTTTCTTTGCAACTTTCCTCTACCCCCCACCCCAAACCATTACCCACATTCTTAGTATCTAACACAGTGCCTGGCATAACTAAACTCTCATTCAGATTCTGATGAATGAATGAATACATGAACAAATGATTTTCTTAGGTGTATGTTTAGCCTTACACCCCACTATTACCTGTCAGTATGTTCTCAGAATGAAAACTGCCTTAATATCAGCACAAACAAATCCAAGAGGATCAATCAGCTGCAAAATTATTATGCAAAGCATTTCTGAGCCAAATATAAATGACTTTTGGATTATCTGATATTATGTATTTTCTGCATCGCTTCCCCCTCCATCAGTGTGAATATTCAAAGATAGGTGTGCTAAGCAATCAAATGCCTGTTTCACCATCCGGGAGTCCAAGAAAGTGAAAACATTCCAAATTGTTTTAGAAAGGCCTCCTCCGTATTAATGCTGCTCAGTCCATTTGTGCTCTTGAGCCCATCACAGTGTAAGGCACTCAGAGGTTTTTTATTTTATTTTTTATTTAATTTAATTAATTGTTTATTTATTTTAGATGCATGATGCTTTAATTTTTTTGAAATGATTTAAATTTTTTCCATTATAGTTGGTTTACAGTATTTTGTCAATTTTCCACTGTACAACAAATTGACCCAGTCACAAATTGACACACACATATACATATGTGTGTATATATACATTCTTTTTTATCACATTATCATGCTCCATCACAAGCAACTAGATATAGTTCCCAGTGCTAAACAACAGGATCTCATTGCTTATCCATTCCAAAGGCAATAGTTTGCATCTATTAACAACACATTCCCGGTCCATCCCCTTCCCTCTTGGCAACCACAAGTCTGTTCTCAGAATCCATGAGTTTCTTTTCTGTGGAAAGGTTCATTTGTGCCATATATAAGATTCCAGATATAAGTAATATCATATGGTGTTTGTCTTTCTCTTTCTGACTTACTTCACTTAGTATGAGAGTCTCTAGTTTCACCCATGTTGCTGCAAATGGCTTTATTTTTTTTATGGCTGAGTAGTATTCCATTGTGTATATATACCACTTCTTCTTAATCCATTTATCTGTCAATGGACATTTAGGTTGTTTCCATGTCTTGGCTATTGTGAATAGTGCTGCAGTGAACATACAGGTGCATGTGTCTTTTTCAAGGAAAGTTTTATCTGGATATATACCCAAGAGTGGGATTGCTGGGTCATATGGTAGTTCTATATTGAGTTTTCTGAGGTACCTCCATACTGTTTTCCATAGTGGTTGCACCGATTTACATTTCCACTAACAGTAGAGGAAGGTTCCCTTTTCTCCACACCCTCTCCAGCATTTGTTCTTTGTGGACTTATTAATGATGGCCATTCTGACTGGTGTGAGGTGGTGTCTCATGGTAGTTTTGATTTGCGTTTCTCTAATAATCAGTGATGTTGAGGATTTTTTCATACTCAGAGGTTTTTTAATTGAGTTTATTGTGATGAAATTTACTGGTACCTGACTTTGGCAGGGTAAATGTTGTGCCATCCTTCATATTTCAAGTAACTCCCCATCCACCCACCCATGTATCCATCTCTTCTCCAGATATCTAGGGGATCCTGCTGTATGCATATTTGCATTGGGTGGTGCTGTAGAGGGTGCAGAGGATGATGTGTGGTATATGTTCCAAGAATCTGTAGAAGCTCACGATGCCCTTGGAAAGTGAATAGATTCTAGTATGAGATTTTCTACCTTCAAGTTGAAGCTCTCAGATTTACTATAATGCTTGTAGCAAATATTTAAAGTTCCCTAAATATCAATGAGGAAATGCATATAAATTGTGTGGAAAATAGAAAACTCTCTCAAGTTTAGTTTTTATTCCTACAACTGTGAATATCAAATGGTTAAAGAGGAATGTTCAACTTAACTGCAAGCCATGATTCTGAAAACATAGCAACTCTGACAGAGATATTTGTAAGAATTAGAAACCGTAGCCAAGGCAACCCTGACCGTGTTTCAGCTTCAGCCTCTGCAAAGGCATGTCTGTGCCATCATTTACAGTGAATATTTACTAAATGCCATTTGCTATTGGATAGGCTGTCTTCTAAGTACTTTTACAACTAGTAACTAGTGATTTTAGTACTTCCAGAAATAAAGTGCAGAGTGTTCTATTATCCCAAATTTACAGATGGAGAAATTGAACCAGAGTGAAGTTAACTATGGTGCCTCAGGTCACATGATAGAATTGATAAAGTCAGATTCAGATTCTGAAGTCTGGTTCCAGAGCCCAAACTCCATTTAACCTGTCCTTGCTTAAGCTAATGGGTGGAAGACTGTTGGACTCTGCTTGTGAGGCTAGGATTTGTATGTTTCTGGAAAGTATAGGGGCCCATGACACATAGAAGACATGGAAGCCACTTCTACGTTTCTCTCAAGCCGAAGAAGTAGGTCTTGGTTTCCCCCCCAAAATTTTCTTGACCTCTAAGTGATGGGAGTACATTCCTCTGATTTTGGGTCTAAAGTAGACAGTTCTTGTATTTATATAAGAAACATCTTTATATATTTATATATGGTGCAGTGGAAATGAATCCGATTAGGAACCATGAGGGTGTGGGTTCGATTCCTGGTCTTGCTCAGTAGGTTAAAGATCTGGCGTTGCCGTGAGCTGTGGTGTAGGTCGCAGACGCAGCTCGGATCTGGGGTTGCTGTGGCTGTGGAGCAGGCCAGCAGCAACAGCTCCAAAAAGACCCCTAGTCTGGGAAGCTCCATATGCCACGGGTGTAGCCCTAAAAAGGACAAAACACAAAAAACAAAACAATACAAAAAAAGATGTCAGCAAGATGGACCTGGTTTTGGCCGTGAATGAGTATACAGCATTATATGCCGTCACTGTACTTCAATTTGATCCAATTTTGGAGAATCAAAGGATTAGGTGAAAGTATTCAAAATCTTATATCTACCATCAAATTTATTACTATTATATTGTATACTGTAGATCAGTTCAAGTTCCCCTGAAACATATAAAGAATCTGTTCCAGATTAATTGGGTGTAGCAAGTACTGTGTAGTGAGTTTGACACAGCCTCTAAGCACATCCTTGGCACAAACTTTTCAGCTTTTTTTGCACTTTAGGTGTGACAGTGTGACTGAGTGCTGACCAGTGGGATGGGGCCCTGAAGCAGTTTTTAGCAGAAATAGCCCTAGATTTCTATGTTCATTTAGCAAAATGCAGTCTCATACAGCATTAGAGAGCCATAGAATCTAGAACCTGCTCCCTGAGAATGAAGAAGGTATCTTCCCATCAAAGCAAATGCCTAGGAGACTCGTGTTAATCCTTCCCAAGGGTGTAGTAGTTCCATTATAATTGAAATGCCACCATTTTTCAGTTTGTTGGGGTCCTGTGATCCAGTCATTTTCATTGTGTTCCTTTTCTTGTGTCAGTTTCTGTTCTACAATGATAAAATATTTGAAATTCTGGTATTGAATTTCATCTCCTCCTGAGACTTTCTCATTTAGAGGCATGGCTCTTTCATAGTGCCAAAGTTTTAGCTCCTAAAATTCAGATGCAGAGATTTAAAACCAGTGGCAATCTGGGCAGATGTCAGCGGGTGAGAGGTTTCTGTAGCCAGTCCTCATAAAGCACATGTCCATACCGCACTGTGGCTTCTAATCCGCAAATAAAGCACAGATCCTACTGCGATCATCGGCAGAGACTCATGTCCAAAGGCAGATATTTTATTCAAATAATCTCACACTTCTCTGTGGGAAATACTATTTTCATTATGTTTGCAAACATGTTAGCATTCATTAAAATGTGCACTGCCTGCAAGAAAGATTCATGGTGAGCTTTTCCTGTTAGAGGACATATTTGCGAACAGTTCTTGTGAGGCAGAAGCTTATAACATTGGTGGTTTGAAATGTGTGATATTTTACATCGCTATTCACATCAGAAAATTTCAGAGTACAGCATCTAGGGTATTTTCCATCCCTCCAGCCATCTGACAGGGCCAGGCCTTCAAAGTCCTGGAAAGTCCTTAAGCGCCCTTTTAGCTTGTAGAAGAGTTCATCCCTCATGAATTTTTGGTTTTATGCTGTTTCCTTTCTATTTTATCACGGTATCCTTATCTGATTAACATATTTCAAGGCTTTCCTTTAGTGTCTTTATTATTTCTCTTATGCCATTTTTGCCTTTCTGTTTAGGTTATTTTCTTGTCTTAACAACT
This sequence comes from Sus scrofa, assembly GCF_054392235.1. Lineage (NCBI taxonomy): Eukaryota > Metazoa > Chordata > Mammalia > Artiodactyla > Suidae > Sus > Sus scrofa. The sequence continues at coordinate 32,501,720 of NC_139386.1, read as the reverse complement.
TCATATTCTACTTTGTTGAGAACATGCTTTTCCCTGTTCCTCCATTGTGTATTTTTTTATTACCTGTCTAGGTATTATTCCATTTTACAATGGATATGATTGTAAAAACTCAAAAGCAAAAAGTGTTTATAAATTGAATGTGGCTTTTATGAAGACTGAAATTATATTTTTAAAGATACTTCCTATTAGTCTGATGAAGTACCATTTAGTTCCAGAGGTGCAGCTAGAGTGGATTCTTTCCTTTCTAAATGAATAGACATGTGTACAGAGGCAGAGATTCATAGAGTAGGGATAGAAAGTTAAGTAAACTTTAATTTCTAAAATAAATGTGATCCCACAGTCATGCTTATATTTCATACATGTGGTACACACATAAATATACACGCAAATACCTCTATTTCATGGTAGTGGCCAGCAAGCAAGGACCTAAAGTCTAATCATGTGAAATGGCTGGTGTCTGGGGGTCAGTTGGACCACTGAACCTCTTAAAAATTTGTGTCCAGATAGCTTAGCCATCACCTCAGGAAAAATAATCTATTTATCCCTAAAAATTATGCTAAATGACAGTTACGCCTTTCATTTAAAATCATGCCTTGAAAGCGAAAACCAAATTGCTGCATTGTCAAATTATATTGGCCATGATTATACCAAGGGCTTATAGGCTATAACTACCTTAGGAGAATATCTAGTGACCAACAGAAGAAAATCGCATCCTAGGAAGGCTCTTGCTAGGAGTAAGCTAGGACCCTGGGAGAAAGAGGTGTCCAAGTATTATCTACCAAGACTGGTTATTTTTATCTTCATTCCAATGGATCTTAAATCAGTTGAAAAGTGATTTGTTCTTTGTCACTGACTGGTAAAAACAGTGGCCCCTGTACTGAGCAAGCTATTGAACTTTTATTTCCACATCTATAAAAGGGACCACAATTCCATCTTAATTGAGATGTTGGGAAGATTATGGGATGTGACCCCCTGTAAATGTCAGAACAAAACCTGATACATAATAGGGACCCCGTGTTGGTTGCTCTTCCTGGAACTATCTTTTGGCAGCTACATCCTGTTTAGTATCTCCAGAGGTCTTGCTAGAGGCCTCCACAAAGATCTGCTTTCCTCTTTATAGCCTTAGGATACTTCCTGGTCACTTAGGGTCTGCTTATTGCAACCATGGTCCCTGGACCGTTACAGTTCTTACACATGCAGTGAAACTCTGTTTCTCCAAATTTGGGATGGGATACACTGGGGTCTATGTAGATTGCATTTAGTCCATTCTACTCTACCTTAATGTTTGAAGCCTACCAGATCTTCTTATTTCCAAACTGACAGGTAGAGCATATGATACTCCGATCAAAGCATTCATTCTAACTCAAGTAAGGATTAGTGTCTTCTGGTGATCAGGGTCAAAACTCTCGAATGAGAGTTCTCATAACAAATGATTTCAGAAAAGAAAAGTTAAAAAAAAATACTGTAGTACATAATAGAATTATAGAAGAAAAGATATGAGAGATCTATGCCTCAGTTTCTCATTATATAGATGGAACTGAAGACCAGAGGGGCTAAGTAAAATTTTCAAGGTCACTCAATGAATTAAACTGGGAGCTGAGATTAGAATCTGAGTATTCTAATTCCTAGTGTTTTGGGTTTTTTGTTTGTTTATTTTCTTCCATCTGTACTCCATCGTCTTTTAAAAACAGGTACTACCTTGCTGGTTGGATTCATGGGCTTCTCAATTCATGGAGAACTGGATGCTTTGCTCCTTAAAGTTCCATACCCTGACCTTTTCCACCCATCTTTTCTGTCTTACTCTAACAGTCAAAGACCTAAAAGCTCTGCATCAGCAGTGTTTTATTCATCAAAAGATACTGTAATAGTGTTACACTTAATTAATAATAAAATTATAGAAATGCAGGGTTCATCACATATATATTGAACACATGTCAGCATTGTGCTCGTTACTATGGATACAACAATGGACCATGTATCGTTTCTGTCAGGAAGAAACTCAATCTAGTAAGAGATTCATAAACAAATAGTTGTAATTCAGGTAAGTATTATAACTTACAGTGGAAACAGGATCCATTTCTAATAGTTTGAGTGTAATTGGGAAGGGTATAGAGACACAGTTTTTGAGTATTGTTTCCTTATATTGAGATGAATATTTCAAATTATATACTGATTCCTTTTCTCTCACCCCCTTACCATTTAATATAAATTGTGTTAATGATCTCGGTATTTAAGTTACGGCATATTCGAGTGGGATATTCAGCTGGAAGTGGAAAGAACATCACCCCAAAATGGATGAGGAGGCCTTTTTCTATCATTTTTTTTGTTGAGAGAGTTTGCAGGTTTTCAGTTGTATGAGGGACGGCTGCATCATGCTAAGTGTAAGCACAATTTTGCTATTATTTTGAAGTTAAATAAGATTAAAAGAGGTTTGTTTACATCTAAATAAGAAAGAGCTTCCAAGTTAAAAAGGGTTATTAGACTGTGGTGACTTTGTAGAGTTCAAATGAGCTAAGCTGGAACTATAGTTTTCAGAATTCCTGTAACCTGTGACTCCTGGTTAGAGCGATTGTGTGATGAATGGAAGGCAGAGCGAAGTGGCAGGCTTTATGCTCTGAAGTTCCTGGCGTGTTAGGTGCCCCTGCAGCTCGTGCATGTTGGGGTGGATTTGTGAACTCATTGTGTGAGTCTGACACCCCTGTAGTGTGGTATACTTCTTCAGCCTACACCAATCGGTCTCCTTCAGTTTCACATAGTTCTAGAAGGGCTAGGTCAGTGTGCAACTTGACAGAGAAGGGCACCACCTTCTTTTGGCAGATCACCTATGACATTGTTGGTAAGAAACAGGTGCAAGTTGTGGTTTGTCCTCATTCTCCCCTCTTCACTTACAGCTTTTCTTTCTGATTATCTGCCCTGCTGACCTACAGTGAGTTTGGAATCAGCTTTCTTCACTAGTGCCCATGATTATACAGTCTAATACCTCTTAGAAATCCATTATTTTGCATCACTCATAGTGGTTCTGCTTCGTTGAAAGAAACTTTTCATATTCTAAATAGAAACGTTGATATTTATAATGTTCAATTTTCATGTGTGTGTTGTTGCTATTTTTTTTGTTTGTTTGTTTCAGTCCTTCAACCTATGTGGTCCTATTTATTATTTTTTTAATAATTATTTTTTAAAGTTTTATTGAAGGGTAGTTGACTTACAATGTTGTGATAATTTTTACTGTACAGCAATGTGATTCAGTTATACACACATCCATTCTTTTTCATATTCTTTTCCCATATATATTATTATAGAATATTGGGTAGAAGTCCCTGTGTTATACAGCAGGTCCCTAGCTATGGCATAGGTTACAGCTGTGGCTTGGATTTGATCCCTGGCCCAAGAACTGACATATGCTACAGGTGTGCCACTCCCCCCCCAAAAAAAACCTCTCCTTTTATGATTTATACTTGAATCTTGCTCAGGTGTTAACATCCAGCTCATATGTTTTGTATAGTCTATACTCCCATTTTTCACTCCCTTATTTGAGAATTAAAATGGTACTTATATATCTTAAATATTCTGGAATCTTTCCAAGCAACAAATATCACTACCAGTACATCTTTTCCCTTCTGCCACTGGAATGTATTTTGTTTAAAACAAGTGATTTTAACTTATGTAAGATATCAGGACATCTTCTGTGATTTTTCACCCCTTTTGGGCTTATTGGTATTAATTTTATCCCTTTCAGTCTGAATATGATTCTCTTTTACAAAGAAGAAAGACTTAAATTTATTTATTTATTTATTTTTTGGGTCTTTTTTAGGGCCGCTCCTGTGGCATATGGAGGTTCCCAGGCTAGGGGTTGAATTGGAGCCGTAGCCGCCAGCCTACACCACAGCTGCAGCAACAGGGTATCCAAACTGTGTCTGCCACCTACACCGCAGCTCATGGCAACGCCGGATCCTTAACCCACTGAGCAAGGCCAGGGATCGAACCCGCAACCTCATGACTCCTAGTCAGATTCGTTAACCACTGCGCCATGACGGGAACTCCAAAAGACTTAAATTTGGAATTGAGAAATTTATTTTCCTCTGTAGACCATGGACTTCTTTGATTTGTCTAGTCTTCCAGCATTGAGGAGTTATAATTTTGATACAATATTTGCTCAGTGTTTATCAAAAAATTCCATGAGCTTCATGAAAGATGTGATTGCTTCCACTGATTTTTTTCTTTCCTTAATAGCAGATAAATTCTTTTAAAATTTAGATCCATGTACAGGATTTATGGTCTGTGCTATTCTGGTGTCATAACATTTACATTTCCTGAGCAACACAGATAAAATGTAAAAATTAATAGTTTAAAGGAAATTGGAAAAGTTATTATTTTGAATACAGAAATGCCTAGCATTACCTAAAAGCTCTTGGAAGGGAAAAACTGTAATAGAACTAGAAATGAAGGTAAATACTTTTTACTAATTACCTTTTTAAAATTAATACTTCATGAATGAGATAAAATTTAGAAGTTTCTGTGTCTTCTCTCCTCCATGTCTGTACTCATCCATCCTGGACATTCTAGAGAAGGGGGGCTGCAGTAATTCCCAGACTTGCCTATGCAAAGTCAGCGGGGTGCTTGCTAAACTTCACAGATTTCTACCGCCCTTCCTTTGAAACTCTTGTTCTTCAGGTTTGGGGTGGACTTAGAATTCTGTATGTTTAACAAGCACTGTAGATGTTGAAACATCATATAAGCTTGGGAAACAATGGAAAGAGCCCATGACTTTAAAATCATCCTGACCTATGTATGAATTCAGGGTCTAAAGCTGAACAGCTATATGAACTCAGGCACATTATTTAACCTCTTTGAAAATCAGTTTCTCCTTTATTAAAGAGGCAATATTAAGATCTTCCAAAAAGAAATTTTATGTGGATTCAGTGATATAAAATGCAAAATGTCACTAACCCCAGTGCTATCTTTTTTGAAAACTATATTGTAATTTTTTTTCTAATCCTTTAGTCTTTACTCTTTCTGGAAGAGAAAATATAAAAATTCTGAAGCAAAAAAATGCAAGTATTTCTTTTTTTTTTTTTTTTTTTGTCTTTTTGCTATTTCTTTGGGCCGCTCCCGCGGCATATGGAGGTTCCCAGGCTAGGGGTCTAATTGGAACTGTAGCCACCGGCCCACGCCAGAGCCACAGCAATGCAGGATCCGAGCCGCGTCTGCGACCTACACCACAGCTCACGGCAACGCCGCATCGTCAACCCACTGAGCAAGGGCAGGGACCGAACCCGCAACCTCATGGTTCCTAGTCGGATTCGTTAACCACTGCGCCATGACGGGAACTCCTGCAAGTATTTCTTTCTCAGGGTAAACACTAGCAGAGTCATTTACTCATTTGTATTGTATCTGAGGCATAAGGGCCAAATTTAGAAGACTGGTAAACCAATGCGTGGTGGTGGTGTTTAGGTATTCAAAGGCAACTCTACAATTGTTATATTTCTGACTTATTAAAAGCAAGATAAAATAATTTTTGGTAATCTTTTTTACATATACCTTTAAAAAAGTCTGTAGGAAGTTCTGATGCTCATAGTAGTTTTCAAAATGTGGCTCCTGCCCAGCAGCAGCAGGATCACCTAGGAACTTTCTAGAAAAGAAAATTCTTAGTCCCTACTCTAGACTACTAGATCCTAAAGACACCACCAGAAAACTATTACAGCTCATCAATGAATTCTGCAAAATTGCAGGATGCAAGATTAATATACAGAAATCAGTTGCATTTCTATACACTAAAAATGAAATATTAGAAGGATAAATTAAAGACACAGTCTCATTTACCATTGCACCTAAATCAGAAGCTTTTAGAGTGAGACACTACCATCTGTGTCTTAACCAGAACTCTGGTGATTCTCATGCAAACTCGAATTGAGAAACCACTGCTCTAACTCTAGCATCTGATTACCTCTCCCTTTTCAGCCTGTTCATCTACAGTCTTCCTGATCTCAGTTAATGGAAACACTATCCTTCCAAATCCTCAGGTCAAAAATGGGATGATCCTTAATTTTTAATTTTCTGTCTAGCTCATATCCAGTACATTAGAAAATCCTGTTGTTTTACTTTCAATTACCAGAATATCACCATTTATCCCTCCACTGTTAATATCCTGGTCCAAGTCCCTTTTCTTTTGCATGGATTTTACAACAGTCTTCTAACTGATCTCCTAGCTCTCACTATTTCCTTTTTGCAGACTGTTCTCAACACAGAAGCCAGAGTGATATTTTTAAAATAAAACTCTGATTATGTTACTGAATTGTCTATTGGTTCATTAAGACCATTTTCCCTCTTTATAGCCTCTCCTGTATCCTGGAAGCTAGGAGCCTAGAGGCTACATTTCTCAGAATTTCTGCCACTGGAGTTCTGGATCAAATGCCAAGAATGGGAAAAAATTACTAGAGACTTAGAAGATGGAATAGAAGCAGAAACCATAATATTTTTCCTCTAGCATGGCAGAGACAGATACAAGATTTTGTAGGAGCCTCAGGGATTTTTCTCTGAATCACCTACTTCTATGCTGGTATTTTTTTCAACTGGTCTTCAATTCTCATAACTTCCTGACACTCTGGAAGTTAGTCTCAAATCTAAGAATTGGTTGGCAGCAGCCTTCTCTGATCTTCATTACTCCAGCCCTGCCAATAATTTTGTAAACATGAATTTGCCTGCCTAAATCCCTTCTGCTGAAATATGGAATGGTTTATTTCTTTCTGAAAGAACACGGATTGTTCTCATCAAAATCCTTGACTGGCTTCCCATCTCATTCAGAGTAACGTTCCTTAGATGCCTACCAGCCCCTTTGTAATCTGGTCCGTTTACTTCTCTGATCTCACTCCTTCCATGCTCTCTTGCAGGAACTCTGCTCCTACCCTACTGGGTCTTCCTGCTATTCCTCAAACCAGCCAGATCCTCCCCATCTCGGTGTCTTTGCACTTCCTGTTCCTTCTGCCCAGAGGACCTGGCCTCCAGAAGCTGCCCAGCTTACCCTCTCACCTCCTTCAGTTCTTTTCTCAAATGCCGTCTTTCTAAGAGGGCTTTCCTGGACCACCCAATTCAAAAGAACCTCTACCCCCAGTGCAGGTTATGGAGGTAGATGGTAGAATGCTCTCCATTTAAAACATAAGAAAATATATAACCAAGACAAGAAACTTATCAAAATCCTATGACCTTTAACTGTTAAACCTAACATTTATCTTATCCTGGAGTCCCCATCGTGGCTCAATGGAAACGAATCTGACTAGTATCCATGAGGCTGCAGATTCGATCCCTGGCCTTGCTCAGTGGGTTAAGGATCTGGCATTGCTGTGAGCTGTGGTGTCGCAGATGCAGTCAGATCTGGCATTGTTGTGGCTGTGGCGTATGTTGACAGCTACCACTCTGATTTGACCTCTAGCATGGTAACCTCCATATGCTACTGGTGCGTCCTAAAAAGGCAAAGCAGAAACAACAACAACAAAAAACATTTATCTTATCCAAAGGGCCTTGGAAAGAACCTTAAAAAGAGTAGGTGGTTAGTAAACATTCATGCTGACGTTGCAGTGATGATGGGGATGTGGTAGGGCAGAAGACCACTGGAGACTGAGGGACCACTGCTAATAGATTTCACAGTTTATTATATTCTTTGGGAGGTTATACTGGACCCCACTTTTTTTTTTTCTACCGAGAGATCCAGGTCAGAATAAAAGTAATTCTTGTTTAAAAAAAAAAAGGATATTCTGGAGTTCCTGTTGTAGTGCAGCAAAAACGAATCCAACTAGTATCCATGAGGATATGGGTTTGATCCCTGCCCTCGCTCAGTGGGTTGGGAATCTGGCATTGCCATGAGCTGTGGTATAGGTTGCAGATGTGGCTTGGATCCCACATTGCTGTGGCTGTGGTGTAGGCTGGCAGCTGTAGCTTCAATTTGACCCTTGGCCTGGGAACTTCCATATGCTGCAGGTGCGGCCCTAAAAAAAAAAAAAAAGAAAAAAAGAAAAAAAGAAAAAAAAAAGATATTCTACTCTACTGTTCTAAAATTTTGTGAGGAAATTCAGCTTCAGGACAATCTTCAAATTTCCTCATATCAGCATGTTATAATGATAGGCTTACTTGGGTAAAAGTATTCAATTCCTTTATTCTCAGTTCATAGTATGCAGTATTAAGTGATTTATTTACTATTGGAAAGTTATCAGTAAAACAGGATTAGAGTTTGTAAAAAAAAATAATGAAATGAAATTAGTATGGCAGGAATGCTTACTAGTTCTTCCTAACCCTTTTTTAGGATGTATGTATTGATTTTTTTTTTCCTGAATGCCTGGTTGGAGGAGAGTGGTAAGAAGAGCAGTTCTATGCAGAAAAACATTCAGGTTTTTAGTATTAAAAATAAAAATAAATCAACTGGAGCCAGAGTAATATTGAAAAGATTTGGCAGAGCTGACTAGAAAAATAAAATGGATCTAGTCATCTCTGTGACCTGGGCTATCTAGCCACAGACGGTGCTCTGCCTTTAAAGAAAACAGCAAACTCTTCAAGAACAAAAATAAGATAACTCTCTTAAAGAGAAATGGATAGAACAATTCAGGAAGAAATGTAGTCAGAAATGGCAAAAGAAAACACAAAAGGACAAAATTGCCCTTTATCCAATTTAAAGTGAAAAACAACTTGAAGTGTGCTGGGATTCTTTGCTAGAAGAAATCTGAAGAGCTGAAATTGAAGGTTGAAGTTCTGGTCACACTTCTCCTGGAAATGGGCTTTATGTAGTATATGGCACAGACAGAGAAAAAGCATCCATAGATGGCTTTTTTTTTGTTGTTCTCTGTAAGCCCCAAATGATAAGAATTTTTTTTTTCTCCTTCCATAAGGTTCCCCAGTGACACTGAAGACATTAATAGACTTCTCTATCTCGTGGTTAGGTTTTTGCTTTGGAGTATGCAAGCAATTGCTAACTTGATTTTTCTTTCTTTAATTTAGCCTTAACTATCATATTCTCACAAAATTCAGTGTAATCTTTGTAAATGCTAGTCTTATGCTGTCTTTCCTCTGATGAAAACCATTCAATAACTCCCCAATGACCAAAACAGCAATCCTTAAGTTTTTCTTCCAATAACTGCCATAAACTATCAGTAGATATATTTTTTTAAATGTGGAAAATTCTAAGTTAAGGTTAAGTAGATTTTTTTTACGATTTTTTTAAAATTAAAACAGTCAATTACAATATTGTGTTAGCTTCAGGTGTATAGCAAAGTAATTTATATATATACATTTCCAATTATTTTCTGTTATAGGTATTACAAGTTATTGAACATAGTTCTCTATTCTATACAGTAAATCCTTGTTGTTTATCTATTTTATATAGAGTGATATATATCTGTTATTCTTATACATAAGTTTTAATGCTGATATTCACTGTGAATCTTTAACAAAAGGAGGAATATTTTATGCAACATTTCCCAAATTTTTTGATTACGGAAGCTGTTTCTCTTCCATGGAGTGTCTCACAGGACTAGTTCGGTGTGGAACACAGCTTTAGAAATACTGGATTATAGTGTAGTTCAAGTTTATGAGCAAAGCAAGGCATGATCAGAATGATCTGGAACCTACCTACCTTATTTTGCATTTCTCCGACACATTATGCTTTCCTTTTCATGGTGAACCAGTTGGAAATCACCTTATCTTTAACGCCCCTTAAATTTAACCCTTTCCAGTCCACTGGACCAATGCCTATTCAGCATTTTGGACTCATGGGAATCTCTATAGCTTTGACTTTGTACTTATTCTCTTGAGGCTGCAGAATTATTTAACCAATATAACTAATTTGCATAAATCATTCCTTGACTTAAGATCTGAGAGGGAAAAAGTGAAAGGAGCTGAGAATAGCCTATCAACTCAGATTATAGAAAAAATAACTCATCTAATTTCTTTCTTCTCATTTTTGGAGAAGTAAAGAGAAGGAAATGGGACCTAGGAAAAAACTTTATAAAAGATGGACAATAATTCTCAAGGTGGATAGAAAGAACATACTTTTGAAAACAAAATAACAATTGAATAAGATAAAAATATAACCTTGAAAAGATGATATAAATAATAAAGCAAGTTTTAAAGGAAACTAAAATGCAATAATAAAGCAAGAAAATTAATTAGAAATTGGAAATAACAAAATCTGCAATGCATAAAAATATTTTGGAGAAAAATATGAAGATGTTCTGTGGAAGATAGTATAGAAGAAACTCAAATGAGTAGCAATAATTAAGAGAAGATTATAACTATGAAGCACAGAAAATAGAAATTTAGGCAAAAGATAATTTATGTTTCTAAAAATGAATCCAGAATAAATGGAACAGAAGCACCACCCAAAAAAGGAATAAAAGAAGCTAAAGAAATACCTTGGAGTGCATGTAGACGGAAACTTTTTTCTGTACCTGACAAAATTAGGGAGGGGATATTACTATCCAGCTATATCCTATAGAAAATTGAAAATCACAAAGAAAGAATTGTACAAGATTCCCAGGAAAAAAAAGGTTACCTGCAGAAGTAAAAATTCAGGCCTGCCATGGTCTTCTCCCTTACACTAAATGCTTGATTATAATGATGCAAAGTGTACATAATTTTGAGGAGAAACTGTGGCTTGAGAAACTTCTATCTGGCTACATTGTTGTTAAGATGTAAGACATAATCAGGTTTACCTCACATATCCTTTTCTGGAAGAATTACTCAAAATATGTCCACTAGATGAGAAATGAATCAAAACAAGGAACTCAAGAATACAGAATTACATATAAACTGACTTAAAAAGTGAGTTTTGAAACCACATCAATATAGACTTACACCTAGTATTTATAAAAATGATTAAGATATATAACTCAAACATAAAAGCTGTCAAAATGTAAGAAATAATTGTTAAATAGTATTAGAAGACTTAAATGCATCCTTTTCTCATAGTCAAATTGGGAATAATTATTGTTTAATATAAGACTTATTTAATAAACATACATGTTTAATTTTATGTACTAAATATGGAGACTAGTTCGTCTTATTTTCAAGGTGGCTCATGGAATATTTATAAAATTGATCACATATTAGTTGACAAGACCTCATTATATTTCCCAAAACAGTTTAAATAGATCACGTTCTTTAAGTGAAACTGAAATAAAAATTAAAATTTTTCCAAATGTGCAGCCACTTATAATTTAAATTTTGTTTTAAGTAGCTCTTGACTAACTTAGAAATTAATGTAATTAATTCAAACGTTAGAAAATATTAGCAATGAGAATGTAGTGTTAAATCTGAGATTTTTTCTTGCATCCCAGTGTGAGAGAAAGTTTTTTTTTTTTTTTTTAATGGCTGCATCTGAAGCATGTGGAAGTTCCTGGGTCAGGGATTGAATCTGAGCTGCAGCTGTGACCTGCACCCCAGGTGCGGCATCAGCCAGGGGTCAAACCTGTGCCTTCGCAGTGACCAGATCCACTGTGGTCAGGTTCTTAACCCACTGTGCCACAGTGGGAACGCCAAGATGAGATTTTTAAAAATGTTTTCATTGCTAAAGAGAAAATAAATGACTAAAGGTTATGGAGATTATAGCCTTTCTTTTATGTTTCCAAATATCGGCTTCCTTCTTATCCCTCATACAAAAAGTTTCTACTAATGTAACATTACCACCAGCAAGTATGAAAATACCTGTTTTTTTTTGTTGTTGTTTGTTTTTTTTAGGGCTACATCTGCGACATCTGGAGGTTCCCAGGCTAGGGCTTGAATTGGAGCTACAGCTGCCGGCCTATACCACAGCTACAGCAGTACAGGATCCAAGCTGCATTTGCGACCTACACCACAGTTCACAGCAATGCCGGATCCTTAACCCACTGAGTGAGGCCAGGGATCAAACCCACAACCTCATGGTTAGTAGTTGGATTTGTTTCTGCTGCACCACAATGGGAACTCCAAAAATTTCTGTTTTATAGCATCTGTTCAACTTTATTAATAGTAACCAATTTGATATATATAGTGTTTGAATACCCATGGGGTTAAACAATTTTATAGGGCTTATGTACATTCCTATTTCTATAACTGATTTTTACAAGAAAGGGATTGTAAAGTTTATCAGAACAGGTAAGATAATTTGGAGAAAGAATAATAATAAGATCAGTGCCACTAGATTAATCGGTGCAGAACTGATATACATGTATAGATCATGGAAAAGATAATAATAAGCCCTGGAATAGACTGTGACATAGACTGCAGTGGTTTTGAAATACGTATTTCCTCTTTTTTTGCACCCAAAGATACTGTATTTCTCATCCTTTCCTGCAGTTACATCTAACCACATGTTACAGCTCTAGTTAGAGTTCTAGTGACCACATGTTTGAGTTCTAGTCAATGGAATTCACCATTTCTCTATAAAAATTTCCCACAGAGGTAAGGAATCTTCCATCCTCATTTCCTTTCCACTCACTTGAGAGAGACCAGCAGAGACACATATGTTGAAGTGAAGTCTAGGCATGGAAGGTCCTGGTCTTTAATCCCTTTTTGAGGAGAGCCACCTGGCAGTGGGCAACACTGTTTTGGACTTAACATGAGTAAGAAGTAAACTTCTATTGTATTAGTCCATCAGTATTTTGGCATATTTTGTTACAGCAGCTAGTTTTACTCATGCTAACAGATTTTCATGTGTGTGTGTGTGTGTGTGTGTGTATAAATTTATTCTATTAAAACATGGTCATAAGATAGTTTATGCTTTTATGCTGGCCGTGAACCTATGTTTTGTGTAGCACCTATCATATATTAAATGGTTTATCATATGATGATGATATTTGGCATTGCAGATATTTGAGATCAATTGTGAAAGGTTTGGTAATTCAAAAAATGGTACTGAGTTACATGGTTAAATATGGAGTTAGATCCCTAACTCAAACACTTCATGTTATATTAAAGAGCAAGCGAAGTGCATACTGTGTTGGTTAAAGCACAGACATCTGGAATCAGCCCACTTGAGTTCACATTTCAGCTCTTCCTCTAAGTGTGTTATAGCAGTAAATATAGGACAGAGAAATTTTAAAAAAAAATATGAAAATAACTATGGTGCATAAGTTGGTTGCATTCATCCTGATGAAACGTTGAGTTGATAAAGTCATGAAATTGCCACATGTATCACAAGCCCTTAAAATTTCCATAATTTTATTGTGTAATTTAGCTTCTAGGAATTTACCCGAAAGAAATAATCATAAAAGTATAAAATGTATGTACAGTAATGCTCCAGTAGCATCATTTTTAGCAGGTATACTCTGAAAACAAAACTAAATGTGTAACAAGATGATTGGTTACCTAAATGCTGACACATACTGTGCATAGTGATTTAAGGGTGTGGCTTTTAGTGTTACATTGACCTGGGTTTGACTTCTTTCTACTTCAACCATTAATTGGTTATGTGAATTTGGATAGGCTACTTACCCTCTAATTCTGTTTTTTTTTTAATTTGTAAAATGGATCTAATGATAGCATATATCTATCTTACAGATTAGCTGAATGAGAATTAATTGAGGTAATTTGTGTAGAGCATCTGATACATAGTAAATGATACCTGCTATTATCAATATTTAAGGAATTAGAAAATTTGTGAATATTATAATCAGGTATTTGTGAGGACAGTGTCTAGATGGTATCTGCCTCCCTGTCAGTAGAAGTTACTTGGGAATTGGTTCTTATTTTTCCCTCCTCTCACCACATCTGATCTTATAGCAAGTTCTGTCCTTTTACTAGTGCATCTTGCTTGTAACCACCCATCACCCCCACTGCCACAAGCAATCTGAGCCACCGTCATCTATTGCCTAGGAAATAGTGATGGCTCCTGACCAGCTTCTGCCATCTGTCTTGTCCTCTTTGAGCCTATTATCTATTTGTGGCCCCTGCTTAACACCCTCCAAGGGTTTCTGTTGCAACTAGAATGGAATCTAAAATTCCTTAAAACTCTCTGGTTTGGCTCTTCCCTAACTTTTCAACTTTATCTTTCTCTATTATTTCTTTAATTCACATTTCAGAAACACTGGTCTTTTTTCTGCCCTTCCAGTATGAATGCTCCTTTTGCATGGAATTGTCCTCCTGAGAGCTGGATCTAAGCTCTAGCATCGTCTCTCCGAAGAGGCCTTCAAACTATACTCACGGTAGCAGCTTCCAAAGCACTTTCCACCTCTTTACTGTACTTTATCTTCTTTGTTACACTTATCTTTCTTGCCTTGCCTATTTCCTTTTTTTCTAGCCAGTACAACATAGGTTTCTTTGGGAGAGCAGCTCTGTTTCTCATGTTCAACACTGTGTTGCCAACAACTAGAACAGTTCCTGGTAAATGGGACCTACTGGGAGGGATTTGTTGACTCATCCTTGTCCTTGACTGTGTGGACATATTTTGAAAAGTGGAAGAAAGGGCTTTTGGCATTTATTTTATACAATGGCATTGTTGTAATTTTTATAGTATGAAACAAAATGATGATGAAGCTTCTTTGTGGATATGGAACTAAGGGCACTTTAAATCTTTTTTATTCATAATTCTCACATTTATGTATTTTCTCCCATAAACTTACCTTTTTAGAATCAGAACAGTATTTTTACTTTTATTTATTTTTAAATAAAATAAAATAAATTTATTTTCGGCCACACCCGCCAAAAAGAAATCTTCCCGCATGCAGAAGTTCCCGGGCCAGGGATTGAACCTGCACCACAGCAGTGACCCAAACCATTGCAGTGACAATGCTGGCTACTTAACCCCCTGAGCCACATGGGAACTCCCAGAACAGTGTTTTTAAAAATACTTTTTTTTTTGGTCAGACAAAGAATGTTGATTATATATCTTCTTGTATACCTGGATGGCAATGAGTACTAATAACGTGTGTAATAATTTATACTTAGCCATGATTAATAGTAGATGGTGATTAATAATTATGGTGTCAGTGATAATAATAAACATAATAATTAGAAAAGTGGAACTGTTGTGCCAGATTATGCTAAGACTTGTAAGAAAAGTTTTTCATTTTCTCTTCCTTTTTTTGTTGTTCTTTGTCTCTCTCTCACTAAAATAAATGTGATGTTCTCTGTCTACAGGTGATAGGATCTTTACTGTGAAATTTCTAGTGTGGCCCTGACATGTGCCTAGAAACAGATCTAAGAGAACACTGAATTCAGAACATTTAAAAGACTGAAACTAAAAAAGACAGTTATTTCACAAAAGGGGCCTAGGACTGAATTTTCCTTGTGAAAGAGTCCATGGGATCCCAACAAGCCTTCTAATGTTTTATTTAATAGAGGTAAAAAATTCCTATTCCAGCTTTACTATTTATCTATCCTTTCATTCATAAAATATTTTGTTTTGGGTCTTACACAATGCCAGGAGTTGTGCTAAGATCTCAGAAAGGAATGATGATAAAAAAATAGACACAGTGACATTTCAGAGCAAAGGTACAAGTTGGAGCTTATGAATTCAGATTCCAGGACACTGAGAGAAATCAGAGTAGCCTAATGAAGCCGAAGGCCAAACTAAATTTGTATTTGACCTTGGTAAAATTTCTGTATCTCAAGAGTCAGAATATATAAAGGCATTTATGTGGGTGATTCATGTGTTTTCTTACTCTTTTAGGTTTTGTTCAGTATTTAATGTTTTACCCCATCATTTCTAATTCACGGAGGACCTAGTTTAGGTGGGTTTAGAGTATAAGATGATTTTTCTGGGAAGAATTGCTCTGGGCCGCTAAAGAGAGCTGTAATTCATAACACTGCAGCCTATATCTCCCCCCCCCCATTTTAAAATTTAGCTTTGCTGTTATTTCTTTGACCTGCCTCCACTCTGTTTCAGATTTGTATACTCATGTTTCATGTATCAGTGATGATTCCAATTACACGCTAGGTAACAAGAGTTTAATAAAATGTGGCAATAAATTGTGGAAAGACATCATGCATGTGAAAAAAATGTATTAAGAAATGTGTTCCAGGTAGAGCTTCCAGTATTAAATGACTAATCACTTCCACACACATATACAAAGTGAAGGTTTTATTTAGTGGAACTTGGCCTTTCAAAACTAGAAGGCCAAGCAGTGCCTCCCAACTGGTTTTCTAGCCTGTCTGAACCATGTGGCTGTCATTTCTTTTCACTGAGAACTTTTTAGATGGTCTTCCATAGCCCTTCAGCTGAAAGGAGGTAGGGTATCTTGTTCAAAGCTCATGTTATTTTGTTTTAAATGTCAAATGGTAATAAAAAGAATGTGCAATAATTTATACTCAGTACAGCCTAGTGGTCAGATGACTGGAATTGAATCCAGGCTCTTCCTTTTAGTAAATATGTGATATTTGGCAAATACCTTACATACTTCAGTTTTTAAATTCTTTAAAATTTATTGTATTGAAGTATAGTTGATTTACAGTGTTGTGTTAGTTTTTGGTATACAGCAAATACATATATTTGGATTTTCGTTTGCTAATCCCAAATGCCCACTCTTTCCCCTCTCATCCTCTCCCAGCTATAAGTCTGTTCTCTATGTCTGTGCATCTGTTTCTGTTTTGTAGATAGGGTCATTTGTTTTATATTTTAGATTCCACATATAAGTGATGTCATATGGTATCTGTCTTTCTGACTTCACTTAGTACGATAGTCTCTAGTTGTGTCCATGTTGATGCAAATGGCATTATTTTATTCTTTTTATGGCTGAGTAGTATTCCATTGAATATCTGTACCACATCTTCTAAATTCATTTATCCATTGATGGACATTTAGATTGTTTGCATGCCTTGGTATTGTAAATAATGCTGCTGTGAACATAGAGGTGCATGTATCTTTTCAAATTATAGTTTTGTCCAAATATATAGGCCTAGGAGTGGGACTGCTAACACACACTTGTCTGTGGTTGTCCTAATTAAGTAGCATCAATATTAAAGTTTTAGTTTCTTATTTTTAAGAAAGGATATCAGCTAATTATTTTTGGGTTAATATAAATGGGATTTGGATTTAAGCTGGACTATGTATATAAGTCAAAGATCTTATAATAAATATTTTAATAGAAATATTAAAAATCATGCCTTTGTCAATGATCTATATAATAATTGTACTTCATTGATTTTTAAAATAATATGTTGTAAATAATTCAATTCAGTTTACTTCACTTTACCTAAGTTGAATGTTTTGAAAATCTTAAAAAATAAATGATGGGCATTTGCTTTGCCAAAAAGATTCTTTACTTATAAAAGGACTTAGGAGTCTTTTGAATAGGAAATCCATTTGAATATCTGAAATAAGGGTAAATTTAATGAAATTTGACTTCTACACCTGTTGCTTACCATAAAAGACCAATTTTAAATGTAAAGTCATATAGACTTGCCTCTGGGTTTTTACCTGACTTCTACATTATTAGTTCCTTGTGTGAGTTGGGTGTTGGAGTAGATTTTTAGTTTTGTTTTTCCTCTAAAATTTTAAGATTCTGTTAGTGTTTTAAAAAGGTCTTCTTATCTAACAAGTCCTCACCTTATTTCAGAGACAGTAGAGTTGACAGACTGTAGAATGGGAACAGCTCATTTCTAATCCCTGTTCTAGCATCTATGAGCTGTGTGCCCTTGGCCAGTCACTTAACCTCTTAGTCTCAGCTTTTCACTAGTGACTTGGGTTATGTACCTATCTGGTAGAAATTTTAGAAAAATTTGCAAAACATTTACAAGAGTGGCTGGCATATTAAACATTATATGTGTTGTTATTTAATTGTTAATTAAAAATCCCAAGCTTTCCTTGTCCAGACATGAAAATTACCAAAACACCTGTGATTAGAAGATCTTCAAATTAAGGAATTTAAGAGTTGGAAAAAACAGGACTGGGGAACCTATGAAAACTCTTAATAAAAAAGAATACATCTATAGTCAGTGAAATAAAACAATAATAATGGGGTAGTAAAAAGATGGAATGGAATGCTAAATTGACTACCAAACATGTGTTCCACATTTTAAAATTAGCAATAATGGAGTTCCCGTTGTGGCTCAGTGGTAACGAACTCGACTAGTATCTATGAGGACGCAGGTTCAATCCCTGTCCTTGCTTAGTGAATTAAGGATCCGGTGTTGCTATGAGCTGTGGTGTGGGTCACAGATGCAGCTCGGATCCTGCATTGCTGTGATTGTGGCGTAGGCTGGCACCCGCACCCCAGCATATGGAGGTTCCCAGGCTAGGGATTGATCGAATCAGAGCTGCAGCTGCTGATCTACACCACAGCCACAGCAACGCCAGGTCTGAGCCATATCTGTGACCTACACCACAGCTCATGGCAATGCTGGATACTTTACCCACTTTTTTATTTTTTAAACCAGAAGTAGTTCGGGTTCTTCTCTGCTCTTTGCAACAAAAACTTTGTGATTGGTTTTTGCTTTGTCCCATCCAGATGTTGACAACTTTCTTAAAATTTAGTATGTCAGATCTGTAGGTTTCTGTTCATAATGTGGAATTACTTGCAATTCAATGTCTGTTATGTTCAAAGCAATTCTTATTCCTTCTCCATCAGACAGGGTTCTTCCCAATACTGTCCAAAGCCAGAATTGTTCTTCTCAATTTCCAGACAGAAGATTCCTTCCTGGGAATACCATGCAAGGGGATGGAACTAGTGCCTCTGGCCACTTGTTGGAAAACACAAGGATATTTGTGTAAATGGATGGAATTATGATTGTGTTCCTTTATGGATGAGTCAACTGAGATTGCTTAAATAACTCTTTTAAGATTGTAAAATTAGTAAACTATTGGCAGGCTGCTGTAAAAACCCATGTTATATCCATACAGAGAAGGATGGGGAACTCTCAGGACCTATATGATTTTGCACTTGAGAACGCAGACTTGGTACTTTCAAAGGGAAAGGGAGAGCTGGGAGAGGATAAATTGTTTCCTAGTGTAATCTGTGTGCTAGGCTTTGTCCATAAGTTTAAGTAATTTATTTCTTTGATTATAGAAGTATTACATAATCATCATCAAAAACTTGGGGAATACAGAAAAACATAAAGAAGAAGATAAACAATTCACAGCTCAGATATAATTGCAATTGACGTTTTTGTGTGTTTGTCCTCAATCTTTTCTTTTTTTCTAAGAGACTGATCTATGGAATGACATAGCAGGTTTTCACAATACAAGCAGTTTTCAATACTACCTTTTCCATTTAACATTATGTCTTATGTATTGTTCATGTTAGCATGCGAATAACTACTTGAAATTTGGGGAAATAATAATTTGACCTGTGTTATTCTTTTCCTGAGGAAAAAAGGCTTGATTTAGCTGAAAGGGCACAAAAATACCAATTTAAAGGTTTTTCTCAGAAGAAAATTATGGAAAGGGAGCAGGGACAAGACAGCTTGGAATTTACCAAAAGTATGATTCATATTTAGCAGACCCACGGTATGTACGTGTTCATTTGTGGAAACCTGGAAACCTTCGTGGAAACGTGACAAGGAGCCTGATAAAGGGGAAATGCTTAAACTGAGTAGATTCCTGACCTTTGACCTGTTTTCTAGAAGAGGTCCCAAGTGGGCCCTGGGAGACTTCGAATCAGAGGTCCATCTGGAATGTGAATCTGTTCTGGAGTGACCTGGAGCTTCTCCCCAGTCCCCGACTGTCATTCGTTCAACATGATGCTTACTGGATGCCCTCTCTAGCCCAGGCACTCTGCAAGGCACAGCTAAGGAGACTCAGGCTCTCCAAGAGAACTGCAGGTTAGGGACCAGTGGGAGGAGAACATACAATTTCCCCAAGGAAAGGTAGCTGCTTGGGCTTGGGGTTTAGGGGAAGCAGAGAGGCCGTGGTGGCTAGCACATTATGATTTGAGGTGAATCTGGACAAATACTATATTCTATTCTCTATCCTTAGATTAAAACCTTAATAGAATCTAATAAATGCCCACCAAAGGTTGAAATGCCCAAGTCACCCTGGCAATTGAAATTTAAATGGGCCTAGAAAAGGAACAATTTTAATTTTTACAAAAGGAAATACAAATAAATGAAATTGTCTCAGAAGACAAATGCAAGAGAGAGATTGAGATAGAAATGACTGTAAACTCAAAGCAAATTCAGAGGGCAGTTTTTCTTTATTTTAATTTCCAGTGTTTATTCAGAGGATCATGTGAACATATGCATAAGTTTAAGGCTCCCTCCTTGAAAAAAAAAAACCCATTTAAAAACACTGATTTTTATTTCAGGAACAGAAGAAACTAATGCTCACATTTTTATTCCGAATGAATTGCCAACATTTTATTCACTAGTTTCACAAAAGAGCTGGAACCTCACTGAGGTTTCTGAATTAAATTAGCTTTCAGAACCATTTAAAGTTCTTCCATTCTATTAATTCAGCAGACAATCAAGTTGTTCACTTGTTGACTTTTATCCACATGCACTCAATCAAATCAACTATCAAAGAGAGATACCTATTAGTTGTTAATTTCATATGTTAGATAGGAATCCTAGAACTCCTGTTTATATCTGTTTGATAACCTTCTAATCTTTGCCACAGTCTCACTAACAGCAGCATTAACTAGTCTGCCATCTATCTTGATTAACAACACAGGGACTCAGAAAGATGCTCAACATCTGATAAGCAGAACAGTTCAAACTTCTAACATGCTTGTAGTCCTATGGAAAATGGGCTTCTACCGCCATTCTTACAGACCCTTTAAGTTGTCTTTAAATCACAGCTTTGCAAATTATTACTTTAAGAAAACTAGAAAAACTTGTCTTAGTGTAGGAGTTCTTAGGAATAATTGGTTAAGACAATGTTTTGTGATGTTTTTATCCTCTGTTTTGCATCCTCTGGGTTTGGGTTCAAGAAATTATTTTTGCCTTATATTGAATTATAAGTGCACTGTTATCTCTGAATCATATTAGTTCAACAGATATTTATTAATCTCTGTGTGCTGGCGCTCACTAGGGACATTAAATATATAGAACATAGAGCTCCACAGATCATAAAATTCCATTTTTTTTTAAAATCCCAGCAACTGGATTTGTCTCATAAGTGAAATTATGTTGGCTTTTACAAGAGAAGGTGGGATGGAGGGAGGGAGAGAGGGAGAAAGGGAATGAATAAAAGCTTTGCTCCACATGGTAACTTCCAGGTTATTCCTCATCTACTTCTTTCAAAGTCTATTCATATCATTCTGTATCCAGTTTCATTGTTGAAATATTAAGGGCAATTTACACACCACCTGTATTGATTTTAGCAGCTGGCATACATCCTTTGTTTTATACCATTCTGAGGAAGTCCTTAAAGACTTCCATGTCCACCTCACTGATGCTTCCTTCTACCACCAAGATCTCATGCTTTCATGTTTCTAGCGCTTACACTGACCCTGTTCTTTATTTCACTTCAGACATTCTTAGACACTGCTACACCATGGAACTTGGTTGGGATCATGCCATCTTCAATTACTGAACTCTGAAAAGAAATTTTTTTAACCTTTGCTGGTTAAAGCAATGGTCCATTGCTCCCTCAGGCAGCATGTAGGAAGGAGACATCACCAAGAGGTTGGTGTAGAAGAATATAGAATGAATGATTCTTGATGTAAGACATCCCTAGATACATCTAGAATAAAGGGCATAGAATCGAGAGAGAAGAGTTGAATTCCATATTATAGAGGGCTTTACACTAGCACATTTCAGTTACTAATTTGCTAAAATGTGAAATTTTTTGGTCTCATTGCTTTTATTTAAAAAAAATCATAGTAGTAGAGAGTTTTGGAGGTAGATTGTCCATTTTATGTGCCCTATTTAGAAAGTAAAGCTCACATAAATAAAAGATTCTACTAAGTCATGCAAGTAGTAATGGAATGGATATTGTAACCCAAGACATTTACTTTTTTCTCTTACTTTTTTTATTTAAAAATTTTTTAATATTTATATTTTATTTATTTTTTGGTCATAAGTGTGGCATGTGGAATTTCCCAGGCCAGGGATTAAACCCAAAAGTGCTGGATCCTTAACCTACTGTTCCACAAGGAAACTCTTGTAATTTTATTTTTAATGCATCTTTAAGGTTAAAAATCTAACTTAAGAAAGCTACAGAATGAAGTTTCTCATTTGCGTCTTCTTGCCCTACTCCCATTTTCCTTTCCTTGTTCCTTGATTTTGATTCTAGTGTATATGAACTGAAATGTGATTTAGGTAAAATTTATACCCTCAGGATGTTGGGCCATAAAGACATCCACATTGCTTTCTCAATTTCCATATTTTGTGTAAATGACTAATTTATTTAATTTCACTCTCTTTGAGTTATAGGACTGAATTTCCAATGACTTATTAGATTATCTCCAGATGCATTTCCTAAAGAACCTTCAAGCTCATTGTATCCCAATTTGTTTTCATCATTAACCCTTTTACATAAGTACCACTTAGGAATTTTATTGTCCATTAATGACCCCACCATTCTTTAACTCATCCAGTTTCCCTGTTTTGTTCCTCCACTTCCAATCCTTTGCCAACCTCTAGTAGTTCTTTTCTGTGAAATTTCTCTTAAGTCTTTTTTTCCCCATTCCAAATCCAATCCCCCAATTCAACTTAACATGATATCTCATTCTGAGCACTCCAGTACAGTTCTATTTTCCCCAGACTCTCACTCCTGTAATACATTATACACATAACCAGGAATTTCTTTTATAAAGATGCTTTAATATAGTCATCCCTGCTCAAAAATTTTCAGTGGTCCACCTTCTCAGTGAAATCCAGACTCTTGAATCTGGTATTCTGGTCCTTTATAATCTGCCCAAACTTTGCTTTTGCTTTTTATTTCTCTGTCATATTCTTCCTTATATCTTTCTCCACCTGTTACCTTAATTTTACATTTCATGTCTTTGCTCATGAGATGTCTTCTGGCTCTAATTCCCCTTTTCTGCATATCTATTGGTCACCAAAATAACTTTCAGAACTGCAAAAATAGAAAATCCATATTCCTTCCTTTCTTCTTCCCTCCCTCCTTCCTTTCTTCCTTCCCTTCCTCTCTCCTTCTCTCTCCTTCCTTCCTTCTTTCCTTCCATGAATAGATGCACTTATTGTATTCCAAAGGGGCATGCAATCTCACCACCACAAAAGTTCTCAAAGTCCAGGGAAGATGACCAGTACATCAATAGGTAAAGCAAATGTGGGAGCAGAGAGGAGGAGAATGCAATCCAATCTTGCTAGCAGGAGGATGAAGGGTGAATCATAGGAGACTTTTTGGAGAAATTGCAGCTATTCTAAATCTTAAAGTATGACCAAAAAATTATCCATATGGAGAAGTCTAGCAGAGAAGGCTTTCCAAATTTTGGAGCTATTGTGAGCACACTAGCTGAAAAAAGGAAGTGTTTGGGGAAACCACCAGGAGGTAGGTGTTGCTTGAACTCAGAGGATGGGTGGGGGAAGGAGCAACAGAAGATGAGGTCAGAGAGGTAAGGAGGGTTTGGGGAAGAACTGCTGTACGGTGTTTAAAACTTTGGAATTTGTCCTGTAGGTGATGGGTACCATGAGCGGAATTAAACAGGGGAATGACATGGCCAGATTTACATTTCAGAGAGACCAAGCAGAGGGCTATGTTAATAATGGATTTGAGGAAGAAGGACCACAGCTAATGGCAGTAGATGGAAGACATTAACATAATCTATGGAGGAGAGAGAATCAAAAGGAAGGAAAAAAATACATAGCTAATACTGATGTTGGAGATTGGAAGAGAGAGGCAGTAATGATGTCCACATCTCAGATTGCATAACTGGCTGGATAGTGGTGCTTACAGAGTAATATATTTAAAAAAAATGAATGTAAGAGAATATAAAAAAATAATATATATTTATATCTATCTATGTGTATACTGAATCACTTTTCTGTGTACCTAAAGCTAACACAACATTGTAAATCAACTACATACATATATATATATATTTTTTTTTTTTTTTTTTTTGGTCTTTTTGCCTTTTCTTGGGCCGTTCCTGGCTAGGGGTCGAATTAGAGCTGTAGCCACCGGCCTACACCAGAGCCACAGCAACGTGGGATCCAAGCTGCATCTGCAACCTACACCACAGCTCACAGCAACGCCGGGTCCTTAACCCACTGAGCAAGGCCAGGGATCGAACCCGAAACCTCTTTGTTCCTAGTTGGATTCGTTAACCACTGAGCCACGACGGGAACTCCCAAATCAGCTATATTTTGATAAAATTTTTTTTTAAAAAACTACAAAAATGGATGGGGAGCAGGAGAAGTGAGAAGGGAAATTTAAAAATAAATTGAAATGGCCTCATCATCTCATCAGGTGAAGATGATTGAAGTTAAGTAATATACAATGTATATGGCATACTACTTGAAACTCAGGAGGCAGGTCTGAACTGAGCCTTGGAGTTGAGATTAATGCAAACCCAGGTGGTGTCTTACACCTGGATTGTGGCCATAGCAATGCAGTATACCCTGGAAGAAAACCTAAAGAGATAGATGGAGAAATGAGAGCTAAGGAAGTAAATAGGGAAGAAATAATTGAAGAGACAAATAATCAGAAACATACTTTCCCCTTTATTTCAACATCCCTCTTTTCTTTTATTGCCCAAAGCATTTGAGACTTTTGGGGAGGTAGCAGTTTCCTTCTATCTTCCTTATTCTTTACAATACCCTTGATCTGGTCAGATTAAAAGAAACTTATAGCACCATGTTTATTAGTGGATGGATTTACTCTTGACAATTGATGTACTCTTGTGCCAAGACCTCTTTCTTCTTCTTCTCATTGCCTTCAGAGATGTAATTGGTAAGCTGTACAAGGTCTCTCTTGAAAGTCTCTCTTCTTTTTTTCTTACAAACTTCTAAATTCACATCACTTCTGGTGAGTAGTTGGGGAATTAAGGCTGGGACATGGTAGCCCTGCATGGGCTTTGAACATCAAACATTGTCCAAACCAGCTTTATCAGAGAATTCTGCACTAGGGTTTTGGGCTCTGGCTCAGCTAATTCTAAGGTGATAATGTACCCATTCATCTTTGTCTCTTGTATGTATTGCTTCCTCAGTGCTTCTGAGACAGAAGAAATTGTTGGGCAAAGATAGAATTTAGGCATTCCTGTCTTTCTCCATTCACTTCAGTATTCCTTTTTGGTACATGTTATTTTTATATAAAATATATATAAATATATGAGATACACATTTATATTTTGGTTATTTCTGCCTGTCTCATATTCCCTCTGTTATACCCTAGGTTCTTTGAAATTTCATTCCTACAATGCCTAAAGATTTTTATTTTTCACTAAAAAAAATCTCAGATGGTTTTAAAGATTATACCAAGTTGCATCATTCAAAGTTTACAAAAATTAGGTACTGGAAATGAATTGACAGCGTTTTGTATGATGACTACAATTCTGACTAGATGCAAGGATCATAGACAAAACCAAGACTTGTGAAAGTATGGTATGTACTTTATCCTAATAATTCAGGGCCTCACCCAATGTTTTATAATCATATTAGTGTGATAGCTTTCCCTCCCCTAGGGAAAGCCCCAATGTGTATGGGCTTTCCTAGGTTATTCCAGCAGATGCTAGGAATTTTATGGTGTTTGAGCATCTGTAGTTCAGTGTAAAGAGGGACAGGCGTCATAATTTTGATACTGATTTGGTGGATAATAATAAGAAAGCTCAAGTGAATATGGGCAATATGCAATGTATTTTTACTTTTAAGCCACATTGAGGACCTGCAGTGAGGAAATGCTTCTGTGCATTGGCTCCTTATAGATGTCATTTTTTAATGCCTAAGTTTCCAGTTAGTTTACTTGAAGTACCCTGATTTCTTGGATGATTGGTGCGTAAGTCACAACTTGGTGTCTTCATTGTTTTCTTAGCGGGTTCTTCCCAATGGTAAGGGAGTCACTGTGTGTGTGTGTGTGTGTGTGTGTGTGTGTGTGTGTGTGTATGTGTGCATGTGCTTTATGCTGTCAGCTAACATTTTTGAATGTGTACTTTGAGCAAGGTATTAACTATTTAACTTTTCTGAAACAGTGGTGCTGAGAAGTTACAAGTGAGTATTAGGTCTTTTCACTCTGGAGTGAATATAGCTGACTACTCAACACTGTTGGCTCAAACCAATCAGGCTGTTCTCTGTTAATCCACAGTTTATCCACTCTCCTTAAGGATGAAGGGTTCGCTTACATTTTTCAGTTGTAACTTAATGAATTTTTAGAAAGGAAATCATGTATTGTGGTGACAGTAAAATTTGGAGATTCTCAAAGATATGGTGCCACTTCAGCATCACCTTGTTAATACTTCTTTTTTAATGGCCATATGCATGGCATATGGAAGTTCCTGGGCTGGGGATTGAATCTGAGCCAAAGCTGTGACCTACCCTACAGCTTCGGCGGTACCAGATACCTTAACCCACTGTGCTGGCCGGAGGTTGAATCCATGCCTCCACAAGGACCTGAGCTGCTGCAATTGGATTCTTAATCCACTGCATCACAGTGGGAACTTCTGTCAATATTTTTTAAAAAAACTGCTAAAAGTAAGACAGGATTCCTATCCTCAAGGAGTTCATGATTTAGTTGAAGAGAATGTGGAGTTAAAATAAAGGGATTAACAAAACAAAACTAGAGCACATGAATGCTGAAGGTCAGTTCTGCAGTGAACATGGGAAGGCTAATATCACTTCAAGATCCTGATTTAAATTCTTTTGGATGTATATCTAGAAGAAGGATTGCTGAGTCATATGGTAGTTCTATTTTTGATTTTTTGAGGAACCTCCATACTATGCTCCATGATAGCTGCACCATTCTACTTTCTCATTAACACCGTACTAGGGTTTCAGTTTCTCCATAGTCTCATGAACACTTGTCTTTTAAAAAGTAATAGCCATCCTGCAAGACTATTCACAATAGCCAAGATGTGGAGACAACCTAAAAGTTCATTGAGAGATGAATGGACAAAGAAATGTAGTATATACATACAATGGAATACTATTCAGCCTTAAAAAAGAGGGAAATTGTGTGACATGTGACAGCATGAGTAAACCTTGAGGTTATCATGTTAAATAGATGAATCTGTCTCAGAAATACAAATATTGCATGATTCCACTTATATGAAACCTGTAAAAGAGTCAAATTTCTAGAATCGAAGAGTGGAATGGTGGTTGCCAGTGTGGGGGGAGGGGAAACAGTTACTAATCAAGAGAGTTCCAATTAAGCAAGATGAATGAATATGTTCTAGAGATATATCTTTTCTTTATAGAATTGAATCTCTGTACTTAAAACTTGTTAAAACACATCTCATGTTAAGTATTCTTACCACAGAAGAAAAGGCGGTGATCTAAACTTCAGGATGAAGTCTTACATTTATCTTAATAAAATATTCCCTTGACCTCTTATAATTCTGCAAATGTCCTTGGTTCCTGTTAAATGCCTGGGAAATGGAACCATTGCAAGTTCTCAGTCCATTTTGTAAGATGTGGATAATAACTTTTGAATATTTAAGAGAGGAGAGCTTTATCAATGAAGTTGAAGGAAACGCATTATATCATATCATGACCATCAGAGTTCCATTTTTCCGAAGTCACTCAGGTATGGCCACAGAGCCAAGGCTTGGATATTGCTGTCTTGTTTTCAACTCAAATGCTGGCAATCATGGAAGGTAAAAAAAATTATTATTATATTTTTGATATTGATGATTCTGCTCTGGGTCTCCAATCTTAAAAATAAATCTAG
Source organism: Sus scrofa (assembly GCF_054392235.1). Lineage (NCBI taxonomy): Eukaryota > Metazoa > Chordata > Mammalia > Artiodactyla > Suidae > Sus > Sus scrofa. The sequence goes on along the minus strand of NC_139386.1, from coordinate 32,474,041 downwards.
AAATGACCTGGAGGTTTCCATTCTTTTGCTGACTCCTTTCATCAAATCCCATTTTTCCAGAGTTCTTGGCAAAATCATATTTTACCTTGTTGAAACATTTCAGTCTCTCCATACCTGTCCTGAACTGTTGTTTACTTTCCTTTTTTCTCAATGCAAATGAGAATAACTGCAACCTTCAGCTTTGGGGAGGGCAGACAGGCAACCTTTCTTTTGACCAGGTTTCCCCCTAGAAAATAATATCAAGTGGATATTTATTTTTTTCCCCTTTGCTTTATTTTATTTTTTTAAATTTGGCAAGTACTTTCAAATCTATTCTGAAGACAAGAAAACTATATATATATTTTTGGCTTTCATTTTTTTTTTTTTTTTTGCTTTCTGTGGCCATACCTGAAGCATATGGAAGTTCCCAGGCTAGGGGTTGAAGAGTTGCAGCTTCCAGCCTACACCACAGCCACAGCAACTCCAGATCTGAGCTGCGTCTACGACCTACACCACAGCTCAAGGCAACACTGGATCCTTAACCCACTGAGAAAGGCTAGGGATCCAACCCTCATTCTTATGGATACTGGTTGGGTTCGTAACCTGCTGAGCCAGAATGGGAACACCTTTATTTTAAAACTGAAATTGTTTTTATACTTTAGTAATTTTTCCCTCTCTTCATATAAATCTTATAATTTATAGTGAATATTCAACTGAGTCACATAAAACCTGGGCCTTTGATTTCTGTTAGAAAGGCTGGGTGTATGGGATGTTTCTCCATAACTAGATTCATACTATTTATATGTCTGTTACCCTCATAGGACTCCTGCCAATAGTTTTGTTTGTGTTTTAAAATTTATTTGCTTTTTATTTTGTTGTGTTTTGTAGAGCTCAAAAAATAAAATAAAACCAGACCTCTTCCTGCCTCTCCATGTGGCATTTCAGTAAATTAAAATTGCGGCAAACTTGCTATTAGAAATCTCATTTTTTCCCGTATTAATCCTATCCAATAATAATGAGCATATCTTAGTTACAGTAATTGTATTAAATATTTAACATTACAAAGCACTGTGTGAGCATTTCAAAACTGACTCTCTTGATCTGACAGCTACAGAGGGATCCTCTTGAGCACAGTTTACTATAAGGGAGAATATTTTCATTGCTAAGAGGAGATGTGATAGAAAGAAAATTAGCATTTGTTGATCACATAATATGTAGCGGGCACTAAGATATTTTTCTCAGTTATTTTTATAATAACCTCATGAGGTAGAAATTACTCTACTCATAAACATGGCTTAGAGGTTAGAAACACATGATTAAGCTGGGGTTGGGCTTAAGTCTGCCTGGCTGTGGAGCCCATGTCCTTGCCTCAGTTAATTTTGCTGCCTTCTAGCCCCATGGCAGTATAAAAGCATTGGACTAGGTGGAAAAAACCTGGGTCTAATCCCATTTTACAGGTGTGGATCCGTGAGAAACTTTGGCTTCTGGGCTACTGTCTCCCAATTTGCAAGTGAGAATAAACTACCTCCCAAGTTGGTTGTGAGAATTAAATATGATTGTGAATGTGTGAAGCCTTTGTAGAAAATAATTATGATCAGTGTGTATTCACTTGTATGACAGGCATTCTACTAAATACTTTTGAAGTAGCTATTAATTTAATTATTATAAAAACCTTATGTGGTTATTAACAACCCCATTTTACAAAAGGAAACTAAGGCAGAGGTTGGCTAAATAACTTTCTCATGGTCACAGAGCCAAGATTTAAACTCAGGAAATCAGGATTCAGAATGCAAATTAGTAAGCACCACTGTATATTGTGCTATAAAATGTAGGGATTAGTGTAATAACTTCAGACGTCAAAATACGTATCAAAAGAACGCAAGAATTTAGGCAAGATCAGTGTCATCTACTAGCTTTGGAGAAGTGGAGCTGGAATTATTCAACATCCTAGCATTAAAAATGTACCAGAGGAGTTATTTTAAAGAAGGTCAATCTAGCCCACTACCATATCAGGATGGAATCAGGTCGCCTAGTGGTTCTACTTGGGCCCACTAGCAATAGTTAGAATTCTGAAGTAAAATACTCTCCCCAGGGAACTCAAGTATCTCAATGACATGCCCACTGAAGAAGGATTTGAAGGATCCCAACAGGACAGCATTCTCCTAGGGGCATAAGCAGAATATTTATGCTCATAACATAATTAACCATAAAAAGAGGGAACTCTTCCTAGAAATTTATGTTAACAAGGCCTGGAATTCAGACTATACTTTTATGACTTGTATGTCTCCACGGCCAGCCCTGACCTCCTAATTATAACCTCATAACTCTGCAAGAACTCTTCTTCTGAGCCTGGATGTGGCATTAGAACACTTCCCAACACTATTCTCAGACATTGCTACTCAAGTCCACTCTAGTCTTTATTATTATTTCCTTTCTTCTGCTTGCTTTCAGGTTTATTTGCTCTTCTATTATCCAGTGTTTTGTGGTGAAAGGTTAGGTTATTGATTTGAGATCTTTCTTTCAAATATAGGAATTTACAGGTATAAAGTTCTGTCTAAGTACTGTTTTAACTGTGTCCTATGAGTTTTGGTATATTGTGTCTTCATTTTCACACATCTTAGATTTTATATTTTATAATATCAATTTTGATTTCTTCTTTAATCCATTTTTAGGGGTGTGTTGTTTAATTTCCACATATCTGTGTGTTATGCAAATTTCTTTCTGTGATTGATTTCTAATTTCATTCTGTTGTGGTCAGTGAACATATTTTGTATTATTTCTTTTAAAATTGAGTGAGGTTTGTTTTATGGTCTAGCATCTGGTCTATGCTGCAGAATGTTTTATGTGCATTTGAGAAGAATGTATATTCTGCTCTTGTTGGATGGAGTGTTCCGTATATGTCTCTTAGGTCTATAGATATAAATCTTTGTAGATTTAGAGTGTTGGTCAAGTCAGTTAGAAATTAGGGGCAGGAGAGTTGCCAGAAGAGGTAGGGGATAAGGATGCAAAGCTAAGGGAACTGAATATGAAAAGGCCATGAGGCAGAAAAGAACTAGTCACACTCAAGTAGGAAAACCAGCTATGAATAAGGAGATGATGTCAGATAACGTTGGTAGGGCCCAAACACAAGAGGCTTATAAACTGAGGTAACTGTATGCACAGACTGAAGGCTAGGTTACTAGAACAGACCTTAAAGTGCAGTGACTTAGACAAGATGGAAAGTTACTTCTCCCTAACAGAGCATCCTGGGAAAGCTAAAGGATTGCTCCTTGGCAAATTTATCCAAAGACCTAGGAGAACAGAAGTGTTCTGCCTTTCTTAATACTTTTCTTCTAAGATTGCTCCAGCTGTTAATATTTTCAATTGATGGGAAGGCAAGAGAAGCATTGTATGTTCCAAGGCCTGGGTGTGTGTATAGCACACATTACTCTCATTCATATTGGAATCATCATTGGAAACTCATCATATGTTCCTACCTAGAGCTGAAGAAACTGCAAATTTCAGTTATTGTCCAGACATCCACATGCCCATATGCAACCAAAGAAGAAGGGGAGAATGGATTTTAATGGACAATTAGCAGTTTCTGCCTTAATAAGGATTTAGACTTGACTCTCAGAGCATGTAGTAGTTATTGCAGTTATTTTAAAACACAGAAAGATATAGTAAGATTAATATTCCACAATGGTTTCTATGAGGAAAATTGATTATAAATGGAGCTGTGGAGATTGGATTGACATCTGCAATAATGCAGATGGGAAATGGTGGTAGTTGGAAGTGGAGAGAAGCAAATGGTTGAGGTATAATTTGGGAATTATAATTGCCTACTCTTGAAAAAGTATTGGAGGTCTGGATGAGGGTTATGTGAAGGAGAAGGATATATAAAGAATGGCTTAATGTTTCTGACTTGAGGTTTGAGTAGATGGTGTGCCATTGACTAAGATGGGAAGGCACGGGGGAAGAGGCATGGGGGAAGAGGAGACCAAGCTTTCCATTCTGTATATCTCATGTTTGAGGTGTTTGTTTCCCTCGACCTCAACTGACAATGGAAAAGTGGGGAGTAGAACTATCTTAATAGTTATACCTGGGCCAATTGAGTTAATGCTCCAGATGTGGTTCCAATAGATTGTGAATGGAACATTATATTTTGCAGGTACCCAGAAGAATCCTTTGCTTCACCTTTATGAAACACAGAAACTTTCTCAAACATGTCCTGCTTCATGCTTCCTCAAACATTGGTCCTCCAAATGCTTTTTTCTCCTGCTCCATCGTTTTAGCTCTTATGTTAGTCTGCTCTGGCAATCATAAAAAAATATTATAGATTAGGTAGTTTAAATAACAGACACTTATTCTCATATTTCTGGAGGCTGAAAAGTCCAGGATCAGCATGCCAGCAGGGTAGGTTTCATTCTGAGATATCTTCTCTTGGCTTGGAGGTGTCCACCATCCTGATGTGTGCTTCTGTGACTTTTCTTTGTGTGCACATGGAGAGAACAAGAGGGGTCTTTTCGTTTTCTTACAAGGACACAAATCCCACCATGAGGACCTTGCCCTCATGACATCATTTAACCCTAATTATCTCCTAAAGGCCCCATCTCCAAATACTATTACATTGGAGGTTAGTGCTTTAGCCATGTGGATTTTGAGGGAACAAAATTCAGTCCATTAAGTCCATGGCACTCCTTCTGGTTTTCCCAAACTCCGAGCATCTCAGAGAATTTTTCCTGACCTCTAGTCTATTTTAGAGACCTTCCTTTGTTTTCATGGTACACTGTGCATGCTTCCACCATGAAACTGATCGTGCTGAACTATAACTGGACATGTAGGCTTTTCTCTGCCCAACAGAGCCAGCTTCCTGAAGGTGGTACCTGGCCTTATTCATCTCTGTATCCCAAGGGCCTAGCATAGTGCCTGTCATAGAACAATTGTTCAGTAATTATTTGTTAAGTATAAGTCATTTTTGAGCAACCCAGTATTACCAGAAATGCTTTCTTTATTTTATTTTATTTTATTTTATTTTATTTTATTTTATTTTATTTTATTTTATTTATTTATTTTTTAGGCCTGCACCTGCAGCAAATGGAGGTTCCCAGGCTAGGGGTCATATCAGAGCTGCAGCCGCCAGCCTACCCCACAGCCACAGCAATATGGGATCTGAGCCACATCTGCGACCTACACCACAGCTCATGGCAATGCCAGATCCTTAGCCCAATGAATGAGGCCAGGGATCAAACCTGCAACCTCATGGTTCCTTGTCAGGTTCATTTCTGCTGCATCACGATGGGAACTCTAGCATCCTTTATTTTAAAATAGTGAACAAATGTTTGGAAAAGAACTGGCTAAAATGTTAAGAAATACACATCTGTGGTTCATAAACATACTCAGAGGGAAGAATGTATTTTTACCTTGATTTAAACTTCCTGATGACAGAGTTGATTTGGGGAAAACGGGCTTCTACAATGCAGATTCCACCTTACATGAGGAACAGAGCTGCTTGTGGCTATGGAGATGCCTACGTGTATGCAAATGCTGACATGTATGACTAATGTAGGTGTCCTCTCTTTTGAGTTAAAAAAAAAAAAAAGATTCTCACCTGAATTTTTTTCAATGCAAATAGAAGCATACATAAAGATTTATGTAGAAATTTCAGATGGCTGAAACTGAATGAATGCATAAAAGAGGTCAGATGAAAACAAAAAAAATTCATGCTGGAAGTTTGTCTCCGTATAAACCTTAGTATTTCTGTGGCTGTGGTTTGTTTTATGTTTTTATGTAATATTTATTGTTTACTATACTCCAGGCACTTAAGCATCTTACATACCTTATCTCATTTATCCACTAACAGCCCTGGGATGTAAACTAGTTGATTTTAGTTTATGCTCTGAGTTCGTTATTAGCGTTTGTGAACTCTACTTGGGATTTTGGGATAGATTTTTAGATGTATTTGCTTACATGCCAAGGCATAGTAGGCTTGGTGTCATAAATATGATTGTTCTCTCACTTTTACTTTTCCTACAAACAAATGAACACGTGCATTTATTATTTTGGACTGGTAGAATCTTCGTTTAAGGTTAAACATTGTTTAAGGTTAAACTTTTCCATGGGCTTGTTATCATTTGAACGCAGCCCTTCTTTTTACATCCTCTTGTGTTTGTGGTTAATTGGGGAGTTGCAGTGAATCTGAAGAGTAAGTAATTATGACTGACAAAGGCTTAAAGCTTTCTGAGGAAATGCCATGTGCCATGAACCACAACAAAGGCAACTGACGGGCCCAGTCCCAGCTTCAAGGACCTGTGCAAGGATTGATTTGTGTCATGTATGTACAAGGTTTAGGGAACTCTGGACTCCTTGGCCTTAGTTTATCAAGACTCAGAGAAAGCCAGTTGTACCATTACTGTGGTAAAGAGTGCCCTTCAGGAGTCCTTTCTTTATTCCCCCAAGAATAAAGTGATCACCCCAAATGGTAATAAGAAACAGCGAAAATCTCATGTATCCTTCATCTGAGTCTTTCTCTGGATTTTGTCAAGAATCATTCTTATTCCTTAGAATCTGCATCCTCATGGAGGCTAGTTGGGTTCATAAGCACTGAGCCACAACAGGAAGTCCCAGAACCCTAGTATTTAAATTACCTCATCTGCTTATGTAAGTATCTGTAAAAGCAAATTTCACATGTAGTAAAATAGCAACATTACCAAAAATAAATAAATAAATAAATAAATAAAAACCTCTCTCTCAAAAAGTCTTGCAGAAATATTCCATACATATCATTATATTAGAATTTTCTAAAACACAAATTTTTAACTCCTGGAGTCATTCAACTTAATGGAATTTAAATTTAAAAGAATAAAATTTAGAAGAATGAAAGTAGTCTTGTGTGTTTGCAGTCAGTGGTTTCTACTATATGACTGTAATTAATGATCAGATTCCATAGTGAGGGTTATGCAGGTTCAAGTTTAGATACATGTGCTTTAATGGTAAAGGATGGAGTTACACCTGGGGATTTTTTTTACATCATGTAACTATTTATAAACCACTTAATTTAAAGATTATACTTGGAGATATTGTAATAAATTGGGATACTGTATTTTACTCAGTTTACATTTAGTTTCAGGATGCTTGCACTGTATAAAATGTATTTCACAACTCCCTAAAAAGACAAAATAGACACTCTTTAAGCAGTTTACAAGATACAGATCTTTATCTCCTACAAAGGAAAGGAAACAAGAAAGCTGTAAATAATAAGTTCTGAATAGGAGTGACATAAACTGCCTAATCAATGTCTTCCAGAACTGGCAAGTGACACTTCTTTGTTTTTTGCAAATAAAAACCTCCTTACCATCACAATATAAACCATTATCTCTGCAGGCAAGGTATATTTAGAAATGTACAAAATGTACATTTCCTGCCAGCCTCTAGATCAGTAGGTGGAGATCTAAAGTCATGCAAATATTACAGTAAATGCAGGCAACCAATTTCTAATTATTCCATATCAGCAGATTTGTGAGGAATATAATTTATTAAAAAAGAACAGTTTATGATCAGCAGACCTTGGTTATGACTGTTTAGGAATTCAGTGCATTTTGATCTAATCACAAAATCAAAATATTCATGAAACACAATGATATCTCCCCAAAGCAGCCGGGCAGCCATTAATTTTGAAATTCGGGTAATTTATTAACACTTATCTGAAGCTGTAAAAGCTTACCTCTGTGTTTGTAATACGGGGAAAAGTGAAAGCAGTTTTAAAACTGATTCCTAATGATTTATAATGGTTTGCTGTAATTTGAGCCAGAAATTCAATTAAAATGTATGTCTAGTTTTGTTTCAAGATCTTTAGTTAAAAATTCTATTAAAATTCTATTTCCTTCTTGCATTAAATGTATCTGTTATCTGCATATACAAGAAATATAAGAAAATTCTATCATTTATTCCCCAGTCTCCATAAATGCTTTTAAAAAGCATTCATTTTTATTTCATAATTCTGCTAAGGTAGCACTTGGAATTTATATATAGTAGAGGAGGAATAACTATATTCCTGTTTCTCAGTGAGGAAGGAAATCTAACACTGAATACTTTAGGGACAAGTCAAATGATATTTGCCGCTTTATCAAACAAGAGGAAAACAAATAAAACAGAACAGACGTTTTTGACTTCAAATTATTCACCTAATAGGTTGTCTCTGAGGTATGTTAAAAATATAACTTTCCAGAGAAAGGGGTGGGAGCTGGAGTGAGGTAGGGAGGGGGAGACTGTTAAACTTTCCTGAAACAAAGACAAACAGATAAAAAAAAAAAATACTTTGAGTTGTCCTAACATAGGAGATTTTATATTTATTATTATTTTTAAACACAGTGAGTTTGGTGAGTTACTTGACGGAGAACCACATTGGCTCTTGCTTTTTTTGGTGTATTTTCTGCTATTTTCTTGAATTGCATGAAATCTTACAGTGGTTACTCGATGCAAACATAAAACAACTGGTTTGTGTCTTAGTTTTTTGGTAGCAAGAGTCTTTGAACAGAAATAGTAGTGAAGCTATAATTTATTGAACATTTGTTATATATATATGGACAAATTACCTGGATTTCTAAATAGTTCAATCTTCTTGATAATATTTGTGTTATATACAAATGTTATTATTCATATTTTACTAAAGTAATGACAGAGGCACAAAGTTTCAAGGAGCTAATACATGGAAGAGATAGGATTTGAATCTGGAAGGGTTATGGCTGATCTCTTCAATTTGACCATAGAGTTGGGGGGGGTGGGTAGTGAATCTTCACTTCATGAAGCCTAGATTTGGGATGAAAGGCACTAATGCCGAGTTTGTGCACCATTTCTGAGAAAGGGGAATATTTGGTTAACAAAAACTGAGAGGCACTAGGAAGAAACAGAATGGCACTTTCCTTGGTGTATCTCTCATACTTTGATACTTCCAAGGTTGGTCCCCTACTTGTCTTCCCTCTCGTGGGGAATTGGGGACCCAACCAGGGTGCAGGGCTTGAGGGATGGAGACAGTGAGAGGGAAGAGGTAGTCAGAGATGCAGTGTAATATGGTAGTATTTGGGGATATCCTGGAAGCAATATTCCCTTAAGTTGGCTCTGCTTGTGCTTGACACCTGAACCATTTCCAGTTGTGGATGTGCCCACCAGTGGTCTATACCCCTTTGTTAAAAGGTTTGCATGGCCCAGGTTAGCCAGCCAGAAATGGCATAATCACAGCCCAGATTCAAGTCTTCCTGGTGTGTTTATATAGTTTACTACTTTTCTAGAGTAGGTTCTTTGGCATTCTGAACTTACCAAGGCCAGGCTTGGGAAGCCCTGAATTTTGGGAAATGTGAGTCCAAGTGCTAGACTGTCAGTTATATTCCTGATGAAAGGGAAGTTTTGGACTCTTAATAGAGTCTAACGAAAATACCTTCTGTCAGGCAACATACTTGCCCTATGCTGGTCCAGAGAACCGTTGATAGGCACGTTCTGAAAGATGCAGTCATTTCTCTTTATAGGATTCTGATGTCATGTAAATGGTGTGTGTTTTCTTGGGAGATGGCCAAATCGAGTCTCCAGCTAAGTTCAAAATGGATACAGATACCTAAGCGTTGAAGTGTAGTTACAGCTCCCTCTACAGGCTCCCTGATGTGGCCATGCCCGGCACTCATAGTAAACAGAAAGAGAGTTAAGTGGTGATTAGGGAGCAAGACAGCTATAGAAGAATGATAAACAGAAGCAAGTTTAGAACTGCATGTGGGCAACGTAGAGGACCGATAGGCAACCCTGGGTCCCCATGCCTTTCTCTCCTCCGCTGCTTGGGAATTGAATGAAGATCCTTGCACAAGAACCATGGGGCTTCTCTGAGCATTTTGTTTGCAGTGAATTGTCTCTGTTAACTAAATTTCTTCCTGTAACTTTATAATAAGGGCACTTTTTCTGCAAGGCATATGGCATATGAAAGGAATATCTCTAAAAGCTATTTGTGGAAGAGTGTGGCTGATAAAAGAGTTACATGGCAAGGGTTACATTCCCAAGGGTTACATGGGCAAGACAATATCAAAAGGCCTTGAAATAAGTTACTGATGCTTAGTGAATGTTAAATGATCCTGCTTTGAAGAACTAGGGTGGAACATGAGATTATTTGTTTCCATTTACAAAAATCGAATAGATACTAGGGTCCGGTGGTTATTAAAAATGACATTAAAACACTAACAAATACATTAGGAAATAGTTAAGGTTTTCTGAATCCAAAATGTAACATAAAATTTGAACTAACTTGTTAAAAATCATAACAATTCATTCAGGATTGTCATAACAGGTAAATACATGCATGCTGTTTTGGCAGGTATTTACTCAGTTGTTCATTTTTTAAAACTCACTGTTTAATTTCAGAGCAATCCTTTACCATCAAAATCAAAAAAACGTTTTACATTTGATATTTTTATTTCTTCCACATTGGTTTATGTTCCTCCTATTCTAGTGAAACCACTTTCCTTTTTTTAAAAAAAATTATCATTGTTGATTTACAATGTTCTATCAATTTCTGCTGCACAGAAAAGTGTCCCAGTTTATATATATATATATATTCTATTTTTTCACATTATCCTCCATCATGTTCCATCACAAGTAATTATAATTCCCTGTGCTATACACCCTTGGCAACCACAAGTCTGTTCTCTATGTCTGTGAACCTGTTTCTGTTTTGTAGATAGGTTCATTTGTGCCCTATTTTAGATTCCACATATAAGTAATATTATGTGGTATTTGTCTTTCTTTTCGACTTATTTCACTTAGTGTCAGACTTTCTAGTTGCATCCATGTTGCTGCAAATGGCATTATTTTGTTCTTTTTTATGAATGAGTAGTATTCCATTGTATATATGTACCACATCTTCTTAATCCATTCATTTTTCGATGGACATTTAGGTTGTTTCCATGTCTTGGCTATTGCAAATAGGGCTGCAGTAAACATAGGGGTGCATGTACCCTTTTGAACTGTAGTTTTGTCTGGATATATACCACCTCACCCTGGTCAGAATGGCCATCATTAACAAGTCTACAGATGACAAATGCTGGAGGGAGTGTGGAGAAAAGGGAACCCTCCTTCACTGTTGGTGGGAATGTTAATTGGTGCAACTTCTATGGAAAAGAGTATGGAGGTTCCTCAGAAAACTAAATATAGAACTACTATATGATCCAGCAATCCCACTTCTGGGCACTTACAACTTATTTTTAATCATCTTCTTTCTCAATTTCTGTAAGGCGTGTCTTTCTGTCAATTAGTCACTGGTTGAATCTATGTTTTTTTTTTTCTCTTTTTTAATTTTTAAATTGTGGTTAAATATATGTAATATAAAATTTACCATTTTCACCATTTTTAAGTGTACCATTCAGTGATATTAAGTACATTCGTGCAACCATTGTCACCATCCATCTCCAGAACTCTTTCCATCTTGTAAAACTGGAACTCTATACTCATGAAATGGCAATTCCCTTTTCCCCTCTCTTCCTAACCCCTGGCAACCACTATTCTACTTTGTGTCTCTATGAATTTGACTGTTCTAAGTACTTCGTATAATAGTGTCATACAGTAATTGTTTCTTGTGTGTGTGACCGGCTTATTTTACTTACCTAATGTCCTCGATGTTTCATCCACGCTATAACATCTGTCAGAATTTCCTCCCCCCCACCCCTTTTTTTAAAATGGCTACACCGAAGGCATGTGAATGTTTTTGGGCCAGGAATTAAATCTGAGCCTCAGCTGTGACCTATGTCACAGTTGCAGCAACTCCAGATGCTTTAACCCACTGTGCTGGGCCAGGGATTGAACCCATGCCTCTGCAGTGACCCAATCCACTGCAGTAAGATTCTTACTCCACTGTGCCACAGTGGGAACTCTAGTATCCTTCCTTTTTAAAGCTGAATATTATCCCATTGTGTGTGTATATCACCATTTTGCTTATTTACTCATCCATCAACGGACACTTGGGTTGCTTCCACATTTTAACCATTGTGAATAATGCTGCTACAAATGGTATATAAATATCTCTTTGAAACCTTATTTTCACTTTTTTTTTTAGGGCCATACTTGCAGAATATGGAAGTTCCAAGGCTAGAGTCAAATCAGAGCTGCAGCTGCTGGCCTATGCTATAGTCATAGCAACATGGGATCCAAGCCACATCTGCGACCTACACTGCAGCTCACAGCACCACCAGATCCACTGAGCAGGGCCAGGGATTGAACCTGCATCCTTATGGATACTAGTTGGGTTTGTTTCCCCTTACTTTCAATTCTTTTGAGTATACATCTAATTGCTGGATCATATGATAATTCTATTTTAATTTTTTTGAGAAAATACTGTTTTCCACAACAGCCGTGCCATTTTATATTCCCATCAACAATGTACAAGGGTTCCAGTTGATTCATATCCTTGCCAACACTTGTTATTTTCTAATTTTTTTAAAAAAATAGCAGTCATTCTAATGGGTGTACAGTGGTAGCTCCTTGTGGATTTGATTTGCATTTCTCTAATGATTAATAACACTAAGGATTCTGTTTGATTTGCTTATTGGCTATTTGAATATCTTCATTGGAGAAACATCTATTTACCTGTAGGAGCCTACATTTTAAAAAGTTGATCAATCTTTTTTTTACTTTTTTCAGGTTTTCCAGGATTTAACTTCTCTTCAATAAACAGCTAATTTTTGCCTCTTCTATGGAGCTATCTCTTATTCCCCTAGGTAAAATTAGCTGCTTTCTCTTCTGTTTTTCATCTGTATCTTGTATAGCCTCTTAAAACATTTATTCTAGTACCTTGTAATCATCCTATCAACAAATGTGTTTCCTCTTCTCTACACATGAGGTCAGCAACCATGTTTTATTAATCTTTGCACATATATTATTTATTACTGTATCTGGCACATGATAGGTACTTAGTGAATGTCTATTGATGAGTAAGTCAGTATATTCATTGTCTACTTTTAAGATAAAAATGTTTATTTTTATAGACAACTGAATATTTCTACCATGGCTTCTTAGGAAATTGATAAATTTAATTGATGTCTATTAAGCCACCCTGCTTTATTGCTTGATCTTCACTACTAAAAATAATTGGTAATTCTCAATTCTGATAGAAGATTAAGATTATCTAAATTCCTGGGTTTAACCTCAGAGATGCTAGGTGAGGTCTAGGTACTGTATTTTTAATAGTTCCTCAGATAATTCAAATGTGTGGCCAGGGCTGAGAACCATGAAAAATCACCGAAAACTGTGACTGCCAAGTCTATTGCTCCCTTCTGGCTTTCTGGGGCTGAGTCCACTAGTGTCACATTGTAGGTAACAGCTAACACATTCATGAAAATTCATCTGTAGATCTACTCACTTCCTAAATTTTCTTGCCTGTATTGAAATAATCCGACATCTCCCCTCTGTCCCTCACATCTCTTATAATCAATCATATGACAATCTACTTAGTAGTCCACCAGTCATGAAGCTGTTTCTATTTTATTTTAGTTTGAGAGACAGAGTGCAGGTATTATTAATCCAGGCATTTTGAATCCATGGATTCAGGTAAGAAGCATGACATATCTCTAAGTCTGAGCTATTTCCATGTGAAATGTTATCACAGTTGGCAGAGCAACATTGGTAACCTCTTTGCATGAGTAGATGTGGATTTTATAATTACTTATGACTCTGCCTCTTTTATTGTCTCTGGCTCTAGCCTTGGCATTCTTTTAATGTGCATTTCTGTACAAATTAGAAAAGCAAGAGTTAAGATGTAGAACTTAGGTGTCTGGCCACAGATGTTCAGAGCAATTCAGCGTGTCAAACTGAGGTCAAATGAATAGGGAATGTCATTACTAAATGGTAACATTTTTCTGAGAGCTTTAAAGAAATTCAAGTCCTTTTTGAATCTACATTAAAAAAATTTTTTTTTCAGGGTGATAGGTTGCACTTCTAGTTCTTGTGAGAAATTTGTACATTAAAATGATTTCAAATTTAACTATTCTAGAAATCAACTTTCTAAATAGCATGTCAGGCAGCACCAGCAGAAGACATACAGTTTTATTTGAGATATAGATTTTTTTAAGCTCAATGAGATACAATTTGTTTATTTATAAAGCTGATGTGACTTATGCCTGTATATCTTTGGGACATATTAACAGAGCCACTGGGGATTAGATCGTGTTTCCAAATTCCATGATCCGAATTCTAGGTATCTTCTTATAGCTCATTAAGTTTAAAATTTTACAATATTCAGAAGTTTAGGACAAACTTTATACCAGTTTGGAAGCTAACCAAATGAACTATATACCTGCATACCCCTGCTGTGTATTATGATAATATACTTTGATAAACAGGGGAGTTGTATATAAAAATTATGCGTATTTAATGCAAATGATAGAGCATTTATGGTTCAGAATTTGCAAAAACGGATCAAGGACAAGCCGAGTTATTAACATTTTAGTGCACGCCATCCCTGTCATGCGTATAAGGTACCACATCACATAGTGAACAAGATAAAAGTGTGGATTTGTACCTCTTAACTATCTCTAGAATAGAGGTAAGCAGAAATACAGCTAAATAGATAGTGGATTGGCTTAGCACACACTCTTGGTACCTCACATGTATCTTCAGACCTTTACATTTCCGGCACTCATGCTGATTTCCAGTTGTTTGCATCTCTAGCTTTTTGTCTAAAGACTTTTTCTGAAGCAATGGAAGTATGCTCAGCTCATTTGTGAAGCAGGATGGAGGGACAAGGGAATTTTCTCTTTGTAGACACAGCCCTCAACCAGTGATGGATGGGAATTGATGGTTAAATACTTCAGGTCCCTTTTCCACAAGTGGGAGAACTCTGAAGTATGCATTCTATTCCATCTCCCAGTTGGGGCAACTCACTGGATTTAACACACCAATAAACACCCTTTATTGTCTTATTGCTTTATTGGCACTCTTTCCATCTATGTTACATCCTGACTCCTGTACCAGCATTTGCTGCACTTCCCAAACTTGCAAACAAATCCTTGTCTTAAGGTCCACTTTTGGGATAACTCAAACTATGAATATTGACAATGGTATGTGCTTTTTTAAACTTTTGTTTTAAAATGGAAACTTATGGGAATTGACCTAAAACATATTTACAAAGGGATATTCTAGGAACTTGGTGGCTTTGAGCAACTCACACCATCTTCCTGAGCCTCAACTTCCTTATTTAGAAGAAACAGATGAAATGATTGATCTTACTTTGAAATTCTGTTATATTAAAGCCTGAATAGGGTTTCTTTATCCCTCATCTTAGTATCGTTTCCTCAATTTATGGCTCAATGTTACATCTCTGTGTTGGTAAAGATTAGTCTTTCAGGGTCCTCCTAGCCAATGTGAGTGGGGCTTCCAAAGCATCTTCCTGCTGGATGCATTCTTTGAGTTCCTTGTTCTCACGTGTCATCAGTACAGACTCTGGGTACCATTTCTCCTACTGTTTCCCCCTCATTTGAGGTTGATAGTCATAATCTTAGCTACAGAGCCCCCTTCTCTGCAAAACCCCTCACTTTCTTCTCCTTCCCTCCCAGGTTTATTCTGTCCTAACCCAATCAGAGTCTGCCTCTCTGTGGGGGCTCCTGCAGTCGCTCCTTGAAATCAGATCAAAGTATGAGCACTTGCTCCTCAATCTTATTTCATTTGTATGGTTTGTAAAAAAGGATCGCATAGCATACTCAATAAATGTGTAGAGCATGACAGGCTGATTCTGCAGTTGAAGTTGGTGCCTTTTCAGAGGTTGAAATATTTGTGAGAACCACCAGCACAGCTTGTTTTCAGGGAAATGGAAGTAAAGAAATGTGAAGTAAGAGGGGAACGCATACACTTTAAATATTTATTTTTAAAAATGCAAACAAGATTGTTATTTTCTAAGCTTTGGCTGGTCTGGAGAGGGCTGTCTCGGGTTTCCTGAGCACCTGCAGCTCTGCAGTCTGTCCTCTTGGCAGACAGAAAGGCATTTTGATTCTGGGTATTTGTTTTCTTTTGCTTGCAGCTATTCTTAGATTTGGAATAGACACGTGAATAGATAGTGTACTATGGAGAGAGCCTTATGGGGGCAACACAGCATTATTGTTGCTCAGAAGGGGCTTCCTGCAAAAGGGCTGTCACTCATCATGTTTTTCAGGTGGTTTATCTCAATTTATCGAGGCTTTGACATCCAGAGCCTCAGGATCACAGTAATTCCAACAGGCATCTCACAATCCAAATGAATGAGAACAGATGTAGAGATGTATGTAAGTTCTAGGTATTTTCACTTTGGTTTCAACTGGTTGTGAGTTTGTTTTCATTTCTCTATTGATGCAGCACCCCCCATTTTTATATTATATAAATCTTAGGCCTCAAAATGGTCTATACAGTGTTGAGTAAACTTGGTGATCTTAAAACAGTGGGTGATAACTGTGTATATATTATGATATAATACTAGAAGTTGGAGGCCAAGGAAGAATCAAATTCCTCATACCACTCCCCCCCCCCAAAAAAAATTATCTGATTGCCAATGAGTGTAGGTGAAAAGTTTTTGATATTTGATAGTGGATAACATGACGCAGACAAGATTTTGGTATTTGGCATAGAATCTGGCTTAGATGACTTGGGAAATATAAAGACAGGGCATGTGATAGAACACTTAAATGCAGTTCAGATATGTTCTACCAGGTGTATATGGTACATATACAGAACAAGAAATAGCAGCATCCCTCCTCTGTTTGTTTTACTTCCAGGGAAAGCTGAAGAGTTTCAGCAGATTTTTTGAAACAAATAAAGAACTTACTTCCAACATTAGAACCTGACTCCTTAATGATCAACTTTGAGAAAGGAAGAATCATTGCTTTCTCTAAGATATATCTGAATACAAATATAACCATGAATGTACACATCTTTTAAAGGAATTAAATATTTTTTGTATTTTCATTTTTCATAGTAAAATCTTTAAAAATATTTGTTACTAGTTTTTTTCATGATTCATTATGTCCTTTTAAATGTCCCTATTTTATTTTTGTTATTTTTTATCTTTCATGGTGCAGTTGTCTTACAGCCAATTAGTTGTGTAGCAAAACTGCTTGTGGTGAAATTACTTGAAGCAAAGATGTTTAAGGTGAAACTACCAGACTCCATTTATGTGGACTTGATTAGGCCCATGACTAAGCACTAAAGCATTGAAACAAAACACTAGAACACAGAACCTCCTGGAGGAACCAGATAGCCAACCGTCAAAGAAAGAGAGGTCCTCAACTCCCACCCCAGGAATGAATTAGGATGACAGTGATGTTCAAATGCAACAAAACTTCCAGTGTGGGGTGGTGGACTTACTCATATCTACTAAAACATGTGATGATTTTAGGGGTTTCCAAGTTACTCTATTCACATTTGTTCTGAGTAGGCTCAGTTTTATTACTGTCTTGAACTGAAGAAGTTCCCCAGGTTAGCAGGTCATTTTTAAACTCTGTAATCTTTCTAGTTTAAATCTGGTCAAGGGATGGAGTTCCTCTCATGGCGTAGCAGAAACGAATCCAACTAGGAGCCATGAGGACTCGCGTTTGATCCCTGGCCTCGCTCAGTGGGTTAAGGATCCAGTCACAGACTTGACTCAGATCTAACATTGCTATGGCTGTGGTGTAGGCTGGCAGCTGTAGCTCTGATTAGACCCCTGGCCTTGGAACCTCCCTATGCCATGGGTGCAGCCCTAAAAAAATAAAAAGCAAAAAAAAAAAAAAAAAAAAAAAATCTGGTCAAGGGAACTTAGTGGTGGGTAAAGCAGAAGTGGTTCAGAACTCTCAAAAGGACCTAGACTCTTTTTTGCCTACATTCCAGCAAAGCCTGGTTGGGAGGGTGGTGGTGGCAAGAAATGTCTAGAACCAGCCTATCTGTTGATAATTCTCAGCAAATAATCGTGGCTGGGCTTTGAGGCAGCTCCAGAAAGAAGTGACCTCAAAAAGGTATTTATCCTGTGTCTTGTGTTTTAATAATGACTTTTCTTCTCCAGATTTGAAGCCCATATTGGAAGTCTCTTTATTTTTTCTTTTTGGTCGTATCTTTATTCCACCTTAGTATGTCATGGACAATTATGTTCATCAGATATGCTCCCACATTCCCGAGCCCCAGGAAGGTAGGTAGGCCATCTGGATAGTCCTGGCCAGTGAGATGATGCTTGTCAGTGCTAAGCTGAGGCAGGAAAAAAGCCTATGGAAGATCCTGCAGTGTCTCTGTACTCTGTATTGGAGGATAACAATGTTCCCGATAGTGGTGCCTCCGTCAGTCTCTGTTCATGAGTAACTAGTGTGAAAGACAGTCCTGTTTTGACTCCCATTGAGCAGGTAGTGTGTGTGAGAAATACACTCTTGGTGTATTCAGTCACTGAGAATTCAGGGTTATTTGTTACCATAGTGTAATCTCTCTGTCTTGACTAATGGAGAAATTGGTACCTGAAAGTGACAGGACACAGTTCCTTTGCTTGAGCAAGTGTTTGAATGAACAGCCTTGACTAATTTGGTTTCTAACTAAAATCTGCTGACACAGTAGAATTTGAATTTAAAGGTGCTATTTAAAAGCCCTACTCATTGACAAACATTTTTAAAGTATAGTTTTTAGAATCTAGTGGCTCCAGAACGTCTTAATAGCTCTCCCTCCATGAGCTGCCTCCATAAAGTATCATCTTTCTCAAGCTGATATCCAGTGAGATCAGTTAGCAGCTAGAAAATGATCTCTTTATTTTATCTGTTGCCAAAGCCACAGGGGACTACTGTAGTCTCTTATTTAATTATTATTTTAGCCTTATAACCCAACAAAAGTGCAGGGGCAGGCCTTTATTCATATTGTTTCTCTTCCCCACCCAGAGAGGTTCTTCTAGGCAAAGCTTTAATGATTTAGTGATATATCCTTCTTGAGGTCTCCACAGATTTTCTTAATCAGAGCTAATCCAATCTCATTCTGTGCTCTCAGAACACTTTATTTATCTTTCTATTTTAGCATTTAACATGGGCTGGCTTCATATTAACAGTTATCTGTGTGTCTGTGTCTCCCTTATGTCTTCTTTACTCCCCATGCATAGGCTAAAGCTTCCTAAATTTCAGGCAATGTGGGCCATCAATTGGAAGAATTCACTGTCTTAAATCAACTCTTTGCTATTGTTGTGAGTGAATAAACTACTCTTGTGTACTTGTTCGATGGGTATTAGTCAGGATAGGATAGGTTATAGTGCTGTAACAGCAACCTCCCCAAATTGCCATAATTTTGTTACTGAAAGTGGGGTCCAGCTTCTCACTGCTATAAAGCCAGTAAAGAGACAAGGTTAGTGAAAAGGAAAGTTTGCTTTATTTCAAAGCCTTTTTTTCAAGAGGTTTGCAAATGGAGTGGGGAGGGTGGGATGGAGCACAGACCTGTGTCCAAAGGCCAGCTCCCTCCACTGGTGATTAGTAGGCAAGAGCTTTTAAAGGGGAGTTTCAGTATCTACAAGACAGCTCACAGGATATGACTCAGAATATTATCTCTTTCCTTTGAGGAGGTCCTTGATTTTGCTTAGTGACTAAACTATTATTATTTGATCTCACTTGACTGTTTTCCTCAGCTTCTGCATTTTCTCACTTCTCTCATTAACCTTATATGTTGCCTAAAGTTTTTCTACAGACAAAAGACAGGCAAGAGGAGGACCATAGGGTGTTGTTCCTCCGTTTCAATTTGACACACACGATTTTGGATCTCATGTGAGAAGTAAATAGGCATGAATTTCTACATGATCAGTGACCCAGGGACACAAGGATGACAGAGAACTTGACATGTGGAATAATCTTGGTAGCTGTAACAGAGGAAGTAAGAATCTGGAGAGTCATACTTGAGTTTTGTCCTGCTGCAGCCCACACAGCTCATGGATGTCTAGCTGTGTTGAAGAGAGCCCCTGGATTCTAATGTATGAGTTTTAAAATTGTTATTCAGAAGTCCTTATTGTGGCTCAGCCAGTTATGAACCCGACTAGTATCCATGAAAATGCGAGTTTGAATCCTGGCCTCGCTCAGTGGGTTAAGGATTTGGCGTTGCTGCAAGCTACAGTATAGGTCGCAGATGAAGCTCAGATCCCGAGTTGCTGTGGCTGTCACGTATGCTGGCAGCTGCAGCTCCAATTCATCCCCTAGCTGGGAACGTCCATATGCCACAGGTGCGACTGCAAAAAGAAAAAAATAATTGTTATTCAAGGAGCAGGGTTTTCTATTAACACTTCGTATTCAAATTCTATTGTGCCAAAACCAAAGTTAAGCAAGAAACCAAGTTAGCAAAGACTAATTTATTTGTATGCTTGCAAGAGTAACATCTTCCAGTAATTTTGTTCCTGTAGGAGTTCAAAGAGAGTTTGAAGGAGATTGAACTTCATAAAGTAAAAGGGGGACAGTCTATTAGGGTGAGATTTTTGGAAGGAGTGCGGAGTTTTGTGATTGCTTATCCTTGTTTGGTTACAACTGAACAGAAGACCTGTTTGGGGATATTTCCAGAGGGGAAGAGGCTGTTTAATCAGTGGCTGACCATTTCCTAGAACTCCTGGGGGTCAATGGAGTGTTCTTTATAGTTAAACTGATAAAATATTTGAGTCGTGGTCCTCAGGTTGGATCATGGTGACAGATAGTTTCTCATCTGAATTATTCATCTTAGTGAGTTTTGGAAGCTGCACTGAATTGTTGCAGTCTCATCTGGCGTGATGAATTATGAGGGCTTAGACCAGTCAACAAATCTCTCTTGACTGCATTTTCTTTACAAAATGAAGACAGTGAATTAGATGATGTCTAAATTCCCTTCAGCTGCTTACAAGTCTAGGCTTCCATGATGATGTTGGCCACAAAGTAATTTAATTTCCTCATGTTTATCAATTGCTAATTGAGATGAATAGCAATTTGTCTCTTAGGGTGGTTACGGGGAGAAATCATGTTACATCAAGAGCCTTGCAAACGAATGCGCCCAATGCATTACGGAACTCTCTGTAATAACCACCAGTCTCTGTTATTTAGAGGTGACAGCATTTGGGGTATATTGCTTGCAAGCATATGTGTCTGTGACTCAAGAGACTGATGGGGCTATGCCCTCCTCTTTGTATGTACCTGGAGTGTGGGCTCTTTTTAGATTGTGGATACAGCCTTGTCTCCCAGAACCTAAGGCCATTCGTGACCTTGCTGCTTAGCTGTGCAGTCAGCTGGAAACCTTTATTCAGAGGAGCTGCTCTAGGCTTAGCAGCTGCCAAGCTGATGCAACTTTCCCAGCTGCCCACATCTA
The DNA here is from genome assembly GCF_054392235.1 of Sus scrofa. Taxonomy (NCBI): domain Eukaryota; kingdom Metazoa; phylum Chordata; class Mammalia; order Artiodactyla; family Suidae; genus Sus; species Sus scrofa. The sequence continues at coordinate 32,452,786 of NC_139386.1, read as the reverse complement.
TGCCACAAAGTTGGACTCTATGCCCTGAAACAACCTGGATCCTTCCCTGCATATGGTTTCTCCACTTCAGCTTATCCACGTCTGCGGCAGAGTTCACCTCGGGGCAGAAAGTATTGCTGAGATTTTAGAATTTGTACAGTGGCCCTTTTGCATGTAAATTATAAGTGAAGGATGATCAGTAATAAACGGAGGATGTATTTGTCAATGGTACCATCTTGATAATGTCTGTCTCTAATTCACAAAGTTGAGTTCCCATTACCCTTTTCTTGGAAAGGGTGTCCTTTGCCAGTTCAAGTAAGACATTTGATCTAGGTACGGTGCGAGGATTCCTAATATTTACTCAGCTCTTGCTCTGTGTTAAGACTGCTAAGTTCTTTACATGCACGTTACGTAACTCATATAATCAAAGTCCCTTGAAGGTTTGGTACAATTTATATCCCCATTTTACAGATAAGAAAGATGAGGATGTTTCAAGTAACTTGGCTGAGGTCTTATATGGAATAATGACATCTCTAGGAATGTCATTGGAGACTATTGCTATATAGGAGGCTTTCTAATTTTAATTTTTTTTGCTATGACTATAAATTTTCATTTTGGAAAAAGTAAATAGGTTTTATCCATCTTAATTTTATGCCACTTTAAAAATATCATCACAGGGAGTTCCCATTGTGGCTCAGTGGTTAACGAATCCGACTAGGAACCATGAGGTTGCAGGTTCGATCCCTGGCCTTGCTCAGTGGTTTAAGGATCTGGAGTTGCTGTGAGCTGTGGTGTAAGTTGCAGACACGGCTCAGATCCTGCATTGCTGTGGCTCTGGCATAGGCCGGCGGCTACAGCTCCGATTAGACCCCTAGCCTGGGAACCTCCATATGCTGTGGGAGTGGCCCTGGAAAAGGCAAAAAGACAAAAAAAAAAAAAAAAGAATAAAAAAATAAATAAAAATATCATCACAAGGATGCCACCATAAAACAGGGCCTTAGTTCTTCTGAGGGGCTTACCAGAGTTGTTGGTTGGTACAGTGCCCTATGAGCATCTGCCTTTGTAAGTTTCACGTTGTGTCACCTGAGAAAGGAGGAGTGTGTTCTTTATTCTATACTTCATGGCTGCCATGGTGGATGCCATGTTTCCTGGTGAAAAAATGGTCACACTCTGAAATCTTCCCCTGTGCTCTGACAAAAGTTGTTGCTTTAAAAAAAATGCTTTCAATGAAATAAAAGGAGCTTCAGGAAAGAAAAATTTCTGTGCATCCTGAGAGAAGCAGTGGAGAAAGGCCATCACTTCACCTCTCTTTCTCACTCTGACTGTCCATCTGTAAAATGGGGATTATGAGTGACCTGAAGGAGCATGCTTGCTGAGCGCTCTGGAATTCACCGTGCAGATGGCAGATATGACTCACTTTCACATATGGCCCTTTTCCAGAGAGTGGGGCTGGGCAGCAGTTTCCCTGGATCTTTGCAGGCATGGGATTAGACGAACATTTATAAAGTGCTTATAATTGTACAGAATGTCACTTGGTAGGTGGATACATTTGGTTTGAATCTTGATGAAGAAGTTGTTTTTTTTCCCCCTTGTTTTCCTGGCATAATATTCCGAACAGCAGCAATGCAATCTGTTGTTTGTTTAGAAAAGATGGCAGAAGGGTGTATGGTGTGTGTGCGTGTGTGCGTGCACACACGCACACACACTCATGCCTGGGAGCTATGGTGGGGGGTACATAAGATATCTTCGTAGTCCAGGAAAAAAGAACTTTTTTGACATAGAGTTATGAGTTAGTTAGCATCATTTGGAAAGACAGTAAGGTTTGGAATGAATTAGTTAAAGCTTTGCTCCTGTGGTGAGCACATAGCAGAGAAAGTGCATGCTTCATCCCTCCCTCCCCAACGTGGGCACACACACATGCACATAGATGTATACACATATGTACACACACACACAGCAACAGGGAATTTTCAACTCATGGTCGTCCCACAGTAGAATTCTTCTGTCCTTGGCTTCAGCAGCCCTATCTTTCTCTCCCCACCACCCTCACTCCCTCCCAGCTTGGAGGCTGGGCTCTGCTAGAGAGCAGAGGAAGCCTCTGAGCTGGTGGAAGGATCACCATAGCAACATGGCACAGAGTCCTGCCCCCAAAGGTCTAGACATGCTTGGCTTTTGGTTTTAGCTCAAGTGAAGCAGTATGAGGATTTTCCTCACAGCCCCATTAGTTGTGACTTTGAGCTACCTTTCCTTCCTGGTAGGCCCATACCCCTGGCCTCTGCATGCTGTTGTGAGCTGGATTTTCTTTTTTCTCTCCACCAGGCCAGAGATGCTCAAAGCCAATTTATTTACACATTTCAGGTAACAAGCCAGCCTTACCCAAAGGTATGGTTAGCAGCTACCTACTGTTGTAATTCAGGGCTCCTGGTAACAGCTTCCTGTGAGTAAGTATGATGCTCAGCAGAGGTAAAGAGTGGCCATTCTATAGTAATGGATTAGGTGCTCGTCTCTCAGCTAGGTGATCAGGGTTCAGATCTATTTCCTATAAACAGCATAGAACTTGACAAGGTCAAGTTTATTTTAACCAATGCTTGAACTACAGGGGTGCTCAACAATATGGATGGTTCCTAGGACGGTGATGTTGAGCATGAAACATAAGCTCCAGAAGTTACCTATTGTATGATCAAATTCAAAAACTACTAAAACTAGGCAGTATTCTTTAAGCATGCCTGTATTGTGATGAAAAAGGATGTGTGTGTGTGTGTGTGTGTGTGTAAAAGAACAATAAACATTCTGGCTATCTCAAGTTGTAAGGAAAAGGATTGTTTGGGGGCGGTAGCTACAAGTAATTGTCAATGTTGACTCCTTAAATTACTTCATGAATTAAAGTAAGCAGGACCACTCATGGGCCAGTAATGATGATATGTCTTGAAGCAATAATTGCAGTTAGTCCAATTCCATATAGTTGAGGGCCACAAAACAAAACCAAGCACTCCTTAAATGGAGCTGCTGATATGAGTTACCCTTGCTCCCTGAACCTTAGTTCTCTTATTTGCAGAATCATTGATTTGAGCTAAATTGTCTTGGAGGTCTGTTTTAGGCTGAATAGCAACATGGTTGAGAGAGCATATTCTGGTGCCAGACTGTGTCATCTTCATCAAAGTCACAGACCCTTTTTAGAATCAGAAGTACTTGTGACTTTATTACCAGCATCGCAGATATTTTCAAATCACATCACAACTTTGCAGGTACCTCAAAAATCACTCCCAATTGTTATTCCTTCAAAACCATAGTAGTTAGTAGACCTACTTCTAGATCTTTGTCTTAGTTCATTTAGGCTGCTATTAAAAAGAATACGATGGAAGATAGTATGAGAAAAAGAATGTATGTGTATGACTGCATCACTATGCTTTACAGCATAAATTGACACAACACTGTAAATCAGTTATATTCCAATAAAAATAAAATAAAATTTTTTAAAAAGTACCGTAGAATGAGTAGATTATAAGCAACAGAAATTTATTTCTCACAGCTGTCGAGGCTGAAAGTCTGAGATGAGTCAGAATGACAGCGTGGGCAGCTTCTGGGAAGGGTGGTCTTCTGGTTTTCATATTTCTGACTTCTCCTTATATCCTCATATGGTAGAGAGCAGAGAGAGGGAATAAAACTTGTGATTCTTTTAAAGGCACTGATCGCATTCATGAGGGCCCTTCCTCAAAATCCCAACTAACCCTAATCACCTTCCAAAGACCCACCTCCTAATACCATCACATGGGAGATAGGGTTTCAATATATTAATTTGGGTGGGGGACATAAGCATTCATTCACACCAGTCTTATTATTGAACACATTAATAATACATTGATAAAGAAGCACATGTATTCCTCTATCACATATTTGTTATTTTAACAATTGTATTTTAATATTTCATTTCCTTATGAGTCTTATTTTTCTGAGGAGGATTTCATAGGTTTCACTAGAGAGCCTAAGGAGTCTGTAGGTCAAAAAGATTACAACATGGGAGTGCTCATTGTGGCTCAGCAGAGATGAACCTGACTAGTATCCATGAAGATGCAGGTTCGATCCCTGGCTTCGCTCAGTGGGTTAAGGATCTGGCGTTGCTGTGAGCTGTTGTGTAGGCTGCAGGTGCGGCTTGGATCTGGTGTTGCTTTGGCTGTGGGTGTAAACAAACGGCTATAGCTCAGATGCGACCCCTAGCCTGGGAACTTCCATATGCTGCTGGTGCAGCCTTAAAAAACAAACAAATAAACAAACAAAAAACAAACAAAAAACGTTACACAACCTTTATAGAAAACTCAAAATGATCTAAACACACAAACATACATACCCCACAGAGAGACATAAAATTTTGTTCAATGGATAGACTGGGTGGCCTGAGAAAGTTTGGGAAAAAATGTATGTTTTCTCCTTCAGTTCCCAATAAGCTATATTTTTAGTGTTTTGTCATTCCTTTTGATCTGCATTTGTTCCTTTCAAGATGACTAGCAAGATGGTCCTTTTTGACACATTAAATGCGTGGAAAAGAAGTGTGCTTATTACCTTTTCAGTTAAACTCCACCAAGGAAAACAATTCTTTTGAAAAGGATTTAAACGTGTTAAAATATTTCATTCGAGTTGTAAATCATTTTTGAAAACTCTTGAGAAAATATCAGAACCTGAAGGTCTTTGGGTTATTTCTTTCAATCTAAAAAATGAGGGTCAGAAAAAGTGCAATATGACATTACAGCATTTCCTACATTATACCCTTAAAAATATGGACACATATGGTGCTGTGTGCTGAAATCCATCCAGGGACAAATCCATATGATTCTATTTATGCTTTCTTACTCATTCATTGACTTTTATCCAGTGACTTTGAATCTCAGTTTGCTCTTATAAAATTATTTGTTTCCATATAAAGTTTTACTATAAATGTACGGAAAAGTTCCTAGACACCAATTTAAGCCATATACCACACAGTTTGAGAGGGATTAATAAAGGGCCTATTTGTACAAGGGCCTATAAAAATTCATAAACAGAGAGTTCCCCCTGTGACTCAGCAGTAACGAACCCAACTAGTGTCCATGAGGATGCAGATTTGATCCCTGGCCTTACTCAGTGGGTTAAGGATCCGGTGTTGCTGTGAGGTGTGGCGTAGGTTGCAGACATGGCTCAGATCCCATGCTGCTGTGGCATAGGCTGGCAGCTGCAGCTCCAATTTGACCCCTAGTCTGGGAACTTCCATGTGCTGTAGGTGTGGCGCTAAAAAGCAAAACAAAAATAAAAAGTAAAAAATAAAAAAATTAATAAATAGAAAACTCTATTAAAACAGAATTAGGTGTCCAGAAGGGGGAGCTCTCATGCTCTGTGATGATAGCAGAGCAGATTTCCTTTTCTTGCCTGGCCAGAGCTCAGCCAATGAGAGGCTGTTAAAACTCAGCCAACGAAAAGCCATGGACTCTTGGTTACTTTAGCCCTTTCCACTTCCTTTTCTCCTCAATAAAAGAATTCACTTGTCCCTGCTGTGCAGCACTTGCACATGACTCACTGTGGTTGTAGACCTCAAACTGCAATTCTTTGCTGATCCCAACTAAACCAATTTTTGTTGGAGAAATAATTGTCAGTCTACTTAAGGTCAAAAGGACCAAAGCATTTTAGGAAAAGAATTCATGTCAAGGGAAAAAAAACTAGAAACAATACACAAGCTTGGTCCTAGGACAGTGTTGTCAGAGGAATGCCACTTTTTAGTAGAGAAAGAAATGTGTTTTTCTGATTGTTCTTTGGCAGTCTTAGACTCCAGTAGATATCAGAGGTAGTAAATTTAACAGAGCTGGATCACGCAAGAATCTTGGTAAGCCCCTTGCAGCTTCTTTCTGGTCCTTGTGATAGAATCAAAGAAGTGGTGCAGCTTCTGGTTGTCTCAGCATCCATCTCTTGCTTGCTGTGTTGTGGCCTTGCTGTGGGTAGCAGTAATTCTGCTCCCCCCGACCTGCCCGAGACCACTCAACATAGCTTGATCTTCCTACCAGAAGGATAGGATTGCAGGGTGGCACAGAAGAAAAATGATGTTCAGGACTTGTATTTGATGGGTAGGGGGAGAAAAATTCTGTTTCCTTGAAAAAGTCATGTGTGGATGTAACACCTGGGCTTATTAATGAGGCCCTTTTGCCCCATGTAGGAAGCCAGCCTGAAGTCAAGACTGACTACGAAGAGGGGCAGAAAGACAATCCATTTGTGCAGACACAGAGCTGGAGCCCTGATAAAACAGGCCTGGAGCTGCTCTACTTCTGGATTTTTTTGGTACATGAATTCTGATACATAGTAACAGAGTTCCCATTGTGGCGCAGTGGAAATGAATCTGACTAGTATTCCTGAGGATTTGGGTTCGATCCCTGGCCTCGCTCAGTGGGTTGGGAATCAGGTGTTGCCATGAACTGTGGTGTAGGTAGCAGATGTGGCTCAGATGTAGTGTTGCTGTGACTGTGGTGTAGGCTGGCAGTTGTAGCTCCAATTCCATCCCTAGCCTGAGAATTTCCATGTGCCACAGGTACGGCCCTAAAAAACAAGCAAACAAACAAAACAAAACCCAACAACAATATAGTACCTTTACCATGCAAATCACTTTTGTGGTTTTTTTTGATTGATAAACAAAGGTACTGCTTATTTTGGCCAAACTCCACTGTAATGACTCTTGAGGCATGATGAATTATAGAAAAGAAGAAAAGGAAAAGAGGCAAGGGAAGGGAACCATGGTTATTGAGATCCTAGCTTCTATGGAAATTCGTTCAGAAGATAATATATTACTGCTCTTATTTTACAGATTGAAACACGTCTGTGCCACGAAGTTTGCTGGTGAGTCTCATGGTCCCGTATGAGTTACTCTATAAATTAAGAATTAAAACCCTGTCCTTGCATTCAGCTCTGGCAGGCAGCACAGATTATTGTGAACTTTTAAGTACTTTTTTGAAGTTTTAAAACCTGGAGGCATTTTATGAAATTCTTTCAGATTTGGGACATTTGTATGGCTAACATCCCCCTGCAGTTCACCCACAAAGAATAATTAGCTGATCTGAGGTTGATTCTTTTTTATTGTCGTGAGTTGAAGATGACAGAATATAAATTATTGACAGTACTTCAACCCCTAATCGGAAAAACTGTCCTCCTGTTGCAGCTAATGGGATTTCTCTGGCTGGCAGGAAGCTTAAACTATAATGATGGCAATTGTTTATTGAGCATTCCCTTTATGTTAGGTATCATGTTAAGTGCCTTACATGCATTATCTCATTTAATCTTTCTAAAAACTTGGGTGGTTGTTTCCATTATGCTATTTTTCATACAATACAACATTAGAAATGTAGCAGGAATGTGACCTGGGGGTGTCATTAAGAGGTTGATGAGGGCTTATGATCTCAGACGACCTTGGGGCATTACAACATTACCATTCGACATGCTATAAACCATCATGATCCCACTCAGGATGCAGAGGGGTCCCTCTCAAGTGGCTTTGTGTCATTCATCAACTTGAAATTTGTTATTTTTGATGCCACCGCTATTTTTTTTCCAAAAATCTTCACTATTGGTCCTTCTGGGTTTGAATAACACGTCCCAATTTTTGAAAATTTGCTTTCAGTACAGGAAATAAAATTAATTTTTCAAAACACATTGTTATTTTATATTTGAAAGTAATTTTATTCAGTGCTTCACGCTTCATTGGTTGACAACTATACATTAAGTAAGGAGTTATAAAGAAGAGAGAGGCATTACATTTCTGAATAGCAGTGATGAAGAATCATTTTTTGTAGCTGCATATCATCACATTTTTATTTTAAAATTGAAATAATGGTTTTACAGTTCTTCTGAGATATTTTAAAGTTGATCATTAAAGATCTTTGCATAAGAATAAACATATTTCCTATAATATGCCTATAAGATGTTCATAAAACTCAGTTGTATATTTTATAATGAAGTTTATTATAAAACATATTCCTTGAAGGTGAATGCCATTTCTGATTGGAGTTGGCTATGAAATTAAAAATAATTTCCTTCAGAGGAAAATTCACAAATGGAGAGATTTGAAGTGTTTTAGGGTAAAAGCGGTTAAGATGTTGCCAATTCTAGACCTAATTGGCCTCATAGTACATCTCTGGATTATAAAATATTTATTGGCTGAACAAAGTTTTAAACTAGAAATTTTCTTTTTCCTTAAGGCATTTTCTTAACTTGAGGGTATCCTATCTTCTGAATGTTATTGTCACTCTCCCTCTTATTTTCTTCTTGGTTCAGGTGGATGCACAAATATTTTTCTTCTTTCTGACAGTTCCTTGACTTCATACTCAAACCCAGCAAGACTGTGTTACATCCTGTCTTGGCTTATAAACTAAAACCAAGCCTAGATCATTATTCTTCCTATTTATACTAGGCTGCAACATTGCACTGAGCCAGACAGTCTCACCATCTCACTTGTGATTCACAAAATCCCCAAGTTCAAGTTTTCAGGAAGATATTAGCTTCCTATTAATTTGATAAGGTTTTATAAACTTGAAAGCCTACCTTTAAATTTACATGGGACAAGGCACACTTGCACCATCAGTGCTTTTCATTTATAATAGCTACATTGCTGCATGGTAAAAAGTTGGCATTTTTTTCTAACAAACGGTATCAAATACAAACACATAATTAACTTAGCCCTCCTCTCAAAGTAAGGCAGATCCTGCCAATACACCGGGCTTCCAGGACAGATAAAGGAGGTGGCGAGGAGAGGTGGCTTCGCTGCCTGCAGTATCTCTTTCTCTATCCATATAGAGATGGGGTTTCTTCTCATCACCTTCAAATCCCCTTTAATCCACTCTTACCCATCTCTAAACTTGATCTTCTGATTACTGATCCAGACACAGCTTTGGAAGGCGCAGGACCTGTCTTCACTGAATGCCGGACTTGGCTTGTCCTAGTTCTTGTCTAGCAGACCACTACTGCTACAACCCATGTGCAATACCAAAGAAAATGTGTGCACTGGAATTCCTAAATCTGTGCTGTTCTACTGATGTTTTCATGCAAAGATGTGAAAATTATATGGACTGGGAATAATTCTTGAAATGAGCATGCATGCATCCTTCACCTAATCAGCAGGAGAGGAATTGAATCAAGACAGTAATCAGTCAGAATTAGGGACTGAGTTAGCAGAATTTACCTGAAGGACCCCGTGATCCTGATTGTCTCTGAATTTAAAGATTGTGGAAGAATTACACCAATGGTGAAACCCATGTGCTTTTCTCCTGCTTCCTTTCTTCACCACCTAGATTCAATTCACAGCGAAGTCCTATCTTGCATCTTCATCTTATTACTGCTTTCAATCTCTACTCTAATCCAAATATTGTCTCTTGCTTTACAAGTCTTCTAATGTGTATTTCTTTTCTTTTTCTTTCCTTTTTTTTTTTTTTTTGGCTGCACCTGCAACATATGGAAGTTCCCAGGCTAGGGATTGAATCAGAGCTGTAGCTGCCAGCCACAGCCACAACCACAGCAACGAGGGATCCAAGCGGCATCTGTGCCCTACACCACAGCTCACAGCAACACCGCATCCTTAACCCATTGAACGAGACCAGGGATTGAACCCAAGTCTTCGTGGATACTAGTCATTTTCATTAACTGCAGAGACACAGTGGGAACTCCTACTGTATTTCTGCTTCTCCCTGGCTGCCCTTTAATCTGTATTATGAAGCACAGAGTAGAGTGGAAGAAATAAATTTCTCATTACACTTTTCCCTACAGTCACTTCCCATTAATTTTAGGATTGAATCTCAAATTCTAAGCTGGATAATAAGCCCTCAATGATCTATGGCTGCTTTACTGTTCCCATCACCACTCTGCTGCCTAAGACTGGGGGCCACAGTTTCTAGAATCCTCTTCCTTTCATGATCCTGAGTTAGAAATTCCTGATAGCAGGACCTGACATGAGATTCGAAAGGCAGAGGGCAAGAAGGAGCTCTTATTCTCAGGCAGCCCTGGGCATCAGACATGGGGTTTTTCACACACCCAGCAGCATCCCAGACTTTTCTGGAAACTCTCGCTTTGTTTTGAGATGGGCTATTTATAAGCATCCCTGAGAGTTTGTTTCCCCATTTACACTCCAGTCTCCCAGATGGAAGCTGTTGGTGAGCTTCTTTCAGATTTTCCAGCTGCGTCCTTGCACTTGTCCGGGGGTTCTCTCATTTTCTTGTAAACTGTAATTCCTCTATTAACCCACACATGCCTACAGTTTCTAGTGATTCTCTGCATTCACTTTAAAACTTTAAAAATTTGCATTTTCTATTCATCCTGTTCTCCTAATTTGTCCCTTCCTTCCTCTCCCTTTTGCTGTACACCTGAAAACACACTGTTGTAAATCAACTATACTTCAATTTTAAAAATTGAAAAAAATTGCCATTTTCAAGTTTTCTCAAAAGCTTCCCTTATTCCCACACAGACACCCTTGTGCCTAGTTAGCTGTATCTTATCTATCCACTTCTAAACACGTATCTTATTTTCTCAGAAAATTCTTCCCTGAACCCTACCTTAGTTCAGGTCCCCCAATTAGGTATCCTTCTACATTTACTCATGTGATGATTCTCTTGAAGCCTGTCCTCTTTGCAGGACTGTAAGCTCCATGAGAGGAGCAACTGGAGCTGTTTTGCTCCAGATCTAGTTCATTGCTTGACCTAGTAGGCACTCAATCAGTATTTATTGAGTGAATGAATGAATGAATAAATGGTCGGATGGAATGGGTTTATGAGTCCATTCATTGGGTCCAGGTGATTAGACATAAAGGCGGTAAGATTGAAGTAACATGAACCTTGTCCTTTTTGAGCAGGCGAAGTCCATGTTGATTTCTCCAGGGCCTCCCATTCTCAAAGATAATCTTCCCTTTACTTCACTTCAGTTTGGGAGATTTATGTGATATCTTCAACACCATTTTTCAAAATATATTCATGATAATGAACAACTTTTAATGCGTGATGATTTAAAGTTTAAGTTTTAAAAATTGTGCCCTTTACTTGAAAAAGCCTGAAGGCATCAGTTTAGTAAAATCTGCTAATAATGAAAAGATCTGAATTTCTCAGCGGTGGAAATTAATAAAATATCAAGCGGCGCCCAGACTGTGACCTCATCTTGCCCTACATGGGCGGCATGCTAGTTCTCAGCTCAGGGACTCCCTCTCCCTAAGCAGTGCTTTGCTGTGTACTTTTCCCACTCCGGTGGTTCCGTTGGATAACACTTCACACGTGAGTATTATGCAGCACGATCTATAACACCCAATCTTTTCATACCAAACTTTTTGTTTTCTCCATGTCTCCAAATACAATTTTAATGGTTAATCTATTCCACAAGATGTTTCTCAGGATAAGTTCAGCCAGTTGTTTTTGTCTAATTACCTGAGCTACTGTTGTCAATTTCCACATCCCCCTGGCCTGAAAGTGAGGCTCTTGCTGCGCACTGAGTTATGGCATGAACATGACGATAATTCCCAGGGTGTGATGCCCACGAACAAAGGAGTGAAGCCAATGGAAAAACACAGATCATAGCTAAAGAATGTCATCTCAGCTTCAATGTATGAGGCTCTAAGTAGATGGATCAGGTCAAGGTGAATGACAGGCTTGAGCAGTTGTAAAGCTTCTTTTTCCTTTTCCTATAGGCTTTCTTTCCTCCAGTTTTCCAGTCTCCTTTAACCTAAGGTGGATAAAACACAACAGTAAACATGCATAGATTCTTTCTCTCTCTCTGTCTCTGTAAAGTCCTTTGGAAGGTAGAGGCTGTTGCTCTTATAACCACACTTTTTTTTTTTTTTTGTCTTTTTAGGGCTACACCCATGGCATATGGAGGTTCCCAGACTAGGGGTCGAATCAGAGCTGTAGCTGCCAGCCTACACCACAGCCACATCAACGTGGAATCGGAGCCAAGTCTGTGACCTATACCACAGCTCATGGCAACACTGTATCCTTAACCCACTGTTCAAGGCCAGGGATGGAACCTACATCCTCATGGATGCTAGCCAGATTCATTTACACTGAACCACGATGGGAACTTTTTTTTTTGTCTTTTTGCTATTTCTTGGGCCTCTCCCGCGGCATGTGGAGGTTCCCAGGCTAGGGGTCCAATCGGAGCTGTAGCCACTGGCCTACGCCAGAGCCACAGCAACGCGGGATCCGAGCCGCGTCTGCAACCTACACCACAGCTCACAGCAACGCCGGATCGTTAACCCACTGAGCAAGGGCAGGGACCGAACCCGCAACCTCATGGTTTCTAGTCGGATTCGTTAACCACTGCGCCATGACGGGAACTCCATGATGGGAATTTCTAACCACACATTTTAAACTCTGTCCTTTCTGCCCATCTTCTGCTCTTATATCTGAAGGGGAAGAACTTTATAGTCAATCACCTTTGATCAGTTTTGATATTTTGTTCATCATGGATTTTTTGCACGAATTTTTGTTTTATAAATATTGCATTAAAATGTTTATGTTGACTACTGAGTTTCTGGCACCCCCTTAAATTTTGTGCCTGAGGCAACTAAACACTAGTTTAAGCCCTATGAACACAGAAGGCAAGAATATCCTTAGATGTGGATAGCCATGAAGTTCATTAATGACTGTCGTAACAATTACATGTAATGACTTTCTTACCAATTTAAAAACACAAATATTTTATGATAAACCACATTATTGGAAATTGTCATGCTGTTTGTTTTTTCCAGTTTGACATGATCATTTAAATAGTAATCTTTTAGAAATAGAGAACTGTTTTTATTTTTGAAGCAGATTTCAGTGTTTTTTGAAAAACATGGTGGCAAAGGGAATTGAGTTCATCTTTATGCTCATTTGTACTCAGGCAGTCTCTGAATCTCACCACATATGCTTGGCAGTTAGTGCAAAGCAGATAAGTATGGGCTGTTTAGATTGCATCAAGGGAAGCCCTTTATTTTCTAGGGTCATTTCTGTCTTTTCAGAAAATGGCCTCTCGATGGCCCTGAAACCACTGTGTCCAGCCTGTGGTGCTGCTACACAAAAATCAACACTTCTGTATTTTAAAGAAAATTAGCTGCAGGCATGCACAGACATGAAATGCACCAAAGATTTAAACAGACAACAGCTACATTGTGAGTGGGGAAAATGTTAGGGCATATTTAAAGGCCAGAAACTTTCACTGGAGAGACAGATGACCAGAGAAAATATGTGAAATCACAGTTAAAATGGCTTTATTCTCCTAGGAAACATTCAAATCAGTTGGTCAAGAATGGCTCAGGGCGTTCCCATTATGGCTCAGTGGTAATGAACCAGACTAGGATCCATGAAGATGCAGGTTCCATCCCTGGCCTCACTCAGTGAGTTAAAAGATTTGGCATTGCCATGAGCTGTCGTTAGGGTTGCTGGGTTGCTGTGGCTGTGGCTGTGGCTCAGGATGTTTGGGGATGGGACTGAGAAGGGATCGGAAGAAGGTAGTCAAAGGTGTAAACTTCCAGCTATAAGATAAACAAGTACTAGGGATGTGATATACAACACGACAAATGTAATTACCACTGCTGCATGTTACATATGAGTGTTGTAAGAGAGTAAATCCTAAGAGTTCTCATCACAAGGAAAAAATTTTTTTTTAAATTTCTTTAATTTTGTATCTACATAAGATGATGTATGTTAGCTAAACAAATTATGGTAATGATTTCATGGTGTACATAAGTCAAATCATTTGCTGTACACCTCAAACTAATACATTGTTGTATGTTCATTATATTTCAATAAAACTGGAAGAAAAACTTTTTAAATGGCTGATGCTGAAATGACTTTCATCTTAGTTTGGAGGGGAGAAAATCCTGCTAAATTCTGTATTGCGGTTAACACCGCAGCCAAGGGTGGTTTTGAGACAACTTTTATTGAAATAGAAAACTGTAACTTTAACTAAAGAATAAGGGAAATGCCAACAGAAATAAAAGACCCAGAATTCAGAGGACAACATACAGGACTCTATATACTAAGCCACACAAATTGAAACAACCAAAATAAATGCCAAATGCACAAGAAAAATAAATGTAACTCATCAGAGGTTAATGCTTTTTATGTTTTCTTTGTACAGCAACTTGTTCTGTGGTTAGATAAAAGGGATCTGGGACCAGACAGGGCATGAGGCTTTGCTAATCCATATTGAGCCACTGACTCTACGTGACCTCGAGCAACTCTCTGGAGTTTGTTGGCCTCACTCAATCACATACACACACACACACACACACACACCACTTTAACTTGGCTGATAGAAAGGGGAGAAGGAATTAGTAAGGCTTCTGTGAAATCTGGCATCATTTTGGGAGCTCAATTATCACCTCTGGTAATTGCAGAGAAAGGGGACTAAGAGAGGTGCTCAGATCTGCAGGGGAGTCAACCCTTTTGCTTTTTGACAGGACAGCTCTCACCGAGCAGTGTTTACTGTGTGCATATCCCTGGCAAGGGTTTGGAGGATTAACTAGCCTGCTGACAGAAGAACAAACAGTTTAATCCCACCAGAGCACCTGCCATGGGGTGGGCTGGGCTCAGCACAGTGGCAAGCCAGACTCCTGGTTTTCTTCTCTGTTCTTGTGCAACACACCCTAGACTCCATTGGCTTTCCAGATGGTGGGGTGGGGGGGGAGGCATTTCCCAGGATCCACCAAATCACAGCAGAAGAGCCTGGCTAGTTTCCTCAAGTAGAAAGCCTGTCAAAAAAACGCATTGTAGCACCACAAAGACACTGTGTCTTTGGTCAGTGGGCCTCAGTGCAGTCCTGGCTCAGGCCACCCCTCAGCCTGATAGGTCTCCCCTGCAACCTTCTGAGACTGGGTTAGGAGCCCATCCACTCCTCATCTCCTCCCAGAGTACTCGGTGCTTGTCGGCATTAGCACTTTAGTATCTTTCACAACTTAAAGTAAGCCCTTCATGAGGCCCATGCCTAACTTTCTTCATCTCAATTTCTCTCTCCCTTTCCTCCCTCCATTGTCCTCTAAAGCTGAACTAAACTGGTTTCTGCTCTATCATCTCCTATTGTCTTTGTTCACTAAGGTTCTCTCTGCAGGTTCACACAGATGCCCCTGTTTGGACAAAGGCATTTTTGAGCCCATTCTTTACTGCCTCTCACCCTGGCCCTTGTGTCTGTGTCTTGTATCACTGGCTTCTTGTCCCCCACCTTCTCTTCTTCTTCTTCTTCCTCCTCCTCCTCCCACCTCCTCCCCCTCTTCCTCCTCCTCCTCCTACCTCCTCCCCCTCTTCCTCCTTCTTCAATAATCTCTAGTTGTATTGTTTTATTTTTCACACAATACTCTTCCAAATACCACTAACATTATATCCTTAATCTTCCTCAAAACCCTGTGAGTGGCAAGTGGGCATCATATCTGCAGTTAACAGAAGAGAAATCTGGGATTCATGCTGGTTAATTGACTTTTCTAAAGCTACCCTCTTAGTAAGTGTCAGAGCTAGATTTCCAGCTCCCAGCCAAAGCGCATTCTATTTTACCACATCTCTTGATTTGAAAAAGGTCCTGCTCATAAGGGAGCAGGCACACCACGGGGAGCCCCCAACATCCATGTAGACATTCACAAAATGAAGCAAAGTGATGTCTTTTGTCTTCTGTCCTCTCATCTGTCTAGGTGAAATCCATAGGTTGTGGTAGTAAGAGAGCAGACTCTTAGTAATAGAAGCTAGTACTGTCTTCCAAAGGTTGAACCAAATGGTTAAAAAAGTGAAAAGACTTTTTAGAGCATTGGGAAGAAACCTTTTCCCAGTAAATCTGATGATATGCCTGTAATTAAGTCAAATAGGTTAAAGGCTTGTTATGCTAGCATTAACACGTAATTCATCCATTGAATTACAATGAGATTCATGTAAGGATTACACGTAAAATTCCATGTAATGAGATGTATTCATCATCAAAAGCTTTTTGCCCTTTAAGAAAATGTTACAATAATTATCCCATGAACGTGAAAAGTCAATAGAGGTGAAAATGCATGTCTTTTTATACCATCATTGTGATTGTATTTATATTGGCAAGGCCTAACCCTGCTGACATTTAACTTTCCAGGGAGAGAACCCGGGCTGCTGCCCTCTCCTCTCATCTCACCCCTTCCTCTTGGGCCGTCCAAGAGATGCTCTTTGCCCTCGTTCTCATCTCCTCTACCAGAGATACAGAAACGAGAATCTTGTTTCTCAACTTGCAAAACAGATAAGTTAGAATGTGATTACTCACTTTGCCAAAGGATTCACTAGAGACTTCCTTTCAATACTCTCTTCTTTTTTAAAAAATTGCAGTTTTTCTTAAAATGTGGGATCCGGAGTACTTAGAATATGGAATTTACAGATTATTATGCATTTAATGTGAACCAATCCAAAATTTGTGTAAACATGCATATTCTAGATTTATCAGTGAAAAATATTATAAGCCTTGAGGATATCTGCATAGATGTCGGTGATCTGAGTTTGGAGAAAGCTACAATGTAGAGAGCCATCTAAAGGGGTGGCTAAATGCATAAACTGTTTTAATCCAGCCATGGAAGTAAGTATTTGCCCATGTGCTCAGGGTTATAAAAAAGTTTACATAAAAAATACCAGACAATGAGTTTTGAATAAAGAGTTTGACTCTCCATGGAATTTATATCCAATGAAATGGCATATATAATTGAATTAAAAATTTTTTTTTTATTTGAGGAAAAGTGAAAGTGGTAAGAGTTGAATTTAGATATGTTAAATCTAACATTTTAAAGGCCACACTGAATCACATGTAGGCAAGTTATTTGTATTTCAGCATTGGATTCTTCTGTAAGTTTAACCACCACATGACTAAGGTTCATTTGTCTAGGGCCATCAATGTGTCCTATGAACAAACTAGCGGAAGTAACTGAGGGTTTCTTTATTTTTCTTGTATTCATTAAAGATTTTAGGCAACAGCCACCCATTTAAGTGAAACATTTTCAGATAATTTTGTGTACATATGCAAAGTATCTCACAGCAGGAAAATAGCACTGAGGAAGACTTGTTTTTTAAAAAATGCAGGCATGCTTTGTTTAGAACTTTCAATGTGATGTTTAAAAGGTGTTTCAGCCAGAAAATATCCTTTACCTATGGCTGCACTGGAAAACACCTGTCACTCATAGAATTGTGCTTTCCATCATGCTTAATAAAGAAGAGTGCCATTTGAAATATTAGAATCTAATTTGATGTGTATCTGTAATGTATGTGCCATGCGATGTCTTAGTTTTGTCTGGGTCAGCAGGTGCTTTTTACAGAGACTGCAGTTATCAGAGGGTAAATGCTCTAGTATTCTTTCCGTACAGCCTAGTTTCTTTTATGTAAAAGAGATAAATCAGATGTCTTTATAATACCTTTTTTCAGTACATGGAAACTGATGGAAGATCTTATATTCCTGAGAATCAAGGTAGCCCTTGCCAGAGCTCACGAAGTCAGCTCTAGGGCCTGGAGACTGGCTGCCTTCTTTTGTTGTCATGAAATCTCCTTGAAAAAGCCATATAGTCACCAGTGTGCCTGTGACTAAAATAGTAGCATCAGTAGCCAGCAGACATTGTGAATAACCATTGGTGTTCTTTGCTATTAAGTTAGTTTTCTTCTTCAATAGTCTTCGTCATAGAAAAAAAAGAACAGCTTACGTTTTCTAGTCCAAACTTTACTTCCTCCTCCATCACAATTTAGTCAGCATTCACTTATTCATTCATTGATATTTCATTTACTTAGATATTCAGTAAGTATTTATCAGTTTCTAGTCATGTATCAGTATTTTTTTCTAGTTCAGTAGGGAAAGTAACAAATAAAGATGAATCACAGCCCCTGTTTTCATATTAAAGAGGCAGTAAATAAGATGGTTAAATAATCATAATACAAGGTAAAAATGTGATAAAATCCATATGAAAGGTTTATACAAATGGCATGGAGTTTTGGAGGGCATAAGAGTTTGCATCCCCTTTTTATGAAATCAGGCAAGGCTTTATGAAAAATATGAAATGTGAAGTAAGATGGCTGGGTTTCTATGAACAGACAGGAAAAGCACTTTCCGGTGGAAGGAATAGCGATAACAATGGCATGAAAACTATGAACACAGTATTGTCCTTGGGAAATAAGGAGCAGTTCAACTTGCCTGTGTTGGTCAGTGCTGGAAACCACTAACTAAATGCCTTAAAGAGCCAGGAAATGGTGAATCGTTGAAAGTTTCAGAGCATTATCATGCCATGATCAGAGTAAGGAAGATTTATCTGGCAGCTATCTTACAAAAGGGGGCCATTCGGAGTCATATTGTAGTCATGTGTAAAAGAATTTATGGCAGCCTCAACTATTGTGATAAAGTGTAGGAAAGAAAAAGAGGGGATAGAAAAGCCAGGGTTGGTGACTGACTTCATGCTCGTAGGTCAGGGAGAAATGTTAAGATGAAGCCCTGGAGTTTAAAAAGATGCCACGGTTTTGATTCCAGGGCACCTGAGACAATGAAATCATCATTAGCTACAATTGTGAAATTAGAGGAAGGGAAAGATGGGGTGAAGGGAAAGATGATGAGTTGAATTTGAATGTTTCTATTATTATTATTATCATCATTATTTTTGGTTTTTAGGGCCACACCTGTGGCATATGGAAGTTCCCAGGCTGGGGGTCTAACAAGAGCTGCAACTGCCAGCCTACACCCCAGCCACAGCAACGCCAGATCTGAGCTGCATCTGCAGCCTACTCGGCAGCTCACAGCAATGCCAGATCCTTAATCCACTGAGCAGGGCAAGGGATAGAACCCACATCCTCATGTACTAGTTGGCTTTGTTACCACTGAGCCACAAGGGGAACTCCATGAATATTTCTTAAGTCATTTATTCATTCAGAAATCTTTCTCCAGGACCTCTGAGCTGGGTACCCTTTAATGATTATTTATAATAGGTAAGAAAATGGAAAAATGATACTTATGGAGCCTTCATCAACTGCAGAAACCTTTTTGCTTAAAACATTAATTTAGCAAATTTTAGAAACTTGCCTTATTTTGAGATTATATCTTTTTTATTTTTTCTATTTTGGTGTTGAGGTGGTGTTATATGAAGTAATAGTGATGAAGCCAGGTGGTTTTTTTTTTTTTAAACTTTTTAAGTTTTATGTAAACTTATAATATAGTACAGAGAGTTCCCAAATAATCTTCACCTGGATTCCCTAATATTAATATTTTCGGTGGTATGATTGTCATGGTCTGCATTCCATCTTGGGGTCTTCTGACACTGTGCTTAATTTTTTAAAAAATTGACTATATAGTAAAATGCATTCTCTGGTATTTATGGGTTTTGACAAATAATTGTGTATTTACCACCATAATACCATATAGGTTGTTTCCAGGGCACCCCAAATTTCCTTATGCCCACTTTGTATCAACCTTTCCTCCATTCTCAACTCCTGACTATAAGTGATCTGATTTCTGTTCCTTTAGATTGCCTTTTCAAGTATATCATCTGAAGGGTTCAAGAATGAACAATAATTTTGGTTTTGGGTTCTCTCACTTTGGATGTATTTAAGATTCATCCTTGTTATTATATAGATCAATCATTTATTTCTTTTTTTTTTTTCTGAGTAGTATTCCTTATACAGATATACCACCATTTGTTTATCCATTCTGGTGAATGACATCTGGGTTGTTTCCAGTTTTTAGAGATTGTGAGTATAAAGTTGCTATAAATATTCAATTTCAGGTTTTTGTGTGAATAAATATTTTCAGTTCAATTGAGTAAATACATAGATTGCTGGTTATATAGTATTCTACATTCTATTATACTATTGTTCTAATAGGTGAGTAATGGTAACTCATTATGGACTTATTTTGCCTTTATCTAATGAGTAATGAAATTAAGTATCTTTTATATGTTTATTTGCTCTCTGCAACTCTTTTCAGTGAAGCATTTGTTGACTGTTTTACCCATTTAAAAAAAATCAGCTTGATTTTTTTCTTATTGTTGATTTTTGAGAATTCTTTGTATGTTCTTGATACAAATCCTGTGGCAAATATATGTTTTTCAGATTTTTTTGTCCCACTCTATAGCTTTTTTTTAGTTGTATTAAAAAAATTGTAGTTGATTTACAGTGTTGTGCCAATTTCTGCTGTATAGCAAAGTGACCCAGTCATACATATATATATGTATATATATGTGTGTGTGTGTATTTATATACTTGTATATACATACATGTATACACACACACATTTCTTTCCTTATATTATCTTCCACTATGGTCTAGCCCAAGAGATTGGATATAGTTCCCTGTGCTATACAGCAGGAACTCATTGGTTATCTATTCTAAATGTAATAGTCTGCATCTACTAAATCAGAAACTCCCAGTCCATCCTACTTCTCCCCCTCCCCTTTGGTGACCATAAACCTGCTCTCCATATCTGTGAGTCTGTTTCTGTTCTGTAGATAGGTTCATCTGTGCCATACTTTAGATTCCACGAATAAGTGATATCATGTGGTATTTATTTGTCTTTCTCTTTGGGACTTAATTCACTTAGTATCAGAATCTCTAGTTGCATCCTCTTGCTGCAAAAGTTAATATTTTGTTCTTATTTATGGCTGAGTAGTATTCCATTGTATATAAGTACCACATCTTCTTAATCCATTCATTTATCAATGGACATTTAGATTGTTTCCCTGTCTTGGCTATTGTGAACAGTGCTGATATGAACATACAGGTGCATGTGTCTTTTTGAATTGGAGTTTTGTCCAGATATATGCCTAGGAGTGAGATTGCAGGATCATATGGAAGTTCTGTATTCAGTTTTCTAAGAAACCTCCATACCATTCTCTATAGTGACTGTACCAATTTACATGCCCGCCTACCATGTAGGAGGGTTTCCTTTTCTCCACACCCTCTCCAGAATTTGTTATTGGTAGACTTAATACGATAGCCATTCTGACTGGTGTGAGATATTATCTCATTGTAGTTTTGATTTGCATTTCTCTAATAATTAGTGATGTTGAGCAGGTTTTCATATACCTGCTGGCCATCTGTATGTCATCTTTGGGGAAATGTCTGTTTAGGTCTTCTGCCAATTTTTTGATTGGATAGTGTGTTTTTATGTTGTTGAGTTGTGTGAGTTGTTTCTATATTTTGGAGATTAAGTCCTTGTAGGTTGCATCATGTGCAACTATTTTCTCCCATTCCATAGATTATATTTTTTTATGGTTTCCTTTGCAGTGCAAGAGCTTTTAAATTTGATTAGGTCCCATTTGTTTATTTTCGTTTTTATTTGTATTGCCTTGGGAGACTGACCTAAGAAAACCTTTGTATGGTTTATGTCAAAGAGTGGTTTGCCTCTGTTCTCTTCCAGGAGTTTAATGGTGTCTTAAGTTCAAGTCTTTAAGCCCTTTTGAGTTTGTTTTTGTGTGTGATGGGAAGGTGTATTCTAGTTTCATTGAATTATATGTAGCAGTCCAGTTTTGCTAGCACCACTTTCTGAAGAGATTGTCTTTTTTCCCATTTTATATTCTTGCCTCCTTTGTTGAAAATTAATTGACTGTAGGTATCTTGGTTTATTTCTGAGCTCTCTATTCTGTTCTGTTGGTCTGTATTTCTGTTTTTGTATTGGTACCACACTGTCTTGATTATTGTAGCTTTGCAATATTATCTGAAGTCTGGAAGAGTTATGTGTCCTGCTTTGTTTTTTCCCTCAGGATTGCTTTGACAATTCTGGGTCTTTTATGGTTCCATAGAATTTTTTAGATTAATTTTTCTAGTTTTGTGAAAAACGTAATAAATACTTTGATAGGGATCACATAAAAACTGTAGATTATCTGGATAGTATAGCGATTTTCACAGTATTAATTCTTCCAATCCAGGAGCATGGGATATCTTTCCATTTTTTTGTAATCCTTTTTAATTTCCTTGATTAATATATTCTAGTTCTCAGCATATAAAGTCTTTCACCTCCTTGGTGAGGTTTATTCCTAGGTATTTAATTTTTGGGGGTGCAAATTTTAAAAGGTATTTTTTAAAATAGTTCTTTTTCAGTATTTAATTGTTAGCATACAGAAATGCAACCAGTTTCTGAATGCTTATCCTGCTACTTTGCTGAATTCATTGATCAGTTCGAGTAGTTTTGTTTGGAGTCCTTAGAGTTTTCTAAATATAATATCATGTCATCTCCATAGAGTGACAGTTTTACCTCTTCTCGTATAATTTGGATACCTTTTATTTCTTTTGTTTGGTTGCTGTGGCTAGGACTTTCAATGCTATGTTGAATAAAAGTGGTGAGAGTGGGCATCCTTGTCTTGTTCCAGATTTTAGTGGGAAGGCTTTCAGCTTTTCTCCATTGAGTATTCTATTGGCTGTGGGTTTGTCATAAATGGTTGTTATTATGTTGAGATATGTTCCCTCTATACCCACTTTGGTAACAGTTTTTATTGTGAATGGATGTTGGATTTCGTCAAATGCTTTTTCTGCATCTATTGAGATGACCGTGCAGTTTTTGACTTTTCTTTTGTTAATGTGATGTATGACATGGATTGATTTGCATATACTGAACCACCCTTATGAACTTGGGATGACTCCCACTTGGTCATGTTGTATGATCTTTTTATGTGTTGTTGGATTTGGTTGGCTAAAATTTTGTTCAGAATTTTTACATTTATATTCATCAAAGATACTGGCCTATAATTTTCTTTTTTGGTAGTATCTTTGTCTGGTTTTGGTATTAGGGTTATGGAGGCTTCATAGAATGTCTTTGGAGTGTTCTTTCTTCTTCAGTCTTTTGGAAGAGTTTAGGAAGGATGGGTATGAGTTCTTCTTCGTATGTTTGGCAGAATTTACCTGTGAAGCCATCTGGTCCTGGATTTTTGTTTGTAGGGAGTGTTTTTATTACATATTCAATTTCACTTTAATGATCTCTCTGTTCCATTGATCCGTTTCTTCTTGATTCAGTTTTGGTTGGCTGTATGTCTCTAGAAAGTTGTCCATTTCTTCTAGGTTGTCAAATTTATTGGTATATAATTTTTCATAGTATTCTCTTATGATTTATTTTTTTGCATTCCTACAGTATTCATTGAGATTTCTCCTTTTTCATTTCTTATTTTGTTTATTTGCGTTCTCTCTTCTTTTTGGTGAGTCTGGCCAGAGGTTTGTCAATTCTATGTACCCCATCAAAGAACCAGCTCTTGGTTTTAGTGATTTTTTTTTCTATTTTTTTTTTGAATTTCTGTTTTATTGATTTCCTTAGTCTCTAATCTTTATGATTTCCTTCCTTCTACTGACTTTACATTTTGTTTTTTTGTTTTCTAATTCTTTTAATTGGTAGGTTAGGTTTTTGATTTGAGCTTTTTCTTTTGTGAGAAAGACCTATATCACTATGCAGGTCCGTCTTAAAACTGCTTTTGCAGCACTTCATAGATTTTGAAAGGTTGTGTTTTCATTGTCATTTGTCTTGAGGTATTTTTAAGTTTCCTTTTGATTTCCTCGTTGACCATTGGTTTTTTAGTAGCCTGTTGGGTAGTCTCCACGTAGTCTGTTTTTACTCATTTCTTTTCCTGCAGTTGATTTCTAGTTTCATGCCATTGTGGTCAGAGAAGATACCTGAAACAATTTCTATACTCTTAGATTTGTGAGTTAGTTTTGTGCCCCAGCATGTGGTCAATCCTAGAGAAAACTGGGTTGATCCTAGAGAAAGTTTCATGTGTGCTTGAAAAGAATGGATATTCTGATTTTTTGGGGTGTAATGATCTGAAAATATCAGTTAAGTTTAACTCTTACATTGTGTCATTTAGAATTTCTGTTGCCTTATGAATTTTCTGTCTAGAAGATCTGTCCATTGATGTTAGTGGTATGCTAAGTTCTCCTACTATTATTGTATTCCCATCAATTTCTTTTTTTATGTCTGTTAATATTTGTTTTATGTATAAGTGCTCCTGTATTAGGGGCATATATATTGATATCCTCTTCTTGAATTGATCCTTTTAACATTAAATAATGTCCTTCTTTATCTTTCTCTATGGTTTTTGTTTTAAAGTCTATTTTTTTCTGATAAATTTTTCCAACTCCTGCTTTTTGTCATTTCCATTCACATGAAATATCTTTTTACATACCCTCGCTTTCAATTTATATGTGTCCTTTGTTCTAAGGTGGGTCTCTTGTAAGCAACATATTGTAGGATCTTGTTTTTTTTTTTTTTTAATCCAGTCTTACACTCTGTATCTTTTGTTTGGAGCATTCAGTCCACTGAGATTTAAGTTGATAATTGATAAATAATCATTTATTGCCATTTTGAATCTTCCTTTCCAGTTGATTCTATGTTTCACCTTTGTTCCTTTCTTTTTTTTGGTTGAATGATTCCCTTTTATTTTATGCTTGTGTCCTCTTCTTTTTTTGTATGTGAATGCTTGTTTGCTTTTAATTTCCAGTTGCCCTGTTTTTTATGTATGTTAACCCTTTCCTATAGACTTGCTATAGACTGATAGTCATAGGCTCAAACACATTCTTAAAAAAAAGTTTCATACTCTCCTTCTCCACATTTTATGATTTTGACGTCCTTTTCTACATCTTCATGTTTATCCTTTTTGCTCTTTCTTGTGTTTATCATTGCTTTTACAAATAGATTTTTTTTTTGATTTGTATATTGGCTCAAATAAGTGGCTACTTTCCAACTGTGATTTCCTCCATCCTATATCTTACTTCTTTCCTATTTAGAGGAGGACTTTAAAGTATTTCTTTTAGAATGGGTTTAGTGTTGCTGTATTCTTTTAGTTTCTGTTTGTCTGGGAAATATTTCATTTCTCCTTCTATTTTAAATGATATTCTTGCTGGGTAGAGTATTCTAGGCTTAAAAATTTTCCCTTTTAGAACTTTCACTATATCTTGCCACTCTCTGCTAACCTGTAGTGTTTCTGTAGAGAAATCAGTCAATAGCCTTATGGGGGTTCCCTTATAATTAACTATTTGTTTTTCTCTTTATGCCTTTAGAATCCTATCCTTTAACTTCTGTCATTTTTATTATAATATGTCTTGGTGTAGGTCTGTTTGGGTTCAACTTGTTTGGGGCCCTCTGTGCTTCCTATATCTGAATATTTATTTCCTTCTTTAGATTTGGAAAGTTTTCAACCATAATTTCTTTAAATATATTTTCAATCCCCTTTTCTTTTTCTTCTGGAATTCCTGTTATGCATAGATTGGCTCACTTTATATTATCCCATAGATCTCTTATATTGCTTTTATATTTTTCCATTTGGTTTTCTGTCTGCTATCCCAGTTGGGTAGTTTCCATTGTTCTAACTTCCAAGCTACTAATTTGTTGCTCTGCATTGTTCATTCTGCTGTTCAATGCCCTTAATTCAGCTTTTGTCTCTGTAAGTGACTTTTCTTGACTCCTCCTTATAGTTTCTAGTTCCTTTCTAAAAGTAATCTGTGCTATGGTCAATATCTGTTCTTAATTCCTTCAGTTTTCTCATTACCTCCTTTTTGAATTCTGTGTCTCTTAGACTTCAGAGGTCTGTTTCATTGTTTGCTCCTTTAGGAGAAGTTCTCTTCTTCTTTTAACTGGGAATGGATCCTGTGTTTCTTTATTTTCCTTATAATTTTCTTATTCTCTGAGTTTTAAGGAAAACAGTTATCTACTGTAGTCTTGGAGGGCTGTTTACTTGCAGAGGCATCCCTGAATAGCTTGTGAGGGTTTACTGTATTTTTTTTAGGCATGAGGGATGTTTATGGTTTGGATGTTTGCTATCTCTTTCCTCAGGGTATGCAGACTATTATCCCCTTGCTAGAGAGTGTGCAGGTGTATGGCCTGCACTTGCTTCCTGGAAGGTGGGGGCAATGGGCAGCACCTGTACACAGTGACTGTTTGCTGGACCCTTGGCAGTGGTGAGGACCCACAGGGAGGTGGGGGTGGCAGGCTGCTCCTGGTTGCAGGTTGTTCAGCAATGACAGTGACCCACAAGGAGATGTGGGCAGCACCTAGAGCCTTCGTCAGTGGCAACAGTGGGGCATGTGTGTTCCTGGGGCATGAGAACAATGGGTGGCACTTGGTTGCAGGATCCTCTGCAGTGATGGCTTCTGAGGTGACAGGCCACAGGCAGTGCCTATTCATGAGATCTTTAGTGGTTGTGTGCTGTGCTTACCTCAGTAGTCTGATATGGCTGCACTGGTTTGCAGCTACCCCTCTAGTTCATGCAAGAGGTACTCTACCCACCCCAAGAGCCTGCATGTGCTCAGAGAAAGATGTTCTTATAGAGGTCCTTCCCCTTTTCCTCTTGCCTTCTCCAACAATGGCACTTGCTTCTCCTGTGGGTCTAGGCCTCCTCCTGTACTCCCTCAGGTATAGTATACAGCTTCCCAGTCCATGGTGCACCATTCCCTAGACCTGCTGTCTCCACACAGCCAATCCTAGTCCTCTCCCTGGAACTTACCTCCGAAGCCTGAGTCTGAGCACCCAGCTCCCACCAGAGTGTCTCAGCCTGTGATTTCCTGGGTGGTGGCGCCAGTGGTCTGTGTGGCTCTCTCTCTGCTTTGCCCTCCTCCAATTGGCTGCTTTGCTTTTCTCTGAGGCTTTGAGGTTCCTTCTCCATCCCAGCTGATCTCTCTGTGAGTTAGGTGGTCTCCAAGGGTAAGGATTCCTTTCATCTTTCCCAGCTCCCTCTCAGGAGTGCTGTTCCTGTCCTGATTCCTTTTTTTCCCTCTTCTCTCTTTTTTCCTTTTGTTCTACTCAGTTATGTGTGGGTGGGGGAGTTTCTTGCCCTTTTTGGAGTTCTTTGGTTCTCTGCCAGCATTCAGTAGATGTTCTGTGTGAATCATTCTACATGTAGTTTGTTTGTTTTTTTTTCCTGATGTGTTTGTGGTTGAAGGTGAGTGCCATGTCTTACTTCTCTGCCATCTTGATTCCACCTCTCCTGTGGCTTCTTTTTAAAATTTCTGAGAGTATCTTTTGAAGAAAAAAAATTCTACATTTTTATAAAGTTCTGTTTATTGGTTTTTTTTTATTTTATGGCTGGTGCTTTTGGTTTTGTGTCTCAGAATTCTTTGCCAACTTCATGATCACACAGATCTATGATTTTTTCCTACATGCTTGAGAAAGCCATTATTCTCAAGAAGCCATAACAATGTTAAATGTGTATTCACATAACAAAGACCTTCAGTATACTTGAAAGCAAAACTGACATATTTGAAAGGTGAAATAAACAAATCCACAATTATACTTGGAGATGTTAACAGCATTCTCAGTAATCAAAAAAGTAGTAGGTAGAACATAAGGAAGGATATAGATGATCTGAACAACAATATCAACCTTATACTCATTTCTGGAACATTCCATCCAACAGCAATAGAATACAGTTTCTTCTCAAATATACATGGAAAATTCAGCAAGAGAGACCATATTTTTGGCTATAAAACAAATCTTAGAGAACTTAAAATAAATTATATGTGGTATGTTCTTAGACCTATGAGAATTAAAGTTACTTTGAAATAATCAGATATTTGAAAATTAAACCATAAATTTTGAATAATTTGTTAGAAAAAATCTCTAAGAAAATTAAAATATGTTTTTAATGGAAACAAAGAACAGATGAAACAGATAGAAAATAACTCTTGAATATTCCCTCATTTTTTTCCCCACTATTTTTCCTTTGTATTTCAGTGTGGGTAATTTTCATAGCTCTAGTTAAATTTAATTATTCCTTGCTTGGCTGTTGATTGAAGGCATTCCTCAAGTCTGTTGCTGTGCTACACATGCCTGGCATTTATATTTGATTTTTTTCTTATACTTTTAATTGTGCTATTGAAATTACCCATCTGATCTTGCACGTTGTTCACCTTTGCCATTAGATCCTTTAACATATTAATTAATATTAATTATGGTTATTCTAAAATTCCCTTTCAGATCATTCTAACTTCTGTGTCATATCTGAGTATGGTTTGGATGATTGCTTTGTGTCTTGGGAGGTTTTTATTTTTTTACCTTGCATACACTGTGTCATTTTTCTGTTGAAAGCCAAACATTTTATGTAGTAGTAGAGACCGAGGTAAATAGTTTTTATGCTTAGAGAACTTTTATGTTTTGATGAAGACTTTTTATCATCTTCTAGCCTGTTAGTGTACAGGTTAGTTTTGATCTAATCAGGATTTGGGTTCTTTTCAAGTCTTTATGTCTCTGAACCTGAGATGGTGACTCCAAACCAGAGATTTTCAACCTGAGTTTCACTGGTTTTCAAGAAATCTTTAAAGTCTTTAAAATGTAGCATAAAATTCTATGTGATTGTGGGCAAAAGAGCCTTTATAATTTTCATAAATTCCTTGCAGTGATCCCTGATTTTCAAAATGGTTAACAATAACAATATGACATTTAAAAATATTCATATTGCTCTCTTCTTTATTGCTACCTAATGCTACCCAAATCCTCAATTTTCAACTTAAATTGCCACCACAACTTCTTTGCCAAATTCTAGTCAAAGTGAGAAATGAGAATGAATTAGCAAATAATTAGGTCTGTGGGCCCCAATCACAAGTTTCAGGAAGGGATACTGTACTATATGTTAATTGCGAAACTAAACAAATCTGAAATTCCTGTGCAATGTAGGAACCACATGGGTCACTGCTACTTATCACTTGCTTATTTGAAGGGTTGAAATTGTTGGAACTGATCCAAAAGTAACAGATAACTGATGACTGGTCCTGAGACTCTCTCAGAAAATAAAGGTAGTGGACTCCCTGGTGCCCATGAAACACAACTCACTTTTATGTTAAAAGTCAATAGGAACAACTATGATTTCTTCCACCAAAACAGATCTTGAACAGTTAGTCAAAATTATTTACTATATAGTGCAAGATGGATTCTAGAGTACTTACCTGAAGTTTGGGAGAAAAATTTTGCTTTTGTAAATTGTGAACCACTTTGTGATTTGTTTTCTTTTGAAGGGTAGGCATTGTTACCTTTTTTGTGAGTATTTTCAACTTTCTGTTTCCTGAAATAACTTACTGACAATTGTGGTTAGGAAATCACACCAACAGCAGGGGGAGGGATTATTAGGCTCCAGCCCAGTGGAGTGTTTTTATTGCTTGCTGGACAGACATCAGGGTATGCCTCTGCTGTAGGCTGAATTATACCCCCCGCCCAAATTAAAATGTTGAGTCTTAATTCTCAGTACCTCAGAGAGTAACTGTGTTTAGAGATGGGGCCTTTAAAGAGCTAATTTAGGTAAAATTAGGTCATCTGTGTGGGCCCTGATCCAATTTGACTAATATCATCATAAGAAGAGAAGATTAGGACACAGACACATGCAGAGGGCAGACCATGTGAGGAAGGCCCCCAACCACAAGCCAAGGAGGAGAAACCAAACGTGCTTACACTCTGAAATTGGACTTCTAGCCTCCAGAATTCTGGGAAAATAGATTTCTGTTGCTTAGGCCACCCAGTCTGTGGTGTTTTGTTATGACAGTAATAGACGACTAATGCAGCCTTAAGTATAGTCTTGTAACCCTGTTTCATTGACCCATTAAAGAAGATTATAATCTTAAAAAGATAAGAATATTGTTGACATTGTGACAGTCAATATTCATTCTTAAGTGTATATTGCAAAGTATGTGTCTTATTGTATATATATATATATATATATGCTTTATTGGTAACATGCATGTCATTGTATCTAGCCATTATATTTTCTAGAGTGACTTGTACTGAGTGACCACAGTATATATTAACATCTTTAAAGAAGTGGGAGATAAACTATGAGAACAAAAGCCTATCTTATACAGATATTTTGAAGCTAAAATTTATCCAGTACACTGCTGAATGTGGTGCCATGTTAGTGGCAATTTTATTAAACTTATGGAAAACAAATTTTGCACTAACCATACACAGAGTGTTTAAATGTTTTGAGCTTACATGTGTTGAAGATTCATATATTTTTCTATGAATAGTGTATCATTGATTCATGAAATTCAGCCACTAAAAATACATGGTGATGGATTGGGAAAAGAAGCTGATATACTTTGATGATAGAAGGAACTGGGTCTGAGTCCTGGATCTGCTACCAGTATGACTTTTGAGCATGCTGTTAATTTCTAAACTTTATTTTTCTCATCTATGAAATGGGTATCACTATGGAATATTGTGAAATAATGCATGTTAAGTGTTTAAGTGCTTGGCAAATTGTAGGTGCTCAATAAATAGTAGCTCTCATCATCATCATCACTATAATTATCAGTGAATCAATAAATGATGAAAAAAATGTTAACCCTAAGGAAAACAGTGTCAGGGATGACTTTAGCTTATAATTATTCAGAATTATCAGATTAGATTTTTATAACCACAGCATTAAACTTGGTATGTTTAATTTTCATTACTATAGAGGAAAATTAAGGTATAAGGATAGATTAATTAGCTGAGATTCTTAAAAACAAAATTTCATGGAAAAAATTTTATTTCCTTTCAGAAAGAAGTAAAATTTCAGTATCTATGTAGATCTCTGTTATGAAAATGGTCAGAGCTGAGTACACTTAAAACATGATAGAGAAATAAAGGTTATAATTGTTAATTTTCTTTTTATAATACAGGGCAAAGTATTTGGTCAGGAAAATATATGCCACATCTATAATTAAGTCTCTAGGTAGTCAGATAGGAAAATATGTAACTGAAAAGTGTTTTCCTAATAGCCAACCTAAGGCCGTATAATCAAAATGCTGTACTTTCTGTTTAACATGATGCTATAAACCAGAAACTAGGAATAGTTTCTCAGGAAGGATATTTAATTACATAGGAAATTTTTTTTACCAAAGAAGCCACATCCCAGTATCTTCTTTTCCCTACTAAAAAGGAAAAAAAGGGCATGTTCTAGGGGGATGCATGTCAGTCATTTAAATTTAACTCCTTATTTGCCTCTTTTCCCAGGAGTTCATTGAATAGCAGAATTTAAGTATCTCCACTGAGATTTAAGTGTTGTTTCAATACTCTTCAAACAAGCTTTATTCGATTCCAGTGCTTGATGCTATGAAACACAGTCCTCCTATGGCTTATTTTCCTCTCTGTAGGGAAATGATCCAAGAATAGGGTAACAAACTTTATAGTTTTGAACTGGTAATTCTGCCTGGGTCAGTATATTAAGGATCCTAGTATATCATGCCTGTACTTACTGCCATAGTGCAAGGGACTTTTTCTGAATTCGGTAGACACCATTAGTTAGATGAGGGCTTCCGGACGACTCTTCAGAACAGAGCACCCAGAGGTCAAGGAGGCCTGAGAGAAACAATTTAATTAAAAATTGGCAGTAAAAAATATTGTCAGCCAAAAGAAAGAATTAGATCAATTAAATATGAGAGGGCATTCATCATTCTCAGCCACAGTAAACCAGTCAAATTAATAGTATTCCTTTCTGCACAATGCAGTGATTTTACCTTTGAAATCACAATGTGAAAGCTGCTTTGCTTCCTGTAGTATCCTTAATTTTCAAAGTATAGTTACCATTTTTTAAAAAATTTTGACCAAATGTCCACTGCGGCAGATATACCCTAAGGTGATCCTTCACAAGTTGTACTCATGTCTCATCCCCTTCCTTTAAGTCTACGTGCAAACTGTGACTTGCTTCTAATCAATAGGATGTGCCCCAGGAGATGGGCTGCTATTTCTCTGAGTTACAGTATATAAGATTATTTTAGTAGACTGGAGTCAGAGATTCCGTAGGTGGCAGTAAAGATGTAAACAGCAGTGTTGTAAGTTACTGACCAAGGGGACCTCATGGCAGGGAATGGCAGGCAGCCTGTAGGACCAGAGCGCATCCTCGAGCAGATAGCAGAAGGAGATGGGGCCCTCAGTCATATGCCCACAGAGAATAGATTTTGTCAATAACCTCAATCGAGCTTCTCCAGTCAGCTCTTCAGATAAGAACACCTGTCCACACCTTTATTCCAGCCTTGTGAGATCCTGAGCAGAGAGCCAGCTCAGCCCTGCCAGAGTCCTGACCCACAGGAACTGTGAAATAATAAAGGGGTATTGTTTTAAGCCACTGAATCCATGGGAGTTTGTTATGTAGGAATAATACACTACATAGTGGCAAATAGTGAATGAGATACTCTAACTTTAACCTTAATTCAAAGCCCTTCTCATACAAAGATTGCTGTTTAAATAATGACAGGTTGAATTCCATCTTTTTCTCCTCCCTGCAAAGTTCCATTCCTTTCTCCTCATTCATAATATATAAGTCAAAAAATGAGGAGAGTTCCTATTTTAAGGACTTTTATGATATAACATGATATGCAGAGCAATCATGAAACCAGGTATAGAGAGTTCCTGCTGTGGCACAGTGAATTAACAGTCTGATAGCAGTGGCTCGGGTCATTGCAGAGGCACAGGTTCAAAACTCAGCCCAATGCAGTATATTAAAGGGTCCAGTGTTGCCTTAGCTGCAGTGCTGCAGCTTGGATTCAATCCCTGGCCCAGAACTTCCATATGATGTGTGCGCAGCCATAAAAAAAAAAAAAAGAAACCAGATATACAGATTGTCACACATACACAAGAATGGCATTGTCCACATGTTTATATCAAGAGTTATTTTCCTTTAAAAAAATTCTCAAAATGATTGGCATCTGTCTGGAAAGAAAAACAGCATACAATTTTAAATATTCTCACAAAAAACGAGTTTGTGTGCATTCTCCATGGAAAGGGAACTTAGGACCAGGCTGTAGAGGGCCTTGAATGGGTCAGTTGAAGAATTCAAAATTTATCTGAGGGTTGATGGAGAATCTCCCAGTTGTAATGCGCTTTACTCGCTAGCCTCATGTTGGAGTGGATGGCAGCAACTGCATAAGTAGAAAGGCCCTTGCCATTTGTCCCATACACATGGTCAGGGCAGGGCCCTGGGCCAAAAGCTAGGACTCAAAAAGGTATAATACACAGTCCCTGCCTTCAAGGAGCCCAGAATCTGATAGGAGATTGGTTGCATACATTAAACAATAAGTAATAGTGTGAGATGTAATCCAAGATGCTGATGGCATGACATTGTAAGGAGGAAAAGGGAATGGGGGGAGTCAGTAATGACACCATGGGTTTTAGACAGAATGATAACGGTATAAACTGAAATAAGAATGTCAAAGAGAGTTTGGGATGTGGAAGAGCTCATTTGGGCTCTCCTGTAAGCATGAGGGCAGAGATTTTGCTTTTCACCTTTGAATCTCAAGAGTCTCACACAGACATGGCGGATGGTAGGTACTTGATAAACTTCTAATCACCTAAATAAATGTACCGAAGGGCAGCATGCAGGAAACTGGAGACCACAGGAGGCAACAGCATTGGAAATAACAGTCATTCATAGAGGTCGACAAAAGCTGGAAGTTCTGGGAGATGTTTTCAGAGAGAAGAGTAGATGGCCAAGAAATGAATCTTAGGAGAGATAGTCAGGCACAGGAGCAGCAAGAGAAGCCAACAAAACAGACACATAGAATAAAGAAAAGAGGGAGAGATTAGAGTGATTTTATATAGTCTTTGTACCAAAACAAAGAAAGATTGTCAAGGGTAAGCGTAGGTAACAGTGATTATGCTGCTATAAATCAGAGAATAAGATGTGCGTAATATGCTTCAGTGGCTCTAAGTTTTTTTAATTTTCTTTAATTTAAACGATACCTATTAATGTCATTGGAAGTATGTAAAATAAGAAAAAAAATCTGATGTTAAATCACACACCTCTATACACACATACCTAGAGTGTGCTAGAACAAAACTTCCATTTTATGAGCCTTAAAATAGTTTTTTCCCCCATCTAACCTCACCATCCATTAGCATCAGACCTAGATTAAATATTCCTTCTCCCCCAGATAGCTTTCCATAGTCACTTCAACAGGATGATCCTGAACCTTGATATGGAGAAAGTACTGTTTTTTAACTTCCATAAAATTTATGACAAAATATGAGAATTTTTGAAACCACTGTTTACTGAGGTTTACTGGTTTAGGTGGCTAGATTAGAGGCCTGAGATTTTCAATAGAAGACCAGGAAATACACAGAGACTCACCTACAGGAGTGAGAGTTCTGAGCCCCGCATCAAACTCTCATGTGTGGGGATCTGGCACAGGGAGAAAGATCCCTGGAGCATCTGGCATTGAAGGCCAGTGGGGCTTGTGTGCAAGAGCTCCACGGGACTGGGGGAAACAGAGACCCCATTCTTAAAAGGTGCACACAGACTTTCACATGCACTGAGTCCCAGGGCAAAGCAAAGTCTCCAAGGGAATCTGGGTCAAACCTGACAGCAGTACTTGGAGGACATCCTGGGAAAACAGGGGTGAATGTGGCTTGTTGTGAGGGAAGGACATTGAAAGCAAAGCTCTCGGGAATATTCAGCAGCAGTGCCTTTCTCTGGAGGTGGCCATTTTGGGAAAATCTGGCCCCACCCATCAGCCAGCCACTGAGAAGCCCCAGGGCAAACAACAACCCAGGTGGGATCACAGCCCCACCCCTCAGTAAACAGGCTACCTAAAGACCCCTCAGGCACACAGCTGCCTCTAATCCCATCCAGAGACTAAGCCCCACCCACCAGAGGGATTAGAATCGGTTCCTCCTACCAGGGGGCAGGCATCAGCCCCTCCCATCAGGAAGCCTACAACAAGCCCCCCCATACCAACTTCAGCTGCAAGGGGGGCAGACACCAGAAGTAAGAGAGGCTACAACTCTATTATCTGTAAAAAGGTCACCACATCAAAAACCTATAAAAATGAAAAGACAGAGAACTATAACTCAGATGAGGGAGAAAGAAAAAACCCCAGAAAATCAGCTAAGTGATGAGGAGACTCTCAGCCTCCAGGAAAAAGACTTTAGAGTGTTGATGCTGAAGAAGATGCAAGACATTGGAAATAAACTGGAGGCAAAGATGGAAAACTTACAGGAAACACTGAGCAAAGAGATACAAGATAGAAAACTTAAACAAGAAGAAATGCAAAATACAATAATGGAAATAAAAAATTCACTAGAAGCAGCTAACAGCAGAATACAGGAGGCAGAAGAACGAATAAGCGAGGTGGAGGACAGATTAGTGGAAATTACGGATGCAGAAGAGAAAAGAGAAAAAAGATTGAAAAGAAATGAAGAGAGTCTCAGAGAACTCTGGGACAACGTGAAATGCACCAACATCCTTATTATAGGGGTGCCAGAAGGAGAAGAGAGAGAAAAGAAGACAGAAAAAATATTCCAAGAGATAATAGCCGAAAACTTCCCTAGCATGGGGAAGGAATCACTCACTCAAATCCAGGCAGCACAATGAGTACCATACAAAATAAATCCAAGGAGGAACACCCCGAGACACATACTAATCAAACTGACCAAAATTAAAGACAAAGAGAAAATCTTGAAAGCAGCTAGGGAAAAGAAATAAATAACATAGAAAGGAACCCCCGATAAGGCTATCAGCAGATTTTTCAACAGAAACTCTGCAGGCCAGAAGGGAGTGGCATGATATACTCAACGTGATGAAAGGAAAAAACCTCCAACCAAGATTACTTTACCCAGCAAGGCTCTCATTCAGATTTGAAGGAGAAATCAAAACCTTCTCACATAAGCAAAAGCTGAGAGAATTCAGCAACACTAAACCAGCCTTACAACAAATACTAAAAGAACTTCTATAGGCAGAAAAGAACAAGAGAAGAAGGGAAGGAAAAAGAGCAGCAAAAATAAATCCAAAGTAATTAATAAAATGGCAATAAGAACATACATATTAATAATTACCTTAAATGTGAATGGACTAAACTCCCCAACCAAAAGACATAAACTGGCTGAATGGATACAAAAACAAGACCCATATATATGCTGTCTTCAAGAGACCCACTTCACTTCTAGGGACAAATACGAATTGAAAGTGAGAGGATGGAAGAAAATATTTTATGCAAAAGGGAATCAACAGAAAGCTGGAGTAGCAATACTCATATCATACAAAATAGACTTTAAAATGAAGAATATTTTCAGGGACAAAGAAGGACATTACATAATGATCAAAGGATCAATCCAAGAAGATGTTATAACAATTTTAAATATCTATACACCCAACACAGGTTCACCACAATATATAAGGCAACTGCTAACAACCTTAAATGGAGAAATTGACAATAACACAATCATAGTGGGGGACTTTAACACCCCACTTACAGCAATGGACAGATCAACCAGACAGAAAATCAAAAGGAAACACAGGCCCTGAATGAAGCATTAAACCAGATGGACTTAATAGATATTTATACGACATTCCATCCAAAAGCAACAGAATACACATTCTTCTCAAGTGCACATGGAACATTCTCTAAGATTGACCATATCTTGGGCTACAAATCCAACCTCGGTAACTTTAAGAAAATTGAAATCATATCAAGCATCTTTTCCAACCACAATGCTGTACGACTGGAAATCAACAAGAAAAAAACTGAAAAAAACACAAACAAGTGGAGACTCAACAACATGCTACTAAACAACCAATGGATCACTGAAGAAATCAGAGAGGAAATTAAAAAATACCTAGCAGCAAATGACAATGAAGATGCGATACTCCAAAACCTATGGGATGCAGCAAAAGCCGTTCTAAGAGGAAAGTTTATAGCAATACAAGCCCATCTCAGGAAACAAGAAAAAGCTCAAATAAACAAGCTAACTTTACATCTAAAGCAGCTTGAGAGAGAAGAACAGACAAGACCTAAAGTTAGTAGAAGGAAAGAAATCATAAAGATCAGAGCAGAAATCAATGAAACAGAAACAAAGAAAACCATAGAAAAGATCAACGAAACGAAAAGCTGGTTCTTTGAAAAGATCAACAAAATTGATAAACCCCTAGCCAGACTTATCAAGCAAAAAAGACAGAGGACCCAAATCAATAAAATTAGAAATGAAAAAGGAGAAGTAACAATGGACACCACAGAAATACAAAGGATCATAAGAGACTACTATATGCAACTATATGCCAATAAAATGGAAAACCTAGAAGAAATGGACAAATTCTTAGAAAAGTACAATCTTCCAAGACTAAACCAAGATGAAGTAGAAAAGATGAAGACCCAACACAAGAACTGAAATTGAAACTGTGATTACAAAACTTCCAACAAACGAAAAGTCCAAGACCAGATGGCTTCACAGGCAAATTCTATCAAACATTTAGAAAAGAGCTAACACCTCTCCTTCTGAAACTATTTCAAAAAATTGCAGAAGAAGGGACACTCCCAAACTCATTCTATGAGGCCACCATCACCCTGGTACCAAAACCAGACAAAGACTCCACAATAAAAAGAAAACTACAGGCCAGTATCACTGATGAACATCGATGCAAAAATCCTCCACAAAATACTAGCAAACTGCATCCAAAAATACATTAAAAGGATTGTACATCATGATCAAGTGGGATTTATCCCAGGGATGCAAGGGTTCTTCAGTATCCGCATATCCATCAGTGTGGTACACCACATTAACAAACTGAAGAATAAAAACCATATGATCCTCTCAATAGATGTGGAAAAAGCCTTTGACAAAATCCAACACCCATATCTGATAAAAACCCTTCAGAAAGTGGGCATAATGGGAACCTACCTCAACACGATAAAGGCCATATATGACAAACCCACAGCGAACATCATTCCAATGGTGAAAAGCTGAAAGAATTCCTGCTGAGATCAGGAACAAGACAAGGATGTCCGCTCTTGCCACTACTCTTCAACATAGTTCTGGAAGTCCTCGCCACAGCAGTCAGAGAAGTAAAAGAAATAAAAGGAATACAAACTGGAAAGGAAGAAGTAAAACTATCACTATTTGCAGATGACATGATACTATACCTAGAGAATCCTAAAGACTCTGCCAGAAAACTGTTAGAGCTTATCCACGAATTTGGCAAAGTTGCAGGATACAAAATCAATACACAGAAATCAATAGCATTTCTATATACTAACAATGAAAAAGCAGAAAAGGAAATTAGGGAAGCAATCCCCTTTACCATCGCATCCAAAAGAATAAAATACCTAGGAGTAAACCTACCTAAAGAAACAAAAGGCCTGTACTCTGAAAACTACAAGCCACTGATGAAAGAAATCAAAGATGACACCAATAGATGGAAAGATATACCATGCTCGTGGATTTGAAGAGTTAATATGATCAAAATGACTATACTACCCAAGGCAATGTACAGATTCAATGCAATCCCTATCAAATTATCAAGGACATTTTTCACAGAACTTGAACAAAATATTTTAAAGTTTGTTTGGAAGTACAAAAGACCCAGAATAGCCGAAGATATCCTGAAAAAGAAAAATGGAGCTGGAGGTATCAGGTTCCTGGACTTCAGACTATACTACAAAGCAACAGTCATAAAAACTGCATGGTACTGGTACAAAGACAGACATATAGATCAGTGGAACAGGATAGAAAGCCCAGAATTAAACCCATGCACTTATAGCCAACTAATCTATGACAAAGGAAGCAAGACTATACAATGGAGAAAGGACAGCTTGTTCAATAAGTGGTGCTGGGAAAACTGGACAGCCACATGAAAAAGAATGAAATGAGAACACTCCCTAACACCATACACAAAAATAAACTCCAAATGGATTAAAGATCTAGATATAAGACCAGACACTATGAAACCCCTAGAGGAAAACATAGGCCAAACACTCTCTGACATAAACGACAGCAACATCTTCTCAGATCCACCTATCAGAGTATTGACAATAAAAAGAAAAATAAACAAATGGGACCTACTCAAACTTCAAAGTTTCTGCACAGCAAAGGAAACCCTAAATAACAGAAAAAGACAACCCACAGAATGGCAGAAAATCTTTGCAAATGAATCGACTGACAAGGGATTAATCTCCAAAATTTATAAACAACTTCTGCAGCTCCATACCAAAAAAAATAAACAACCCCATCCAAAAATGGGCAGAAGATCTAAAAAGACAATTCTCCAAAGAAGACACACAGATGGCTGAGAAACACATGAAAAGATGTTCAACGTCAGTCATTCTTAGAGAAATGCAAATCAAAACCACGATGAGGTACCACCTTACACCAGCCAGAATGGTCATCATCCAAAAGTCTACAAACAATAAGTGCTGGAGAGGGTGTGGAGAAAAAGGAACCCTAGTACACTGTTGGTGGGATTGTAAATTGGTGCAACCACAGTGGAAAGCAGTATGGAGATTCCTCAGAAAACTAAACATAGAACTCCCATTTGATCCAGCAATCCCACTCCTGGGCATCTATCCAGAGAAAACCATGACTCACAAAGACACATGTACTCCAATGTTCATTGCAGCACTATTTACAATAGCCAAGACATGGAAACAACCGAAATGTCCATCAACAGAGGAGTGGATCCAGAAGATGTGGTACATATACACAATGGAATATTACTCAGCCATTAAAAAGAACGAAATACCAGCATTTTTTGCAACATGGATGGACCTAGAAACTATCATGCTAAGTGAAGTCAGCCATACAATGAGACACCAACATCAAATGCTTTCACTGACATGTGGAATTTGAAAAAAGGACAGATGGAACTTCTTTGCAGAACAGATACTGACTCACAGACATTGAAAAACTTATGGTCTCTGGAGGAGACATTTTGGGGGGTGGGGGGATGTGCTTGGGCTGTGGGATGGAAATCCTGTGAAATCAGATTGTTATGATCATTATACAACTACAGATGTGGTAAATTCATTTGAGTAATAAGAAAAAATGAGAAAAAAAAAAAGAACCAGAAAATAACAATGCTGACTTCTGGAGTCCCCACTGTGGCCCAGTGGTAACAAACTCCAATAGTATCCATGAGGATGTGGGTTCAATCCCTGGCATCACTCAGTGGGTTAAGGATCTGGTGTTGTCTTGAGCTGCAGTGTTGGTCACAGATGCAGCTTGAATCTCACGTTACTGTGGCTGTGGTATGGGCCAGCATCTGTAGCTCCCTTTCAACCCCTAGCCTGGGAACTTCCATATGCTGTGAGTGTGGCCTAAAAAAGCCAAACAAAAAAAAAAAGACACTGAATTATTTATTTGATTCAGAGGTGAGTTAAGAAAAATTTGAAGACATGCCCTCATGTCCCTCACCTTCCTCTCTTAAATATTCCAGATCAGCTAAGGACTCCAGTAGCTTGGGAGTACAAGGAGAAAGGAAATGAAGGAAGAATTTATATTTTGCCTATTCCTCTGATCCCAGATGGATATGAGAATAAGTAGTGAGGAGGGGGCCCCTCCCTCTGGAGCTCTGGCTGTGGCTCCACAGAAATGTATTGAGACGATGTAAGAACCACAGAGCAGAGAGTGGAGTAGACTGTGGAGTAGAGTGTGGGAGAGCAGAGTGAGCACCCACTCACAGCC
The DNA here is from genome assembly GCF_054392235.1 of Sus scrofa. Lineage (NCBI taxonomy): Eukaryota > Metazoa > Chordata > Mammalia > Artiodactyla > Suidae > Sus > Sus scrofa. The sequence continues at coordinate 32,412,499 of NC_139386.1, read as the reverse complement.
CCAGTGCTTCTGTGGCCTCAGGAAGACAGGGTAGAGAGCATCAGCCTTCTCCGTGCTTGCAAGGGAGGGTTCAACACTTAGCTGTGAGGGAGAAGTAGAGAGAGTGCTTGAGCAAACACCAATACACAGCTGGGTTTGTGGAGGGTCTCTGGGCCAAGCAAGGGCAGCTTAGAGCAGAGGAAGCCAATTGGGGATTGCTTTAGAACAGAGCTACTTGTCAAAGGATTACTGCTGTGGAAGAGGACACACCTAAGGATCAGACTGGAGATGGAGGTCCACATAGGACTGAGGTAGACCAAGTTTTCAGAAATAGATGGAGAAGTCCCCCAAGGCTGTGTTCACAGAAACCACCAGAGCAGAGCACCAATTTCAGGGGGAAACCAGTGAGGTTGGGGAACACTGAATGTGGATGAATTTTTTTTTTTTTGTCTTTTGTCTTTTTAGGGCCGTACCCGGGGCATATGGAAGTTCCCAGGCTAGGGGTCTAATTGGAGCTACAGCTGCCGGCCTACACCACAGCCATAGCAACACAGGATATGCGCCGCATCTGTGACCTACACCACAGCTCACAGCAACACTGGATCCTTAACCCACTGAGCAAGGCCAGGGATGGAACCCGCAACCTCATGGTTCCTAGTTGGATTCGTTTCCACTGCACCACAACAGGAACTCCTGAATGTGGATGAATTTTAAAGCCAAAATGCCTGAAAAGACACTGAATTTGATGAATCTCTTTGGAAGTGACTAGATTAAGTTTTCTGCATCAAACAAAAGAGGGGCTCAAGCTTTGGAAGAATGAAGTTTAAGATATGTTTTGCAGATATCAGTCTGTTGATGGTGTGACTAGGAAATTCATACCTTTCAAGCACCTAGGAGTCCCAACGACACAAAATTCCCTATACCACCTTTTATCTCTGGTATACTGACTTGCAATAATGTCACCAGTTTTTGCCTTAATCATTTGTATATTCACCAAAGGGCATATCACTCAGGTGGGCAGAATGCAGGTTAATAAGCTTTAGAGTGGCCCAGAAAGTGGAGGTTAGACCCCATATAAGGGTAAAGCCACCAAGGTTAGGTGAGGAATTGGGGGAGATCATCAAGTAACTCAGGGTTTTGGAAACCAGTAAGAGCAAAAATAAGCAGTGCCAGGTACCTACCAAGGATGGTGAGTTAGACAGGTAGAAGTTTAGTAGGAACATTAAAAGAAGTTCCTAAGAGGCAGTAGTTAGAGATCCACTGGACAGGTGGCCTTTTCACATTAAGCATCTCTAACAGATCTTGTATTGAGATCTAATTTCATGGGAAGAACTTTGGACCTTGGGCAAACTTCTAGAGAAAGTCAGTTTTAAGGGTACTGGAGAGTAGAGTAGACAAAGGTGGCCAAGGAATGTGTTAGGTCATGTCAGGTAATTGCCATCCAAAGTAGCAAATCTAACTTAATATTGAGTTTTGGCCCCTACTTTATTTCCCCTGGATAAAAACAGGATGAATCTTGTAGTCTGGGATATGGGCATGTGTGTACCTGGTGAATAAGGGACCCAGTTCTGGGCTGTTTGGTGGCCAAGTTCTGTCTATCATCGGTCACCATTGTCCCATCCCAGCCTTCTGAATGCCACAAAACTTTGGTGGTGCTCTTTTAACATCAACCTTATGAGTTTTCTCCTGACTCTTCATCTGCCACTCCCTTTCACAGCTCAAATCCTGCCGCTTTACCCTCCTGTGGTCCAACTTCTGCTCCCTTTCATGGTGGCTTCCTAGAGATTCAGGAAGCTCTAGGGTCACTGGTAGTGTAGTATTTTGTAATCATATTGCTAAAGAAAACTTTTGGACTGATCAATATGCTGACATATATTTGAGAAAATGATGAAAACGGTAATCTTCGGCCTAACTTAGCTTCAGAAAAAAACCCCAGACAAATTGGATACTCCCAGACATCCATCAAATTTCTAGTCTTGTCTTCTGTTCTATCAAGTATGCACCTATCATCAGCAAGTCCCAGAAACTCATGCCTGCTCTTTATCAACCACTAAAAGTCCCTAAAGAATGTGGAGGAAGGCCCTGAAGTTTTTCATTTATGTAATGAGTAAGAAAGAAAGATCTTTCTACTCTAGGTTCATGTTCATCATTGAATGGCAATGGCTTAAAAAACTGTGTCTTGACTGTCAATTACAAATGAAGCTTAGCAAGAGCTTTTGTTTAAAAGTTGTGCATTCCAACGTTAATATGGTCCTTCCTGGAAAAGCAGCTGCCTTTTATGGATTTTAAAAGGCAACTGAGTTTTATCAAAGATTCCTCTTTCATGTTCTTCAATTGCTAAGCTATATAAGTTAACCAAAAGATAACTAAGCATTAACCCACGTTGTCTTTTGTTTTTTATCTTCTTTTGAAATCCCATGAGTTTAGCTAAGTACATTAAATGAAGCATAAATCTTTAGGTTGTTTTTATTAAGTCACATATTTGGAATATATATCCAAGACTATTTGATCAATTGTAAAATATTAGCTGCTGCACTGAAGATTTGTGACATGGGTTTTAACAAGTGAACAAACATTTCAGGAACACAGTGAAAAATCATTGACTTGGCAGTACGGAAAAGTTATGACACTTGAGTTTAAGAACATTCAGAGAGCTTTTACTCCACAGTATTTTCAGATATATGTTGCAATTTACAATACTAAACATGAACAAAGTTGGAAAAATTTAAAGATTTAGAAGTATTCCTCATTTTTCATTTTTTCCATTTTAATATCCTTGTGATGATTGCCTCTCAAATTAAGTACAAAACCCTTGATTATTAAAAACCCTAGGTGTACTGCTGCAAAAAAATCTCTGTAGATTTATGTACTCTATTCCTTTTATATATTTCAAATATATTATCAACTATTCCCTGTGTCCCAGTTTTACTTTTTTTCCTGCTTCTAAGCTCTTTCGGTTTTTTTATTTATTTTTTGGGGGGGGGCTGGGTGGGGGTCTTTTTAGCACTGCACCCATGGCATATGGAAGTTACCAGGCTAGGGGTCTAATTGGAACTGCCGCTGCTGGCCTACGCTACAGCCACAGCAACGCCATATCTTTAACCCACTGAGCAATGCCAGGGGTCGAACCTTTGTCCTCATGGATGCTAGTCAGATTCGTTTCCCCCGAGCCATGACAAGAACTCCTGAGTTCTTTCTAAAACTATTTCTCCTGCCTGGAAACTTCCATTGTTATCTCTCTGCCTAACAAAATCTTATTCATTCGTTCATAATTATTAAACTCCTACTATGTGCTAGATACTATGCTGAGTATCTTTCAAGGTATAATTTCAGTGCCATCTAGCCTATAAAACTTTTTACAAATTTATCTCTTTTTTAAAACCCTGTATCTCTTTCTTCATTTTAACAGTAGTAATTCATTTATGTCTCTATTCAGTACATTAAATATGACCTCATATTTTTGCTTGTTTTTACCTTCTTCCACCTCTACAATGTTGAATTACTGAGGACAAAGGCTAATTTTCATTGATTGTTATAATTGATATAGCATCTAACTCTATGCCTGCCTATAATAGCTGCTCAATAAATATTTGTTAAGTTCATCTATGAACTCATATAGCCACCAAGTCAGATATTGAGAGTATCAGTCTAATCTCTTTCAAACATTTAGTATTTGAATTGGTTTCAGCATTGCACAGTGCTACTAAAAGGTCTAACAACTCTGTTTCCAACTTTCGTTAATTAATTTTCTTGACGAGAGATCTGAACATTTTATTTATGCAATGATACTATGGAAAAGAAAAACATTATTGATGGAGATTTTCATTTATTTTTGGAAAAAATATGTTAGGGCTTTTGTTAAATTATCTGGTGTATATGAGTCATATAGCTATTAAGGTTAAAATTTGTGAATACAACTAAGAAATTCTGTTATAGTATTTTTAGATTCAGATTTTTTTTAAGGAGGCTACTTTACAAGTTGCACTCCCTCAGAAGACAACTCTAACACTTCCCATCATTTGAGGTCCAGGGAATTTGGCATTTAACTCTTGCCTGCCTCCTTATACAGAAGACAAAGCACACCAAAATCGACTCATCTAACAGGATACTAGTATAATTATTTTATAGAGAGGGTGTTTTTAACCACAGCAGCTCAGCCTCTGACTGCCTGGAACTCTAATAACTTGGAATAAGCCCCTTGACCCTCAAATGATAAGAATTAAAAAAGAGTTAAAATTCAGTGGCAGACAGTTAACAACATAATAGAGAAGTCAGGGATTTTAGAGGAATTTGACAACTCTGAGCACTTGCTGTTCAAAATGGACCTATTTCTGGAGTTCCTATCATGGCTCAGCAATAACAAATCAACTAGTAGCCATGAAGATGCAGGTTCAATCCCTGGCCTTGCTCAATGGGTTAAGGATCTGTCATTGCCTTGAGCTGTGGTGTAGGTCGTAAATGCGACTGAGATCCGGTGTTGCTGTGCTTGTGGGATAGGCTGGCAGCTGCAGCTCTGATTCGATCCCTAGCCCAGGGACTTCCATATACCGTGGGTGTGCCCCCCCACCCCACAAAAAAAAAAAAAAGACAAAAAAACTGACCTATTTCTGAAAGACACAATCTATTTAGTAGAAAGTTTCTATTTAGAAAGATTTTTTTTTGTCCTTTTTTCTTTTCTTTTTTTTTTTTTTTTTGGCATTTCTTGGGCCGCTCCCACGGCATATGGAGGTTCCCAGGCTAGGGGTCTAATCAGAGCTGTAGCCACCAGCCTACGCCAGAGCCACAGCAATGCAGGATCCGAGCCGCGTCTGCAACCTACACTACAGCTCACGGCAACGCCGGATCGTTAACCCACTGAGCAAGGGCAGGGATCGAACCCGCAACCTCATGGTTCCTAGTCGGATTCGTTAACCACTGTGCCACGACAGGAACTCCTAGAAAGATTTTTAAGTAAAGGGGCTTTACAGGTCGTGAATGGAAATGTTTGAGACTTGCTGGTCTATAAGAACTATTAGTGCAAGTTGTTAGCATTTTGTATGTGGATTTAGCCTTGCCAATGAGATGTTTCGAGTAATTCTCCTCCAACATTGCCTTGACATGCTTGTATTGTAGAAGGCAACCCAAGGGTATCTAAGTATAAGTAATGGTCAGTTTCTCGGTTTTCCTCTGAGAACAGTCAAGCATTCTCTGTCACTGGTGATAGACATGGTCTCTCCAGGCATGAAGGCGGTTGGCTCTGATCTACACATCTCTCTCTGTTATGGCCATTGGATTGTGCTACTTAATCCTGTCTGAGTGGCTTCCCAGGAAGAGCAAACAATCTCTCTGTTCTAACAGCCCTGAAAAGACAGTATCTCCTTATTGACAGGAGTAAGGGCTAGAACCTTTCTGAAGTGAGTGGTGTCAAGGAGAGACTTAGCGGCAAAATCTGTCCTAGGTGGAGTCCATTTTCTCCCTTATAAAGATGCAATTTCAAGAAATTACTTATAAAGATTCCTTGTAAAATACCTTTTCAGGTATTTCTGGGCAATTTACTATGCAAGTATTTGAGTCTAAAGACAGGGCATGATGTTCCCTAGGGGGCAATTATCATGTGTTTCCTGTGTTCACTACAGCAAAGAAAATGAGGGATCCAGATTACAATCTGAATTTACCTCCCTGGGTAAGTAACTGTAGTTCCACTTAGTTTATGGATTTTTCATTCTGTCATTTATTTTAGGGCAGAATTTTGCTTTGTTAATAACATTCTGTAGCTGGAAGTCCTGTTTTGGAATGAAGTTAAAGAGATAACTGGGGAGTGTAAAGGCTTCTTGACATCTGGAACTTGAATTAATTTATCCCATGACTCTATGAAGTGAGATAGAAAACTTTGGATAAAATAACATATCTTTGGTATGCTTCCAGATTTGAGATCAATACAGTTTAAGAAGCAAAAACCCCCAGGTTTCATATGTGCTAATGTGAGTAATCATTGTAAACAGCGTCTAAAATAGTGCTTGGTATGTGGTAGGCAATCCGTGAATATTTGTTCAATGAATTTTAACCAGACTGTTTTTACCCTCCCTTTCTTCTCCAACCATGGCTGTCATATGTCTCTTTTATAAGACATTGGTCTATCATTTTCCCAAGGGGTAGCTATTAGAAATGAAACTTGAAAACAATAGAAAAAGGACATTTTTTTTCCTTGCAGGTTGAGATGTATGGTGGTTCATTTTATGTGTCAATTTGTCTGGACCACAGGGCTCAAACATTTGGTGGAATATTATTCGGGATGTTTTTGTGAGGGTTTTTTGGGATGAGGTATACATTTTAAATCAGTGGACTTAAGTAAAGCAGATTTTCCTTTATAGTGTGGGTGGGCCTCATCCAATCAATTGAAGGCCTGAGTAGAGCAAAAGGTTGACCTCCCCCAAACAAGAGAAAATCATTCAGCAGATGGCCTTCAGACTTCATCTGTAACATCAGAATCTAATGGTTCCAAAGCAGATTGTCTTTGAGCTTGAACTGCAACTCTCCTGAGTGGCAACTTCTGCCATTGAATTTTGAACTGGTCAATTTTTCACAGTTGCATGTGCCAATTCCTTAAAATAAATATTAATGAATATACACATCCCGGTTTCTGGTTTTTTTCTGGAGAGTCTTAAGTAATATAAAAGGTAGCAGATTCAAGGATGAGATAAAATGTCTTAGGAAGCAGGAAGAATGATCAAAATCAGAGGTAGTCTGTGTCCGCACACCTCCCATCCAAACTCCTCAACATAGGCCCTCTGAGTTTGGGAGGAGAAGAGAAAGAAAAGATCGTATGAATGCGGTAGAGTTAGTGTGGGAGGTTCTGCCTCCTGCCCCTGTCTTTTGATGTGGACTTTCCCTCTTGCACCATGTGGGAAGCATCATAGACATTCCAACCCTCAGTCTGAGAGGACAGAGGACCTGTATTCCATGAGCTTTATGAGGCCCCGTGAGAAGGCAACCAAAGTTATCATTGCAAATGTCATATCATAGGACTGGTACAATTAAGAGTCTTGGAAGAAGAAGGCAGGGCCCAGTCTCAAATTTCCTAGGAATATGGAAGGCATTCCCAAATGTCATAGGCATCCAAGTATGAAAGTTAAATGAAAGAGAAAGAGAATGTCTACAAGGTGTTCCAATGCCATTTTGGGCCTCTTCAGAAAAATACGGTGAGAATCATTATCAAATGGAGTCAGTTAAAGATTCGGCTGTACCTCACCAACTGGCAGAGCTGCTGAAGCTCTATTTAAAAGCTGCATGGATCCTAGTAGCAAGACTGCCCACCACCTGGGCCAAATAGCCCAGCAAAAGAGTGAGAACAGCTCATCAATTGCATTCTGTCAGCATCCTTGACTGTCTTTCAGGAACAGTGCTTGCCTGCATCGTGGGGTTGTGCTCAGTTCCTTACATGACCTATTCTGAATGTACATCATTAATTGATCTCAGATCAGTGTTCAAGGTCCTGGACAATAAGGGAGTTGATGGGGATAAGAGAGGGATATCCCCTCACACCTGGGCAAACAAGAAAGAAGAAACCAGGTGGAGCTATTTCTGTGAGCAAAGAAAGTATCAGGACACATCCTTTGCTCAAGAAGGAATTTTCATAAAACTAAAATCTCATGTAATCAAAATGCAGACACTTCCAGAAGAAGCAAAGAGCTAAAGTGGTTGAAGGAAAAGTCTCCTTTCCCCAGAAGAATGTCCCCTTTAGCATAGCTTGCATACTGTTCAGTAGCATAAACTCAGTTTCTAATTTTCACTTCTTGTGACCTGAGAAAATCACTCAACTCTTTCACTCTTGAGCATCACCCATCTCACAATCAATTCCTCCTGAGTGCTTCAGACTTTTAAAACGTATCTTTTCTCTCCCATTAATTTTTTTTTTGGAGGGGGAGAAGGACTTGAAACTTTTAAGCTGCTTCCCCATTTTGTGATTATTTGCTGCTCCAGAATCTTTTTGAAAGTAGATAGGGATATAAAACACAAAACATTATATTCAGCTTTTTTTTTCCACAATATTTTTCACATGTAGAAAGATAGTTCTCATTTACAAGTCACTTTAAAAGTCGTGTATTTAAATAGACTAAAAATCACAAATCAAAGTGCTACAACCTTGTGGAGGACTGAAATTTCAGACATCTGTTGAGGCACGAATGGTACCATAGATGTGTGGGCAAAAGTCAACGGAGCTTTCTTTCCTGATCTCATCTTTAGAGGCTCCAGGTAAACTGAGGCATACATTAGGTCTGATATATTGGGTCAATCAACTATTTTGTTTAGAGCAGCAGGTTTCAAATTTATTTGACAGAGGAATCATCATTGGAAAATAAACTGCAGATTCTTGGAAAATCTCCACTTTTATTATATATGTGTTACATTTAATAAAAGTGGAGTTGTTTTGTTTTGTTTTGTTTTGTTTTTACTTGAAGAGCAGTGAGATGCCTAGAGTCTGCCCTGCTCAGGTTTCTCTGATGGTTCTTGAGGTATCTCAGGGAACCCAGAGTTCTAACAGTACTGATGGCAGTGGAGGTTCCTGGAGGTTAGGACTCAGTGGGAAACTCTACAGGAGGGAACGATGCTGAATTTTCTTTCTGGTTCTGGGACAGAGATTTATAATTACGTAATTGGTACTCTGATATAATAATGCATGTGTCCAGAAACAATGGTCAAATTTTACAGAATCATTTTTATTTGAAGGTGATTTACCCCTTCCCTGCCCTAAAAGATCTCTTTAATGCTATATAAACCAGTGGGGTTGTGTACTTTCAGAGTAAATAAGATGAGAGATTTTTCACTAGACACTATGCCTCACCCTGCCCTCTGATGTAGTCTCCAGAAAGCAAACTTGAGTGTTACATTGTGGCACTTAAGCTTTCCCTGTACATCAAAGTTCCATATGGAGAATCTTTATCCAGTGTGATATTTGTTTTGCATCAGTCTGGGGAATTTTCAGTGTTTACATTTGTATTGTTTAACCATACAAGGAAAAAAAAAAAAAGAATTCTGCTGTTAATGTGCATTGCTTTAAGCACTGCAGCAGAATGATCGGTCAAATTGTTTTGTAATCAGTAACACACCATTTGGGAATCAGAAACCTACTGTTAATAAATTGTGTACAACCATCCTTCTCTGGAGAGGCAGTAACCCTTTGGAGTTAATATACACTACAGTCCTTCTTGTTTTCACTAAATTGTTAAAGAAGAAGATAGGCTAGTTTAGTACTTAGTGATGAATTATGTGTGTTGATTAGTAATCTGAAATCTGTATGAGTCTTCTATATAGCTTTTGTTAATGTTGTGGCTAAAATGTATTCCATAGATAAAAGTCATAAGACTTGAAAGAAACGTGAAGACTGATAACCTTCGTAGGAGAGGACTGGGACATTAGTAATATGCTGCTTAGCAGCCTAGTAAACCCTTGATTTGTTTTTTGATCATTATTGACTTATAGGGTGAGATTTGAGACCGACATGTAGGATAAGGTGTCTATTGGTAATAATACTATATACATACTGTGTAGTTATATTTTTACAAAGATTTAGACACATCCAATGCTGTTGTAAACTTAGAATCTTCAAGAATTTCTTAAATAAACCTTAACGCGGACCTTCGGACTTTTCATTAACCAATCACATAACAGAGCTATAAAACTGGACTATACCCTTAACCATCCCTTTGCTAAATATAGACTATCACCTGCCCTAAGTAAGGCCCCATGCTTCCTCACCTCAGTTGAATAGGGGATGATATGTAGACAGAATGACATTCCACAAAATTTGCAGACCTAATGACACTAAGTTCTACATATACAAAAGCAATAGTAAAAGGAGAAGAAAACAAGTTCTAGGGAAATTTTGGTGTGTGAGTAGTCAGACTACTCTCGGACAGTCTCGTCACTCATTGTGGGGTGACTTTGTATTTGAAGGTGGGACAGGACATGGAAAACAAGAAAGGGTTACCTGCTCGATTATTGATAAAGAGAACTTAGCCAGCTTGCCTGAAAATGGATGGAGTTGAGTTTGGCCACTTTCTTTTTTGTTTCATCTTAATGTTCTTTGTGCCCCTGACCCATGAGGAGCCCTTCATGTTTATAGTAAAGAAGGGTAAAGAAGCTTTATGATCTGGAGTCAGCTTGCTTGGAAATATGCTAGTAACATACCTTATTAGTAAGAGCAGATTTGGAAGGTAAAAGTCAGATTGAGAACACTCATCCAAGAGTTCTCATGGATGAGTGATCAAGAAGGGAGAAAGCCAAAATTATATTATATCGAAGGTGAAATAACATTCATTTGATACCTACAGTTTGAAAATTTCTTTTATATATACGGTCTCATTGGAACCCTTCCTGACTCTGATATTACCATTGTTGTTATTTGTCTCCTTATTAAATAGAAGCAAACTGAGGCTCAGATTTAGAGATTTGACCCAGGATGATGATGAATTCATCTTTGTGTGCTCAGCTTAGTGTCTGAGACATAGAAGACACTAAAAAGTGCTTATTGAAGAGTGAATGGAGTTGAAGCTTCTAAATTCTGGAACTATATTCAATTATTTTTCTATTATCCAAGGCTCTTTTGGTTGTGAGTAACAGAAATAAGCAAAATATATAGGTATTATAAATATATAGAACCTAAGATCATGAAATTTGTTCAGGTCTTAAAAAATGAAAACAAGAGTACCCTGGTGGCTCAGAGAGTTAAGGATCCAGTGTTGCCACTTCTGTATCTTGGGTCACTGTGTGGGGTGGGTTCAATCCCTAGCCTGAGAACTTATGTGTGCTACATGTGTGGCAAAAAGAAAAAAAAAAAAGGAAAAGAAAATGAAAATTGGATGGCATTGGTAAACAGAGAGTATTTCTGTGTGTGTGTGTTTGCTTCATTTTTTATAACCTCTTTCTTTCTTTCTTTTTTATTTTGCTTTTTAGGGCTGCACCCATGGCATATGGAGGTTCCCAGGCTAGGGGTCAAATCGGAGCTACAGCTGCCAGCCTACACCACAGGTGCAGCAATGCAGGATCTGAGCCTTGTTTGCAACCTACACCAAAGCTCACAGCAACACCAGATCCTTAACCCATTGGACCAGGCCAGGGATCAAACCTGCAACCCCATGGTTTCTAGTGGGATTTTTTTCTGCTGCACCATGATGGGAATTCCTATAACCTCTTCCTTTAAAGCAGCTTTCTCTGCTCTTCAGCCCAATGGTGGAAAACACAGTTGTCCCATCACCCTTGGGTTCACCTTTACATGTTAAGTCTCACTTCATCTCAGTTCCAAATTCTTAGAGAAGAGATCTCAATTGGCTCAACTTAGGTAAGACTACCCCTTTTGGAGTAATCAACTGGGAGGAGGTAGTGCCCTACAAACATGGCTACTGGAATCTCACCCCTTCCTAGTCATGCAGTTGGGGATTCAAGAGAAAGGAAGAAGGCATTGATTCATACTCCATGCAGAAGTTCCAGAGATGTCCATTAGAATTTCTTTTTATCAAATCCCATGTCCACTCAACCTTCCAGCTTTGCATTAGTGACACGATGAAGGAATATTTTTTTGAGATACAATACTCTTTGTAATTTTCTCTGCCACATGATTTTAAGTAGAGAGAAAAGCCCTTAATAATTCATTGCATTGGTATATTTTTTCAGAGAAGGAAATAGGAACTACCAAGAATGAACAGTTATTTCTATCTTTTGTAAAAATCCAACTTCTTTGTTGAGATTATGCTGCCTGTCCTGGAGGTGGAGGGGGCCGAACAGCTTTCAAAGAAGCCAAAGTAGAAATAGCAATTGTACTATAATATTGTTCTGCCAACTACATTTCCTAGTCTTCTTTGCCAATTGGCACTTAAGCTGAGTCAGTCTTAAAGGATAAACCCGAACTATGCAGGTAAAAAAAAGAAGATGAAGTATATTCCATTCGAAGGGACAAACATTTGAGATAAGATACTTCCAGGAACAGGTATACTCTGGAACAACTTCAGTGTAGATCATGTAGTGACAGCGTGGCAGATATGCCTGGAAATGTACACTGGAAAGGGGCCTCTGGGTGATGTCCTGAGAATGTGAACTTTATTTTGTGGACGGTAAAATACCCTTGAAAAAGTTGTAAGTTCATATTCAAAGTTTCAAACCTCACTCTGGTGAGAGAAACACTAGAGAAGGACCAGAAATGAGGAAGGAAGAAGATGAGGAGACTCTTACAATTATGGATATAAGATAGATGTGGACAATAAAGGCTTGAGCCAAGCTGTCAGTGAGAAAAGAGAATAGGACTGAATAAACTATGATAAGAAGGATGTCAGTTCTCTATTTCTGAAAATGTGGGAAACAGAGACCACTTTTAACTTTGGTATACAGTGGTACCATTCATACAAAAAGGACAGGAAGATGATTGGGTTCAGACATGAAGACATGATTGTTATCCTTGACTTCAATGAGTTACAGATGTTTATGGAACATCCAAGTGGAAATGTTCAATAGCTAGCTGGAGATAAAAGTCTGGAACTACGGAAGAAGTTGTACCTAGAGATGATTTAGTAGAGGGAGGTTGAAAATCGCACAGAATTTGGAGAATTTTACATTTGGCTTTTCACATATCCAATCTCCAATTGTTATGTAAGTAGGATAAAAATTCAGTTGAAGTATGAGTTTATAGAGCCTTCATCAGATTCTTTGCCTTCATACTCCGTCTTTGTTATAACAAATTTATTTCTTTTATCAGTGCTGTTGAAACTGAACTTCATAAAACCTTCATCTCTAAAACCACATTTTCTAAGGGCAGTTCCAAAGATAGAAAAGTATATAGGATGGATCTTGTTCTGACCTAATATGGCATTTTAAAAAATGTGTTTGCATTGCTACATTTAATATTTTGGTGGTAGTAGTTTTATAAATTCTTTGGGATAAAGTGCTAATTACATAGTACTCACAAGTCAACTTCCTCTTAATTAGTTTCCTGAGTTTTATCAGGTAGGAACAATATTTAATTGCAGAGATGATCCTTCATGTTGATTTTTGGAGTGTGAAAATTTTGAAGGTCTATAGAATTTAAAGCCTCCTCTTTCTAATCTATTAGGACATCCCTGACACTTCATGCTAGCTTTACCTCCCTATACTCAGTCACCTACTTGGTTAATTAATAGTTTAAAACCTCACTCTCCATCTTGCTTGTTGCTGTTACCTGGACACTGTTGTGTCATCGAATCTAGGCTCTCTCCCAAGATTTCTCTATAGGGCCTGCTGCTCCTTGGTGGGCTGGCATTGCTGCAGGGTGAATCCTTTGCGTTTGACCCACCCCCAGAACACAAAACTGGTTATCATCCATTTATAATTTTTGTTTTTTAGGGCCGCTTCTGCAACATATGAAGTTCCCAGACTAGGGGTCAAAATCGGGGCTACGTCTGCTGGCCTGTGCCATAGCAACTCGGGATCTGAGCTTCATCTGTGACCTACACCACAGCTCACAGCAAGGCTAGATCCTTAACCCACTGAGAAAGGCCAGGGATCAAACCCGCATCCTCATTCATGCTCATGGATACTAGTCAGGTTTGTTTCCACTGAGCCATACTGGGAACTCCAAATCCATTTACACCTTAAGGAGCAAGAAAAACCAAAAGGGTGACAGGTCTGGAATATAGAAAGTCAGAAGGAAATGACCATCATTGCCTGATACAATCTTGGAAATACCTGAAGGGTAGCTTCAAATAATCGAAAAACTCTTTTATATAGGAGGAGGCTTTAACTTCTTTAACCTGGAAGTAGAACAAAAACTAGTGGTTTAAAGCAGGAGACACAGATTCAGGTTTTATGTAAAAACAATTCTCTAACATTTAGTGAAATCAAATGAAAAGTTACAAAGGGTGAAACCTATCAGTCATTGTGTACATTATACAGAGGATGTATGCTTGTCTGTGCAGTAACTAAAAAGAAGATTTTATTGTCAGACAGACCTGGATTGAAACCTTACTTCGTTGCTTCTTTAGTGTGTGGCCCCCTAAATTTCATTGTCTATCTATTTTTTTTTTCTTTTTAGGACCACACCTGTAGCATATGGAGGTTCCCAGGCTAGGGGTCCAATCGGGCTGTAGCTGCCAGCCAGCACCAGAGCCACAGCAATGCCGGATCTGAGCCGAGTCTGTGACCTGTGCCACAGCTCATGGCCATGCTGGATCCTTAACCCATTGAGCGAGGCCAGGGATCAAACCCGCGTCCTCATGGATGCTGGTTGGATTCGTTAACTGCTGACCCACGATGGGAACTCCATTGTCTACATATTTTGAAGAGAGGTAATGACAGGACCAATTTGACATTTGGGCCAATTCTGCTGCCCTCACTCCGGCTAGCACTCCTTAGTAAACTTCTAGCACACTAAACTATAACCCAATGTCTGTTTCCTGGGGAACCCTATTAAATAATTAGCATTTTTGTCTTCATCATCTGATTCTAGCAAATTGTCATCACTTTTAGGGCATAGAATCAGCCTTATTCATCTTTATATTTCGAGAGCTGTGGTTATTCAATACATGTTTCTGTATCTTAACTGAGTGGTGGGTAGCACATGACTCTAAAATGCCTTCTACCTCTTTCTTATTTTCACTGAATGCTTGTCAGCATAGTCTCCATGCTCAAGAACATGGATTTTCAAATACAAAGGTACCTCTTGAAACAAAATAAAAAAATGCCACTCTCTTTTATATTGTATATTTTTCAGTTGATTACTAGTTTAGGTAAAATTAAGCAATTACCATAGTTCACATTAATCTTGTGTTGGCAGAATAGCTTAGTTATTGAACCGAGATTTAGGTGTTAGAAGACCTGAGTTGAAACCTTACCCCAGCACTTCCTTAGTGTGTATCCTTCCTAGGTTTTATTGTCCATATCTTTTGAGGAGCAATAGTGATAGTACGTACTTCATTGGGCTGTGGGAAGAATCAATGAAGAAAATGTATGCAAAACACCAGACCAATAGCAAACACTTAAAGCATGTGAGTTATTGTCTGTGATGTTATTTTATTAATATTTCAAGTTCACTTTATTATTCATTCTCTGTAAATTTGTTTTCATACAGATCAAAATACTTACTGATTTCCCTTGTAGTTTCTTCTTTGACCTATGGGTTATTTACAAATCTGTTGTTTACTTTGCAAATATTTGTGGATACCCAAATTTCCTTCTGTTGTTGATTTCTAATTTCACTCCACTATAGTCAGAGAACATACTTTGTATGATTTAATCCATTTAAACTTATTGACTTGTTGTATAGCTTAGTTCATTCTTTGGAAATGTGGTATAATATATATGAAATCTAAGTATCGCTCCAAATTTCCTTTTCTGCATTATCATTATTTTCTTTAAAGTGAATTTTGTAGCCTTTCTGATATTATTGGATTTCCTTTAACAAAATTTTGACCACCATAATAATAGTGTGAGAGTGTGATCAGTCAGTTTTTTTTTCTTTTCCCTTCTGATCAGGTCCATTTTGGGCAGCTCAACTAGGTTGCTGCCAATGCCATCCTTCTCTGTCTTCAGAAGACAGGGCACTGAATCCATGGCTTGGAGCTGACAGTTCTCACATAAGCCATAGTCTGAGAACAGATTCTGAAATTCAGTCCCATCCGCTTGTCCAGCTGGTCCACTTTCTTCCTTTCCAAAGTCATGACCTTATACAGGAATTAGAGATGAACACAACACCTGTGCCCCAAGTTACTCAGCTTTTCTATTTAGGGCTGCACATGTCCCTAAGAAAGAGGAAAGCAAAGGCTTTTCCTGGCAGCATATGTACTCCTGAATGATGCAGCAGAAACTAATCATGGTTCTTGAAAAACTATGTTAAGAAATAGGGACTAATTTGGTATGGATGTATTTGCCTGGTTTGATTTATTTTATATATTGTAAAATCCAAATTTCTACACATGTTCAATATGACTTCACATAACTGCCACCAACAAATTTAAGCCAGATTAAAAAAATATTGAGTGCATGATTGTTTAATGTTTAAATACCTGTTTTCATATATTTACAGGGGATGATGGTCTGTTATGTATATATTTTACATATTTATTTACATATTTATTTGTGGAGCTGATAAAAATAAGTCTAGTGACAAAGAATCAAACACAATAAATAAGTAAATAAAAGAGACATCACAGAATATTGGTTAAGATCACTGGCTTTGAGTCTGGAAAGATATGCATGTTATTTTACTTTTCTGAGCTTTAATTTTCCTCATCTATAACAATTGTACCTACTCACTAGTCAATGTTTTTGTTGCAGACTTAGGCAAAAGGAATATATTTGTGGAAGAGTTCATATAGTTCATGAAAAATATGGAGAATTGAACTCAGAAATTGAGCTGAAGCCATGTTGTGCTGGAGGAGGAATATAACTAAGTCCTCTGTGGGAATAGTCTGGCCAGGGTTCCCCTTCCATCCTTTGCATGAGCTCTAAGCTATGTGGCTTCTTTGATTACGCACTCCAGACCTGGAGTTCCAGGCAGGAGAATCCAGGTGGCTGAGCTGTGGTTACATGGCCATGCCTACGTGTGTCAGGGAAAGTACGTATTTGGTCTTTTCAACTCATACAATACCCTCATGCATAGATAATGGACAGCCAAACAAACAACAAGCTAATAATGGGAAAATGTTCTCTATAAGGCCACAAAGAATTGTTGGGGGTGTTAATTACCATAATATATGCAAAATCCTTAACATAGTACTTGGTACATGTTGGGCATTAGTGGTAATTATTCTTTCTCTTTTTTTCTCTGAGAAGTAAAAATATGGGCAGGCCCCATTCTTAGATAAAACATTGAGGTCCGCTAAGTAAGAAGAGGGCAGATTCTGCCTCCAGACTACCTTTGGGTTTGAGCTGCAACATCACCTCTTATCTAGTCTGCCCTATAGATTTCGGGCTTGCCAGCTTTCATAATTGCATGAGTCACTTCCTTAAAATCTCTCTTAAAATCCTTAAAAACCTCTCTCTGTATTTACATAGCCTATTGGTTCTCTTTCTCTGGGGAACCTTGACTAATATGCCGTGAAGTCCCTATTTTGTGATCTGGAACCTGAATATATGAGTCACTGATAGAAGTCAGAATTGTGGGTGCTCTTTCGCTTCTTTTCATCTCACCACGAATTATACTAAATTATGTTCCAAAGTGTGATTTCTCCTTACATTGATATTAACACATCAATTTTCTTTATTTTGGGGTAATTTGGTTAAATAGATAAGTTAAATGAAAAAAATAATGGGACTAAATCTTACTTTCTAGAATGCAAAATAAATTGTCATCCTAATTTGAAAACTTAAATGAAAATCTTAAAGGTTCCAGGCTCTGGGGTAAGTGTTTACAGTTACCATCTGACCAAGTGCAGCTAGAGAGCGTCTAATGATCTATTTTATATTCTCTGAGATTGAATTTGCCATGGAAAGCATGCGGCAGCTTAACAGGAGACCTTCCATGTAAACTAGGCAGGAATTCTGAAGTAATGAACTGTGCTCCCAGTGTGGGTACCATAAACTCCATAATGAATAACACTCTTTGAACGTCTGGACAAGAAAGATGTCTCACTCCAGGAGGGATGTTTTCCTTTCTGTAACCAAACTGAGCCGAGCTGATATTTGAAGCCTGACTTCACACTCCGTGGAGCTCCTCTTTGATCCAATACAGTTTAGTCAAATTGACTCTGATATGTTTGCAGATTGGAGTGGGGGTTAGGAAAATGTGGGAGTGGGAGTGTGAACCCATATGTTTCTCTTCAGCTGGAAATTTGCCAGTATCTTTCTCTAAGGAAATAAGATTCCTTGTCCAGTTTTGATTGACTGATGGTAAGAAGAGATTCTGCTATAGCTTTTGGCTCTCGATGGGTTAGAGAGAGTCCCAAGAAGAACCACAAAGGTGGGATATGGTTTGACAAGTGAAATGTAGAGGGGGAGATGAATGAAATGTCAGCCTGGAGGAAAGAACATGGGAAACAATTGACTGATGGTCCTCAAGTATGGAAGAAGAGGGTTGATTAGTTCTCCAGACGTACAAAGGATAAAATGAGAGTAGCACCATGCTGTGGCTAGTGATGTTAATGCTGAGCCTGCAAAGAATATTCATGCCTGTTTATTGAACTGAAAAGTCATTATCAATCGAAATCATGTAATGGTTTCCAGGGTCTTAATAATCAAGCAATTTTCCATCTTTCTTCTTTTTTAGATGTTTTAGATGCCTTACATTAAAGAAAGGATAATCTTTACTATATGAATATTTGTGGTTTATATTATTATTCAGCAAACATTTACTACTCTTCCACTGTCTACACTCCACACCTCCGTGGAAGAGTATATTTTGCCCCTACAGTGATTTTGGGTTTGGCTCTTGACTCATGTGGATAAAAATGAAAGGTACCTGTTCTGAATCTAGGCCTTAAAAGACATCACATATTTCCATTTACTCGCCTGGCAGCTTCTGACCTTCACGCGAGAAAAACATGCTCGAGGGAACTGTGCCCCTCTAGCTTGGAGCCAAACTGAGAAAAGCATATAAACCCAACTGAGCTCCAGTCTGAAGCAGAGGTGTCCTCTCTGCTCTGTAGGCTCATGAATGGGAAATAAAGGTTCATTGTATGTACCACTCAAATTTTTTTAGTTGGTCTAGTGGGTTCACTATTTATTTGGTAAATCTCTCTCTCTCTCTTTTTTTTTTTTTTTTTTACGGGGGGGGGAGTGCTTGCACATGGCATGTGGAAGTTCCATGCCATGGCAGTGACAATGCCAGATCCTTAACTCATTGAGGCACCAGTGAACTCCTCATTCTGTAAGTCTTTATTGGTATTTGCCATGTAATAAGCTCTGTGCTAAATCTAGATGATACAAAAGACCCAGCCTTCAAAGAGCTTCTAGGTTACTGGAGGAGACACATAGGTACAAAATGAACAGGTTCATGTGGTACCATGATTGGTGCTCTAAGGGCTAAAATTATAGTGTTATGTGGGTTGGAAAATGGAAGAGGTAACATCTAGTTTGGAGGGGGTAAATGTTTATCAGGAATGAGTTCATAAAGAGAGATTGTCGATTAATTGGAGATATCGTTTGTGTAAGTTGTATTGATCTATGTTTTCACATGTGTGTACACATATGAGATGCTTGCAGCCCACACTGGGGGGATGCACGAAGCAGCTGATACAGCATGAGGTTCATACCTAAGTATGCACAGCATGATATAACTTTCAAAACAATTTCAAAATACCATAAAATACAAATTTATGTTTCATCTGTGTTCATATAAATACAAGAACATATTACACAAACTGAGATTTATAGTTCTCAAATGATGATAACTAAACACACTAAATTTGTTGAGTCTTTTTTGGAGCAAAAGTGGTCAATTCCTAGGAGGCTATTCTTTGTGTAGAGTCAGAGTTCTCATCAAGTACTAGGACTTTTGGAGTTATCATCAAGGAACCTATACCTATAACAAGGAAATAAATATCAAGAGAAAAAGCTTCGAGATGAAAATTTGATTTCTGACATCTTCTTGACTATGTGCTTTAGTTTTCAGTTTGCTATCAATTAAAGGAGGAGGTTGAGGCTTTAAAAATATTATTTATTTACATTCAAATACAAGGTCACATCCTCTCACATTAAGAGCACAAGCTGTGAATGTAGACTGCCTGGGGTTTGGATTCCATGTTTGATCGTTACCAGAAGTGGGACTTTGGCAAGTTCTAACATCTCTAAGCCTCAGTATCTCTTCCTGTAAAATGAGGTGACAATAATAATGCCCTAGAAGTTGGTGAGAGAATATGTGTAAAGTGCTTGGCTTTGTGCCTGGAATGTGCAAAGCTCTCAAGAAATGCTGGTTGCTATTATTATTGTTGTTGTTACGAAAGTAATTAATTTCCTCCACAGAGGAAGCTCAACATTTAAAATACAGTGGTATTTATTATTTATGAAGCACTCGTGTGAGTGAATTTATGAGTTTGAAGTCTGCAATATTTTGGATTATTTTGCCTTCGAGTGGCTAGGGACCAACTTTGAGCTCACGTGAATTTTCTTGACTTTAGAAAGTCGTGTTAGAAGACATACTTGGAACAATGGACCGCAGAGAGGACCACATTCTCTGCCTTTAAGGGATGTTGGTATAAAACATCCATCATGTGAGCCATCTTGCACATGCGCTGCAGCTCAAGTCTCTCCTCCTTACTTTCTTTTAAACTAAATCTGTAAGAAGTATTTGGGAAATAGCCTTTCTCTCTCTCTTTTTGTTACTCTCCACATGTCAAGCATAGAGTATGGCCAAACTGTTCTTTTCCACATTGCTCATTTTAACCAGGAGCACTCAGAAAAGTTTGGAAATGACTTTCAGAGAAACATTTTTAATTGTTTTTAATTTATCTAAAAACAGGCTAAAAAGTTTAATTAACAGGCTCCAAGTAATAGTTATACCATTTTTCCTCTGCTATCAGCTTTCACTTTTATTTACGATGGGTGTCCCCTTGTGTCTCTTTTACACCAAAGTCCACTATCACTAATATTTCTGTGATATGTGAATAAACCTAAATGTAAAGTTAGCACTTGCAATCAATGCAAATTAATGACTTTTAAAAAAAATTTCAATCAGGAAAAGCAGCTTTGTAGTTGAAAATCCCATGCTGGCCCTAGAGTGGGAGTTTTTCCAGCCTCTGCTTAAATCCAAAAAAATACTGCAATCTTCTGGCACAGGCCCACTGTAATGCTTTAAAAACAATTTAGCAACTGTCATTGCTGTAATTACAGTAACTAATTACCATCCTTAGCAAACAAATAGCTTAACATAATACGCAAGCCGAATCAATTTTGAAGAAATGCAAATTCCAAAAGCGAAAAAGGGCATTTTGGCAAACCTGAAAGAGAAGCAGGAAAATAATACACTTTGTTTTATCTGCACATAATTCCCAGGGAATATCATATCATAAATATTTGCATTCAGTTCTTATCAGGACATTTGCATTTGCTTCTTATCAGTGTGCAGACCGGACTCTGCCAGATAGAGAGAGGAGCGCCCCACCATGCACATATTTCTAATGAATCACGTCTCGGGCCCAGAGAATATTTTGGCTGGAACTTTATCACCCAGATGAAGAGGTCATTTACTCTCCGAGTTGGTTCATCTTGGAATTGTCTTGAGATTTTGATGCGATTCACCCGACGCGGCATTTATTTATTTCTTTATTTTAGACAAACACTGGAGGCAGTTTATTACCGGAACATTTCTTCCAAAGGCAGCTGTTCAAAGGACACTCTTCCCCTCGCCTGCCACCCCCTCCCCACTTACTCCCCAACTCTGCAAAAATAAAATCATACAGAAATCACATCGTTTCCAATTATTTCAGATTCGGTAACAGGCACGGCCATCTTTATTTTGTAGGAATCAGTAAAGAGAATAAAAGCAAGGCATAGAATAAATCAAGCCCTACTTGATCATCATTATCTCAAAATTTAGTGCCAAGTCCTGTTGGAGTTCTCCAGAAGCACGTTTGATTAGCAGCAGCTTCCTTAGTAAGAGGAGGCAGTGTTCATGGCCAGGAAGCCACCTTACTAATGAGAGCATCAGATTCCCTGAACGGTTTATCCAGATAAATCCATTTCTCATCTTATTATAAGTAAAGTGCATCTTACCCATGAGCACACATAAGGTCAGTAAGCAAGCTGATAGCAGCTTCTCTCATATGTGAATGATAATTTTGTCCTTTTTAACCCTTGAATTATCATCCGACACAACACCCGGCACTCACTGGCTTGCTGTGCCTGAACATAAAACACTCAAGCAGTCTATTTTGTTTTGGAGAGAGAAGCAGGAATATTATTCATATTGATTGGATCCTTTCTGTTGGTCTTGGCCATCTAATTAAACCAAATTTGTATTTTAGTGCCTTGGTAACATGAGGTTCAAATAGATAGGGGTATTATATTCTTATGGAAAGCAAAGCCGGGTTGGTATACAAGAATGAGGGCTGTGCAAGGCAGGAGTTCTACAGGAGTGCTGTTATTACACAATTTCCTCTGAAATTTTATCATCTATTTGATATTATTGCACAAATTCTGAGGTCAGACTTCAAAGTAAAACTCTGGATGGGATCAATTGGAGTAGTAGGATTTCAATTTCCAATTATAAATTAAAATATAGGTATAATGGAAAAATTTGTCATTTATAATAGGAGCAAAAATGCATTTAATTGTACCTCATAGTGATTTTATTCATGAATATGGTCACTTCAACTTAATTTCACCCTTTGCCCAAGTAGAATTTCACTTTGGTTTATTTGTTTAACACAAAAGAGAACTTCTGGCTTATTATGATTCAGATGATTGACATGTCTGTATTTGGATCCAGAAAATGTTATTTAAAATCTCATAAGAACGTAAACATCTCATGAAACTTTATTCCCATAACAATAAAAGAACTTTCTGTTAAATTATTTGTTTTAATTAGAATTTTAAAAAGGCATAGTTTAATTTTTTCCTAAACAGTCTTAACATAGGTATTTTGTACTTTGATTTCAACATACATTATTTTGTTAAAAAATATGTATAAACAATTACTCATATTGATGTTAAGAATTTAACATTATTTAAGCCTTAAATATTTCCTAACAATATCTCATGATATTTCTTTGTTATAAAAAATTATTTCTCTAAGATTATTTCTTAAGGAATTTTTCAAATTCTTTATGAATTTTTCAAATATTAATTGAGAGATGAAAAGTTATGTACAAATGAAAGGTTGCAATTATGTTTATGTGGCATCTTAAAAGAAATCCACATTGAAATTTTCAAAAAGCTTATTTATTTTACCTAAGTTTAGCTCTTGTGTACATGTTTATATTGTGTGCTACGCTCTAAGACCAGGATGGATCATGTATTATTATATAAAAATCATGTAAAATCTCCTGCTTAAAAAAAGCAAGAGCTAGAAAAGGGATAACACTAAAAAGTATTTGTGGGATTCAATAATTCATCTGGAAAAGACATTATATCTATCTTTCATGTTTTATCATTGTTTTTAGCTTTTTCTTTGAGGTGGGAAGAGCTTACAGTTAAGAGCCCATTATCAGGGTGAAGGATGCAGGAAATCCAAAATATTTATGTTTGTTCATGGCACACGGACAAAAGACAGTTCTCAGGAAAAGGGCTTTCTGATTAAGTGATTGAAAACACTCTGGTGTATTTTAATAGCTTCTTCTATCCAAGAGATAACATCATCTTCATCCTTATCGCTTTTCTGAAACTTATTTTAAACATTCTCCTGTGCTCTTCCAATTAGATACTCTGCTCTCTTGGCTTCCTGTGTCCTCACTGCAACTCATCTCATTTGTTTGCTTTCTCATTTTTGTCAGCAGGTTGGGTGTAAAAAGAGGCATTTAACAGATCATTGAAGGGACATGCTTTCCAGAGTCAAATTCATCTAAATGGCATTCAGCCACAGTCTCTCAGTGGTAAAATATGGATGTGTAAAACATCAACTTGCACTTCGCAAAAGTTTAAAATATTGGTGACTTATTGAATGGTGTTATAGAAGATGATCAAGAGGAATCTGCTCATTTCAAAATGAAAATTGATAATACAGATAAACAATATAAAATTCAGTCAAACATTTGGCCAAAATCTATTTAAGGGAAACATGTACTGAGATACAGTTTAGTATTACTTACACTGTCTAAAGTACTTTTCTTCCAGATTTTTGAATTGTTGGTGCTTTCTTATCATTCTGGCTCCATCAAAATGTCACCTCATTAGAGAAGCCTTAAGCCTTTCCTGACCATTCTAACTAAGGAGTTGCCCCCGACCTCATACACAGTTAATTCCTCGTTCCTGTTTTATGTATGTTTATTTACTTCATTACATTTACTCCCTGGCCATAATTTATATATGTTTTGTGTATGGATGACTTTATAGTTTGCATCTGACTCCTTCCTCGTGAGCCCAGGAATTTAGTAATATTATTCATTGTAAAAACAATATATAGAATATTTCTTAGATAATACTAAACAATTAATGTTTTTTTTATTAAATAAGTAAATTTATTGAAATTGAGGCACTGGGGTTAGCATTTAAATGAATGTTCACAGCCTCCCTATGAGACAGGTATTAGTAATAAATATATTTTGTAGATAATACCTAAGACTTAGAGAAATTATCAGTGACACACAGCTTAGGCACTGAGAATCAATGGTATATCTGTTCAGGGCTTCGAAGCTTCTGTTCTTAATAATGCTCTGTATTCCTGTACATAATACTTCAATTAATTCTACTTTCATGAGATAAGTGTATGTTTTAGTACAATCTGGGGCAGAGGTTGTCATTAATATGGGAAACTTTCAAAAAAAAATGGCAAGTGATCTTTTTGCTGCCTCGTCAAAAAGTATATATTTCATTGGCCTTTGAGTTCCCTCTCTTTTGAGCATTCAGATGGTCATCAGAAACCCAGGTGACAGCTATGACTCAAAAAGTTCTTTTCCCTTCTCCACAAAGAATGGACACTGCAAATTTTCCTCTCAAGGAGGATAAGATAAAAGAGAATTAGAAGTGATATTATTCTTGAAGTATTCTGCAGACCAACAGACCAGACAGAGGATATGGATAAAGGTTTCCGAACACAGATTACAAAACTGGCCTTGAGGAGAAGGGAAAATACACCCGTCGGAATGTCTGCTGAAGTCTTATGCTACCAAAGGCAGGGCATCTGATAAATTCTAGACTTGCTGACAATTCAGAAAGATGAAGAAGCAAGGAAAGAAAACAATATTCTGGACCAAGTTATGAAAGAACTATTTGTAATAGAGACATGATAGAACCTTTGCAGTAAAATCACTTGAGATATTAAATTAAAAAATCCTAGGAGACACTCACTACTCTATCTTAGGCTTTAGGAAATACATTGCCTAGAGTTTATTGCAAGGGCAAGCCCCATTCCGTGGTCAGGGAAGTCAAAAGTTCATGTGGCCTGAGAGGAATCCTTGAAAAGTAGAATTTATAACAACTTAACACAAATGAGCATAATGAAGAAGCAGAAATGTGATACCTCAAGTTAACAATGCAGCCGAAAAGAAGCCCTCTGATAAAGTCACCTAATTGGAGGGCACCTACAAAAATGGAGAGAGGCCTTGTCCCAGGTGCATACAGGAGCAAGAAGTGAATCTGGAGAAGAATATCAGGAAGGCTGAATCCAGGGCAAAACATAAGTTTAACAGTTCAACACAACTCAAAGGCCTCGTTTCTCTCTGGAGAGCAAGGAGAATAAGAACCAGATAAGTGGACTTGTAAGAGCTGCAATAGATCTATGCTCAAGATAATAGAAAAATTATTTAGACCCTACTTTGAATGTTTACTAGCAAGGAAGACCATCTTCAAGCTAGACAAGTCAGAACAATGATCATCAAGAGGATGTAGAGGCCTAAGCTGAATGAGCAAATACCTTGTAAGAAACAGTTGTTAGCTTTATGCAAGTAAAATTCCAGATGAATGAAATTGTAAGGTACTGGAAGATCACACAGAGGACAAACACCAAGTTTTTCTCCAGGTGCCCTTTTAGAAACCATGGTGATAGGGAGACTTAGTTACCAAAGCACTATAGATGATGACATGGTTTTAAGTTCCCAGGCCAGGGATGGAACCCAAGCATGACAGTGACTAGAGCCACAGAAGTGACAGTGTTGGATCCTTAAGCTGCTATGCCACAAGGGAACTCTGACATGCTTTTTAAAAGGGGCAAAAAGTGGCATTTCTAAAATTTTTTGTTCAGTAAAATACTATCAAACATGGGCAATGTGTTTTGGAAAAAAATGATCATACCTGCAGTTTATTAGCACTTAGTTTTTAAAATGTACCGATACTAGGAGCAAATATTGACTCACTAATACTATCCAATTAATTCCTTTCTAAAATGAGGCAATTGGAGTGATAGAGAAATGGCACATTAATGGACTCTTTGATTTCAGAAGGCATTTATTGGACAAAATAATTAATGAAGTTTTGGGTAAGTTGGAAAATGTGACTTGGGTCCATTTATCCTTGTGGTGCTTTATCCCACAGAAGGGTTTTGAAATTTTGATAAAACCAGTGGTATTGTTTGATGCCCTGCATTTTAATTGAAATGTGGTGAAAGTGTGTGGATTAGATTTGCAGATGGTGTTGAGTATGATGGCCTGTGTGTTGGGAAGGGAAAGCTAGACAGCTCAGTTGTTCACCTCTAAGATTCTATGATTTGGTGTGTGGTCTTGTCTCATCCCATACATACCTCTATGCCCTTGAGTCTCATGAACCTAGATTATTTGAGAGACAGCTGTATAGACACTAACATCAAATCTGCAGAAGCTCAAGAATCCAGAAACTTGTGAACATACAGTGGAAGGTACCACAGAACATGGCTGTTGGTGTTTTGGTGCCATTTGGGTTGTTGAGTGGAATAGTCAAACTTTTGTTTGTTTGGATCATCTTTAGCTGAGAAGCATTTCAGTCTTTCTTTCCCCTACTTCCATTCCTCCCTGTATCTGATGCTGTTGGTGCTCCACCAAATGTCCTTTATTGGGCTGGTGCAGCCTTCCCCACCTGCTAGAAGTGTTAGCTGGGTAAACTCACAGCTACTTCTTCCTCTGGAATATTGTTCCCCACTGGAATAAACCATCCCAAACAGAGATGGCTGGAGCTTAAGCCCCATGTCTAGGGGTGGCCCATAGCCAAGACAAACTGATACGGGGTTACAGAAAACTGACACCGGGCCTCAAAATATATGTGAGATTCATGCTCTAAAGCTTCCCATGGGGTCAGGCTGAAGCTAGACTCCAGTGTAGACCCCCTCTCTGATTATGTCCTTCTTATCGCCCAGCATGCCTCCCTCACCCCTTTCTCCTGAGAGCCCGTCCTCAAAAATCACCTGCACAAGAATTCCTGTCCCAGCCTCAGCCTCTGGGGAACCTAAACCAACTAAAACATCCTCACTTTCTCTCTTTGTCATTTTCCTACTTTCTTTCTTTTTCCCTCTTTCATCATGGCAAATAAGGTTAACCCGTGACGACAGTAGCATGTAGTCCTATCTCTCTATAACCTCAAAGGAGAGTTCAAACTTTCAAATTGGCATTTAGCTTAATTAATACGATTTCTGGGTTTGGTTTTGGGAATATTGCATCAGAATCTTCTGGGAGGCTTATTAAGATGCACATTCTTGGGCCCCAGTTCAGACTTGCTGAATCAGAGATTCTGGAGTAAGGCCCTGGAATCTGAGTTTACCAAGTTCCCCAGGTGCTTCTGCGTACAAAAGAATTTGAAAGTCTTTTAGATGGAATGTAGTTATACTCTTGTAAAAGTTATAGATTCGATTCACGTGGAGACTACTTAGCTGAGCATTAGGAAAAAATCTAATATAAATAGAACTTTTCCAAGTCCATGAATTGTGCTCTAACGTTGCGAGGATTTTTGGAACATAAACTAAAACCTACTCAAAGGTATACTGTACACTGTTCAAGTTCAATGTCACAGCAACTTTGGGGAAAAAAGCACTTCAAGGATCTCTTGTGGAGCTTCTTCAAGTACCAAGGGTTTGAAATTTAACACAAGTGCTCTTCATCCTGAAACAAGTTGCCAGATGCTATCCTGGGGGCTGTTAGTCACTTGTTTTTTTCCTAGTGTTCCTTAGGTGACAAAGAGCGTACAACCGCTGGACACAGCAAAATGATGGTAGTCACCATCTAACTAATGAGAAAGTAACAGATAAACAGAATTCCTGCCTGTTGGCAGTAAGCATCTTCAGTCTGGTAACTTGCATGGAAGCTAACATTAACCCTACGGCAGTAAGGGGGGTGGCATTTTCTACTTTTGCTGTTACTTGAAGGTAAGGGTTAGATGTGGAGCTTCATCTTCCGCATTATAAGGATTTCCATCCAGTGATGGTATCTGAGAGTAAAAGCTGCCTTCCTGGCTCTTGGGAGGAAGAAAGAACCACAACAATATGTCCTCCAGGGGAAGTGTTTGTTATCTAAGCTAACTAAGCTACGATTTCTGAGTATTCCACCCTTGCGCTCCTCCATCAGACCAGCTGCAAAGCCTTGGCTACCACATCAAGCCACACACCAGGCATGTCATTCCTCACTCCCATGTATCCCCTTGGCTTTGGCTGTATTGTGGTCGTTGAGGAGTCCCGTTCATAAACTGGTTAGAGGTTACTCTAGGATTACCATTGGTAAGTCAGCATCACACCCAGGCAAGCAAATTGGACTGAGGCATCAGTGAATGGTAGCAAATTGTGTACAATGCAATAAAGAAAATATCTATAGTGACATGATGGCTCTAGAGAAATCAAACAAGTTTGCTCTTTCAGGGAAAAAAAAAGCATGCATCTGGGCTCTGCAGCCTCCAAAATTCATAGATTAGAAGGGTGTAGAATTGTTAATATGAGAAGCTACAGCAGGCCAGGAATAATTTCCAGAGCTCTGCTTCCAGCTCCCTGATGCCTCTCCACCTGGGTGAGCCATCCGAGCTCGGCATGGTGATCCTGCCATCTGTCACATCCCTCTGGGAAGCAGCCGGCCTTTTGCACAAGTTTCTTACTAGAGGAGAAGTGTTGGCAGCTCTCAGGACCTTCTGAACCCACCTGAGGAGAGTTTGTAGAGACCCAGAGAAGAAGGTGTTTAAAGAATAAGAAGAACAAGAGACAGAGAAAGTGAAAAAGATGTGCTTTCTGTCTTTCTTGGAGTTATACCCTTTCTTCTTCTGACTTGCTTCCATGAGGCAAGAAGAGAAAAAAAAAAAAAGACCAAAAAGGCAATGAGAGTACAAGTGCTCAGCCACTTGCACTCTAGTTTTATAAATCACCGTTTTTCTTCCTCACAAAAACATGTAAGCCCAGTGTCCAAACAGACATGATTCTAGAAATGAATAGATAGCTACTGAAACATACAGTTATTATTTAGATAACATCTAATGCTGCTTGAGGAGAAAAATGGTGAATGTGCATATGTGTGACTATGTTCACATGTGTGTAAATATGTGTGTGTGCACTTGTCTGCATGTGTGTGCATATATATGATTTGCAGGTATACAGATGGTTATTCGTGTGTGTGTGTGTGTGTGTGTGTGAAATTGAGTGTATATGTGAGTTTGGGTGTATATATATTCCAACTAAAATCAAACATAGCCCTATGTATTTAATAGGAGGGGAACGATTAGCTATCTATGATCTGAAATTCTTTCTGCTCATATTTCTAATGGGAACTACAAATATTTTGTTAACTTTAAATGAGATAGGTTTCACTTTTTACCTGGCTTGTTTCAGAAGATCTCCATTACCAAGAGGTTGACCTTTGCATATGGTATTCATGGTCTCAAGTGACCTTTCTTGTCATTCTCCTTTTCTTCCATATCTATACCCCAAAGAACCGAATTATCCACTCTCCTTGCACACAGCAAGCTTCTGTGACATTGCTTGTTTTCTACCCCTTGCTCAGAATACTTTCTATATGAGAGTATTTCCAGTGGCTGCAACAAGTAAATCCCAAAAATGTCAGTGGCTTAAGAGAATAAGAGTCAGTGTTTTGCTGTGCAGCATTTGTATAGGTATCCTGGTGATTGGGAAGAAAGATAATGTGTGACAAAATACACCTGCATCTTTGCTGCCTTGGCAACGAAGGGAGCACATCACTCAGATTCCACCGACGAGAACTAGTCATGGCACAGGGGCTGAGAACTGCTGGATAGTTTCTTCCAAGTCTGCCATGGAAGTGGGGATGCCTATGCAAGTGGGCAGCTGTCTTTCTAAAATGACCTTCTGATAATGATTTCCAATTAAAATTAATTGCTCGTCTTCTCTAGTCCCCAAACACTTGTGTATATCTTTCTTATAATAAGCATTTGTTATTGTTACTATCATTGTTACTACATGGTTACTCTCCTTTGTTATTACTGTCATGATCTGCGTCATTAGTTTTGGAGCAGAGCACAAAGTGGGGAGTAGTGGTCAAGAGTACACAGGCTTTAGAGCAGGCAGCCTGGGTTTAATCGTGGCTCTATGATTTGGCTCTGAACTCCTGTTGACTTAGTTAACCTCTCAAAGGCTCTGGATTGTTGTGATAAAGCTGTGGATTGCAAGTGATAATATGTCCCTCCTAGAATTACTGTAAGAATTAAATAACATCAGGTATTTACAATACTTAACAAAACCCCTGGCACATAGTAAGAGGCTCTTGGACAGTGACTGGCAATGACTGCTGTCTCCCCAGTAAGTTATGTATTTACTGAAAACAGAAGAATCGTTGTAGATTATCATCACCCAGTACAGTGCCTGACACATAAAAAGGGCCCAATAATGTTGAAGTCATTTATAAGAGCTGGTCTGGTTTTTGCAATAGATGTATAGGTAGGATCAAAACAAATCCATTTTCTCTATACTACTTTCTCTACATGGAATTAATAGCCATCTATTTTAATTGGCCTCTCACTTATCTATAAAGCCTAAAAAGCACTGAGAGAGAGAGTTTTATTTATGCCTCTCTGATGAAGCAACTTGTTGTTTAATCCATGGATCTCCTGGAAGTGAGATGCTCTAGGTTTCCTTGGTTTGACAGTCAATTCTTTATCATCCAAAGCCAAGAAAGTCTTTCTTAGCTGAGGACTACAATTCTCCTACCTTAGTCAAGCTTATTTCCTACATGAAAACCTTTTACTGAATGCATAAATTAAATCAGACTTTGGTTTTTGCTGTTTAGATTTTAAAAGTCATTGAATTTTTCTTTATAGGACATACATTTTAAATTTAAATATTTTTTAAAATTTAAATATTTTTATCCTTGCCTCCAGAACTCTTTTTTTTTCAGAAATAGTATTCAAGACTAGATATGCATTCTAATAAATGTCTGCCTTATATTCTCTAAAGAAAAGGACATCATTTTCCATTGTTGACCATCATGGCTTCTTGAATGAAGAAAGACTTACTCCAGTTAAGATATTAGGGTTGTTCCAAACCAGAAGCAGAGGCATGGGTATCCAAGTGCATGTCCTCCAGGCTGTTAAGTTATGAGAGGTGACATTTTGCTCCCTTTTGCTTGCCAATGTAGCTAGCCATAAGGCCCTGCACATATTAGGTGCTATATATCTGTGATATTGGTTGAACAAATAAATTATGCAATTTAATTGGTTGAACAAATAAATTATGCCAAACTGGTTGATGGGAGGAGGCAGTAGTTGGTCTCTATATAAGATGAAATTCATCATATTTCTTTTTTTCCTATCTTATTAAGGAATCTGAGATTTTTCCTCCCCTGGCACCATTGCCAAAACAAATAGAATCATTACTTATGCTGTACGGGTTCTGTGGCTGACTTTATGTACTTTTGGCAATCCTGAAACTTTTCTGAACGTTTCAATTCTCTTTGTACTCTAGGATTTTGGGGGCAGAGTGAAGCACTAGTAGTCTCCCCTTCCTGTCCCTGCCCCCCACTTTCCCCACTCATACAATCTACATATATTCATCATCAACAAGGAATCTAACAAACATTTAGGATGGTGGGGGGGGGGGCAGCAGTTCATGAAACACCCTGGAGAACGACAGGCTTGTTAAACGAACATCCCAATTGTACTTCCAGATTGATATGGTCTGTGGAGAAATCTTTTTTTTTGTTTGTTTTTTCGGGGGGTGGGCAGGGAGGCACACTTGAAGCATGTGGAAATTCCTGGGTCAGGGATCAAACCTGCACCAGAGTGGTGACCTGAGCCACTCTAGTGACGATGCTAGATCTTTAACCAACTGCACCACAGGAGAACTGGGGAGAAATCTTTTATAGTAACGCTTTACCTGGATGTCCAGTTTACAGAATGCTTGCGTATACATTATCTCATTTGATTTCCACACCAACCTGTTTGGTCAGTGTAGCGCAGAGGATTTAACTGACTTGCCCAAGATCGCATGGTCAGAAAATCAAGAACATGGCACTGACAGCCTGTACTTTTGATTTCAAGTTAGAGCTGTTTACAGGATCTGCCTTTCCCTCTTATAATGACTGTTTCTACTTGAAGCCAATCGACTATTCTACCCTCACCTTTTTTCTACACATGTAAACTCACCCAAAGGAGTTGAATTCGTACAAGCCTTCATTCATTGATTCTCATTTTCAACAACTATTTATGAAGTACTGTTTACATTCTAGGCACCATACTAAGTGGTCAGATACAATGCTGAATAGCACAGACATGTCATGGCCCTCTTGGGACTCATAATCCCATGAGGGGTAAGGAGTGGGATATAGAAAATTCAAAAACTCAGATTCTGCCCGTGCATGGCAGAGGTAGCAGCTGCAGTTCCACTTAAACCTGTCACAGAGGAATAAGGGATCCACAGACCATGACCTAAATGCTTTTGGCTGCCACGTTTTGCCTGGAACCCTGAAACTGTCATTTCAGTGGCTTAGTAATGACCTGTGGCACTGTCATTTCAATTGCTAAATAATTTGCTTCTAAACTGTTTGTGTAATGGGAGTAGTGTGTGTTTGTGTGTGTATTTACTGTCTCAAACTGATGCAGTTTAAAAAAACCCTCTCGGAGTCTGAGATAGTGTAATAAGTGTTAAGATAGGAAGGTTTCTGAGGGCTTTGGAAGCACATGGTGATGGCTGGTATGTATCTACTGCCGTGCCACCCTCTAGTTCTGTTCAAGGGGCTTCTCGTGTATTAACTTATTGAATCTTCAGAACAACCATAAGAAGAAAATTGTTATTATCCATATAATTTTTTTTTTTGTCTGACAGGGATTCCAAAAAACAGAGAGGTTAAGCACTTTTCCCACAGAATTGTGGCTGCAGAGTATATATCCTAACCACTGCATTGTGAGAGAGACAACTAAGAGAGTGGGGAATTCTCTAAGAAAGTGCCATGTAAATCATGCCTAGTTTTCTTATCTGTAAGAAGGAGACAAAGGGAATTTCTACCTCATAGGGTTGCTCCAAACAGTAAATGAGATAATGTATGTGGAGTCATAATATAATACATCTAGTCATTGTAAGCACTCGGTGAATGTGGCTATTAACTAGTATTTTTATCATAATTATTATTAATAAAATTAAAAAAGGAAATTGATAATTAGTCAAGCAAAGTGCAATGAGGCAGCAAAGTGTGTTCTTAAGGAGGGAAAGGTGCATGTGAAGGTACAGAGGTGAAGGAACGAATGATAAGATCAAATTCAGGTATCAGGACTATACGTTTTAACCCCTTTTGTGGTCTGGCAGTTTGTTTTTTCCTTGGCTATTAAATGCTTTTATCTTGTCACTGGATAGTTTGACTGCAAAAGCCAGAAAAAAATTTTAGCCTATGAATTCCTATCGTGGCTCAGTGAAAACCAATCTGACCAGCATCCGTGAGGAAGCAGGTTCAACCCCCCCCCGCCTTGTTCAGTGGGTTAAGGATCCGGTGTTGCTGTGAGCTGTAGTGTAGGTCGCAGATTTGGCTCGGATCCCATGCTGCTGTGGCTGTGGGATTCGACCTCTAGTTAGGAAGCTCCATATGCCACAGGTGCAGCCCTGAAAAGACAAAAAAATATTTTTTTTTAGCCTGGAATTACCGGTAAGTTGTTACAAATTCAGTTTCTACCATGAGGATGATGAAGGTGATGAAGATCATGAGCAGGCCTTACAGTTTATGTAACATCTCTGCAAACATTTCCTCACCCACATCTTCTTCAGCACCTCTAAAGGTCATTTCTATTAACATTGGTATCAATTAGAGCTGCGTAAAATAACCTGACCACACCCGCACTTCTCTCATGCACAAGGCTGCTTCGCTCTTGCTTCTGAACCCTCATGTCTCTTTGCAGCTATTACCTTGTTAGAAGGCAAACTTGTTTAAAGGCTACCATGGTTTTACAGTTTAACACAGTGAATTGACCACACGTGTATTCATACCTTCTCTACAAACCTTATTAAATGGCAGGAAAACCATAAACACACATGGGAAAGACATTGTGAGAAGAGGTGAGAGTAGATGAGCCATGTCACAAAGGTTGGAATTTAGAGCTCCTGTCGTGGCCCAGTGGAAACTAATCCGACTAGGAACCATAAGGTTGCAGGTTTGGTCCCTGGCCTCACTCAGTGGGTTAAAGATCTTACACCGTGAGCTGTGGTGTAAGTCGCAGACGCGGCTCAGATCTGGCATTGCTGTGGCTCTGATCAGACCCCTAGCCGGGGAACCTCCATATGCCACAGGTGCAGCCCTAAAAAGACAGGAAAAAAAAAAAAAGGTTGGAATACAGCAAACAAAATACACTGCCTTTTTAGTTGTACTGTTCACACATTGAAGGGATGTGCATCTGGCACATCTTAATTGTGTTCTCTCCTTCCCCTTACTCTGCAGCTCTGGAGCTTTTCAAACACCAGGCTTTAAATATTCTCCCCCAAACCCAGTCCAGGAAGCTTCTCCTGTGCTACAGCCCTGGTTACTTTTCTTCCTCAACTCTTTATACTGTAGATCAGTTCCATTTCCTTGACTTAATTTCCTGTCTAGGTTTTCAGTAACAAAGGAGAACTGAATAAGTGACTCAGTAAGGAATTTGTCTTCTGTTTTTTCCCTTCTTTAGAATCCTATATCTTTTTTTACCTGTGTTCTTGATATGGCTTCATGACAAGGTGATAAGAATAGATCAGACCTTAGAAGACAAGGGCAAAATTTAGCTGATCCTTCAAAAACAAAATTACTTTTGGTAGAGAGGAAAGTGTACATGTCAGCTGAGAACACTCACACATGAACAAGTTCTGTGGTTGGTAGGCTGGGAAAAGTTTTCATCTGAGGTTCTAGAAATGCTATAATTTTTATATCAGTTCAGGCATTTACCCACACAGGAAACCCCAGCTCTACCATCGTCAGCGGTGCTACCCATCATCCTAGTTTCTGCCCTATGACACAATGAAAGAAAGCTCTTTACATCCAGAAAATATACTGATTGAAATGTCATCTTTGGGAAGTCTGTTCTAAAGACAGTAATTGATATTGTTTCAGGAAGTGTTAAGTATCTGTCATGAAAACCATTTTAACGGCCGAGACTTGTTTTCTTCTTTAGTTTGCTTAACTTGGCAGTCTGTTAACTTCCCTCTTCGAAAACCTCCTGTTTTGATTTATGAATGTTTTCAAATTTTTAAGATTCTCCAAACCGTTGTTTCACCTGTAAGTAGAGAGATAGCTTGTTTGGCTAACTGCCTTGCATGACTCTGTGCCAGGCAATGAATAATGCCATGTTCAATATTCTCAATTTGTGTTCCAAATTCTGAATTTCCAATGAGCTGCATGGAATTCTGCTGATAACTGACTGATTTTCCCTGCAAGGATTGTCTTATTCTAAACTTCAAATTTAGTTGCCTTACTTTATACAAGGCAATTTTGAATGGATTTTAAAGTGAGGATGAAGACTATTCATACCTCTCTAAACCTAGAAGGCAGAAGAAGTGAGCTAACGAAGGCGGGCATCTTATCTAAGAGGACTGCATGTCTTAACAGTAGCACACAGGGAAGGCTTTTTCTTTTGAAATGGTGCTAGCCAACCCTTAATAGAAACCTCAGATGCAAAGTATTACCAAAGTTTCTAGTATTCACCCCAAAGGATTTCTCCATGTTTAAAAGTATAAACATATTTATGTGCATGGCACTGGAGCTGGGGAAACAATAATGAATCATAGGAGTGACCAGATATTTCTTTAGCACTAAAGTAGGCTGACTGGGAATTTTAAAATTTGGGTGACCTTAAAAATATTATTAACCATTTTTGTCTTCCTCTGCACATTTTTCTGGACCATGAGGACTAGGATAATGTAAGAAAGCTTCTCTTAGAGGCTTTCCAGCATAAAAGCAAGGAAGCACTGCCAACAGTCAACTCTCAGAGAATGTTTGTGCAGAGTCCAAACCAATTCTGTGAACTCGAGCATCACTATTTTCCTTACTCTTGTGTTTCCAGGATGCAGGTCTGCACCCAACTGGACCTGAGCTTGCGTAGGTTATCCAGTTCTTTTAGAGAGTGTAGGTGGTTTGAGTACAGAGTGCTTGGATGATTCACACTGCTGTCTAGACTGACCTGGGTTGACCAGGTGAGTGGACACTCCCCAATGTCTCTTTAGCTTTGTAAACCCATCAAGACATTGAAAACAAACATGACCGTTCCTCCCCCTCCCCCCCCCAATTCATGTTTAAAATATATTCGGTATCATGAGTCTGTGGTTTGGTATGCTATATATTTTGACTTAAAGATATAAAAGATGGATTTATACTAGATTTAAGGACCACTGCTATCAGAGAAATGATCATGCTAATGTCTTTCCTGGAAAGAAAGGGCCAGTCTCTTTGCGATTGACCATGGAGGATTCTTTTGTTGTCTTTGGTGATATCATACTCGTTGGTATTGGTACATTATTGGAGGTGAAACTCCAAAACAAAACTGATGATAAAATTTTCAATTACTACTGAACTAGGGGACATGGGGCATCTAGAATACCAGTCAAGTTCTGCCCTCTAGGATTAGAAGTATGTTAGTGTTGGCATACATTTTGAGTGAAGAGTTCCCTTGAGGAACTTTTTTCCTGAGCTCTGTCAGGTGGGTGTGTTTAGCATTGCTCCCTCTAGTGAGGGCAGGAAAAAGGTAAAAGCCATCAGATGGGATCTGGAGACTTTTTTACATTTTGTTCTGACCTAGAATGTGGAGAACGTGTTCAGAGCCTGATGGATACAAATATAGAATCTGCCATGAACCTGCTGAAAAGGGGTCAGAGTTGCCAACTTTCCTGCTGGCATAGCTCATGTGAACATTGCTTTTGCCCACCTCCACCCAGAAATGGCCCATTGAGGAAAATTACATGGTTTGTCCCAGAAATGTAGGGAAGTGCTTTGAGTGGTGGAAGAAGTGGTGACAGTTGGTGAGGGGGTAGTGTCTGTTTCTCTAGTCCGGGGATGGTGTGACAAAGGCTAGTGGCACAGAGAACCCTAGAGAATGGAGTGAGGGATAGAGTCAGTAGTCAGGGAGGCAGATCTCTGAGAATCCATCTAGAATGGTGGTGATGAAGTCACAGAGCATTGGCAAATGCTCACCTGTGTGACATGTGTCATGGACCAAGAAATATTAGGACTGCAGTTACCATGGCTGAAAGAAGCTGCTTCTCATCCAGTTTTCTGGCACTGCATATGTTCAGTAGATTTGCATGGTACAAAATGGAGTGGTGAAGGGTAACCTGACGACTACGATTAAAATTCTCAACACAGAAGTTGGGGGTTTGGAACAAATACATTTTGATTCAGAGAAATAAAAAGAAAAAAGTGACACCTTAAACTCTGATGTTTCTGTCTTAAATTTATACATGTTTTGGAGGTAAGATATACAAAGCACCTAGTTCAGTGCATGGCTTAATGGCAGGCAATTATTATTCTTTCAACAAATGTTTATTGTTTCTCCAGCTGTGCCACACCCCATGCTAGATGTCAGGCATAGTGAAGTATAATAAACAAGGTTCAGCCCCTGTGTTATGGAGGTTACCTAAAGGGAGAGAGACATAGTAAATGGCTAAATATCCAACTGATTTTTAGTTTCATGAAGGGAGTTGGCCCTAGGACAAACCTGACTCATAGATTAGGTCAAAGCCAAGGGAACTACAGGGAGGTGGAGCCAGAGGTCTGATGACACTGTGAAATTTTGGATTAATACCCTGGGCTTTTAGCTACAGGAGGGAAGAGGTTTTCCTACACATATACCACACTCACTCACTTGTTTTTCTTTTCCTTTAAGCCAGCTAAAGGGGTCTGACCCTTGAAACTAACAAATTCTATACTAAGAAAAAAAAATGAGAGAGAATCCCAGATGTACATCAGAGTTAAGGATGGCAAATTAGAAAAAAAAAAAAAGAAATCAATTACAGGAAGTATAAACAACATATCTCCATAGCCTAAAGACCAGAAAGGAAAGTTGCTAAGGAAAAAAAAAAAAAAAAAAAGGGCCCAGTGCCTTTCATATAATAGGCATGCAGTAAACAGTGGTTTCATTGAATAGAGCTGTTAAATTTACCAGTATTGGAAATCTGCTGCTATAGTAAAAAGGATACCGTTTCCCCCAAGTTTTGAGAAGTAATCGACATACATCAAATCACTATATGAATTTAATGTGTACAGCATGAAGAGTTGATTTACATATATTATAAAATTATGATCACAATAGGTTCCACTAATGTCCATTATCACATATAGATACAATATAAAAAGAAAAATTTTTCTCCTTGTGATGAAAATTCTAAGAATTTGCTCTCTTAACTTTTCTATATATCATACCGCAGTATTAACTATAATCGTCTCATCATCATCCCTAGTACTTACTTATCTTAACTGGAGGTTTGCACATTCTGACACTCTTCCTCCAATTTCCCCTCCCCCACCCTCTCCTATGGTAACTACGTTTCATCTCTTTTTCTATGAGTTTGTTTTTAAGATGCTACATGTAAGCAAGATCACACAATATTTGTCTTTCTCTGTCTGACTTATCTCACTTAGCATAATATCTTCAAGTTTCATGCATGTCGTCACAAATGGTAAGATTTAAGAGGACACTTTTAAGGAAGATGAGGTGATTGCTACAGGAAGCTTACAGTCTTCAAGCATTTATAGAAAAGAGAAGGGGGCTGCCATAGCCCAGAAGGAAAATGACAGAGAATAGCCTGTGAGAATTCCATTATACTCTAGAACAAAACTCTAAGATGCTGAGGTTTGTGAAAACTGCTAAGAATCATAAAAAGGAGTTTCTAAAAATTATAAAATAAGCTCTCCTTACTGACCTCTGCCTAATGGCATGCCAGATTAATGGACAGTCTTCATCCTGTTTTTAAAACGTCCTTGATAAAGATTGCAGGCCACTGACGGCTCATCGTTTCTGGGCTCTTTCTAGAATGCCTGTGAATACCAGGCCAAACCAGCCACTGGAGCTGTATATATCCCAAGACCCAATTGTGTTTCTCCTCAGTGTATGCCTGTTTCATATGTTGTGGTAGTTAAATATTAAGCAAACTCATAAAATGAGTGGGAACAGGTTTTTGAAAAAATTAATACTAAATTAAATGTTTTAGAAATATGACAAAGACAATTGACTAAAAATAATAATTAAAAATATCATATTATAACAAAAAGAGATTGGGAATATATGAAAATCTAGAAGATGATGGCATGCCAGTAATTTTGCTACTGTCCTAGGTTTTTATTGCATTTTAAGGAAAAAAAGTGGGAGATTGTAGCCTGTGTTTTAGAGGGAGGGTATATACAAAAAAAGTAGTGCAGATCCAGGGGATTCAAGCTGAGAATAAACCTCCACCTTGTATCAAAGGAATAGTGAAACAATGTATACTCAGATAGTTTAAGGTTAATTCACACACACTTAATCCATCAACTACTACAGCTGAGTCACCTGAAGGGATTTCTATATTAGATTCAGAGGAAAACAAAAGAGAAGGAGCAAGTCTTCTTACAGGGCAGCTTGTATTAGGATAACTGATGGATTGAATGAAGAAGCACTACTCAACTGTTTTTGTTCTACCTCTCTGTCAAGAATAGTGAGTGCTCTTTGCACCCAAAATAATAGAGCAGTCCTAGTGAAGAGGAGATTAAACAATGCAATGTGAAAAGTATGCCAAGATGTTTTAAAAGTGTATCTCTTCTGGCTTTAATGAATTCATCCTAAAGGTTTCAAGAGGAGGTCTTGTTGAACACTAAAGGATAATGAAAAAATGGAAAAAATAGAGGACTTTTTCCAAGTTTCCCAAAGGGAGAAATTTGGATTCTACATATTTAGGACCAACATGTTTGATTCAGTGCCTAGGGAAACACTAGAATAGATTGTTAAATGTGTTATTTATGATAATTTAGAAACAAAATCAGCAATCACTTAGAAATCATACCAAAACAACCTCACATCCTTCCTCTTATTGTTATTATTTTCTAATGTGATTACGGAACCATAGGAAATGATCAGGGAAACTCTAGCATATCTCTTATGATATTCTGGTAGACAAAATGAGGAAATATAATATGTCAGGAGCTGATGTTTATGGAAGGGTTGTATTCAGAGTAAAGGAACCAGAGGATGAATATAGTCTGAAGAGATGTCTGCATTGGTGCTTATGGGTTTCCCTCTTTGTCTTGTCCTAGCTGACCTAATTATCAAGTAGTGCTGATCAAATTTTCAGGTGACAAGAGACTAGAAGAAAGGTTTAATACAAAGGATGCTAGGATCAGGATCAAAGAGAACATAACCAAATATAATAATAGACTGAAATCTAACAAGATTGGATTTAATTGGATATAACTCATGCAGTTATGGGGAGTTGAATGTGAAATTAATTTATTAAGGTTGGTTCAACAGGAAGTTTCATAGCAGGCATGGAAGGGATTTTATTGTTGATGGTATGCAATTTGCAATGTCTGCCTTATAAAATGTTGAGGTTAGGAATCATTAGCTATTAGCTATCATCTCTGGGGGAGGTGCAGGTGAGTGTGAAATATTGTTGTGGCCTCAATCTTCATTCCAGTCATTTCTAGGGTATCCTGCTCAGAGTGGAGAATAGCTGTTGGAGAAATCTGGTCATCATGTGGATATTCAGAATAACAGAGAGCATCTATTGGTATTAATGAGAAATCTGTCCTATAGAAAAGAAGGAAGCACAGCATGAGGAAACACAGTGAAAACTAGCCAGCATACAGGTGCCCATGGATGGGACTCGAGTGCTAGAACTGGGGTCATGGCCAAAGTAATAGTGAAACTAAGATACTTCCTTCATTGATCTACTCAGTAGAGGCAAGGAAAAAGGGGCAGGGGTTGACCAGACACTATGTGAGGAGTATGAGTGCATAGCACCACTATGTTTAGATCTTTCCTTCTAGAACAGTAGTAGTTTTAGTTGGCCGGGCCTGAGTTTGGACTTTCCAGTGATAAATAGTAGCCTTCACATATCTTTCTTTGGGCAGCATTAATCTGATTTCCATTTGGAAATTTCCTCTCACACAATGCATAGTCTTGGTGGGACTTCAAGCCAAGGCCACCTGCCCATCTCTAACCAGTGTGAGCACATGATCTAAAGCCAAGCCACTGCATTCTGTCTAGACTTTGAGCTTCAAGCAAGGTGAGTTGCAAGAATAAGTAAAACTACAGTTAAACCACTTTCTTTTTTCATTTTTGGTCCTTTAAGAGATCTGTTGAAGGCTTTACTCTTCTGAGCTTAATTCTCCTGCATTCCTGTTTGTTGACTGTGTAACCTTCCCATGAAGTTATTTTCTTTTGGAAGAAAGGAAATTTGGTGCAAAGCTGTGGCATGATGTTGGCAGGAATTTACTTGGATAGTTGTTTGTATACTCAAACAGACTCAAGCTACTTTCTGAAGAACATTTTGGCTTTTCCTGTGGATTCCATGACAGGCCACCTTAGGGTTGCCATTCGCTACCAAATCACTTTGACACATTTTTCCATCATCACTCATTGCGTAGGGTGCCAGGAATGATTTGTTTCTGTAAAGTAGTGATGCTTGTGAATGTTTTGTTTTGTTTTGTTTATTTAATAAATAAAATCAGATCCAAAGCTTTCTCTTACCATAAGGTCACTCACACTCAGTTGCAAAAGCCTTTCTTAAGTGGGAGAGAAAACCCTGGAGTTGCTGGTAATTCATAGAATTATCCTAACTGGTACAGGCTGATGGGAGTATGCCATTCATGAGAATCTCTCTCTTGCAAGTGGAACATTGTGAAGCCATTAGTTCTTATTAAACTTTCAGCTGAGGAGATACCCTCGTGGCCCAGCGGAAACAGATCTGACTAGCATCCATGAGGATGCAGATTCGATCCCTGACCTCATTCAGTGGCTTAAGGATCCAGCATTGCTGTGAGCTGTGGTGTAGGTCACAGACGCGGCTTGGATCTGGCATTGCTGTGGAGGCTGGTGGCTACAGCTCCAATTCAACCCCTACCCTGCGAACCTCCAGATGCCGTGGGTGTGGCCTTAAAAAGATAAATAAATAAATAAATAAATAGCCAGCCAGCTGAGAGATGAATAATATTACCTTCAGGAATCTAAATTCCACCCTGGGATAGAGAGTTCCAGCCTAATCTTGAGGCTGTGTAACTAGGCCATAGTACTTCAGCTTGCTGTGGAATCTCCTCACCTGACATGCACTTTAACGTTTTGCCCTCTGTTTCTTATTTTGAGGAAACATGAAAAAGATTCACCAAATTCTTACTGCATATGCTGTACAAATATTGCTGAGTATTTTTTTTTTTTCAAGTACTTTCTATGTTTTAGGTCCCATGAGGAGAGTTTCAAGTTGCTGGGCTCATGGAACTCACTTTTTAGAGGACAGGCAATCATTAATCCAGTAATCACCCAACGTAGATGTTTGATGACAAATTAAATGGCACAAAGAAAAGACATCCTCAGGGCTGTCTGTTCCTGCACAAGGGTCCCTTCTGTAATTGAGGGATGGGTAGAGGCCAGAGAAGGCTTTTCTGGAACTTGTAGGATGGTTTGAGAACTAAAGGTTGCATGAGGCATTAAGTGGGCACAGGGGCAGGGCAGGTACCTATATCCACCTTTGTCGGAACTCAGGTATCATTATTCTTTACTTTTCCTCAACTCCTCTATGCAATGTGGACTCTGGATAGGTTCTCTTCTTTACTTTGGAAAATCTGTCAGAGGCAGAAAAGACTTTTCATTGTTACTTTTTGAAAATGTTTATAGTTTATCTCTTTTTCTTAGGAATATTTACTTCCTAGTTTGAATTTAAGTCTTTTTTAAAAAATTGATCTGTTTTGTAAATTTTGGTTGCTATGACAATAAATTGATTCACTTTAAAGGCTATTAGCAGCTTGGCTATTCTCTTTTGTTTGTTGAGAATATTATCCTAGGCAAAATGTCAGCAGTAACCAAAAAAATTTCAGGGACAGGAAAAATATAGTACAGGAGTTTGGCAAGATGTGATATATCTTCTTATTATTAAACAGTATAAAATTTAGTTTCTGGTGAATAATTGAGAGATATCTATTCATTTCATATTAAAAACCGGAAGAGTAGATTTAGGAATGATAATCTTCCTTGGGTTGTCACCTAATTTCATTCATTATTTCGAATCAGTATTTATTGAGCTCCTACTATGAGCTAAGAACTGTGCTAGGTACTAGAAACAAAAGATGAATAAGACAAATCCCCATCCAGGGATGAAGCTATAAACCTGAATTGTCACGGACACAGTGGAGAAACATTAAAGCCAGGAAAAACATGGTAAAGCTATGATGCCAAGCATGCTCCCCTTCTCTGAGGCAGCATATCCTAAAAAAAAGGCACGAATACATCTGAGCAAATGACATTATTTTTGTTGTATTTTTCTATTTCCTAACAGCAGTGGATATGATGTAAACATTTTACTCAAAATATATCATCTGCTGGTGAAAAACCATCCCCATGAACCCTTAGACCAAAACTGAGAAGGGTCATTGAATTACAGACTCAGAGAAGAGGTTCTGTCAGTGAATTATCAACCAACAGTTTTCTGTCTGAATTAAAAGCCAGTCTGACTCTGGAGCCAGAAGGCCTGCATTTGAATTCTAGTACTGCCAGCTAATGGCTGTGTAAAGTTCAGCAAGCTACCTATTCTTTTTTGAGTTTTCATTTCCTCATGTGTAAAAGGAGGATAATAATAGTTACCTACCATATGGAGTTGCTATGAGAAATAAGTTAATATTTGTAAAGCTCTTAGAATAATATCTAGTATATAGTAAATGGTCTGTGCGTGTGCGTGTGTCTGTTTGGGATGAATAAAATGAACAGCTACATGTGGCATTAGTATATGCTTCTTTGTCTTAGGAGGAACCAAGGTCGAGAATGCACAGGCAACACTCAGAGCCCACTTTAGACCTTGCTTTTAGCCTTTGATTTCTTTTAAAATTTCAAATAGGGATATTCACTGACTTCAGACTTTGGTCCTTATGCATTTCAGGCTCAAGAAACTTACTAATGAGCCATTGAATATGTAAAAAGCAAATAGTATGCAAGAGAAAGATCAATAAGAGGCATGGATAATTCAAGAAATTGGAAAATAGATCTTGAATAATTGAAAGGTGACGTAAGGCAGTGAGCTATGCAGTCCGTCTTTTCCCAGGTTAGGAAGAGCAGTGGAAGTGATTGGAAGACAGTGAAGGAATTCCATCACAGTGGGGAGAACATGACCTCTGGAGAGGAGGGGTGCAGGATGGAGCTTTCCCACTGGACTTGCCAATGAGTAGTTATTTGAATGTGAACACTATTTTAAGTTTTCTGAGCTGCAGCATCCTCATCTATGAAATGGGCACAAAACTGGGATTCACTTATGTCAAATTCTTATAATAGCATTGGCACAATGTAGGTGTTTAAGACATGATAGCTGTCAGGTCCCTTTCTGTGAGTTTCTAATTCAAAACCAGATGTATGAACTGAGATTTTTATAAAAATAGGAACATGTTAGATGTTTGCTTAGTTTTTAGATTAGAGGACTAAATGCAATAAGTAGTACCTAAGGAAAAATATGTTTAAAAAATTGTAATAAGGTATGTAATCATAGTAGTATTTCCTCTGGACAACCTAAAATGGACAGCCTAAAATGTTAGACCAAAACCTGGACAACCTAAAAACTAAAAGGTATATGATATGCGCAACTTTAAAAATAAGCTCATGGAAGCTTTCCTTAGTAAAACACACCTGTCTTCAAATTCAAGTGTAAACAATCACGAGAGACCTGGGCGAGGTTGGGAGAAGTCTGTAAACTTTCACTCACATTTTACTGGGTATGGCATGTTGCTCATTGGTCAGTAGGGAGAGTTGGACTAGACTAGTGGCTGGGCGGACATTTTTGTAAACTG
Source organism: Sus scrofa (assembly GCF_054392235.1). Classification (NCBI taxonomy): domain Eukaryota; kingdom Metazoa; phylum Chordata; class Mammalia; order Artiodactyla; family Suidae; genus Sus; species Sus scrofa. The sequence continues at coordinate 32,367,632 of NC_139386.1, read as the reverse complement.
AGTTATTTGGCAATAATACATATATTTTTGTTCTTATTAGACCACAAGCTGATCAAATGCAGCATCTCTTGAAAGTGATTGTGGTCTGTTTGTACCACAGGGGGAAGTCAAAGCTACAGGGAAGCACCCGATAATTTCTACAACTACTAGATAGCTTTGAGGACATTAATTTTATGTGTGTGTGAATGCGTGTACACGTGCATATAGGTACATGTATGTAATGTTATAGATTATGTACATTTAAATCTTATATTATGGTTTCCTAGTCAATACCCAGACTATCTTCTGTCATAGCTCCTTTTAAACCAACAGCTAAGATTGGCTTTGCCTATGTCTGAATATTGGAACCATTTTTGTCCATGCTATGCCAGAGTCAGCTGGATCATTTCTTTGAAGGCAGCACCCTACCTTGTTTCAGTAGATCCCAAAGTATGTGCCAGCGCTGGATATTTAAGTGTTTTGAAGCATGCTGTTTTTAGAGGCTTTATGTTTTCATGTTTCATAAGCACACTTAATATGCCTCCCTACTCCTCTAACCCCTCGCCCAAGCCCAGTCTTGATTTCTTTTTTAATTTGCATAGCAAGATTTTTCCTAATCAGGGGCCTAGCTTAGGATATTATATCACAAATTATGCATTAGTGGAAGCCTGATTAATAAAGTTTTACCTGACTAAATCCCTGTCTTATTTTTTCCAACTATTCCCAGGTTTATTAGTCTTATTTTTGGTAAGGATTAACCCCTCCATCACAAAGGAAAATCACTGAACAAATGACTTTCCCAAATGACAGAAATACTAGTATATTTAAAGCATATGCCTGTAAACAGTAATGGCTCACATTGTTCTTAACTTTATTGAAAGCATCATTTGTATTCCTTTGGCATGGGGAAAAGTAATACTTTAAATCTTTCAAATGCGATAATAAGAGGCTGTGGGGCTTTAGGAAATTGGAATCTGGAAGTCATAGGATGGGTCAAGAGACCAGTTCCTCCTCTAAGGAGCCTGGGTAGAGAGAAAAATAGCTGCATTGTGCTGGAGGTCTAAGGAGACGCCACCAGCAGGGGTCTCCTGCTGAACTCCCATGTCACCTACTGAATGCTTTGAAAAAACTTACACCTTTAGGTAATTCTACAGCTGTGAATGGGCAAGCTGGCAAAAGTCCTGAATAGGCTTGAATGTAAGGCTGAAAAAGGAGGAAAAAAAGGATATTTTATCAGGTCTTGTAAACTTATTTGGATTTTCCTCAGAGATGAAACCATCACAAAACACCCATTTGGACTTTGAATATGAGTCTTACACAACCTCCAAGAGGCCACTGAATTCTTATCTATTTATATGCAGACAGGTAGGTGTGTGTGTGTGTGTGTGTGTGTGTGTAAGTCTTTTGCAAGTGCAGAAGTTGAATGTTTTACTTTATTTTGGATTCTTGCAAAATAACTTCATACAGTTATACACAGGTGACATAAATTTATTAGCTTACCTTTCCCAAGTGTTTTTTTTTTTTTTTTTTTTTTTCAGAATAAGAAAGCTTTAAAAAATTAGCTTTGGGTTGATATACTTCCCTCCCCCAACTCTGGTATTGCTTTTTTGTTTGTGTTTTTGAGGTTGAGGGTTATCTATGACTCATTGGCAAGCTCCAGTTCAATCAATTTAGAAGGAACTTTTAGGGCTGAGTTATTTTTAAATGCCTGAAAATGAGGGAGCTGTAAATGGAAATCTAATCACAGCTTAACCTGTAGTCATGCAAACAGTCAACTATGAAATCAAATGAGTTTTCAACCCTCTTAACCCATTAGTGGTTACTGACTAGCTATGTTGTTCAAACATCATTTTTCAAAGAGCAGGAAAAGGAAAAGGCACATATCTGGATGGGGGTGCAAAGGATAGGAAGGGAGGGTGCTGCAGATGCAAAGAAGGAAATTTCTAGGATACAACAATTTCCTCATAGACACAAATGTGTGAGCTTACATAAGCATAGATCTTTCTCTGTTACACATTGTTCCTGGTTGTTTATGAAGACTTTCCTTAGTAAATAAATAGCAGGCAAAGGACTACATTGTCCTTGTTAAACTGCATCTGATCTTGAATACTTCACATTTCAGAGGTTCAGCCCCTGCCATCCTCATGCTAGGAATTGCTGAAAAACATGGTCCCAGGATTTCTTAGGAGTTTTGTCTCCTTTTGAAAACTCTGTACCTTGGCTAGCTCTTTCCTGGTCACCTCCCATCACCTTTCCTTCCTTTACAGGGTTTCATCTCTCCTCCATTATTTTTTTTTTTTGTTATTTTTTTTTGTTTTTTTTCCCTCCTGGCTTTTGACTCTATTCTTTTTCTTGACGCTTTTAAGGATTCCATGCTCTTTGTTGAATCCTTGGCTGTCTAGACTGTTGGGTTTTTTTCCCCTTAAATTGGCCTTTCAGAATATTTCTTTTGTTGTTTTTGTGTGTGGCTCTTAGGATAGATAGCAATAAAATAAAAATTGAGCTAAGCATATAAAAAAGAGCAGGGAGGGAGTTCCTGTTGTGGTTCAGTGGGTAATGAACCTGACTAGTATCCATGAGGATGTGGGTTCAATCCCTGGCCTTGCTCAGTGGGTTAAGGAGCCAGCATTGCCATGAGCTGTGCTGTAGGTTGCGTAGACAGGGCTCAGATCCTGCCTGGCTGTGACTATGGTATAGGCCGGCAGCTAAAGCTCCTTCCATATGCCGTGGGTCTGGCCCTAAAACATGACAAACAAACAAACAAACAAACAAAAAGTAGGGAATCCTTAAAAGTGGCAGGTAAAATAAGATAAGGTCAAAAGCCATGAAATCAGTGAGCAGTGTGCATGTATGTATGTGTGTCACACATCTAAATGCCAGTACATGTTGTAATGGATATGCGTTAATTTTTTAACTTTTAATTTTGTATTTAGTCCCCTTCAGAGAAAGTGGGTATTCTCATATAACAGCATACACAAGCAGTATCACAAAATAGCAGTTTAGCAATGAGATCTTGCTGTATAGCACTGGGAACTATATCTAGTCCCTTATGATGGAACATGATAATGTGACAAAAAAGAATGTATACATGTATGTGTGACTGGGTCACCATGCTGTGCAATAGAAAATTGACAGAACACTGCAAACCAGCTATAATAGAAAAAAATAAAAATCATGATAAAATTAAAAAGGTAACAGTTTGGAATTGTTGAATTAATATTCTCTACTCTGTTAAATTACCAAGTCCCCTTTCTTATCTCCTGGATTGCCACCCCAACTAATAAGAACCAAGACCAGTGTAAAAAATGTGCATGAATAAGGAAAGTCCAGTTTGGCATTCAGTGAAAGCCATGCTTGACTGTTTCATCTTTCAGTAGAAAAAGGCAAGCTTGTTAAATGCTGCTTTAGTGCCAAGTGGTAATTACCCCCAAATGATTTCCTAGGGTTGGACCAAGCTTCTTTCATGAACATTTACCTCCAATGTCAGAGTATGACTGAGGGGAAAAACAGTCTTTCTTTTTTATACACTCACTCATAAAGATGAAAAAGAAAAAGAAAAGCCAAAGTAAACAGTTTTTTTTTTCTTTTGTTAAATGTGGAACCTTGAATAATGCATCTTTCCCTGTGTGTTTTGAAAAAGGTGACTGGGAACATGACCCTTCAGTAGAAATTACCTAAGCTGTACATAGTTAGCCCATGAAGTAGCCTGTTTTTAAGCTCTTACACTTGTATCCAAAGGCCCACCCCAAGTGGCAGGAAAGAAAGAATAATGTCTTCATTTTGAAAAAGTCAAAAGTGAATGGAAAAAATAAAACTCTCCCTGTTTTTTAGTAGGTGTCACTGTTCCTTTACCTAACACGCAGTGTGCTATTGTACACTTATCCGTTAGGAATATTCTGCCCCATCCACACCACCCAAGAGGTGAACACTGGAATAGAATCAAAACTGCCTGCCATAGCATATGTAGCTCTCATTTCATAAATCGATATGAGTAATGCTTAAGGTCTTATGTGGTCCTCCTTTGAGACATGTTATCACAATATTTAATAGGTTGGTGGCTGATTCATCCTCCGAAATGTATTCCAAAGAATCTCAGTCCTTTCAAAATATTGTGAACATGTAACAAAATATTTTGTCCTAAGTTTTTCATATTTTTGAGTTAGAAGCTGCTTTGTCATTAATATCCATCAAATGGAGGACATTTGGCTGAAAATGAAGAAAAGATTTATTAAATTTAGTTTCAGTTCTATTCATGGGACCAAAATATATGTAGGAACATGAAAAAGACTAATGTCTCTATGTTAAAGAAATCGATTTCCAGGGTGCCAAGTAGAAAAGTGTAATTGAAATTGACCCATTAAATGATTATATTATTTGTGTACCAAATCTAATATATTTCACAAAACTATAGAGCTGTTTCAGTAACTACCTGCCAAACTGTATATATTGTTCCTAATTAAGTTTTATAAATGTACTTATAGAAATGTGAGGTAGCAGAATTATCCAAGTAATATGTCTTTACATTTATGAAACCTGTTTCAGAGAATTAAGACAAGGCAGTGCATTTCTAATCTCATGACTATTTCATGACTAGTGAAAGCTATAATAAACAAGGTGACGAAATGAATATTCAAGGGAAGCTTCACAGTTAGATTTCTAAAACATATTTGGAAACATACCTATTTCTTTTTTAACTTCTAATGTTGCTCTTGGTAAATCATATTGTCATAAACACTTTAACCTTGACAAATGTATTTAAAAACACATTTTTTGAGTACCTACTATGTGCCAGGCACATGCATTTTCAAATCTGCAATTATCCTTAGTCCTAGAAACCACTCAGTAAAACAGTTCTTGTTATTCCTATTTGGCTGGTGAGAGATGATGGGCAATTCAATTAAGGTGCAAAATATTTAATTTTATGGCTGCTTTTAATCTTTTCCCCCCCTTCATTATTAGACTGTGTGTTTTGGAAGGGCAGGAATAATGTCCTATTCATCTTTGTATTGAAAGAATAAAAAAATGTTATTTTCCAGGTGATTTAAAGGTCCCTTCCTGCTTTGCTTTTATTTTGTTTACATTTAATTTTCATTGAGAACAGATAATCAAAAGATTGCAAATCATTGTGCATTTCCCCAATTTACCAAATTGAGGAATATTTTTAAAAAAGAGGATAAGTAGTATAAGATTCTCTCTGGAAGAATGTATGTTCTCCTGCATAGAAGATGATGCTCCTGGCCATTATTTTAAGTACATTTAGAGACGAATATGGCAAAGTTCTCAAGGAGTTGTGGGAAATTGTGAAACTGGCTGTTTGTCACCCTCTTCCTGGTGCTTCTGCTCTCCTTGGTTTCACGGGCTTGTTCTTTCCCTGGGACTATCTCTCTTGGAGAGAATTAAATACTCCTTGTTAATCATTGGGGCAGGACTAAAAATTGAGATCCTTAAAAATAAATGTGAAGTGATGCAGGCAGAGACTGGCTCCAGGCGTTGGTTTCTCCTCTTAGTATTGAAAGACCAATCTAGCTATAGAATACAGCTATAATACAGAGATAAAGGCAACAAGCAAGTCAGGAAAGGAGCTGGCTTCCACTGGATCAAATGGCTAAGTGGTAGGAAGGGAAATTTACAGCAGGGAGTTCAGGGGCAGAGGATACATTGAAATCTACAGGCAGATGGTGCATCTGAACTTGGCTCCAGTTTGTAACTTCATGGCTCAAGTAACACATCACAGTCTAGTTCTGAGCTTTGGAAAAATGCCAGTTTAGTTCCCAGACCTAGAGCAATTGGTTTGTTAATAAGTTTACCACGAAAGTACTTAAACAAAGGGAGAAGCACAGGTGTAACTCGGATCAAGGGTGGTGCTAAGCTAGTTAAAGGGTGATTCGAGGGCAGTCCTTCCCAAATCACAGTTAGGTGGCAGCTCCTCATGTCTGGAGGTTGAGATTTTAAACAAGAGAAAGGTTGTTTAAAACAGTGGTGGGCTAGAATCTGTAGGTTAATTGATTAGCTTTTTATTGCTGTACTAATGCTGTGTATCAGTCTACCCCCAAACTAAGAGGCTTTATAAAAATAAGTCCTTATTATTGCTCACGGCTTTATGGTTCTGCCAGTCTCGACCAGGTTAGGCAAAATTGAGCTTACTTGACTCTGCAGTTTGCCTGCAGGGAGCTAGGTGGGGATGACTAATCTAGGATGGCCTTACTTACATGACTTAGTGGGATACACGACTCCTCATCTAGCAGGCCTAGCCCTTATTCTCATGGTGGTGGACTGGATACCAAGAGAACAAACAGAAACATTCAGGTCTTTGAAGCCAAGGCACAGTGCTGCTTCTCCCTCCTTCAGCTGGCTAAACTCATGAGGGCAGCTCAGATTCAAGGGGTGGAAAAATGGACATCACCTTTTGATGGGAAGAATTAGAAAGTTGCATTGCAAAAGGCATGGATACAGAGGAAGAGTAAAGAATTGTAACAATTTTGCAGTCTGCCATATTTGGGACCTTCCGCTATTAGGAAGGAAGGATGTGGAGTCTAGGATCCAGGTGATGCCAGGTTCACCCATTGTCAGCTATAAGAATTCCTTTCTTTCAGAATATCTCTCAGGTTGTTGGCAACAGATGAGTGCCTGGCTGTGGTTATTCTCTAGAGGGTATGAATAGTCAGTAGCTTGCTTAGCAGGCTAGCACATTTTTTAAAAAAAAATTATGTAGCACTGGGAACTATGTCTAGTCGCTTATGATGGATCATGATAACGTGAGAAAAAAACGTATACATGTATGTGTAACTGGGTCACCATGCTGTACAGTAGAAAAAAAATAATGTATTGGGGAAATTAAAAAAAGAAAAGAAAAAAATAGTTGAACAAATTGAAAAAAATAAAAAAATTGAGGTGTAATTGACATATAACATTGCATTAGTTTCAGGTGTATGACATAATAATTCAGTATTTGTTTACACTGTAAAAAGACCATCACAGTAATTCAACTTAGCATCCATGACTATATAAAGGTACAAAGTTTTTTTCTTGCGATGAGAACTTTTAAGATTTTCTCTCCTAGAAACTTTCAAATATGCAGTGTAATATCAGTGACTATATTCCCCATGCTGTACATTCCATTCCATGACTTCTTTATTCTATAACTGGAAGCTTGTACCTCATGAGCCCCTTTACGCATTTTGCTCACCTCCCAACCCCCAATCCTAGGGAATTATATTCAATATCTTATAATTAGCTATAATGGAAAAGAATCTGAAAAAGAATGTGTATACACACACACACACACACACACACACACACATGCACATATATAACTGAATCACTTTGCTCTATATTTGAAACTAATACAACTATTAAATATATTTAATTTACTAGTATTATTATCATCATTAGTTGTAACAGCTTTTTGGTGGAGTTTTAAGGGTTTGCGTATATATATATTTTTTGTCTTTTTTGTCTTTTTAGGGCCACACCCATGGCATATGGAGGTTCCCAGGCTAGGGGTCTAATTGGAGCTGTAGCTTCAGGCCTGCACCACAACCACAGCAATGCAGGATCTGAGCTGCATCTGCGACATACACCACAGCTCATGGCAACGCCAGATCCTTAACCCACTGAGCGAGGCCAGATTTAGAACCAGCAACCTCATGGTTCCTAGTTGGATTCGTTTTCACTGTGCCATGACGGGAACTCCAGGTTTGTGTATATAAAATCATGTCACCCACAAATAGTGACAGATTTACTTCCTCCTTTCCAATTTGGATGCTTTTTTTTTCTTTTTCTTACTTAATTGCTCTGTCTAGGACTTCCAGTACTGTATTGAATAAAAGTGGCAAGAAGTCATTCATATCTTTTTACTGATCTTAGAGAAAAGCTTTCACCATTGAGTATGATATTAGTTGTGAGCTTGTTATATTTCACCTTTGTTAGGTTGAGACATGTTCCCTTTATACCCAATTTGTTGAGAATTTTTATTATAACTAGACATTGAATTTTGTCAGATGCTTTTTCTACATCTGTTGAAATGACCGTATGATTTTTATCCTTTGTTTTTTTGATGCAGTGTATCACATTGATAGATTTGAGGATGGGCTAGTACTCTTAATTGCAATACTTTATAGTTTCTTCATGTGTACTATGTGGATAATTATAGTTTCTACATCATGTGAATCTCATGACGATTAAATGCACTAAAAAACACATTGAACAGAATCTTGCCCAAAATAAATGATGAACAGGTATTAATTGTTGTTATTTTATTATCATAGTTTCATTATCATTATTATTTGCCCTTGCTAACCTAAATAGAATAGGACAATTGCCTGGAGAATTTTGTGGGATAAAGGTTTTTAAGACAGAAACAACCTGCTTTCCCTTCACATAAGGCAGTTTTGAGCAAGACAATCATTTTGAGTCTTTTTTTTCCTGGTAGTAAAGGTGATGAATTTGTGCCCATTGACTGTACTTTTCAAAGAGTGCAGTTTGAAAGTCATTGCTCTAAAAGACTAAGAACCATGAACTCAAATGCTCCGGAGGCCTGGCTGGTAACACAAATGAGAGAAGCCAAAAGGGTATAAAGAAAAGAGTAGCAGAGAGCCGGGTGCTGTGGTGAATGGAGCACCGTGTACATATAAGAAGGCCACTCTCAGAAGTAGTTTGGTTTGTTTGTGGAAAGAGAAAAAAAAAGCCATTTCTTGTGGCCATGGCTTTTTCAGAAGGTAATGAGATAAGTTGGAGGAACAGAAAATAAAGTAGTGAGAGTACTATAGATACTCTTTAAAACTGAAGTCTTAGAAAATTTGGATTCAGCATGGTGATACTGAATCAGTGGTAAAGGTGACTTTTTTAAAACTACATTTAATTAAAAAACAAGGAGAAATAACAGGAACCTGTGGATAGCACATAAAGTACATAAGGACTAACAGGAAAGTTGCTGCTCACTGCTAAGAAGCTGAGGTCATAGGATGAAGCTGTGGGTTTGGGGAATGGGTATTCTTTAAAGTCAGAAGGAAGTGGTCTGAGGTGCAGAGGCCCAGCGATGCTAGGCATTCCACAGACCTTCCTACGGGGCCTTTAGAACTGTGCCACGACAAAGCATCAATAAGCCATTCTTTGCAATGGGGAATGCCAGCAGTTATTTCTCAACAGTATCCATCCAATGAAGAGTGAATCAGGGACATGCATTTAGTGTATGTGTGCAGATAGAACTGAAAGGTTTAGCATCACCTACAGGTATTCCTGGAAGTCCTGCATACAGATTGCTATTCTTTTGTGGTAAATCTATGAATATTCTGAATATTCCTGTGGCTTGAAAACTTGGTTTTCATTAGAGTGTGTCGTCTTCCTGTTGCCAACTCATGAATGGCAATGCACTACGGCTCTATGATAGTCTCTCCCAAGACCAATCTACTGATTGCCTCAGCCACATCCTCTTCTCTGTAGTAATTTTTTTTGCATTTATGTATGTATGTATTTTTTATAATTGTTCCTTTGGTAAATTTCTTTCCACCAGTCTAGTTAATCTCCCTGGGGACCTTTGTTTTCTCTGGTAGTTGATACTCTTGAGTTCATCCTATTCCTTCTCCTTTAAGTGGGACTTGGCAGTGGTTCCAGGTAGCATGCTTATTAGAATGTCCACTTTAAGACACAAGAGATGCTTCACCCTGCCTGGTTCAGAATAGGGGTTTACAGACAAGTTCCAACTTGGTCTCTGACATTAAATGATCCAAAGAATGCAGATTGTAGTGAGAGTGTAGTGAGAGGCTGACTTGAGAGGGGTCTGTATCCCCAAAGAGAGGCCATCTTTGGTTTGCTGAAGAGAAGTTCAGTGCATTCTTCTGACCTGGAAGTCACAGTGAAAGTGAAGCTGTGCAACCTCACACAAAGACTCCTTGCTAGGACCCCCTCATCTGCCATACCTCTGGCTCAGGTTCTACTCAAGAAAACAGGCTTTGGAGGCAGCAGTACCAGGTGCTGAAAGACTACTAACCTGTTTTTCTAGATTGAGCAGAGTTCTGACATAGGCAAAGGATTTCACTTCTTTTTGCCTCAGTTCACTCTCCATAGAATGTTGGGTTCCCACTAGATGACTATAAGTGTCTTTCACCACTAAGATTTTAGTCATCTATGTTAGGTAATAGGGAGCCATGGTAGGTTCTTGAGCAATATAAATTATTGTGACTGTATGGGCAAGATTGGCCTACTGCCACCAAATATCACTTTTAGCAGATCAAACTGTCATTGTCCTTCCACATTACCCATCATAGGTTCTGCTTTCCCACAGTTCCTACACTCATAGAGAAAGTAAATCAATAAGGACCAAAGAGAGAATGGAAGAAATAAAATGGGCAAACAAATGGGAAAATCTTAGAGAAAAATAAGATGAAAAAGATGTGGTGTTAGATATAAACTGAACTGTAAAAAATTCACAAAAAGACATTCATTTCAGGGTAAGCACTGTACTGCTAATTGGGCCCTAAAGCTGTTGAATCTTTTAATTTTTAACTCTATGCATTCATCCTCATGCTTCCATCCCATCTGGAGAGGACACACTGACATCCAAAAGCTTCCTTTCTTTTGGACAGTGCTTAGTAGATACAGCCAATGTTTGCACTATGACTTTCCTTCTGTATGTGTTCTTTGCTGACTGAATCTTTATCAGTTGATATTTTCTTTTTCAGATATTTTTATTTATTCAAGCAAGACACCGTCCAGTCTTGCTGACTTGTGAATCACTTTTTTCTCCTTGAAATGACTTTACACATCTCTGCTTTGCTCTGTAGTTGATATTACTCTTGATTTCTTGGTGGGAAATCTGATTTCCCTCTTTTCCTACTGCATGAGAAGTGAAAACCTCACTGAATTCCCAACTACTAGCAAGAAACTTATGAGACTTTCATTTTTATTCTCGGCATGACTTGTACACAATCTTACAGGAAGAAATTAGGATGTATTTCAACATTATGTTCTAGTTCCATAAAGCTTTGTGAGATTTTATTAGAATCATATTCTATGAGACTCTCCTTTCTCAGTTATGGTAACAGTTTTTAAATTAATAATTATTCTCCCACCCCCAACCCCCACTCAGCATTACTTATTCAACTTTGCTGCCTGACTGTTTGCTCCATGGGGACGTGGATTCTGTTTATTTTATTCTCAGATCAGTAGGGCATCAATGCCATACTATCGAAAGCAGTATTTATGTATGACTGAGTCCCTCTCCCCCAACTCCTCTCCATCACCTTTCCTCCCACTTTCCATCCTACCTCTTGGTAAAATGGCATATAACTCTACCCAGAATCATGTGTATAGCTATGTGGCTTTATTTGAAAATATTATTATACTTTAAAAGATACATTTTACAGTTGTATATTTTACAGGAATTCTTTGAATGTTAGATGAAAGAAATGTTATAGCTTGCCTAAGAAATCATTTCCAGTTTTGAGCACCCAACACTCTCCATATCTTCTTTGAATCTAAATTGACCTTTATCTAGATCTCTAGCCCAATGCAGTATTGACTAACCATCAGCACTGCACAGTTTCACTTTGGCAGAAGTCATAAGCGCTCCTGAATTTACCCAGATGATGCTTTGCTATTTTTGTAAGAGAACACTGCCATTTTGCCAGAAGCCTTCTATCTTGCAGGAACTGGCTGCCAGTGCTACTTTCTTAGGCTGCAAATAGGGCAACAGCTGTCCATTCTTTACCAGACTGTGGATACAGGGTTGCCAGAGAGACACTGTGATAATCAACTCAGCCATCCAGGTGAATTTAAGTGTTTTTATCTCTTGGAATAGCAGTAAAATTTGGCCTAAAAAGAGGTATTATTAAATTTTGTGTGTCTTTTGTTAAGCCTCTGAAGTTTACTAGTTTGAATTCTAGTTATTATGATGCACAGTGACAATGCTGTGTAGGGGAAAAACAAAACAAACCAATAAAAACCTCCAGACTGAAAATGAGAATGTGGTCCTTGGGATTGCTCTGCCTTGATGGGATATATATTCTAATTTCCTTTTTGGGAATTTTGTTTTACCATATATAAAGTGAGGTTATATAAGATAATATATAAGGTTTTTTGGTTCTAAAATAATCTGTGAACCATATACCTTTTATTTTATTTTATTTTATTTTTTGTAGTTTCTTTTTTAAAAATTGTTATTTCCCCAATACAATTTTTTTTTTCTACTGTACAGCACGGTGACGCAGTTACGCATATATGTACACATTCTATTTTCTCACATTATCATGCTCCGTCATATGTGACTAGACGTTGTTCCCAGCACTACACAGCAAGATCTCATTGCCAATCCATTCCAAAGGCAATGGTTTGCATGTATTAACCCCAAGCTCGCATCCACCCTACTCCCTCCCCCTCCCCCCTGGCGACTACAAGTCTGTTCTCCAAGTCCATGGTTTTCTTTTCTGTGGAAATGTTCATTTGTGCCATATAGTAGATTCCAGATATAGGTGATATCATACCTTTCATTTTAAAAGTGGACCGTCTTTTGATGCGGTTTTCATTGTGATATGAAATTTGCAGAGTAAGTTTTTGCTAAGCCAGTAAATCTACCTTACACAAGATGAAAATATCAAATGTTATTAGAGGAGTTTACAGTCATATTTACCTTGCCATTCATAGGTCAACAATTGCAAGCTCATGTGGAGAATCTTCTTCCAGCTTCTTCCAACTGAGGCGTCTGTCTCCTTGCATTGATGCCTCCACGTTTTATCTCTCTGTTGCTCTGTGTCTCTGTGTTTCTGTCTGTCTCTCTCTCTTACCTCATTTCACTACCTGTTCTATAGTTTAGTAGTTTTGAAAGAGGAATCCTCTGTCTTACTCAACATTCCTTATGATACAGTTTTACTATATAGAGGGTCATTTGATAATTTGTGAATTTCATTTAGAAACTCAAAGTGTACGTCTTTCACAAAGAAATGGATTCCTTATATTCCTTTGAGTCAGCAAAGATCTCAGCTGCTCTCCCTTTCCTTTCTCACAGTGTTTCTGCCTAAAAACAGTTCCTTTTCAAAGCCACTCTCATGCCCCCACATTTAAGGGTCAATGTCATAGTCTCTCTCCAAAACTAGTAATTGTTCTTTCTAGTTATATGAACTTTGTTTTAGCATGCAACAGCATAAATCATTTATTTGCTCTGCTGGAGAGAGGAAAAGGAGAAAGTATAGAGTTAAAAAAATTATTTTCAAAAACCCACAAGATGTAGTTTTTCATTAGATTATATAAGATTTTTGCTTACTCAAGGCAAAGGAATATGGAAAATAATAATTAGCCCATAGTAAAGCTACTCGAGGGCTTTTTGAAGAGTTAAACTATGGTATTATTTATAGACAAAAAAGGTAATATTTTCTGTGTTTTCTCGCCTCAATTTGTCTTGTTGCTTTAACACATTACATGTTATAATGTAATCTATGAGATAGAAACAATACCAGGAGTCCTAATTAAATTAAAAGTAATTACCAGTTGTACAGATAGGGCTTTCAATTGAGCAGCAGGAAGTTGATATTTTGTCATCCCCAGTTTATCTCCATGCACTGAGCACGATTCTTTGTACCAGTTATTAATGGCGTTTTCTCAACAGTCATGAAGAGTGTGGGAAATAGGGAACGAGAAAGAGAACAAAAGGAAGAGAGGAATTAGAGGAGGCTTGGAGGGAGACAGAGACAGAGAGGAAGCTTTCTGTTGCTGTTCTTCACCAAGGATCCAGGGAAATTTTTCATACATTGGGGGACCTATTGCCATCCTTTACTCACCTATGAAAGAAATACTTGTCCAGCCTATATTCGTAATGTATCCTAATTTTTCTTGACCACAAACAGAATTTTAAAAAGAGAACCTCACACATTCTATGCTCAAGTTTTGGTTTATGATGTGACAGATTTTCCATTTTCAGGAAGAAAAAAATAGTTCCAGCTCTCAAGAGGAATTTAATTTGAGAGAGGAAGGGAAATGGCAATATATAAAGATTTCCTACTGCCCAATTTCTTATTCTGCTTTTCAACTGGGCATCTTTTAACAATTGGAAGCATTGCCATTCTCCCACTGGGAAACACAGCACAGGCTTTTAAAGAGCATTTACAGGGTGATGTCCGTTTGATTGACCGTTATCTTGCTGGCATGCTGCTGCTACAAATATGAGCAATTATTGGGAAAGCAGTCAAATTAAATTTTCATAACTATAAAACTGCATTTTACCTTAGGGGCACAGCTTCCTTCCTATTTCTACAATCTATTTTCCATGCTTTATATTAAATCTAAACAAATGAATGTTTATCAACATTAATATTTTAACATAGTATGCCAGTCTGTGCCCTCTCTCCCAACAACTTTCTCATCTTTTTAAAGAACGTTCTACAAGAGAGTTAAACTTTTTAAGTATGACATTGGGTCACTTTTTATACACCCTTGTTAAGGAGTTCTTTCCTACCCACCAAAAGTATACCTTTGACTTAATTTTTGCCCTTGGTAATCAAATAAAATCAACAAATGGCTTACATGAAATAAAGTTTAATTTTTTTAAAGATTCTTACCAAGGTATTATTCCTCGTTACTTCCACTTGTCTATCCAATGGGGATGACAAATGTATAAGTGGCAGATGACATACTCTGTCCCCACTCCATATCCACGGTCAATGATTATAGCCCAGTTCATCATTAAGACCCTGTATTGGCTCTTGGCAGCTATTTGAACTGATATGAGTTGATGGAAAATGTGAAATCTGTTTTGCTCTCACTGTTATAAATGGTTTTATCTTTGTGCTCTTATCATCCTGTCTGGCCTCTTCCCATATCTCTCCACACTGGGAAATCCAGCTTCACAATGTCTTACTCTTTTTTTCTTTTTTGGCCATGCCCTCACCCTTGGCATGTGAAGGTTCCCAGGCCAGGGATCAAACCTGAGCCACAGCAGTGACAGTGCTGAATCCTTTACCTCTAGGTCACCAGGCAACTCCATCCATTTCTTACTCTTACCTGAACCACCAGATCCTGCTACTCCTAATTTTATCCTTTAGGTCTAGCTCAAATCCTCTCTCTCCTGAAGCATGAAGTTTTCCCAAATTTCTCTGGATTACATTGATATTTCTTCTTTGGTGATTATATCCTTGTTGCTAGAGTAACCATATGTCTCAGTAATATGACAGCAGGAAAAGAAAAATCTCTGAAGATGTAATTGGAGGTAATATCACATTTAGAGGGGTGAGGAGTCTCAAAATTCTGTATTTGAGTATATCTCATCTGGCTACAAAACTGGGCAGATTAAAATTAAAATATTTCCCACTTCTTCTGCTGCTTGATTTCTGAAAGAAGAAATTTTGGTTTGAGGAAAGGAGAAAAATTTTCCACAGCACAGCCATAGAAAAGGATGAAGAAGGAAACATCCTAGGAAAAAACGATAGGTTTTTTTTTTTTTTTTTTTTTTTTTGGAGTTTGTCCTTAGAGTTGCTGGATGTGATGGGGCATTTATAGTTCAGCTCATTGACTTCATTCATTATCAGTAAATATTAATAGTATGTTAAGTTGAAAATTTATTTCTGATTGTGACCTTGACCTTGTGCACTATTACCGTTTGGCAGGGCTACCATCATCCTCTTATTTTAGCTTCAGTTCTGTTTCAAAAAGGCCAAAAAAGGAGGAAAGAGTAGCAAACAAACTACTGTTTGTTTCCAGGAGGAAAATGGGTAAAATGTTATTTGGCATATAGAATGGCGAGGAATTAGAGAAGGCTAATTTAACTATTCACTTTTAGGCATGGTGCACCAATTTGTGCATATACTACTTTTGAGTAATCGAAAAATGAGGGAGGATAAAATATTAATTTGGGGACCTTCATGATTTATTATATTAGAGATTATTTGTGCAAAAGAATGATGCAAAAAAGGTTTGTTTTCCTAATAATGATTCACTCTCTTTTTTTATTCATCCCATACTGACATGTTTTTGTGATGATTTTCTTAAATTTTTTCCCATCTCAAAACTGTCATGCCAAAGTTGCGTCCTTGTTCACCAACTGCTAATCTTGAAATATCTGCTAATCTTCCAAATCTTAAATATTTGCGCAGACTTAAATGGCTTTAGTAGGTGGGAAGAAACAAAAGAAAGACATGTTAGAAGTGATTCATACCTTCCCCATGGTAAAATGTGGGCAGTTGTGGATTGAACACCTGTATTTCTCAAGGGAATTGGTCCTGCAGTTTCAGGCAATGAATGACATTTTTGAATCCTTTCCAACAGCTGCCCATCTTCCTTAGCCACACAGAACTGGGCTAGGCAAATAATCAACAGCATTTTTTATCTCTCTCTGTGCTGAGCATTACACCAGGTGCTTTGGGGAAGTATGCCAGAAGGTGTATATATGGTGCATTGATATGGCTGCATACTCTATTCTTGCCCTGGCCTTATTCTCAGATGTCTTCTTTCTCAGGAGAACAGCTGGATGAGCTGCTTCTTCCTTCATCAAAGCAATGCCAAATATTGTTTTCTGAAGCTGGCTCCCTGATACAAGCCTTTGTTTCCTGAGAGACCCAGGCTTCAACCACCTAAGAAAGACCACAATACATCTCATTGCTTCATTTGTTGAGTTGCCAATTGATGTTCAGGATTTTCCAGTGTGGTTACCAGTACAAACAACTACTCTGAGTACTCCTTTTAGCATTGTTTTCTTAATTAGACTTTTTGGGAGAATTACTGAATCCTGATTCAGGAGGTATGTTTAACTGTGCTATTGAGGCAATTAATGTTTGCTTAAAATTATTCATCTTAGTTTCCCACTTTAGTTACTCATTTGTTTATTCATTCAATCAGTTATTTATTCTGTAGCTGTTTGAATGCCTGTTATATGACAAGTTTTATGCTCACTGTTGGGAATTCAAGCAATGAAGAGAAGACAAACAAGTTACGTGATGCAATGAAACTTAACATGGTATTGGGAATGTATACTATACAGTAATTTTGGACTTTGAACTACAGTGAAATAAGGCTGTTTCAGCTTATTAAACATTAACGAGCTATCTACTCTATGAAATCCTAGGAAATGCAGGATACAATACTGAGTACTATGAAAGGAATGCACTGTGGTTCTTCCCTTTCAGACAATCACGAAGTGACCTCAAGCATATTTAAAATTATTCTTAAAACTGAGGCATTGTATTAATAAATAAAGTGCTGTGGGAGTTAAGGGAGGGAAAGAGCAAGAGAGAGAATGAGGGAGAGAGGGAGGGAGAAAGAGAAAAAAAGGAAGAAAGGGAATAAATTTGGGGAGACTTCTTGAAAGGGGAAGGGTTGGAGTTGACACTAAAGTAACAGACATTGAAAGGGTGGAGGGAAGTAGGGGAGAGATGGCAAGTTCCTCTTGACAGATTAAAACCAACCCATCACCTAGGTGTTAAGCAAGTAAGGTCAATTTCTAAGAACGCTAAGGAAAATATCTATAGAGAGTTCTATCTAGAAATGTGAGTAAAAACTGTGTTGTGAAGGAATTAAATAACAGGCTGAGCAGGTGGGACATTTTGGAGCATGTGAAAGAGATCTAACAGAAGGTTTCCAGCAAAAATGTGACATTAATTTGACCCGTTTCAGAATAATAATAGTAATTCTTGGCAATACTCAAGATAGATATTGCCAAGGGTAAGAGCCTGGATATAGGTTAGGCAACAATTTTAATTATCTGGGTTAAGAGATGAGGATTCCAACAAGGGCTAAGGAAGTGGTACTTGAAAGAAGGAGAGAGATTGGAAAAAGTGAATTGAGGCAAAACCAGTAGAGGTTTTGGACTGATTAGATGTTAATGGTGTGGTAGTGATGAATCTTTATCACTTGCACGTGAAATGAGAGGGAAGCTTGAAGGGGCATTTTCTAATACACATATTCTATTACTGAGTACTATATTCTATAACAGATTGTATTTTGCAAGAAATAGGTTTTTAACACATTTTAAGAGAGCTGTTTTAGTGACTGTTGGAGACAACACCACAATCGTAATAAATTGATGACAAAGTGGAAAAGAGGAATTTGAATCACTGAATAATGTCAATCCTAATTGTCAATTACAGAACCAAAAACTGGCCCCCTAAATTAGATTTTTTCAAAATCAGATTTCTTCATTTCATAGTCAGAAACAAATATATGTTTCTTTGATGTAAGAAAAGATTATAAAAATATTTACCTATTTTAATAATAAAAATGACAGCTAACATCTATGGAGCATTTGGTGTGTGCCAGGGACTGCTCCAGACTGGCTTATATGCACAGTGAAAGTGTAGATCATATAGATTGTACAATAATTGGTAATTAGCACACAGCAGTAGCTTTATTTTCTATTAAAAATGATAAATATGAAAAAAGGTTGAATCCTGATATCTAATTTGTAAAACTTTTTTTGGTCCTGTATTGGTTTGGCTACCCATCATGCAGAAATCCTGATGCTGAAACAGAAAATGAAAGGAAATAATTCTGCAATTTCTAGCTGGCTAGTTGGCTCTTCTGAGCCCTTAGCTTCAAGGATTTTTCAAAATATATTTTTCTGCACCACAGCTCAGAGTTGCTAAATCCAGAAATTGAAACATTCTGAGAACCAAATCATTTCAGGATGAATCAAAGCTCTTGGAACATTGCCCTAGGATTTTGAAGATAGTGTTTAATAGTAAAAATGTTCAATATTTTTAAGGAAATCCCAATTATGGAAGGCTGCCCCATTCACATCCCTGATGATCAGGGTGTCTTACATAAAATGCTTTGTTTCAACCTTCACTCCTATGAAGAGCCAGGACCCCATAGGTGAAGGTGAAGGTCTCATGGCCCCTGGCAGTTCTGCCAGCGTGGCTTTCTTATAATTACCAATTGTGGGGAAATCTGAGGCTGATGTCTGTTTCTAGCTCCACCTTAAAATCTGGAATAGGTACCCCTCCTTTATTCCATTCTAACCACCTTCTATTCTGGCTACCATTTTAATGCCGGCAACTGTGACGGTTTTGAGCAAGAGTTTCTCTCTTGGCTCAAATCCCTATTTACTATCTCATCTCTGTTTTTGGTCTTTTGTACTCTGCAGGACTGGTGATGGAACCAGAAGATGGGCAGAGAGAGAGAGTGAACATAGTTAAACAAGTCTCAAGACTGGGAGGTGTTTTAACATAATGGAAGGGGCATGTGTTATGGAATCAGGCATTAATATGAAATTACTGATTGTGTAACTTGGGGCAAGTTATTTAATCTCAGTTTTCTCATGTGTGAAATGAGGATAATAAAACTTACATCACAGGATATTTTGGGGAATGAAACAAACATATAGAGCATATTGTAGGTGATTAATACATGGGAATAGATGCTATCATAGTAGTAGTAATATTAATAACAGTAAACTAGTGGAATAAAAATGAAGATGAAGTAGGAGTGTTGGAGAGACCTGGGATAAAGGGTCATCAGCTTCAATGCTTGATAATTCCGAAGATGCTCAAACACCTCTCTCTAAAGTGATGGGGGAACTTGAGCATCTTGATTCCACAGAGACTTTGCCTCTCACAGACAGGAATGCAAAGTAGAGTGAAGCTGTGTTAAACTAAAATAACTTCTCCTTCTCTCCTCCAAGTTCAACTCATTTTTCAGAGGCTGTGTGAGTTTCTTTTTCTAGGATGCTGTCACCACTGATCTAACAATGACCTCCTTTTCTATTGAATTAAGACACTAAATTACTTACCATCTGGTATGTTCTCTGATTACTTGTGGAGGTGTGGCTTCCAGGAGATTGAGGTTTCCTTGAGTGAAGGAAACTTGCCTTATACTCTTATATATTCACCGTAGGATACTGGTTGGCTGAGCACACAGAAAAGCCCTAAACCAAACATTGTAATTAGGAGACGAAAAGAGCAGTAGCCTTAATTTTCTTATATCACAGAAAGCCCATTAAAGGAGTGGGGATATTTCTCTCTTCAATAGGTAATAATTTTTTTTTCAGAGGTGTAAGGGATATCTACATTTTTCCTTGTTAATTTTCTACATTGTAGCTTCACTTTCCTTCTCTTCATAAAAATTCGTAGACCCTTGACCTACATGGACTCTTTGCAGTTATTTTATTTAATGTTCACATTTGAACCATGGGGATACTGCTAGCCTAAAGACTGTAATGATAGTAATCATGTGAGGTTTGCTGCTCAGGACTAGGCTAGGCTCAATGCTCTAGCCCAGGGTTCTCATGGTTTTTCATCCTTAATGAAAGATAACTCTTCCTTGACTTAGATGGAGGCTTTATGATATTTTATTTAATGTTCACATTTGAACCATAAGGGTAAAGACTGTAATGATAGTAATCAACTGTGGTTTTGAAATCTGTGAGTTTATTTCTGTTTTTTAAATAAGTTCCTTTGTATCATTTTTATTAGATTCCACATGTAGTGATATAATATTTGTCTTTTTATGTCTAATTTATTTCACTTCATATGATAATCTCTGGGTCCATCCATGTTGCTGCAAATAGCATTATTTCATTCTTTTTTATAGCTATATAATATTACATTGTATATATGTACCACATCTTCTTTATCCATTCCTCTGTTAATGGACATTTTAATTGCTTCTATGTCTTAACTATTGTAAGTAGGGCTACAATGAACATTGCGGTGTGTGTATCTTTTTGAGTTAGAGTTTCCTCTAGATATATGCCCAGGAGTGGGATTCCTGGCTCATGTGGTAGTTGTGCATTTTGTTTTTGAAGGAATGAGTGGGGATTTCTAATTGGGCTCAATTAAAGTTTGCTAGGGTTCTCTGGAGGAATTTACAATTAGGCTTTGTGTTGTGAAATTAATTTTATTTTACATTTCTAAACTTGAGAGAACACACACATGTGCTTGCATATATGTATATGTATGAATATAAATGTGTATAAATACATACATGCAAACATGAACACATACTTCTCAAGTTCCCTCTTCACTCTGATAATTAACATTGTTATTATCCTTTACAGTTGTTTGTCTCAGTGTAATGAAAGGCTATATCAGAAAACACTCAGTACAAATATTGTCATTTAGGTCGGAATATATAACACGGGAGTAGGGATATTGGCAAAACCCAAATAAAAATTAGAAAAATGAAAGGGGAAATTTAAGTAATTCTCACACTCTCCATTCTTAATCTGATTATCCTAATGCTATATCTCTTCATCTTGTTCCTGTAAACTTTCCTCTCTTGTATTACTTAATTGCTGTAATGTAACAAATTTCCTCAACCATAACAGCTTAAAAAAAAGACACACGTTTATTACCTCACAGTTTCTTAGGGAGTTTTAGCCTCATACTTCTAGCTCAGGGTGTCTCATGAGGTTGCAATTAAGTAGTCATTGATGTCTACAGTCATCTGAAGGCTTGATTGAGGCTGGAGCATCTCCTTCTAAGCCCATTCATGTGATTGCTGCCACGAGGTTTCAGCTCTTCATCATGTGGGCCCTCCATAGGGCCGCTCACACGTGGCTTTCCCTAGGGCAAGTGATGAGGGGGTGGGGGGATGAGTGAGTGAGTCTGTGCAAGAGAGACAGAGGGAGAGAGAGGGGCAGAGAGAGAGAGAGAGAGAGAGAGAGAGAATGAGTGATTAAGAGGGGTCACAAAAAAAACAGAGGCCAGTGTCATTTATGATCCCATATCAGATATGACAGACCATCACTTCTTCTGTGTTCTGTGCATCACGCAGACCTGCCTGGTACGGTGTGTGGGGAGAGGACACAAAGATGTGAAAACCAGGTAGCAGGGATCACTGGGGGTCCTCTTGGATATTGGCTACCACATCTTCCCTCCTCACTTAACTTTCCTCCTCCTCACTTTGAAACCTCTTTCTTTGGAATGGATTTTTAATTGCCACTGGTAACAGTTTTGCTTCATTTCTGTTTGTCTACATATATCATCATCAAACTTGATTGCTGAACAAAAATGTTTTCATTTAAAAAATGTAAATGATTTGTGGCTTTAGGAATGTAACCAACGCTCTTTTCACAGTGTTGCTAGACAGTAGAGGGTGCTGTTGGTGTGTGTGGACCTAAGTCTAACACTGAAAGTGGACTGTGATGGGGCTGGTCCATTTCTCCTCTTGAAAAATAAATGATTTCTAATCTGATTGCTTCCTTCCTTCCTCTCTTTCTCTTTTCATCTTTCTCTCTCTCTCTTCTTCCCTCCCTCCCTCCCTCTCAGGCTAGAGGTCAAGTTGGAACTGTAGCTGGGCCTACACCACAGCCACAGCAATGCTGGATCTAAGCTACATCTTTGAACGACACCACAGTTTATGGCAACACTGGAAACAACCCACTGAGCAAGGCCAGGGATTGAATCCTCATGCTCATGGACACTAGTCAGATTCTTAATCCACTGAGCCACAACAGGAACTCCTCGTTGGTTTCTAAATATTTGTATTTGAACTCTAAAAAAATAGGTTTTCTTTCTCTTTATCCAATAAATAGGCCGCATCATTTCCATAAATGCTTCTGTTAATTCTCATGGTATATTTGTAAGTTTTCCTTCTGCATGTTTTTTGGCCGTAATAATGGCTGGAAGGAGTAGAAGGATGAGACACCTGGTAATTACTTTGACATGGAACATGGGCAGATCATGAGGGTTATGAGGGACAATACTGTCTTTTACTGGATTGGGCTTCTCCATAAGGGGTGGTATTTCTAAGATCCCCCCCCCTTTTTTTGCATGTTGGCATATTTTAGGAGTATTGACTACTATCAGTCATTTCTGTGACTGATATTGAGTTGATAAAGAGTGAGCTATTTTCTTCTCCATTAGAATGGGATGAGTGTTTTGTGAGGGCCTTTGTGGGGGCTGTTATTTCTGTCCTTGACTCTTTACTTTTTTCCAGAGAGTATTTCCACTGGGTGGTATGGATCTTTTTGAAGGTACTCAAGAGTTTTTTTTTTTTTTTTTTTTTTTTTTTTTTTTTTTTTTTAGAGACATGACCATATGAATAATTTCCTAGCATTCTTAACAATATATTGAAAAATATTGTTCCTCTCTATCATATTTCACAAAATCTCATTTGGTCATCACTTATCCTATTGCAGTATAATTCAAAGAGCATTATTTTGGGAGTAAAAAAGATCCAGTTTTAAGTAACCCTGTTCCTTACTTGCTGAGTGGAGTCTTCTGCCTCACTCTGTCCCTCTGAGAAGTGAAAAGCACTAATAGTAAGGATATTAGGCATGTGTTAAGAGCTCAATGTGCATTCCATCATTAATTCTTATAGTGTGCTTTTACCATGTATGCTAGTATTTTCTATGTTTAATACAGATATGAACTCGAGATAAAAAAGACTTTAAGTAATCTGTTCAAGGTTATACAGCTGATAAATCACAAAGTTTAGAGGCAGACCCAGATGTGTGCAATATTAAAGTTATCCCCTTAGCCATTCTTCTGTGCAGCAACCCATAATAATACCGACATTACTAGTTCGAGAATTACATAGGAAAATGAACATCTATTAGCCAGCAGAGAGTCTTGTGCTGTTAACACTTTAAATAAATGTTAATTTCCTTTACTTCTCTTATTTGAAGCAATTTAGCTAACAGATGAAAGGAAGAACATCTGTTTAGAATGATGACCTCTGCTAAAAGAGGCTCTGTCATAGTTTTGCATAATGACACCATGATTGTTTTTCTTGGAAAACAAATTATAAATGTCCGTAAAATTGACAAAGGAACAAATTGGGCACCCCTGGATTCTGAAGCTTGAAAATCTCTGTGGAAAAGAAGCACATTAAAGGGAGTTTTTCCTCTCTTAAGTATTACCTATTTTAATCATAACCTTTGGAGAAAAATTTAAATGTAAAAAGGTGAAAATTAAAAGAACTATAAATAACAACAAATGACTACCTTGTAAATAACAAAGCCACATTCACTCCCAGGGCTGTTATGTCTACAAACTATTTGAACAACAGTTAATAAGCACATTCCCAATGAAAGAAAAAGCTAACTGATGTTTCATCTGAGTGCACCCTTTGTTGAGCATGTTCAGAAATAGAGAGCTGGGAGATAGGGATTTCTGTGCTTTTCACATTAAGATGAGTGCATGTGCCCACCGAAGAAAATGAAGGGTTTTTCAGGTACCCCAAATATTCCTTTGCTAATATTCATGTCTGTCAAAAAATAATAATGTGCTCTGCTTGGATTAGCTGAAAAATCATCTCCTTTTCTTGATGGTTTTCCTTTTCTCTGTGTTCTTATGCTAAGATAACCCACTTATGGTTCCCAGGCTGAGGTTAAATCAATGGGCTGGACCAGGGGCAGTAGAGAGTCTAAATTTTTTCAAGGGCAGACCAGTGACCTGATGGTCTACCTGGATTACATCTCACCCTTTACATTCCTAACTATAAACCTGGAACACGGTAGGGCTTACTTAGGCTTGTTTAGAAATTGAATGTCATTCTTTGGGCCACAGAGAAGGTAACACTGAGACACTAAGTTCTACTTTTTTTTTTTCATATTCAAATTCCTCTAATTCCTTGAATATCTCACTTCTTTTCTTTTTATTATGATTTTTAGGGCCAATATTATTCCAGATCATATTATTTTCTATGAGAATAAATCTATGTTTTTGAATGATCTGGCACATGAAAAAGCTACTGGAGTCATTAAATGTAGCATAGAAAGGATAAAAATCAGTTTTTTATAATTGTTTGGATTTTGACTACCAGGTTTCAAGTTCCAGCTTCATGAGTTATTATGTTTGTTTATGGGTAAGATAGCTAGTGTTTCTGAATCTTATTTTTTAGTCGATAAAATTGGGAAGATAATGGTTATTTGATACAGTTATTTTGAAAATTCAATGAGATGGTCTGTAAGATGCTTAGCAGAGAGCCTAGTAGAGTAAAATTTTACACCTATGCCTCTTGACTAATTGAATTCATATACCAAAGAAAATCATCTGGATTTAGTACCAGAATGTATTACAATGACAGATTAGTTATACAAAACTATCTATTTCTTCTAGTCTATAAATAAAGGTATCCAGAAGGAATATCTACATCCCCTAATAATTATTCAGTACCTAATATTTTTATGGGAATCAGTATAACTGGTTTTTAAAATACATATATTATCTAAGTGAAATATCTGTCTTATTAGATGAGGAAGCCAAGGCTCATAGACAGTGAAGTCCTTGCTCATGACCAGATAATTAATGGCAGAGCAATAATTTAAAACCAGGGTCTGAGAGTTCCCTGGGTGGCCCGACAATTGAGGATTCAGGATTGTTACTGCTGTGGCTTGGGTTGGGTCCCTGGCTCAGGAACTTAATATGCCACAGATGTGGCCAATAAATAAATAAATAAAAATAAGCTCTGAATTAGCCACTATCTCACACTAGTCAACCCATTAGAGAAGCTAAAGGGCCATTGTAGGACCACTCAAAACAGAGAATCCTAGCTTTTATTTCTAAAATAAATATTACTTGTATATTTCAAAACATGCCTACTGTTTTTAAGAGCTTTAACCGGTTCATGTCTCAAGCAAGAGCTTTTGAAAACCTTTGGCCCTATGAAGCTCTACACGGCTTTATTTTGACCAGTGCTTTGGTTTGATTTGACTACAGCTGAATTTCTTAAGGTTTTCTTAAATTTTTACGTTTATGTTAATTACTCCATGTACAAAGGAGTTTCACATATGTTTACAAAACAAACCCTTACTATACTTTTGTAATTACAAACTCTGCCACTAAATTACTGTTTCATGTGTTTGTGTTTCAATTATTAACTGTGGCGGCATATAACGAAAGCTGAAAACATGTCATTTCTATGATAATAAGTGAACGCAATTAGCAGCATATCTATTCCACACACAAAATATATTCATTTGCATTCTGTCTGCTTGTGTTATTTAACTATATTTAGGCCAAGTCCTGTCATTTCTCTGTTACCTTTTTTCAATCTAGAAGAAATCTGTCTTATTTTATATAAGTGCTTTTATGATGTCTAAATAGAGTTGGGTGAGGTGAAGATCTGCAGACATGTACTCATTCGGTTATATTCTGAATTTTCTAAACCTCCCAATCTTCAGATTTGTGGTGACTATTTTTAAATGGAGGCAATGTGTGCATGATAGAGCTTTGCAAATAAATTATGTAGATTTACAAATCTTTTTCTGAGTGATGAGTCAAATCTCTTTATTGTTTTCCAGCCATGGGTAAGTGAGAAAGTTAGCTATATTTGTCTGTGTCATATTCACATTATATCAATCAGAACTTTTGGGGTGGTAAGTAACAGAAACACAGCTCAAGTTGGATAAGCAAAAACATGAGTTATTGTAGGGATTTGGGGGTTTCACATAGAACTCAAACATAAGATTGTGCTCCAACCTAACGTATGAGTTGAGGCCTGGAACTTAAAACCAATCTAATATGGGTTCTCTCAGTTTCTGCTTCATTCTTCTCTCCACATTCTGCCTCATTCTGTTTTGATCAACCAGACAACTGTGGCCATGGGGTGGAGCCACCTTGTCCCAACAGGGCAGCTCCTTCTGTAATCTTGTGGATTGATTACACATTTGTGATTATGAAGAGATAGTCCTAGGAATAGGAATTCTGGGCAGGCATTCTTTTCCATACTTAACACACATGTGTAAATGAGCATATACAAATCAATGGTACATTTAAATGACCAGAGTGTATTTCCAATAACTTGCCAGCTTAATATTGGTCATGTGTTCAGATTACATGAAAAAAAAATCAAACATGCTGTAGTGAAAGGAAGGGCAATGGTTTCACTAAATGCAGTGAAATAAAAACAATAACTACTGTTATTGAGGTATTACCTTTGAACAAGGCACTGTGGTAAAGGCTTTGAAAGCATGATCAAATTTAATTTTCACAACAATACTGTAGAGTGGAAAATATTATTATCCCCATATAATAATAGGATGATGAGTTCCAATACTAACATTATTATTCCAGGATTAAATGGAAGTTTAGAGAGGGCAAGAACTGTCTCAAAACTGCTCAGCCATGAAGTGGAAGAGCTTAAATTCATTCTGTGGGCTTTGGGCCTGTAAAGCCCATGCTTTTAATCATGAAACAGTTTATAATTGCATTTTATGTTTATAGTATGCTCTTTCTTCCAAATCTCAAGGTCATTTCCTAAAAATAAGGGTGCAGAGCATTCCATTCTGTTATGTTTTGATGGATTGAGATAATGTGATAGGATTCTGCTAATTACAAGTGAGTTGTAGCAGAAATTGTCTCAAAATTGTTCTTGAGCATTTGTATCTTAGTCCAGGTCTCTCTTGGTTTTTATCTGCCAAACCAGTTCTCCTTTTTAATGTCCATCTTCTTAGCTTTGTATACCTTTTCTTTTTTTCTATTCTTGTTTTTGAAAATAGAATTCTGTCTTTTTTATCTGCATTTATCTTTAAATTTGGAAGGCAAAAAACAAGCACACAAGAAAAACTCTCTAAAACCAAATAAAGGCCAACAAATAGGTATAAAGGATGCTGTGTAACACCTGTGTACATGCTATCCCAAATGCGTAAATATTGGCACTTAGTCATATTTGACTCAGAACATCTCTAGGAACTGAAACATCAGAGAAACAATGTTGAAGTCCTCCATACCCTCCTCTAAGGCTGCCTCCCTTCCTTTCTCCAGAGGACAGTGTATACCTTCTGTTGAGCATTTGTATATGTATCTTTAAATTTATATCATTTGTATAAGACCATACATATTGTGGTGCTCTTTGGTTGTTTTCTCACTCAACGTTATGGGTTTGATGTGGACAACTAAGCTATTTCCAAGGTTATGCTATTTATAATAAATGTTATGGGTTTGAGATGGCACCTAAGCTATTTACAAGGTTATACTATTTCTAATAATGCCACAATAATGTCCTTATATGTTTTGTAGAAATATTTGAGAGTTTCTCAAATATATAAGCTTACAGTCCAGTAGGGAAGGATGTCTTATATTTGGGGATATTCATAAATGCTATAAATAAAAATAATGGCACAAGGAGAAAGAACATGAATATGGTAAGGAAGAAAGTTGTTCTAATATCTTGCAGGAAGATGAGAGAATAGCAAATATGTAGACCCTGAGACAGAAAGATCCTCAGTATATTGATATTCTGAAATCTTGATATACTCCATTGTTTATTTCAATTATTTACCCAGAGTTTCTTTTGCATTTCTACATGTAATTATAATACCCATAAATGATAAAAAAGTATCACTTCTTCATAAACCTATCAGTTCTTTCTTTTTCTTATTTCATGTATTGACTATAAACTCCAGTACAACGTTAAAGAGAGAGAGCAAACAGTTTCTTTTAACTTTAATGTGAATATAGTGAAATATTTAACCTATGTTTGGTAAAAACCATTCATGTCCTTAAGGATAGTCTTTTTTTTTTTTCCTATTCTTTCACTGTTAGAATAATTTTTAAAACTGGTAGTCAACTGTGAATTTTTCAGTCGCTTATACCACTAACACTGATTCTTATGCCAAGATGTCACCAGTTTTAGTTTTCTTCATCCTTTGTTTTAGAATTTCCTCCATATTTCTTTTTTATATAAATAAGTTTATTTAGCATGAATAACATGCTAACAAGACTATTTCTTGATTTTTTTTGTTTTTGGAGGACCATAGTAAGAAATTTATTTCAAGGAATTGGCTTACACAATTGTAGGGGCTAGCCAGCTCAAAATCCATGAGACAGCCCATCAGGAAGGGCAGGCTGGAAACTCTCAGACATGAGCCAAATCTGTAGTCCACAGATTTCTTCAGTAAAGCCTCAGTTCTGCTCTTAAGTCCATAAAACTGATTGAATCCACTAAGATTATTTCAGATACTCTCCCTTACCTAAAAATCAGCTGATTATGGACATTAATCGCTTCTACCAAATACCGTCACAGAAACATCTAGGTTAATATTTGATTGAGTAACTGGGGACTGTAGCCTAGCCATGTGAATGCATTAAACCACCCAAAACAGCTTCTTAGGGCCCAGCTTCTAAAGATGTACAGTATTTTTCTGCTGCTTTCTGTTGGTCAAAGCAAGTCACTGGGGTTGATGTTGTTAGTGTTAGTTTAGACTTCCTGCTAGAGGAGCTTAAAATTTAACTCTATTTTCACTACTCCATTCACACTTTCCCTATTTCTTTCTCCTTATGATAGTTTTATAAAATTTTGAGTTAACACAATATTCAATGTTAGTATATATAGTACATATCAGAATAATGTATAAATAATGTAAATATGACAGCTAAGTCATGTAGTATGCTATATGTGCATTTCTTTTCTTATATAATTCTATTCCTTTCCCCCCTTGTTTTTGAGGAGCACATTCTCCCATAGTTTCCCCCAAAAGGATACCTATGGTAGGTGATACATAGTTACATCTTTATCATCTGTAAAAATTGTTATTTCTACTCTGGTACTTGCTTGGAAACCTGGATGGAGAGAGAATTCTAGAATATAAAAACACTCCTTCAGAATCGTCAAAATATTTTTGCATTGTTTTCTAGTTGCCAGTGATGCTATTAAATGTCTGATATCATTTTATTTTATTTTTACTTTTTTGTCTTTTTAGGAATCACCTGAAACGTATGGAAGTTTCCAGGCTAGGTGTCAATCAGAGCTGTAGCTTCTGGTCTATGCCATAGCCATAGCAACATCAGATCAGAGCCAGGTTTGTGACCTACACCACAGCTCATGACAACACTGGAGCCTTAACCCACTGAGAAAAGCCAGGGATCAAATCCACATTCTCATGGGTACTAGTAAGATTCTTGACCCACTGAGCCACAACGGAAATCCCAAATGTCTGATGTCATTTTAATGACATTTTAATATTTTTTCTATGATTTTTTTTCTTTAGAAACTATTTTTAGGTTTTTTCCTCACAAGAAGCTTATAAGATCTCCTTATCTTTAGTGTCTTGAAATTCCATTAAAATGTAGCTCACAGTCTTCATCCCAAGAAATTCTTTATTGTTTGATAATTTCCTCCCTGCTATTTTTTTCTGCTGTTTCTGAACTTTCATTATTCAGGTACACCTTTGAAAATCTTTTCTTTCTTATTTTTTTTAAATCTCTTTCGGGTTTTTGTTCTGCTTCTAGGAGATTTTGTCTTTCAAGTCTTCTATTAACATTTGAGTTCTAATGTCACTTTTTTTTAATTTCAAAGATATCTTTCAGAATTTCTGAGTGTTTCCTTTTTAAGACTTCCTATTCTTGTTTCAGGAATGAAATCGCTTCCCTTATCTTTGAGACTATTAAATTATTTCTTTTGAAGTTTTCTTCTGCTTCTTTTCTCTCTGAATCTTCCACTCTCTCTCTCTCTTTTTTTTTTTTTTTTTGGCCTTATTTGTTTTTGTCTCTTTCTCAGAGATCTGGTGATCCAACAAGTTGAGATGTGAATGGTCATGGACCCTTAATGATACTCATACAAGAGAGAATATAAAGTGTAAAAAAAATCTTTTTTTTAAATTTCAGTTAGAATCATACAACAGCTTTATTGAGATATAATTGAAATACAGTAAACTGCACATATTTAAGTATACAATTTGAGATACACATACATGCAGCTCTAAAACCATCATCATGATCAAGATAATGAACATATCTATCAATCTCAAAAGTAGCCATTGTCCCTTTGTAATCCGCCTATCTCTCTCTCCCAGCTCCTCTTTTCCAGGCAACTATTGCTCTACTTTCTGTCACTATATATTAATTTGCACTTTTCAAAATTTATGGAAATGGAATCTTATAATATGTGCTCATTTTTATTTGGCTTCTTTCACTCACATGATTATTTTGAAATTTATTCATTTGTTGCATATAGTTATTCTTTTTTATTTCTGAGTATTTTGTTGTATGGATATAATCACAATTTGTGTCGCTATTCATCTGTTCATAGAAATTTGCATTAATTTCAGTTTTGAGCCTTTACAAATAAAACTGCTATGAACATTTGTGTATGAGGTTTTTTAAATTTTTTAAAATTTATTTTTTAATTTCCCCAATACATTATTTTTTTCTACTGTACAGCATGGTAACTGTTACACGTACATGTATACATTCTTTTTTCTCACATTATCATGCTCTGTCATAAGTGACTAAACTTAATGATACACAGTGCTACACAGTGGGATCTCATTGCTAATCCATTCCAAAGGCAATAGTCTGCATTGATAACTGTAATTCAAATAGGATAAATGTAATATAATATTTTATTTTTATTGATTTTTTTTTCCCTTTTTCAGCTGTACCCTAGGCATATAGAAGTTCCTGGTCTAGGGATGGAATCTGAGCCTCATCGGTGACCTATGCAAGATCCTTAACCCACTGTTACTGGGTCAGGGATCAAGCCAGCAATGCCAGAGACACAAGCCAGATCACTAACCCATTGCATCACAGCAGGGACTGCTATTTTTGTTGATTTTAACTATTAGAATAGGGCTTAAGTATGGATATGTTGTTTCTAAACTATGAATGCATATAATTGTTCATATTTGAATTATCAAAAAATAAAAAAATACATGGGACTTTGAATAAGTCACGTAGTTCTAGAACAAGTGGGAAAAAAGATGAATAAAAATTATAGACAATAAAGGCGTACTTAAAAAGGCTTCTCTAGGAGTTCCCGTCATGGTGCAGTGGTTAACGAATCCGACTAGGAACCATGAGGTTGCTGGTTCGGTTCCTGGCCTTGCTCAGTGGGTTAAGGATCTGGCGTTGCCGTGAACTATGGTATAGGTCGCAGACATGGATCGGATCCCGTGTTGCTGTGGCCCTAGTGTAGGGCAGCAGCTGCAGCTCCGATTTGACCCCTAGCCTGGGAACCTCCATATGCCATGGGAAGCGACCCTAGAAAAGGTAAAAAGATTAAAAAAAAAAGTCTTCTCTAAAAATACAGATGATAAGTCACAGTGAAAACTATATGCAGAGGTTGACATTGTGACATGGATGGAGGGTGGTGGCCTCTAGATCAGTCCCTCTCCTGCATGTTCCTCTAGCACCAGTCCAGATTAGAAGTTCATTTGGCTCAAGATCCTTACTTGACTAAAGCAATAGGAACTTTATTAAACTCAGTAATTTGCCTTATAATAAATTAAGAATGTCTCTTCTTTAAGTAATTATAACTTCCAAATGATAAGAGAAAGTAGGCATTTTACAATGTAGCATAACAAAAAAGAAAGAAGACTTTACTTATGTGTACCGTGTGTAGTACATAGCCACACCAAAAATGTCTACATTTATGTAATGTGAAATTTAATCAGTTAGGAAATGAATCAGATAGGAGGAAGCAAGTATTCAGTTATATCATTCTTTTCTTTTTTCTTTTGTGTTTTCTTTATTATTTCAAAATAAGCTCGTCTTGATTGAAGAATTGTCAGTTTTTTTCTGTTGCTGTTATTTCCGTTCCCTTTTATAAAGAAATGGATAATAAGAAGGCCAGAGATGTCCCTGAGGGTAAAATTTGTCATTTTTAGCATGATAATTTGGGAAATCTTCAAGTTTTATTTATTATGTTTTATTATGAGTCTAAAAGTCATGAAATTGAGGGTTTCTTGAAGTTCGTAATTTTGTATGTTCCTTTGACTATGTAGCATCCAGTAATAAATACCAGGTTTGCAAATATAATGAATTATCTGGTCTAAATACACATTTAATGTTTGAGTTTTCCTAGCAACATTTCTACCAAATGGAAACCGTCAGTCTCTGAGTACTAGTAATGGCATTGTCAGTTCACTTCCTGTTCCTAGCGTCAACCATTGCTGCTAGTTTTATCCTTTGCTTTATTAAAACAAGCCTAATGTGTACAGTTCTTTCTCCTTAGAATATTTTTTCCTACCTTTACAGGACACAATCATACCAATATTTAAAAAGTAAAACCTAATTTTATTTCTTCTTTGAGCATTCTTCAAGTGTTCCTTTGCTATTGTAAATAATTTTAGACATTACTTCTCTAGGAAAAAAATAATTGCTCTCTTCTTGGTAATGTGAGAAGTTCTCTTAAGCATCACTATACAAGTTATCACATTAAGCATGGTTAGTTGTATAAACATTTATTTCTCTGCTATTAGCCAAAATTTTAAGGTACTTAAATACCATATCACAGTTACCTCTTACTTCCCAGTATATCTTAAATAAACAGCAAGTGTAGACAAAATACTTTGATATGAATTTGAAAAAAAATCTCCCAGATCTATGACCATTTTTATGGTGATGGGCTTCTCATAGAAAAGTAGTATAAAACAAGAAAAACAAGCAATATTCCATATTCTTGCTATAGGGGGACTGTAGAATTTTAACTCTTTATATATAATTATTCATTAAGGGGAAAAACTATATTACCACCAGCTACAACAAACTCTTGTTCTTGAACAGCTAAACCAACATCTCAACAAAATATAAGAATACACCCAAACGAGTAATGGGAACTGCATTTCTTCCACACTATGTGATGACCTTTTGGAAGACTTTTAGGATTCTTCCAACATCAGAACCATAGTTATGCTGGTTACTGTACCAAACCAAGTTAGTAGGCAGATCTATTTTGGCTCACCATTGGTTAAGAAAAAAATCTGCTCATGTTGATTACTGGTTGTCTCTTCTTAAACTTGTTTTGCTATTAAGATGATAATTAAACCAGTATTGATGGAGGGGCCATAGATTTTGTTGTGGTTAAAATCTTGGGGCTTAGAGATAAAGAGACATTATGTCATATTTTTTATCTTCAGGGATAACAGAGGAACCTAAGACAAGTACAAGAGCTTATCTTTATTTCTCTTTTCTCATCTGAAAAAAATAGAAATAAACCTATATCTGTGATTGATATTCTCTAGATTATATAGTGTATTTAAGGCATTCGCTAAATGCCCAGCACCTAGTAAATGGTAAAAATAGCCATCAAAATCATCAGTAGCAGCAGCATTATTAATAAGAAACTCTAGTATTTATTAGGTGCATATTAAACAATAGACATAATTACAAATTAGTGTTACTAAGTGTCAGATGAAAACTAAATATTTGGCATCAGTAGGGAGCAGGAGGAAATTTCCTTTTGCCATTTTTTTTTCTCCTTCCATTTATCAGGCAAAAATATTGGATACAGTGAGAAAATAACACAGCTTTAAAAAAACACTTATAAATTCCTCCTTGTGCATGTGTCCATTTTTGTATGCTCTTTCCTTTAGATTTCAAGGACCTTTAGGCCAGGGACTGAATTTAACCTAGTGTTTAATATGGGCATTTATTTATTCAGTTCTTAAAACTTCACTCTTGAATAAGCTGCCTTGGAGCTAAGGAGATCAGGCATCCCATTTTTTTGACGGATTATTTTATTTTTTTAGTACATTTGATGGGTGGCCTGTGAAATCCTGAGAGTATGGCAATTTCTCCCCCCATTTTTTTTTTGATTTTGATTTTATTTTTTTGGTATTGCAAATATGCTTACTCTAGTGTAGTAGGATTGTCATTCCTGGGTTCAGGATGTGGCTCTGCAGTCAATAGTTCTTTAGCATTATTTAAACACAACTCTGCCCAGGCACTCTGAATTTACAAGTCTTGGAATTGGTGAATAAATGAGTATTAGGCATTTACTTTGGACCAGGCCCAGAGCTGGACATTTTCTTTCTTTCTTTTCTTTTTTTTTTTTTTTTTTGTCTTTTTGCCTTTTCTAGGGCTGCTCCCACAGCATATGGAGGGGTCTAACCAGAGCTGCTGCTGCTGGCCTATGCCAGAGCCACAGCGACGTGGGGTCTGAGCTGTGTCTGCGACTTACACCACAGCTCATGGCAATGCCAGATCCTTAACCCACTGAGAGAGCAGTCAAACCTGCATCCTCATGACACCAGTTGGATTCTCAACCCACTGAGCCACAAGTGGAACTCCACAATCTATATTTTAATAAGCAGGTTAAGTTATTCTTTTGGTCCACAGTCCATTCTTTTAGAACACTGTAGAAGGCAATATGGAGCTTTTGAAAGACTATTTTGCAGGTGAATTTCATTATTTTTGGGCGATGCAGGGTACAGGGATACTCAATTAGAAGCAAGGAAATATTTAGTAACACTGGTTCGCAAATTTGTCTGCACATAAGAATCATCTGTAATGCTTTAACAAATATTCATGCTTGGATCCCACCCCTGAGATTCAGAGTTAGTCTAGAGTGTGGTCTGGGCCTTAAATTTTTTTGAAGTTCCCAAGGTAACATTTACATGCAGTAACTTTTAAAAGCCACTCATTTAGGAGCCTGTCATAATAGTCTGTTTGGGAAATATTGCAGCCCTGAATTAATGCAGGATTAGCAGCTCCATTGGTAGTCCATTAGCATTTCTGGGTGGGTTGGAAAGGGGGAATTCTTCCTTCCCATGAGCCATATTAACCTTGTATTATGAGTTTGGGACTGATTTTAGTATCTACTTTTCACCTTCTGCTGATCACCCACATGGTGCATTACCCAAACCTGCAACCCTTGAAATGGTGGGGAGGTCACAGACATGTGGATAAAGCTAGAGAGAAGGAAATATAAACTGATTCCCAGAAATGTGGTTTCAGTCTTAACCCCACTGTTGCCTTTGAGTCCTCATCCCCTCTGTTCTGGTCATGCCCTGGTAGGGGGGTTGCTTAGCTTGATAATTATAGTTGAATAGTAGTGGCTACCTGGGATGTTGTTTTCCATGTGAACTTGAAAAGAATGTGTATCCTGCTGCTTTTGGAAGGAATGTTCTACATATATCAAGTTGATCTGATCTAATGTGTCATTTATGGCCAGTGTTTCCTTACTGATTATCTGTCTAGATAATCTATTCTAGATTACTGAAGTAAGTGGGATATTAATGTCCCCTACTGTTGTTACTTTGCTTTCTATTTCTCTCTTTATTTCTGTTAACAGCTGCTGTATATATTAGGTGCTTGTATATTGAGTGCACAGATGTTTACAAATGTCATATCCTCTTACTGAATTGACCTCTTTATTATTATGTAATGCACTTATTTGTGTTTTCTCACAGTATTCTTTTAAATATATATTTTGTCTGATATGAGTATTACCACTCCAGCTTTCTTTTTTCCCCCATTTGCATGGAATACCTTTTTCCATCCCTTTGCTTTCAGTCCATATGTATCTTTAGATCTGAGGTGAGTCTCTTGTAGGCAGCATATAGTTGGGTGTTGTTTTTTATCCATTCAGTCTTTTTTTTTTTTTTTTTTTTTTGTCTTTTTGTTGTTGTTGTTGTTGCTATTTCTTGGGCCGCTCCCGCGGCATATGGAGGTTCCCAGGCTAGGGGTCGAATCGGAGCTGTAGCCCCTGGCCTACGCCAGAGCCACAGCAACGCGGGATCCGAGCCGCGTCCACAACCTACACCACAGCTCACGGCAACGCCGGATCGTTAACCCATTGAGCAAGGGCAGGGACCGAACCCGCAACCTCATGGTTCCTAGTCGGATTCGTTAACCACTGCGCCACAACGGGAACTCCCATTCAGTCTTTTGATTAGTGCATTTAGTCCATTTACATTTAAAGTAATTAGTGATAGTTATATACTTATTGCCATTTGTTAATTTCTTTATGGTTGTTTGTGTAGTTCTTCTTTGTTCCTTTCTTCTTTTGGTTTCTTCCCATGTGGTTTGATGAATATTAGGTTTAGATTCCTTTCTCTCTCTCTCTTGTTTATTCATTGTAGGTTTTAGCTTTAGGTTTGTGACTATTGTAAGGTTCATATATATCGATCTGTATATATAGCCATCTGTTTTAACCTGATAGTCACTTAAACTCAAAGACATTCTAAAATCTCCACATTTTTACTCCTTCCCCATGTTATATGTTTTTGTTGTCATTTGATACCTTTTTATTTTGTGTATTCCTTAACTGTTTTATAGTAATTGTGCTACTTTTGTCTCTTTTTGTTGTTGTTCTTTTTATGGCTGCGCCTGTGGCATATGGAAGTTCCTGGCTTAGGGGCTGAATCAGAGCTGCAGCTTCTGGCCTACACTGTAGCTAGCAGCAATGCTGGCTCTTTAACTCACTGAGTGAGGCCAGGGATCAAACCTGCATCCTCATGGAGACTATGTCAGGTTCTGAATGCACTGAGCCACAATGGGAACTATAGCTATTTTTGTCTTTTAACCTTCACACTAACTTTTATGTGAAAATAAAAGTTTTCCACTGCTTTTACTATGCGAAAATTTTCCTTCCATATATTTTCTCATATCAAGTTGTGGCCTTTTCTCTTCCATTTAAATAAGACTCAACATTTCTTGTAAGTCTAGTTTAGTGGTTATGAACTCTAAAGTTTTTGCTTCTCTGAGAAACTTTTTTTTTTTTTTTTGGCTGTCTGTGAAAGTTCCTGGGCCAGAGATTGAACCTGTGACACAACAGTGTCCCAAGCCACTGCAGTGACAATGCCAGATCCTTAACCCACTGTACTACAAGAGGACTCCCTGAGAGAATCTTTATTTCTCCTTCAATTCTGAATAACCTTGTTGGATAGAGTATTCTAGCTTGTACATTTTTTCCCTTAAGCACTTTAAATATATTCTGCCACTTTCTTCTTACATTTTTCTCTTAAGATTTCTGCTGAAAATATGCTAGTAGTCTTGTATGGTTTCCTATGTACATAATTGATTATTTTTCTCTTGTTACTTTTAAGATTATCTTTAAACTTTTCCCATTTAAATTATACTGTGTTGTTGTGTGGACCTCTGGGTTCATCTTGTTTGACACTCTGTGCTTCCTGTTCTTGGATGTCTGTTTCCTCCCACAGGTTAGGGAAGTTTTCAGCCATTATTTTCTAAAATAAGTTTTCTGTCACTTGTTCTCTCTCTTCTCCTTCTGAGACCCCTATAATAAGAATGTTAGTAATCTTGATGCTGTCTAGGAAATCCTTAAACTCTCTCATTTTCTTTTTTCTTTTTGCTCTTTGGATTGGGTGATTTCTACTACTCTATCCTCAAGATCACTTATCTCTTCTTCTGTATCATCTAATTTACTGTTCACTTCCTACTGCTTATTTTTACTTTCAGTTACTGTATTACTCAGTTTTGATTTTTTAAAAATCTTTTCCAACTCTTTGTTGAAGTTCTCCCTGAGTCCCTCCATTCATTTCCTGAGGTTGGTGAGCATTTTTAAACTGTTACTTTGAACTCTTTGTCAGGTAAACTACTTATGTCCATTTCATTAGGGATTCTTTCTGGGATTTTATTTTACTCATCTGTTTGGAATATATTTCTCTGTCTCCTCATTTTGTTTGGCCTCTCTCTTTTGTTTGTCTGAATTTTGTTAAATAGCTATCTCTCCTGGTCTTGAAGAAATGGCCTTGTGTGGGAGTGACTACTGTAGAGACCACTTGCATCTGGTGGTTGTGGCAGGCTGGCTGGACCTATCAGTGCAGGTGGAATATTCCCAAGCGGGGAGCTTCACCTGAGGCCAGCTTTGCAGGGTATCTGAGTTGCATTGGGCCCTGGCTGTGGGCAGTCCCCAGGGATTCATACAGTGGCACTCTTGACATCTCTGATCTTGGAGAGGGGTCCAGAAGTTCCCTGCTTATTTGGTATACTCTAGAGTTAGTAAATAAACTTTCCTCCCAGTAATCTAGGTGCTTCTTAGACTGCTATTTTTTTCACTGTGTCCTAGGGTGGGACAGTATTGCTCAGCAATATCTCTGCTATTGTTTGCTGCATCAGGGGGTTCTGGTGGATAACATGTTTCTATCTTTCCTACCCATTTCTATGTAGTCCTTCTATGTGCTGTTAGCTATTCCTTCAGCCCTAAGGCTTTCTTCAGGAGGATTTTCTCTGTATGTAGATTTGGTATGTCTATGGGAAGAGATGAGCTCAGTCAGGGTCTTTCTATACCACTATCTCAAAACCCTTGGCCTTTTTTCTTTTCATCCTGAAGAAGAGAACTAAAAGACTCTCCTTATTTTATTTTATGGTCGCTACTGTTTTTCTTCATAAGTGGCTTTTTTGAATTTCCTACCCCAAGGATAACCTAAGCTCAGCAACTAGCTTGCGCTGTATCAGACACACTTTATTGGTTAAATATCACATCCTGCAAAAGCTATAGAACAAAGAAATGGCAGTAATTAAATTTTTTTATAGCAGTAAAAATCTTTAAAGGAAAATGGAGAAATTAGAAAAACTATCAGTGCCAATATTATCTTACATTGGATATTAGCATTTCCATTTTACAAATGATAAAACCAAGGTTCAGAAAGCATCCTAAACAGCTTCTATTATCTTTCTGGTATCAAAATAGACTTAACCTGAATCTAATGCATCACGTTTGACCCTATGTTAAAAAGTGTTTCTCTGTAGTTTTATGGCATTTTCTTACTACAGGTTTCAAGCTGAGAGCTCCAGAAGTTCTTGGGCAATACCGAAAGGATTAACTCAAGATATTAAATTATAGTAAACATGTATGAAACACTTACTATGTACCTGATTTTCTTCTGAAATACTTTACACTTTTAACTTATTTAATTCCTCTAACAGTCACCTGAGTAGGTGCCATCATCAGTCACATCACATAGAGCAGGAAGCTGGGACACAAAGAGATTGAATAACCTGCCTATGTTCCATTGCCAGAGCCCAAGTCTATGTTCCCAGTGACTTTGCCCTGCTGCCTCTATGCACAGCTTTCTTAATATCTTCTCCTCCAGCCTTTCCCCTCTCCTAACAAGTACTGCCCAGTAGACTGGCATTTAGATTTTAGCCACCCACTGTTCATTCTGTTTTTTGACTGTACTTCACTTATATAAAATCCTTCTTGGGAATTTCTATAATATTTCTTTTCTTTCTCTTTAAAAGAGTCCAGTACTACAGATCTTGGATTATGTTGGAGTCTTCCACTTTCCACCTTTACTTGAATTGAATGTTACCCTGTATCTCTTTCATACTTATCTGTTTCCCATACCTTGGGCCTGTTTTTTCTATGACCATAGAAGCTATAGTCTCTGAAAAATAATTTTCTTCACATTATTTTACATTGCTGAGAATATTTTAATGGCAGAGGTTTTAATGATTTATATTCAAGAAATGGTACACCCTTTGGCTAATCTGCTTGCAGTTAGATTTATTTGCTCTCTGAGCCTCGGAAGATCAAGTCTTTTTTCATATTGACATGAATGTTTCTGGCAGTATAGGTACTATATAAACCCAAGAGGTTATGAAGATTATTTTCTAAAGTTGAAATTGGTTATTCCTTATAAAGCTTGGTTATAACTATTGAGATCACAAAAATAAAATGTCAACTCTTTGATTATTTAGAGAATAGAATTGCTTTCATTCTATGAATATAATAGCAGCTCCATGTTATAGCATTACAGATTGAGGGTTCCCCCCCCCAAATAGTCATTCTTAGAGGAATGATATATAGCTTGCCAACATACAGTACAGCTGATGTAAAAAGTTTGTGATGGCAACCCTAAATGTTTTATCACCTGTCAGAAATTTCAATGATAATAAAAAGTAACATCCTTTAAATTAATTAGACATGATTAGGACTTCAAGCCCAGAGGCCACTTCATTATGCAAAAATTATAACAGTTAGCTATTTAAATTACCATTAAATTGATTCTTATGTTAATTGATATCTCACTTATAACCCTAGATTTTAATTTATATAAGATCTTTGGAAATAATAATAAGGTATAATAAAATATTATTTTGAAGAAATTCTTTTGTGAAGAAATACACTGAAAAAACTGATTGTTACATTTGACCATTGGTAAAACTTCTGAGTTAGAATAAAGCTAATTTCTCACAAAATGGCATGGCTTGAATTCATCTTCTGTGTTTATGTAGCTCCCACAAACACCAATAGAAGTTGCATGTGTGGTTTGAGAAGGTAGTTTTACCCTCAGTGAGCACTGCCTTATTTTTTTTCTGTCTGACACAGGAAACAGAGTTTAATTTAACCATTTGAGATACAGCATGTGCTATGACACATTTTGGAAAAGGAAGGTAAAGTGAATATGTGCATAGGTGGCTTTTGAAGATAGGGTGATATATATTTCAGAGAAGAACTGACACCATGGAGTAAAATGTATTTGAGTATCATCTTATAGGGTTTTAATAAGCAGGTGCTGTTAAATGCATTTTCAAAGTTAAAATGCCAGTTGCAGGAAACTTCAGATTGTTCTTTAGGGACAAATTGAGATAAACTGAGGCATTTCTCAGTTCAGATACATAACCTCTTTTTTTCATTTGTTTCAAGTGACTAGTTTTGAATCTTCAGGATGGCAGATAAATTAAAATATTTTATGGCCTCTTTTAAAGTGTCAGGTCTCTACTAATTAAAATCCCTTTCCATTTCTAAATTTCTTACCATGGTGTAAGTTCCGCAAGTTAGGAAATAGAGTTTATCAATACCATATGGACCTAATTTCTGGGGCTAGTTTTTCAATTACCAAAGAATTTTCCAAGGAATCTCTGGTTTGCTTTGTGGATTTTAGCAATGACCGTATTCAAACTGTAAACTGCAATTACAATATTACAAATTACAATAAATTATATTTATTAGTGTGGAATCTGGATTGGTTTATTCGGGGAAAAAATGTTAGTGATGCAAAAGTAGGTTTATGTAGTGTAGGTTAAACTCCCTTACACTGTCACTGCTTTAATTACTTCACACCTAAGAGCTTTGTTCCCATTTTAGTTTTTTTCTTTGTTTCTGTTTTGCTTTCTTTATTTGTCACACTTCATCACATCCTGGGGACTGAGTAGAGATGCATCTAGAAGTTGAGAAAGGTCAGTGCTCATTAAGGTACAGTTGGAAGCAGGTGAAGTCTGAGAGGAGATGCAGAGTTGGAGATGAGACTGGTAGAGGACTTCATGGAAAGGGGGTACAGTTTTTTTTTTCCCAGTGAGATAGGGTCTTTTTATTTTTATTTATTTTTATTTCTTAATGAATTTTGTTACATTTTTAGGTTTACAACAATCATCACAACCAAATTTTATAGCATTTCCATCCCAAACCCTCAATGTATCAGGGGGCACAGTTTTATCAAAGAAATCCCAGAAGTCATAATCCAAGGAAGACGCTGGGCTGGTAGCATCATCCCACCATTGCAGTCTCTGCTTTGTCAGGCTTATTCATACTTCATTTATGCAAACTTCATTTCTGCTTTTCCAGTAGTTGCCCTCTCAGATACTTCCCAATGGGGGGCTCCAAAGGGAAACTGGAAAACTCCAGGAGGAGGACTCGTTCATTTCTGTTACTCCCTGTTCTTATGAGCATTACCATTGTGATGCTGCTTCACCCAAGGAGCTGCTGTTCCCTCCAGTAGCAGCTATTGATTCACTAGTCAGTTTCCTAAACACTCACAAAAGCTCGCCCCATAGGGCCATCAGGGCTAGTTGGCCAACACATCTTCCTCCAGGGTCTGCATCCCAGAGCTGCAGGATTCCTTCTCTGAACTCAGAGGCTCTCGCACTATGTTAACCAATACAGAAGCCACTAGCTACATGTGGCATTTAAACTTAAATAAAATTAAAATTGAGTTTCTCAGGCACATTTTAAGGGTTCAGTCACCTCATGTGGAGAGCACAGAACAGTCCACGACTGCAGAAAGTTGTATTGAACAGCTGCGATGTCCAGCACCAGTTGACCAGGGATGACTTCTCCAAGGTCTGAGTTTTTGTTCTGTGTGGCTTTTCCTACAATCTTTCACATTTTGATAATCTCAACCTCTTCCCAATGTTCCTTCATCTGTAAAGATGGCAGCCCTTTCCCACAGCTGCTACCTCCATTCCTTATTTCCTTTTTTTGCCTTATTTATTTTTTGCCTCTTCAGTTCTTTGATACATTGGTAGTAATTCTTCATATTAATTCTTCTCTATTAAAATCAAGGCCAATTATATAACTGAGGGACTGGTGCAAAAAGAAAATGCTGTTCCTCTCTTAAAAAAAAAAAACAGGATAAAATAACATTAAAATACACATAAGATTTTTTTCTTTCTTTTGTCTCTCTCTCTCAACTTGTCATGCTGGTTTCTTTTTTCCTATTTAATATCATTCTACCTAAAAGTGCAATTCAAATTTTAAAAAAGTAGTATGAATTTTACCATGTATCTTTATATTGTTCAAGGCCAATTTTAACTGCAAATATCAGACCACTTTTAAAATGTAGAATTGCTAGCATTGCACAATTTGTATTTTGTGCCTCATTCCTGGAGCATGCCTTGAGCTGGCCAGAAGGAAAGAGTGCAAGTGATACTCAGGAAGACTGGAGGAGGATGAGAGGATATTTCCAGACAGAGAGCCAGCTAAAAGAGGGTTTTCAGGCATGAGGATACTCAGAGGGTGAATGCAGATACTTACAGAAGTGCATGGTTTGCCCCACTAGCAGACAACTGGGACTGATGGCTGGTGGATATTTCCTTTCACTGGCCCTTGAACTGATATGGCAGGTGGCAGATGGGTGGCCTCCAAGGAACTTTAAACCTCCCTTCTAGGAACACACTTGGTATCTAGATGGGGGTGGGTTAGAGGCCCACTCCATCCAGACAGGACTGGACAGCCTGGGGAGGGGATGGCCACTGCCATACCTTGCACCCTGAGTCTGTAGGACATGTATGTCTAAATATGACCTTTCTGCTCCTGTTCCCAGGCTCATGCTGGTGGTAGAGGGTGGGAGCAGTCACTGGGCAGTGGTAGGGAGAGGGAGACCAGTCAGGGTCTGGGAAGCAGAATGAGGCAGAGTGGGAGGCAGTCTGGGGAGGTAGCAGGAGGTGGGACCCATCTATGAGCTGATACTCTAAGTCCTTGGAACTCGTTCTATTGTCCCATTGGATCTCACATACAAAATACAAATTCAAAGATAAAATTACTCCACATTCCAACATAGTGACAACAGAGCTTTGAACTCCTAGTGTGGGATCTTTTGAGCAGGGGGGTCTGTGCAGGTGTGTCAGTCACTTGTCCTTCAAGTTGATCCTGGTTATAATAACTTGAGTGGCTCCGTCTCTTGATTGGACCCTGACTGATATTGATGGGAAGCCAGACTTTAGGTTAACTCTGGGGGAGAAGGGAACAGGTGACAAATTCTGACAGTTCCATTGAAAATTCTGTCAGTGGGATTTTGCCTCCTTTTTGCTGTTGACATTTCTCAGTTGACCCCAGTGCTCATGGCTTGAATTCTTATCTTTGATCTTTCTTTTTAAAATGTAGAGTGGTAGTAAGTTGCTTTTCTATGTTACTGTTTTTTGTCTCTACTCCCTCACCACACCTTCTGTCTTCTTCAGATGCCTCTACTTTGCACAATTACCTCAAGAATAGATTCTGCCCTTCAATATTATCCAGACTTCTATTTCTGTTTTTGATATGCTCCAGCCTTTTACTTGTGAAGCATTTTTTTTTCATAGATAAGAACCATTTTTATTACTGCATGTCTCTATGTATTTAAATTCTGAGCTTTTACCTGCAAATTCCCAAGAATCTCAGTCTCCATGAAACTTTCACAAGGGTTTACAAATTCCTTGGGTGGCAGATTTGCACACCTGTGCTCTCTTTCCTTTATTACATTAACTTTGGTGTCATCCAGGAGCAGTTTTCAACTTAACACTTCTGCCTACCCTGTGTGCTTGATGTACTCACAATTATTTGGAGGTTAAGAAGAGAATTGGCTGCCTTTCCTCCTGAATACCTAATCTAGAAATGGCCTGGAGTTTCTTTTTACTCTTTGCACTCAAGGCAGGTCTCTGTAGGTCTGCTGGGTAACGTGTACTAGTGCTT
Organism: Sus scrofa; assembly: GCF_054392235.1. NCBI lineage: Eukaryota > Metazoa > Chordata > Mammalia > Artiodactyla > Suidae > Sus > Sus scrofa. The sequence continues at coordinate 32,322,938 of NC_139386.1, read as the reverse complement.
CTCAGTCTTTTCCAGCCCTTTGACAATGGGTTCCTTAGGAACAGAATGATAGACTCAGTAAAAATTTTAGTTGGATTGAATTTAATCGATGAACTTGTTGGGATACAGGGGAAAAGAGAGGATGGAAAAACTTGACTTTCTGTTAATTCAAACCATGGACCACATCTTTGTTGTCAGAGAACATATATCCACTTCAAGGTCAACCATATACAAATAGATTTTCACATTTGAGGGAAGAAGTTCCCTAGTACAAATATCTCCTTACTACTCTGCTTCAGTTAGTAAAATTCCTAAACAAATAAATAGAAAGACTATCTGAAGTATATAGCTCCTTCATCCCAGGAGGGCTATTCCAAACACAGGGACTGTGTGGTAAGACCCCGTAGCCAAGACGACTGAGGGATCCAGTTCCCAGAAAATGCCAGAAAGGGGTGAGAAATTTCAGGTAAGCAAGACTGACAACATTCAAAATTTTGCTTAGTCATTTTCATGCCCACCAACATGTACATACACACCAGCCGTCTTTCCTCCTCTCTTTTCCATAGCCACAGTAAAAACTCAGCTAAGGAACATGAGAAAGTCTGTATCATTTGATCAGATAAATGAAAACTTTGGGATATACCAAGAAGACCCAAGTTGGAAAGCAGTAATTAGTAGGTATAGGTGACTGGGAAAATGATAAGAGTTTTGCATTTGAAGAGCTGACTAACCCTAAAGCGATTAACAGAAACTAAGCAGTTGTCCTTTTCACCTGAACATATGCCCAGATTAGGAAGGGAATCTGGGAAAAGGCTGAAGTTGTTGCCACCTGAGGAATGTTTCTTCCCAGAACAGAGCCTAGAAGAACCAAGGGCATTTCTGCTTAAGATAAGTCATGTAAATATTGTACAGGTGTCTATAGAAAATATTTCCTCTCAGTAGAGACACACTCTGCTTTACCAAGACAAAATTGATCAAATGCATATTTGTAGATAGACAGCAGGCTTCAAACTTTACCACAGGCTGTTAAGGTGTGAATACAAGAAAACAGTGTATCTAATTGTGCTGCTCCTATGATGATTGTGAGTAAATGCCAAGTACTAGTAAGCAGTTATTTCATGCCAGAATCTTCTTAAATTCACTGAAAATCAATGATAAGTGGCTTCTCAATAATAAAATTGCAGGTTCAATTCCAGGAGTTTGTTTGTTATAAGAAATAAGTTATGTTTGTGTTGTGGCAAATACATGTAACTCAAAGCTTTCATGAAGAGCATTTTGTGTCTATAACTAATCTTGTAAACCACATTGTTTCTTATTTGAGTTAGGCACATTTTCTAATTATATTATTTCAAAGATTATTCAATGTAAAGTTTGGACAGATGGACTTAATAGTCTTTAGTATGCTTTTCATCCCTGTAAATGTGACTATTTCATATTATGGTTTAATTAGTTTTGGTGGAATAAGCATTTTGTGAATATAACATAAATACATAATACGCATATAAAGTTCATGCATAAACTGTTTATTATTCTAAAGGTAAAAAATTTCAATGCTCTTACATCTTCCAGTCAGAAGATTCAATAAATGAGCCATATCAGATGAAACATCTGTTTCAATTGGAGTATTCCTTAAAATGTGTATTTCTTCATCAAGCTTAAATATCATCCACCTTTGTATTTGCTTTTCAGTTCTGGGTGACACTAGGTTAAACAATGGAGTAAATGGATTGGGACCCAGGTTAGATGCCATTTTCAATCAATGCCTGTATGTATTATGCTACCCTTTCAAGACGCTTTTGAAAGAGTCAGTTTTCTGTTATACCCATTAGAGAGAAAGGCTAAAAATATTTTTGTTTGCTTTTCTTGCTTATATTTTTTCAGCTTGTTAGACTAGGGTCTGTTTTGTATAGGTTATTTGCAATTTCATCATCATCCAGAGAAATGTGGTTTGCAAATTAAAATAGTAACATCAGCAGTTTCCCCTGAGAGAGACTTGCTCCTACTCTGCCAGAGGCAGTATCACTAAGTAACAATAGTTAGAAGGTTTTTCTCAGCTGCTGCTGTGCTTATGAGTGTATGAGCCCTGGCAGGCAGGGACCTGTCCTCTGCAGATGCTAATATAAACTAATGTGAGCCATAATCATGAATTTCCTTTGGATACATGGCATTACTATTATTACTACAAGAATGTTTGCCAAAGGCAAAAAAACCCCAACCAAATAACAATACACAGTCTTTCTGATTCCTCCACTGTCTGCTTCATTAAGTGATTCTCCAGAACCTCAGCTAAATATATTCCCTCTCTGGACCTATCTTGCAATCCTTGCTCCTATCAAAGTAGGAACATTGGCTGAGTAATGACTGTAAAACCGCAGCCTAAGAATGCAAGCCAATTGTGTTTTCGTTTTGTTTTATATTTTTTATTATGTCCCTCGGATTAAGTAAAAGCTAATGTGTCTTTCACAATTGCTCCATTTTTTTTGAGAACTCATAATCAGGACAGAGGGAAGAGTGGTGTAAGAAAGCTTATGTATGTATATGTTCGTGAAATAACATTACAAACCATCAACATCTGTCTGAAATCACTGTTGTGATTATTGCTTGCATTTATGGAATTATTTTTGCTATGTTTATTTATAAAATAAATATTGGTGAAGCTCTTTTCTAGATTGTGTGAGGTTGGCAGCATGGAAATATGAATTAGCGTCTAATACAAAGTACGAACAGAAAAGGATTGGAACATGGAGTAAGAAGTGATCTTTTTGGTGAAGTGGATTTAGAGGAGATTAGATGTGAGCCAGATGTTCATGCTAAAAATCATAGGATGGAAGTGTCTTCTTGGGAGAGTGAGCAATATGAAAATATCTTGGCCACATGAGGCTAGCTCCAGAATCTAATCAGATATTAAAATTCATAAAACAAGAGGGGGGTAGGAAAGAGTGATATCTGGTTTTTCAAATGACTTTAATGATGTATCAGAAGGAGAGGGCAGGCAGTTGGTGCTGTAGCTTTTCCCCTAGCTCCTGGAACACAGAGAGTTTGAATCTCTCTCACAACATTAACTCAGGTAATTGTTAGGTGCTTGCCTTTATTGGATCCAAGATGCATGAGACTCTATTTGAGACTTTGATATCAGAAGAAACCTTGGTACATTACTGTCCAGATGTTTATTTAGTACCCAGTGGCCAGTATTGATAAGATGGAGCTACACCAGAGAATGAATGCTAGTTCTGAACCTTTGAGGGAACCATGGCCCACTAGGTATAAAATCCTAGAATAATGTTGCCTTCGGGATGGATTAGCAATGGGATCCTGCTGTGTAGCACTGGGAACTCGGTCTAGTCACTTATGATGGAACATGTAATGTGAGAAAAAAGAATATATACATATAAGTATAACTGGGTCACCATGCTGTACAGTAGGAAAAAATATATATATGTATAAATAATTGATAAAAAAACATACTTTCTTATCAAAAAAAAAAAAAGACCCTAGAGCCCGTGTGTTCTCAGACCTTTAATTATCCACACACAATGAGCCTTGTCTATTTTGAACATAAACAACTCAAGTGGTGAATGACCAAGACATTAGAAACTGCCCAGAAGTCACCAGACCTCTTTTTTCACCCTGCTTTGCATAATCCATATTTTCCTTTTCTGTTTTCTTTCCTAACGTGCCAGGCGAAATTAATTCTCTCTTGTCAGTTGGATGTCAGTCTGAACTCAAGACCACCGCTGTTAGTAGGACAGAGTTGGAATTGGGGATAAGATCTTCACATGTAGTTATTTTTTTATCATAAATATTTCATTTTCACAGTACGAACATAAATAATTAAAACTAAAGTCACCAGTGTCTACAACCTAGAGGTAATTATTAATGTATCCTTAATATTGATAGCCATTTAATAATAGAGTCCATAAATGTAGTCTTTTATGTATTATTTTTCTCATATGTGTCATGAATATTCTATATTGCTAAGAGTAACTATATATCATCATTTTTAATGGCTGCATAGAATTCTGTTGTGTGGCAATTAAATTATTTAATCAATCTCTTGTCAACACAATTGCTAATTTTTCACTATTAAATTCAATACTATTTTTGATACATGTGAAAAATTACTTTTCTGAAAATTCTTACCAATTTATAATTCCACAGGTAGCATATGAGACAACAAACTTACCCATTCTCCTACTAGCACTGAATTTATGTTTTAAAAAATCTCTTGTCAGCTTAATAGTTGGAAAACGTTTCTTTGTTGATATTTGTATTTTCTAATATTCTTTTGATATAACAGAAAATTATAAAAAAGAAGGTATCACTGAAAATCCTGTCATATAGATAACTGTGTTAAAGTCTTAGTGCCAAAAAAATAAAATTGTGGTTCTTAGCCATCTGAAAATTTTCAATGAATATATGCATATGACTTTTTAAAATACTTTGGATTATTTGGTACATACTGCTTTTCTTCAACAATGTATTTTATTTAAAATTTTAATGACAAAATGATATTGTATATATTTTACAGTTTCTCTAATTGTTGAATATACTTTTTCTTATCTTTTTAGTATTATAATAATGCTATGATGAATATCTTTATATAGAGTGTTGCTCACTTGTCCAATTATTTCCTTAATGTGCTTCTCTAAAAATGGAACTGTTGGGTAAAACAGTCAAATTGTCTCTTATAATACCAATTCCTGCCTCCATCAGCCATGTATATAAAATCCATTTCTCTACATTCTAGCCAACACTGGGTATAGAAATATTTTAAATCTCTACCAATAAGATGGATGAAAGATATTTTAAATTACACGTCTTAGATTCAGTGAGATTATTATTTAATATTTTTGACTATTATTTCTTCATTTGTAAGTTGCTCTCTTTTCTAGTAGACTTACATCTTTCCTTTAATGAAGAATTCTTTATATATTTGAGGATATATTAATACTTTGTCTGCTACATGATTATTACATGACTTTTAATTTTGATTATGGTGATTTTATTGAGCTTAATTTTTAAATATATATGTAGAAAGAAAAATCTACAGAACTTTTAAAAATCCTGCTATAGGATTTTTCTTTACCCTAAAATTATTGAACTGTTTTAAAAAATTTCTCATACTGTTTTCTGTTAAATTAGAAGTCAGTCATTAATTCATGTAGTTTTTCTTTTTTTCTAAGTTTTCCCAAATCCATTACAACTATTCTATTTCCTCCATTAATCTGAAATATTTTCTTGTATATTATATATGCATATTTTCTGTAAATTGTGTTTCAAATAAATATTAATAGCAGATAGAATATGTCCCTACAGTATTTAGTTTATCATAGACATTTTGGAAAACTTGCCTCATTCCAGTTTTAAATTGGTTAATATTTTCTTTGACAGTACATGAAATGTGTTAATTTAGTGAGAATCTTCAGCTCCATAGTATTAAAATTTCTCACCTAAATTTTAAAAAATTTATTCAAGGTTTCTTTCATGATTCTCATGAAAATTTTATATCATTTCCAAATGTATTTTGCACGTGTACTGTTTCTTATTCTTATGATTTTATTTATGGTGTTATTATGAATGAAGTGTTTTCTATATATACCCGTACACATATACACATGTATATGCATATTTAATTTTGTATTGAAAAATAAAACATACATTTAAAAAGTACAGAAAACATGGAGTTCCCTGGTGGTACATCAGGTTAAGGATCCAGCATTTTCACTGTTGTGGCTCAGGTTGCTGCTCTGGCAAGGGATTGATCCCTAGGCTGGAAACTAGCACAATCCAAAGGGGAAAAAGAAGTACAAAAAACATAACTAATAAAGTGTACACTTGCGTAGCCTCCACTTAAGTCAAGACATAACATTCTCAATGTTCCAGAAACTCATACATGCCCCTACCTTATCAGGACCCTATTTCTCCTCTAAGATGATCAGTGACTTTTTTGTGACGAATATTGCCTTGACCTAATTTATAGTTCTATCATTTATGTTAGAACTATATACCTGTAAATAATATATTTATTTTTGTTTGTTGTTGTACTAAAATAATCCTTATTTTTTTGTGTAATTGATTTTTTTATTTTAAATGATTTTTATTTTTTCTATTATAGCTGATTTACAGTATTCTGTCAGTTTTATACTGTACAGCAAGGTGACCCAGTCACACACACACACCCACACCCACACCCACACATATACACATTCTTTTTCTCACATTATCCTCCATCATGCTCCATCATGAGTGACTAGATGTAGTTCCCAGTGCTATACAGCAGGATCTCACTGCTTACCCATTCCAAAGACAATAGTTTACATCTATCAACCTCAAATTCCCAGTCCATCCCACTCACATTTTATATTTCATATATTTTAGCTGATACTCTTTTCAATATTTTAGTTGATTTTCTTTTTTTTAAGAAATAATTTCTTTTATACCATCAGTAAATTGTTATTTATCTTTTCTGAGGTCTGTAATTATCATTTAAAACTATAGGGTTTTTCCCAACTCTTAGTCTAATAACATTGGCTAGAACTAACAGAACAATAATAAGTAATGGTGGTAGTGAGAGTCCCAGTTTTTTTTTTCCTGATACTAATGGCCATACTTTTAGTTTTTCATCATTATTACCATATAGCAGTTGTTTTGGGATACATGTTTATCATCTGAAGCAATATTATCTTATTCCTTTTTTCTGAGAGATGTTTTTCAGAAAAAATATAAAATGTTATGGGGCATTTTAGTGTCACTCAAGGCAGGGTTTGGCTTTGTTATTTTCAGCGCTAAATAAAATTTGTAGATCTATTTGGAGAGAAGCTTTATTTTAAACTATTGATATTGTCACTTGGAAACATGATACTCCCTAAATTAATATTCTTCAGGAAAATTGAAGTGTCCTACATGCTTTTTACTTTATATTTCTTAAGTTTACATGTAAGTGAGTCTGATTTTAGTAAGTATTGTGAATGGGATCTTTGAAAATTGTTTTATAAGTTTGTCTTATAATTGGCATCTATAATGACCTCTCTTACAAGCTTTAACGTCTTTTTCTATTCATTTCTTTTTTTTGAGCTTTTCCAGCAAATAATCTTAGTATCTGTAAGTAGTAATTATTTTTGCTTTTCTATTTTAATATGTATAACTTTGGAACTTCTACTTATGGTCAAGATGCCGTAACAGGAACCAGAATTTACTCTCTATGTTAAATAATTACAGAACTGGAAAAACAATACATGAAACAGTGACTTTTTTAAAAAAACTTACTTTTTACTTTATGTTTTCCAGTTTTATTGATGTATGAGGGACAAATAAAAATGTATATATTTGTGGTGGTTTTATATACATATAAATTGTGAAATGATTACCACTGTCAGTCTAATTCACATAGCCTTCACCTCGTGTAGTTTCCCTTTTCTCTGTGTGTGAATGTATGTGGTGAGAATACTTGAGATCTACCCTTTTAGCTAATTTTAAGTGTACAATACATTATTATTAACTGTAGTCAGCATGCTATACATTAAACCTTCATCTTATAATTGAAAGTTTGTACCCTCTGACCAATATCTCCTCATTTCCATTCCATCCCTACCCCCAACCCCAGCCCCTGGTATCTACCATTCTATTCTGTTTCTTTGTGTTCAGATTTTTCAGATTTCTCATAAAACTGAGATCATGTGGTATCTTTCCTACTGTATCTGCCTTATTTCACTTAGCATAAGGTCTCCTGGTTCAGCCATTTTGCCTCAAACGGCAGAATTGTCTCCTTTTAAAAGGCTGAATAATATTCCATGTTATGTACATACCAGATATTCCTTATCAATTCTTCCATTAATACACACATAGTTTGTTTCTACATATTGGTTGTTGTGAATAATTCTGCAGTGAACATGGGAGTACAGATATCTCTTTGAGATAATGAATTCACTTCCTTTAGATGAATACACAGAGGTGGAAATTCTGGATCATATTTTCATTTTGGGGGGAAAATTTCATACTTTTTTTCTATAGCAGCTGTACTATTTTACATCCCCAACAAGAGTGTACAAGGGTTCCTTTTTCTCTACATCCTCATCAAACTTGATATATTTGAAGCAATTATTTTTAGACATTGGGGCAGATACTACAAACTGTGGTCTCTAAAAGAAGAGAAACATAGTGAGCCCTATGACTGGACCAGCTTGCTGCCTAAAGGCAGTTTCCACATTGCAGTGCAGAGAGGGAACATCCAAACCAGAGCATGGTCAATGAAGGAGAACTATACTAGAGGTCATGGAGGTCAGGGAACTAAAGTGGTCTCTAAAAGAAGAGAAACATAGTGAGCCCTATGACTGGACTAGCTTGCTGCCTAAGGGCAGTTTCCACATTGCAGTGCAGAGAGGGAACATCCAAACCAGAGCATGGTCAATGAAGGAGAACTATACTAGAGGTCATGGAGGTCAGGGAACTAAAGTTTGCAGAATATTAGGGAGGAGGAGTCCACACACAGAAAGAAAAATCTTTGGTGATCTCCAGAGAGATCTTCTCAAGTCTTTGGCACAGTATTGATTTGAACCTGTTCAAGGAGAAGTTACCCAAGTCAGGAACAACAACAACAACAACAACAAAAACACTTAACAGTGGGCAGGAGAATTTCTGGAAATTTAAAAACTGGGGATTGTTTGTGTTTGCAACAGGTGGAGTAGAAAGATGTCAAAATAGATGGGGCATTGTGTAGAGTCCCAGAAAAATAATACCTTAATGATGGACTAAGTTAGGGTTAGACTAAAGCTAACTCTGAACCCACTCTAAAATGTCTTAAAAACAATCTGAAACATTCAACTAATTCCAAGAAGTTTTGCTTCATGCTACAATAAAACACAACATAAAGGAGCACAAAAAAATCCAACATTCAATAACATCATGCCAGAAATGCAAAGAAGCATAAAAATTTGAATTACAACTGGGAAAAAAATCAATTCATAAACGAAACAACCCAGACATAACAGACATAATGGAAATAGCAGAAAGTCATGGGAACAGTTTATGAGTATGTCCATGTATTCAAATAGATTGAGGCAGACACATGAGAAGAAAAGTGGATCACACAGAAAAACACAAGTCATCTAGGAATAAAAAAAATATACTGGTTGAGAACAACAGTAAATTGAACACTGCAGAAAAAAAAATTCTCAGGGAATGTGAAAATAAAATAACTCTCCAAAATAAAGCACAGAGAAAATAAGACTAGGAAAAATGAAGGGAACATAAATATGATATCATACAGTCTAAGATAATGTATAATTAGAGTCCTAGAAAAAGAGGAGAAAGTAGGCAGAACCGTGTTGGGGAAAAAATTCCCAAGTTTTGATAAAAACTATAAATGTGTAGATGAGGAAGCTTAAATCATTTCAAATAGAATAAACATTTTTGAAAAAGCTTGTCAAAGCACTTCATACAAAAAATATGATGAAAACCATTGCTAAAGAAAAATCTTAAGACAGAGGGGGGAAAAAGACACACTATGCATGGGCAACAAAAATAGAATGGCAATAGACTACTCATCAGAAACTATGAAGGCCAGAAAATAATGGAGAGATGTCTTAGATGTAGTGAAAGGAAAAAAACCTCACAAAATCTGTTTAGGGTTTTTCACTCAGCAAAATTTTTCCTTCAAAACAAACTGAAGTTGAGAGAAATCGTCATCAGATTTCTACCTACACAAATGTTAAAAGAAATATTTCTAGCATAAGAAAATGGTACCAGATGGAACTTGGGATCTACACTTGTGAATAATGAGCACTAAAAATAGCTATATGGGTAAATTTATGAAATAAATTGTTCCATATTTTTAATAACTTTAAGAATTGATTGTATGAAGCAAAAATAATAGCAATGTATTGTGGCATTTAAATCCATCTATGGAAAAATCTACAGCTAATATTATACATATGTATACTGAATACATGAGCTCTTCTGCATAAAATCATGAACAAAGCAAGGACATCCAGCCCATCATTCTGTTCAACACTGGAAAAGAAAAAATGCATACATATTAGAAAGAAGTAAAAATATCTTTATTCATAGTTATGTCAATATAGAAACATCTTAACAGTTCTAAAATGAATCTATGAGAAGTAATGAATGAGTTCAGCACAGTTTCAAGATACAAGGTTAATTAAAAAAATTATCAATTGTGTATCTTTAAATTAGTAACAATTAGAAATATCTAGAAATGAATTTTAAAAATATGTACAAGACCTGTACATTGAAAACTACAAACTATTGCTGAGAGAAATTAGGAAACTTACACGAATAGAGAGAGAGGTCTTTTCCATGGTTTCAAATCTACAGATGTCCACTTCCCCCACAAGTTGATCTATAAGTTTAATGCAGTGAAATTCAAAATCTCTCAAATTTTAAGTGAAAATGTGAAGCATCTAGAACAAGCAAAACAATTTAAAATTATGAACCAAGATAGACTCATGTTACCTGATTTCAGTGCTTACTGTGAAGCTACAGTAATTAAGACAGTGTGGTGTTGGAATGAGGATTGATACGCAGATCAGTGGAAGAGAACAGGTAGTCTAGAAGAAGACCAACAAATATATGATTAATTGATTTTTGATGGAATTTCAATGGAGAAAAGATAATCTTTTCAACAGATAATGCTGGAGCAATGGAATATCCATAGGCAAAACAATGAGCCTAGGCTCTAATCTCACACTGCACACAAAAGTTAACTCAGAATGGATCACAAAACTTAAATGGAGTATGTAAAACTATGAAGCTTATAGATGAAAATGTAAAAAAAATGATTTAGTTAGGCAAGCATTTCTTGCACATGACCCACATAAGCATAAACCAAAGGAAAAAAATTATACACTTTGTCCTTCAAAAAATACTGTAGGTAAATGAAAAAGTGAATCACACGGTGGAAGAAACTCTGCATTTTGACAGAGAGCTTGTATCCAGAATATATAGAGAACTCTTTTTTATGATTTTTATTTTTTCCATTATAATAGTTGATTTACAATGTTCTGTCAGTTTTACTGTATATGTACATCTTCTTTTTCTCACATTATCCTCCATCATGTTCTATTCCCTGTGCTATATAGCAGGATCTCCACTCCAAATGCAATAGTTTACATCTATTAAGCCCAAATTCTTAGTCTATCCCACTCTCTCTCCATCCCCCTTGGCAACCACAAATCTGTTCTCCAAGTCCATGAGTTTCTTTTCTGTGGGAAGATTTATTTGTGTCATGTATTAGATCCCAGATATGAGTGATATCATATGGTATTTGTCTTTCTCTTTATGACCTACTTCACTTAGTAGGAGAGTCTAGTTGCATCCATGTTGCTGCAAATGGCATTATTTTGTTCTTTTTATGGCTGAGTAGTATTTCTTTGTGTATATGTACCACTTCTTAATCCATTCATCTGTCAATGGACATTTAGGTTGTTTCCATGTCTTGGCTATTGTGAGTAGTGCCACAGTGAACATACAGGCGCTTGTATCTTTTCCAGTGAAAGTTTTTTTCCGGATATAGACATACTTTTTTTGCTATTGTGAATCATGCTACTATAACAATTCATGTAGGGACTCTGGGTGTACATCTGTTTTCTATTCTTTGAGGTGTATTCCCGATGTTTTAGATAGTTTTCATGTGGACTATGGTCATAAATAGAGCAGCAGTAGAATGAGAAAGAAACTGATACCACCATGCTTATTGGGGAGGCATCCAAAGAAAGTGACCCTCCAGAGGGACAGAATGGGAGACTGAGATTAGGCGCTCTAGGTCCACACAGGATGACAGAGGGCGGTTGCAGGAAGTAAAAACCAAGGAGAGAGAATCCAGTGTCCCCTCCAGCCTCCCTGGAGAGGGCAGTGTTCATGGAGGGTATTGCCAGAACTGCCATGAGTGACACATGGGCAGTGGATGGAGAGCTGGGCCAGCAAAGTCCACCTCATGCCTCTAGAGGGAAGCTTTGTGACAGGCCATATCACTGTCCTCCACGTCCTCACCAGTTTTTAGTGTGTCACCCACTAACCGGTGTGTAGTGTGTCTCACCATTCTTCCCTGGCACATGTGATGTGGAGGACGTCCATGTGCTTATTTGCCATCTGTACATCTTCTGTGGTAAGGTGTCTGTAAAGCGCTTCGGGCCATTTTTTATTTAGGTTGTTCATTTTTTAATAAGAGTTTTTTGGCACATTTTGGATAGCAGTCCTTTAAGGAGACAAGCCAACAAAAAATGAGAAAAGATTTGAAACAGAAACTTTATCATAGAAGATATTCTGTGACATATGACAAAGAACAATGTCAAATACCCTCATGGAAAGATACTCAATATCATCATTCATTAAGGAAATACAAATAAGAACTACAACAAGATATTTGTGTGTATATCCTTAAATTGCTGAAACTAAAAAGAGACATTATTGAAAATTGCCAAGAATATGCAGCAACTGGGAAAGCAAAATTTTTATAGCCACTAAGAGAAATAGTTTGGCAGTTTGTTATTAAATTAAGCACACAATTACACAGTAGTCCATTATACCTCCTCTTAGGTATTTAGTTAAGAGAAATAAAAACATTTTCGTATAATGACTTTCAATAAAATATTCACAGCAACTTTATCACAGTACTCCCAAACAATCCAGGTATCCATCAGCAAGTTAATAGATAAATTGCGGTATATCCATATAAAGAACTAATATAGGGCAATAAAAAATAACTACAAATAAATGCAACGGTATGGGTAAATCTCCACAGCATTAAGCTACATGAAAGAAGCCAAATACAAATCATATCCTCTTTGATTCTATTTATATGAAATTATGGAAAAAGCAAAATTGTGGTTGCCAGGTGCAAGGGGCAGAATGAAGTGATTGATTTCACAAGGCCACAGAGAGCATTGTGTGTTGATGGCCTAAATCATGCTTATAGTCACAGTAACACAACTATATAATTTTATCAGGTCTTGTTGAATTGAAGACTTAAAGTTGGCAAAATTTTTCAACGAAAAAATTGGCAGATTTTATTTTATGTAGATAGCTTTGATGTAGCTGGTAAATATAAATTTTTATCTTTTTCAAAACTTTTTCTCTTTTTTTTCTGGCCTGATAATATTGACCAGCACTTCTATAGAATTTAGATAGTAAATAATGGTGGTAACAGAATGACCTTAAATTTCTTCCTGATTTCATGGCTTGTATATCTACTGTTTCACTATTAAGTCTGATTATGGGCTGTTGGTTTGGAATAGAATGTTTTTACCATGTTTAGTAAATATATGGTATTCTTGTTTTGCTAAGTGTTTTCACAAGAAATACCTGCTAGCACCTATCTATATTTTAAAATTTTGGTTTTTGAATAGATAAATCATATTAATAGATATTCTAATATTAAATCATCTGTGATACAGTACTGGTGTAAAATATGCTTTTCATTTATTATTTTTTAAATATGGGAGCTTTGCCTATTTTAAAAAGTGAGCTTAATCGCTGTTTCCTTCTTTGTTCTATCTTTATTAAATTCTATTATTGGAATTATGGTTAGTTTAAATGAATTGTAAGGTTTTCCTTCTTATCATATGCTTTGAAACAATTTAGTAAAATTGCTTAAATTAATTGGGTATTTTAACATACTTGGCTTTTGAAACTACCTGGGTCACACACCTTCTGGGGGTCTTTGTCAACTTTCCCTAGTTTTCCTAGGATTATTGATTTAGTTTTGTTAATTTCTGTATTCTTATGTAATTATTTATTGAGAATGTTTTTCACCAAGATTTCCTGGTTTAAGGACAAAGTTAAACTGATTTAAACCTATTATTCTGCTACAATTCAAAATATGCTCTGCATGGTTTGTCATATTGTCAGTGTTTTCCCTTTTATATTAAATTAACTTATCAGAGTGCATCCACTTTGTGTTTTTTTTCCCCCAAGATAGGCAGCTATTACATTATTTACCATTTTCTGTAATTTCTTTATTTTTTAGGGTTTTTGTTTATATTTTTTCAACTTCATTTTTTATTTCTTTTTATTTATTTATTTATTTATTTTTTTGCTTTTAGGGCCACCCACCACGGTAAATGGAGGTTCCCACACTACAAGTTAAATAGGAGCTACAGCTGCCAGCCTACGCCACAGCCATAGCAACGCAGTATCTCAGTGTGTCTGCAACCTACACCACAGCTCATGGAAACCCTGGATTCTCAACCCACTGAGCAAGGCCAGGGATTGAACCTGCGTCCTCATGGATGCTAGTCAGTTTCATTAACCACTGTGCCATGAAGAGAACTCTTTATTTTTTAATTCCTAGTACTTATATTTGTTCTTTTTATTTTATAAGAAATTTAAATTATTACTTAAAAAACAGTTTTGACCACATTCTCTATGTTTTTTATTTATTTATTATTTATTATTTATTTATTTTTTTATTTTTTTATTTTCCCACTGTACAGCAAGGGGGTCAGGTTATCCTTATATGTATACATTGCAATTACAGTTTTTCCCCCACCATTCTCTATGTTTTAATATATAGTGCTTTTTCTGAAAGCTTATCTCTTAAACAGTATAATTAGTAACAGTTTTTTCCCTCAAGAACTGATCGTTCCTTATTTTTAGACAGTCTGGAGCTAGCAAGGAGGCAAGAACATAAAATGGGAAAAAGACAGTCTTTTTGGCAAGTATTGCTGGGAAACCTGGACAGCTGCATGCAAATCAATGAAACTAGAACACACCCTCACACCATACACCAAAATAAACTCAAAATGGCTGAGAGACTTAAATATAAGACAAGACACCATCAAACTCCTAGAAGAGAACATAGACAACACATTCTCTGACATCAACCTTACAAATGTTTTCTCAGGTCAGTCTCCCAAAGCAACAGAAATAAAAGCAAGAATAAACAAATGGGACCTCATCAAACTGACAAGCTTTTGCACAGCAAAGGAAACCAAAAAGAAAACAAAAAGACAACTTACAGAATGGGAGAAAATGCTTTCAAATGATGCAACTGACAAGGACCTAATCTCTAGAATATACAAGCAACATATACAACGCAACAGCAAAAAAGCCAATCACCCAATGGAAAAATGGGCAAAAGACCAGAAGAGACATTTTTCCAAGGAAGATGTACAGATGGCCAATGAGCACATGAAAAAATGCACAACATCACTGATTGTTAGAGAAATGCAAATCAAAACTACCACGAGATACCACCTCACACCAGTCAGAATGTCCATCATTTATAAGTCTACAAAGAACAAATGCTGGAGGGGGGTGTGGAGAAGAGGTAGCCCTCCTGCACTGTTGGTGGGAATGTAAACTGGTACAACCACTATGGAGCACAGTATGGAGGTACCTTAGAAAACGATACATAGAACTACCACATGACCCAGCATTCCCACTCTTGGGCATGTATCCAGACAAAACTTCCTATAAAAAAGACACATGCACCCACATGTTCATTGCAGCACTATTCACAATAGCCAAGACATGGAATCAACCCAAATGTCCATCAACAGATGAGTGGATTAGGAAGAAGTGGTATATATACACAATGGAATACTACTTAGCCATAAAAAGCACAAAATAATGCCATTTGTAGCAACATGGATGGAACTAGAGACTCTCATCCTGAGTGAAGTAAGTCAGAAAGAGAAAGACAAATACCATATGATATCACTTATATCTGGAATCTAAGATATGGCACAAATGAACCTATCTATAGAAAAGAAACTCATGGACTTGGAGAATAGACTTGTGGTTGCCAAGGGGGAGAGGGAGGGAGTGGGATGGATGGGGTGCTTGGAGTTAATAGATGCAGACTATTGCCTTTTGAATGGATTAGCAATGAGATCCTGCTGTGTAGCCCTGGGCACTATGTCTAGTCACTTATGATGGAACATGATAATGTGAGAAAAAAAATCAATACATGTATGCATAACTGAGTCACCATCCTGTACAATAGAAAAAAAAATAAAAGGAAAAAAAAAGATTTCTTTTGACCAAGGAAGTGATGTGATCAGATCTATAGAGAAATACCTGACAGCATTCTGGAGAATGGATTATAAAAAAGTGACACTTGAGATGAAGTTGAAAAGGCTTTTGCAAAGTTTACATAAGAAGTGATGACTGTGATGTGAGCTAAAGTCACATTGTGGAGGGTTGATGGGTTAAAGGCAGGAAAGATGAGGAAGCAGTGAGTCTGACCATAAACTTAACCAGACAAGCTGGGTCAGCTCCATCTGAGAGTGTAGCATCAGATAACATATATCAGGTCAGCAAGAGCTGAATGGGGGCTTTGAGGGAGAATGAGCCTTGAAATAATTTTCCTGGCACTGTGAGACCATAGCCACAGTCGCTATTTTGAGACCTTAGGCATGGCTGGAAGGTAGTTTGTGAGAATGACAGCCCAGGCAAGATGGTGACTCTAGATAATACATGAAGAAAATAGCCGTAGGAGTTCCTGCTGTAGCATAGCGGGTTAAGAGTCTGGGTTGCCTCTGCCACAGTGTGGGTTCGATCCCCAGCCCAACATAGTAGGCTAAGGATTCCATGTTGCCATTGTTATGGCATAGGTTGTAGCTGCAGCTCATATACCATCCCTGACACAAAACATCCATATACCTTGGCTGCAGCCATTAAAAAAAAAAAAAGGCTTTATTTTGAAGGAAAGGATTTATACCTAGGTGGAGTTGTTTTATGAATGACTTAACATAGGCATGTCTGTATTAGGAGAGGGAACTCTCAGTGTTGAGAGATATTCTATTTGAGATTTTTTAAAAAAAGTCTTGATGCCTTAAATCCCTGGTCCATCATTCAAAGGCAACCCTTAACTTCATCTGGATCTTCTCATCCATATATATATATACAGCATTTTCTTCATTGAGCCATCATTCCACCATTCTCCTCCTTTTGCTTCATGCTTGGCCACTGTATTCATTTATCTTTACTATTTGCATATTTTCTTTAATAGCAGCAACTTACTTAAAATATTTTATTCCTAAAAAATTACATGTCCATAATGAGGAAAATGAAACAAAACCAGGACATAAGAGATAGAAAGAATCCTCCCTCTTCCCCTCCCACAACATCACCCATCTCAGTTCATACAGGCAGATACTGTTAATAACTTGCTGTATAGCCTTCTAGCTCATTTATAATATGTGTGCAAATCCAAGAAGAAAATTTCTTTCAAAGATTGTATTATGATATACATACAAGTTAATAACGTTCTTTTTTACTTAATACATTTTAGATTTCTTCATATTTATAATGTTCATAAAAGTTTCCTCCTCTTTATTGTATATTGTATAATGTTCCACTATATGACTGTATCATAAATTTTAACAGAGATTTATGTGGTTTCCTTTTTTTGTTGTTATTAAAAAAAAAAAAAAAACTCTTTTCAATCCTTGACAACTTTGCAAATACTCCTTTAGGATAAATTCCCATAGTGGAAATGATGGGTCAAAGGCTAGGCACATTTCACAATTTCAGAAGTTTATATCAGTTAAGACCCTGGCAATAGTTTAGGAGGATACTAATTTCCTCAGATTCATTCTAGTTTTGTCAATATTTTCAGTGCTTAACCTATTTATTCTAAGTCAGAAGCCTCTATAAAGAGGTATTTTCAGAGAGACAAAAAGTCTTGCATGATGTTCTCTCAATTAGCAGTGTTGTTAGTGCTTTCATAGAGAGCCTGTGTGTGTGTTAATGCTATTAAATCTTCAGAATTTTTCGAAATACATTTTTTTTATCATCACTTTGTATAGGAGCACATTTAGGTGTGAGAAGATAAATTGCTCATTCAAAATCACACAGATGCTAAGTGGTTGAGTTGGAATTCAAACACTGATCACACACTGCAGTTTGATAAAAACAGAGATTTAAGTTCTCTTAGGTTATATTCAGATAATTGATGATATTTTGACTTAAAACATTTTTTAACTCAGCATTTTACTAACTTAAAATTAGTGTGTTGTATTTTATTGAACGTCCTTATACATTTAAAAATTATTATCGCCTAAGATATTCTTTTAGAAGGCTTAATAAAAAAACATAGTATTAAGTTTTAGAGAAAATTTGACTTTCAGAGTAGAGATGCCTAATTTTTTTCATGAAAGCCAGTGAATAATAAGTAAAAAATACTAAAATTTTCTCTTCAGAGAGACTATTGACATCAGTGTTAAAAAAATTTTGAGCCAGAGATAAATGGATTAGAGAACTATTTTTGCTACTTTCTGTCTAGTTGACTTTAGGAAACTTACTTCACCTCTCCAAGTTTCATCTATATTAGAGATATTAAAGGTACTTACCTCATATTGCTATTAGGAAGATTTAAAAAGATATCCTATGTGAAGTGGTTAGTAAAGACACATAAATGACATGCAAGAGTGTTGCTGCCATTATTATTATAATTATTATTGTTGTGGTTGCCAATATTATAGGTAATTTTTCAGAGCCAAATATATTGCAGCATATTAGGTATTCCCATAAAGTATGACAGACTATCTTTCCTGTGTTACAGAAACCGCCATTTATTTATCCAATAAGTTATTTTTTTCTTTCTTTAGAGTGTGTAATTTGTTGCAATCATGACATATTAAAGCTTCAGTGGACCTAAAAGATTATTTAGTTATACAGATAAAGACATTTAAGACCAGTTTTGTTAAATAATTTTCCCAAGTTACACAGATTTTTAGTGCCAAAGCTGTAATTTGATTCCTGGTCTCTATTCTTTCTCCTTAGGGTTAATTAATTAATTAATTTATTTTTTTATTATTATTATTTTCCCATACAATGGAAAAAAAATTAATTTATTTTAAAATTACTGTTCACAAGAGTTCCCGTCATGGCTCAGTGGTTAGTAAACCCAACTAGCATCCATGAGGGCGCGGGTTCGACCCTTGGCCTCTCTCGGTGAGTTAAGGATCCAGCGCTGCTGTGAGCTGTGGAGTAGGTAGGTCACAGACATGGCTCGGATCCCGAGTTGCTGTGACTCTGGTGCAGGCTGGCGGCTGCAGTTCTGATTGGACCCATAGCTTGGGAACCTCCATATGCCGTGGGTGCGGCCCTAAAAGACAAAAAGACAAAATAATAATAATAATAATAATAATAATGATAAAATAAAATTACTGTTCATATTTGAAATATTTTAAAGTAATTTAAAAATTTTAACCCAAATATTGAAGAATTCCCTTGGCATCACTGTGACTGAATACACAGCTCTCCTGATTTCATTGAAATGAATTTCTTCCAGTTCAGAAATAGGTGAACTTTTGCCCTCTGTTATGAGTGTTCAGTTATTTTTAAGAAAAGTGCCTATATTGCAATTCTGGTAATTGTGTCAACTTCTTCAGTAATACAAAATTTAATTTATTTTGCATTTGTCATAAATCTTATCTGTATGATATTACAAACACGTAAAACCCTCATCCAGTAGCCAGTTCAAATTAAAAACATTTCCATGCCTGCATGTAAATTGTGTTGCAATTTTGTAATTGACTCAAATGATTATCTTACTATCATAATAGTAACTTAAGAAACTTAGGCAACAAAATAGAGAAATGTGTTGTTTATGGAGGAAAGTAAAACTGGATGGTTGGTCTACCTTCATACTTTAATGCATTGGTTCTGTGCCTTTTCCGTCAACTATGGAATAAAGTCACACACACACAAAAGCTGTCTTAATTTGTGTGGTGGCTGTCTTAAAGACAAGCTGGATTCTAGTTTTAAATCAACATAGAAAATTTTGGAGTTCCTTTTGTGGCTCAGCAGTCGCGAACCTGACTAGTATCCATGAGGATGCATATTCAATCCCTGGCCTCACTCAATGGGTTAAATATCTGGCATTGCTGTGGCTGTGGCATAGGCTGGCAGCTCTAGCTCTAATTCAACCCCTAGCCCAGAAACTTCCACATGCTGCAGGTATGGCAATAAAAAGCAAACAAACAAACCAAACCAAAACCAAAAATCCCCAAAATGAACAAACAAACAAAAAATAGGATTTTAAGCTCAAGCTCATTAGCCAGCTCCTCATGGGCAAATTAAAAGAAAAATAATTTAAAGGGTGTTGGTTTTCGCTTGCTTTTTAAGGCCACACCTGAGACATATGGAAGTTCCCAGCCTGGGAATCTAATTGCAGTTGCAGCTGCTGGCCTATGCCACAGCCACAGCAAAGCAGGATCTGAGCCATGTCTGCGACCTACACTATAGCTCACGAAAATGCTGGATCCTTAACCCATTGAGTGAGGCCAGGGGTAGAACCCGCATCCTCATGGATACTGTTTGGGTTCATTTCCACTGAGCCACCATGGAAACTCCTAATCTAAAGTTTTTATTTTTTGAGTTGGTTATTTGTAACTTGGGTTATTTTTTTCATGGAAGCAATGAAAGTGGTTCTCAGTCTGACAAACTTCAGGAAGAAGCCAAGTTCTCCATAGAATACCTTCTTTTTAAATCGGCAAATTATCTATTTGCCAGTTTACCTACTTGCTAAATTTTATTTGTAGTCCCCAAATCAATACTTGTGATTTCTAGGTCATTTATGGTCATTTGTGGAGTGGGGAAAACTGAGTCACCTGGGGGACATGTTCCCAGCTAAGGTTAGCTTAATGATGCTCTGTCTTTTTCGTGCAGCTCAGACTGCAAACAGGTGTCCTTTTCTTGGTCTCTTTAGTGCCATGATTTTTACATTTTGGCGCTCTCACCTGGTGATTTTTTGCTTACAGTGGCAGTAGTATAGTGCTACTACCTCTAATATTGTCCATATATTAAAGTATTCATTATGAGTCACATTTCTCTTATGAAAAATGCATGTACTTTTGAAGAGTTAATGCATGCACTTCTGAAGAGTTGATGTTCTTTAAGAAGGATGTAAGTGATGGGATTCAGAATTTCCCGGTGTTTACTTGTTTGTTTTGGCCATCCACTCATCTCTGTTGGGAAGTTGAGACCATCAGTAATGAAAGTGTTGCCTCAGATTTAAATAGTTGGACATTTCATTTTGACTGATATCTTTTAACTGTAAGAATGGAGATGTATTTTATGAGAATGGACTGTATTTTATGAGTATAATATTTTTCTAAATTCTGTTTCCACATATTTTATTCAGAAATGGCAAGGTGGGTTATAACGGGAGCAATGAAGGACATATAATGAACGTCATTTCTTAAATGTTTGTAGATGAGACACAGAGGAATGAAGGGGAATAGAAGGATTATTATCAATTTCCCTTCTTTCACACCATAATTTAAATGTATTGGGACCTTCTCTGAGACTATGCCTTGACAGTGAAGTTGAAGTATGAAGTTACTGAATGAAGTTTAGAGAGGAAGAGTTATTGACCCTGAAGAGTAGTGGTGCCTGGAGTCCCTTAATTAATCACGTCCCTTTATATGTGTGAGACAACAGCTTCTTCCTCTACCTTCCTCCTTTCTGCTACAGTATTACTCCTACCACTACTTCTGTCTCTTCTTTAGCCTCACGGCTGGTTTCAGATGAAACAGGGGCATGCAGGGAGAAAGACCTTTCCTTACAGAGGTAAATTATGTTGACGTTAGAGAAGGCCTTTAAAAAAATGCTTCTGAACTATGATGAAAGACAAAATGCTTGATATACTCGATCATGCCTTTCCACTAAATAGTCATAAAATGAGATGCTAAGTGTTGAGAATGATGGAAAATAAGAATCATGATTAATTATTTGTTGGATTTGGGAAATTTCTACTTACCAAATAACATGGCCCATGAGGTAGGAAGATGCTAAAAGAGTCCTGTTTCTCTATCTCTTTTCCTACCTTTCCACATAAGGTTCAGATTCATGGGGGTTTGATAGTGGGGAGAGAATGGCCCTGTTCTTGGAGCTGCTTTATAAGAGAGAAGGGCTGTTTTACTTTTCTCTCTTCCCCACCTCTTACACACACACATAAAAGTCTTTCTATTTCATCTCTTCACTAGAAGACACGAGAGAGCATCTTGGCTGGGAACAAAAACAATGACTTGATTTTGTATCTCTAAGGTTAACATTGAAGGGCTGGGCAGGAATAAGAAGCAAAGACTACAAGGACCATAAAATTCATTGCTCTGTGGGTTGTAATTTTCCATTTACCTTTTTAGCCAGGAAAGAGAAACTCACAAATAATCTTATCTCAGAATAAATTCTACTGTTCTTAGTAAGAGTCAGGCAGGGGTGGCAAGAGATTTCTCCTTAAGCTTGTATATGCACTAAATATAAACTGATTCTTGGCTCTAGGTCAAGATCTTAGCAAGATTCTAATATCTATCAGAGACTCTGTAAAGGCAAGTAATGCTGGTGGGATCAGACAGATTCCAATATTTTCTTTTTTCTTTTTATGGCTACATCTGCAGCATATGGAGTTCCTGGGCTAGGAGTCAGTTGAGCTGCAGCTGCCAGCCTATATTGCAGCTGCAGCAATACCAGATCTGAGCTGCATCTGTGATGTATGCCACAGCTTGTGGTAACACCAGATCCTTAATCCACTGAGCAAGGCCGGGGATTGGACTCGCATCCTGTGTCAGGCTCTTACCGAATTGAGCTACAACGCGAACTCCTCCAATCTTTTCTTACCTGTTACTGATTATTGAAAACATTGGAGTCTATCCAGGATACTAGCCGAGAGTAAATAGATGAAGAGCCGGATTGCCTAACATCCAGTCCAGATGAAGATTTCATGGCTAGTGGGAGAGGCAGAGAAGAGCTAAAAGGCTCTGATATGAGAAATTCTGAGGAGGGACTACATGTTTTGTTCCTCCCAGGCCAAATTCTCAGAGTGGGAGTCAACCAATAGAATCCAGTTAGATTTAGCAGTTAAAAAGACAAATCTTCTTATTGAAAAACATCCTTTCAGGAGTTCCCACTGTGGCACAGCGGGTTAAGGTTCTGGTGTTGCTGTGGCTGTGGCATAGGTTGCAGCTGAAGCTTGTGTTCAATCCCTGCTCTGGGAACTTCCATATGCTGGGAGTATGGCCAAAAAAAATTATATATATCCTTTCATAATAAACCTGAAATCAAGTAAATAAACTGTTTCTCAAATTCTCTGAGTCACTCTAGCAAATTAATGGAACTCAAAGAGAAGGTTATGGGGAACCTCTGATTTATAGCCAGTGGCTCAGAGGCAGAGATAACAACCTGGATGTGATGGGCATCTGAAGAGGAAGGGGCAGCAGTCTTGTAAGACTGAGCCCTTAATCCATGGGATGTGATGCCATCTCTGGGAAGATGGTGTCAAAGTGGAGTTAAATTATATGTCCAGTCTCATGGGTTAGAACATGGTAGAAGATTGGGGCAACATTGTAAATCAACTATACTTTAATAAAAAAAATTAAAGAAAAAGACAATGTGATTTGAGCATACCTTCCTGGGTGGAACTCTGAGAAGTAGCCAGGCTTATAGAATTCCCAATATTTAGCTAATCACAGGAGCAGAAAGAACAGGATTTCAGGGCAGATGGGTTTGAGGCAGTGAAGAGTCCTTGAGCCCCTCCTGGTGAGAGTGAATTTAAAGACCTCTTACTCTTCATCCTCTTAGAGGAGATTGGAAATAGAAAAGACTCCAGATCTGTAAGTCCTTGGTTTTAAGCCAAAAAGAGTATATATTTTGAGACTCCACTATAGTGACTGAGAATAGTGGCTTGAAATAGAACTGTAGTTCAGGCCTAGGAAAATAAGAAAATTTACGTGAGTTTAAAATATTTTAACAATTTTAAATATTATTAAATTTATTAAATTTTAATTGTTTTATTTTGGGATCTAATAATAATGCATAATTATGTCAGATATCCTTGGCTAAAAGGGAAACATCTTGTTGAATGGAAATATAGTAAACACATCAGATTGCGCCAAATTAATTTATTAATTTGGAAAAATCAAATTATCTTTACCCCATAGCGTTCGACAAAATGCATTCAAAATGTAGAGTTAAAAAGATAATACATTTATTAATATTAGAAAATGTGGGGCAGATGTATCTGATTTTGAGTGTGCTTTTCACAGCGTGAAGGGAAAACAGGAAAAGATTGATGGGTAGCCATTTGATTAAGAAATATAAAAATTCTTGATATAAAAGTAAAATTTAATCTAAAATATTGATATAAAAATAAAATCTGTATGTAAAACTAAAAGCCAAAGAACCACCTATAAATAAATATAACATATATCTAATAATAAAATTTTAAAAACTAATTTTAATAAAAATTTAATGTCACAGTCTTTTCAATGCCAAATTGGAAAAAGCAAGAAATAAATTAACACCAAATATTAAGTAAGGTTTGAAAACATGCAATCTGACATAGTAGTGATTGTAGATAATAAAAATATTTCTGATAATCAAATTGGAAATAGGTATCAAATGTTTAAAATATTTACTTCATTGATTCATTCAATATTCTAGGAATATAGTTTAAGTAAAACAGAAGTATACATTAACATTGCAGTATTATGTGATACCAAATACAGAAGTAACCTAAATACCCATTTGTTGAATATTTTATAATGTACAGTAATAGGTTCCTTGATGCTATATAAAAAAATCACATTTTATGGAATTAGTGATGTGGGAAAATTTTCACAAAATATGTAAATGTTTAAAAATAATGCATTGATGTTGATATATGATAGAGCATATAACCCCAATTTGTAAAATCATGTGTAGGGACACTGTTTTACCTGATCTCCACTTTACAAAAACACTTGATGGTCTCCCCTTTTGTAAGTTATGTTGTAAATTATGTCATTAGTTATGGAGAGCTGGCAGCTCTCTGGGATACTCACATTTTTATTCTACCTCTTGATTTGTATGTAGATTTAGAGTCAGATGTTTGTTTTTATGTCTTAATATCATTTTCCTTGGTATTATAATGATAAAATCTAATTATAGATTAAAATGTCTAATAAACTATGAGTGCTAAAAGAGAATAATTGTTTATGTTAACTAAATAGAACTCTTTAGTTAAAAGAATCAATAAATTTGAGTAGGTAAGAGGATTTGCTCAGATTCTGAGTGGACAAGACAACCGTGCAACACTGAGGGAAATTATTAAGTTCTATAATTTTACACTGAGATTTCTTCATGTCTTTATATGGTTCATTAGGATGATGACTTATAAAGACGACATGGAGCTCCCATCAGAAGGCCAGCGGTTGGGAAAAAAGTTTGATTCCACATCAGAAAGTTAGTGAAGAAATGCTTATTTATTGAGTTAAACTTACATATTATGTATGTATAATATTTCAAGGCTCTGCACCTTATAAAACCTTTTTCCAACTAACTAGACTTCTGGCTATCAGATAGGAAGGTTTCTATCACACATGTTTGTAGAGAAAAAATATTAGGAGTCTTAACACCAAATTGTTTTAGTAGTTGTCTCTTGATAGTTGTCATGATTTTTTCTTCAAATATTGATTTTTTAAAATTCCCCTATGGTGAATATGAGCTAGTTTGATTACAGTTTAAAATTATTTGAAACAAAAAGGATCTCTCCAACCCCTTCCTCACAAAAAGGTATTGTCTTTTGGCCAAATATGGGGTCCAAATGCAGTGTGAGCTTGAGGTGCTTGCTTTGGCGCTACTGGTATCTGTGAAGGTTTAATGTAGCTGGTGCAAGGATAGCTATTCAGTGTTCAGACCAGAGTGTGAATGATCATCCTTGTGAAGGATTGGCACCTTGCATAGTGGATACTTCCGGACCCTGCCCCAGCCCTCCAGGTGTGCTTGGTTGGCAGCTTATTACAAGCAGGTCATATACTAACATAATGATATTTACCATGTGTTTGTGACTCAGCACATGAACATGAATCTTTTGCTTTGCACATAATAACTCTGTATATAGTAAGTTTTCCTTTCGAATATTATAAGAAGGGTGCATGTGAAATCAATTAGTTTTGTTTAGATGATAAACTACATGACAGTGGTTTCTATGTCTGTTTTCTGTATAACTTCTCTGAGCTAAACACAGCTTGAATCCTGTTGGAACTAAATGCTATTTAATGTTCTGGTAAAGTGCCTTCCATTTTGCATGAATGCTTTATGTCCATGGTGTAACATTAAATGATGGCATATTTTTTCAATTTATATTTATATTCCCAAGCCGAATTCCCCAATTTTCTTTTCTAAAGTTTCCCCACTCTCCCCGCTGCCCCTAAAGTCCATAGTATTAAAAAAAAAAAAGTATTCTTTGAGAAGATATTGAGCTTTTGCTTAGGGTCATACATAAAGGGGTTTGATTTAAATAATCACAGGAGTTAAATTGCATCTGTCAGGGAGTTCTACATTTTTGGCAGTTATAGGCTGCCTTTATTCAGTTTAATGATGAAGATTTGACTTTGTTGGATTTTTCTTCTTAGTAAAATGAATGGTGCATCTTTCTTTAATTGTGATCCTCGTCAACCATTTGGCCCAGTAATGGTATGCAAATTAAACTCTTTAAAAATTAATGCTAACATTTATTAAATAATGCATCATACAAAAAGTTAATTTGAAATTCCAAGTTGGACTCCCTATCTGCTCATGAGAAAGTATTTTTTGTGCCATCTTCATAAAACATCTTTATAGTCTTTCTAAATACCTTGAATGTTTTTCCAGTATTTTGCAAAATTATCACTATGGAGACTGTTCATGTAGACAGACTCTTATGCTTTTCAATTATGATTTGTATAAACTCTCAGATTTTGAATTTATATCTCTGCTCTGACTTTCTAAACTTAAAGGTACTTATAGAATGTTTCATTACCAGAATTTAAAGACAAGTCTAATTAATGAGTATATAAAATTAAACTGTATAAGCATACATTTACTTTGACTTTCAATCAGAATGAATATCACATGCTAGTTGGATAATTGTAAACTTTATGCAACATACCCACCCAGATAACAGAGGAGCACTAGTATTAACCCTTGTACACTAGTGATTTCATAAATTTAATTTTGGAATTTTAAATGAGATTGTGCCTATAATCAGCATAATCTGAGAAGAGTGAGCCTTTTCAGATGCAGGTTTAATATAATGTTAAGAATAAGAGTGTTAGAATGTGGCTGCTGTGTTTGAATTAATGCCATCCTATCAGGTATGTCCTTTATGGTCTCAGACAAATTCCTTAACCTCCCTGGGTCTCAGTTTCTTCGTTTGTGAAAATGACAATAGTAATAGTACCTATCTCATAGAGTTGTCATGAGAACTATGAAAAACTAATACAGTACTGATGCATAGTAAGCACACAGTAATATTATTATTGTGAACATTTCTCTTCACTGAGAAAACCTGAGCTCTACTACTTAAAGTGAATCTTCAAAGGATTTGACAATAATTTGGATTTGATTTGCTAATGTAAGAGCAAGAGTCAGCCATCTCTTTACTTTGTATTATCTATAGAAATAGAATTTAGGAAAGAATGTGAAATTCATTACAGTGTCTTCTATCTGATATGAATTACTAAAAAAGAGCTTTCCTATGCATGCTTGTATTTCAACAGCATGTATTTAACACCTACTGTATGCAAGGCTTTGTGCTGACACTAGGCAGGGAAACATAATAAGAGGAGATATGCTCCTTATCCTCACAGTTATCACTATAGTTTGCAATTGAGATCCTAATATATCAAAAGTTAATTGTAACAAAAAAATAAAAACTGTATTTCAAGCAGTTATACCAATGAAGAAATCCATGAGGAGACAGCATATCATTAATTATCTAAAAGATGATATATACAATAAATGAGGGCGTTCCTGTTGTTGCTCAGCATGTTAAAGACCCAACATGTGTCCATAGGATGCAGGTTCAATTTCTGGCCTTGCTCAGTGAGTTGAGGATCTAGCATTGCCACAAGCATCACAGTAGGAGCTCAGATCCAGTGTTACCATGGCTATGGCATAGGCTGGTAGCTGCAGCTCTGATTTAACCCCTAGCTTGGGAACTTCCATATGCTGCATGTGCAGTCCTAAAAAAAAAAAAAAAAAAAAAAAAAAATTAAAATAAGAGAAAAGAAACCAATAAATGCATTTGCTTATTTTATTTTGTTCGTTGAATAATAACCTTCTTGATTTATAAAATATTAAGCTTACATTGCAAGTATTTAGAGAAGAGTAAAATCCCTGTAGTTGTGTTGGCTTCATGAAGGAGGTAGGCGTTGGGAATATTTTGACAATTGATTTGTAGAAAGGCTTCATCTTTTAGACTGTCCTATAAGTGTTAATAAGTGATCTGTGTATCAAATTGGAGATGGATATAATTTAAGGGCTCAACAGCTGACGTCATGCATAATTACTGTTCAGATCCACCCTGCAGTAAGCTTACTGAGCTTTCATCAAGGAGCAGGTGTAATTAGTAGTATAGGCTAGATAACAGCTTGATCATTTCAATAACTTTGGATTTGTTGAGAACCCAGTCAATATCCTCCCAGCCTCCAAATTCAGTATATACCCTTGGCACTAGAGAGAAAGTAATGGATTCATTATTGGTTCCTGGCCTCCAGTTGCTCACAGAACATGTAACTAGTATTTGTTATGCTTTATGATACATGCAAAGATAAGAGTAAGCCAGAGGTGTGATGAATGGGGGTGGGGGCGGGAGTGTATTTGTCAGGGAAAGCTTCAGAGAAGAGCCAGGGTTTTACATTCTCTGCATTCCTGAATGGAAGCCAAATAAAAGTTTTAATTTTGGGTCACTTCAGAGTGCTTCACAACTTTTCCCTTTCCACTGAATCTAAAGCTATGACGAGTGAATAAAAATTGCAGAGATAAGTATCAGTCAGCCAGGAGTCTGTGAGACAATCCATCTTTTTGATTAACACTTTAGTGCCCTTAGAGTTTGTTTCCAAAATGGATTTGGGATTTAAATAGCTGAGTTGGAAGATACTCTAAATCGCAAATCCCAGTTAATAATGGATCTAAGCAAAATCTGCTTCCCCCTACACTTGAGAGTTTTTTTTTTGTTTTGTTTTGTTTTGTTTTTTAAGGGCTGCACGCACAGCATATGTAAGTTCTCATGCTTGGGATCAAATTGGAGCTGTAGGTGCTGGCCTTCACCACAGCCATAGCAACACTGGATCCTTAACCCAGTGAGGATCCTACTGAGTGAGGACAGGGATTGAACCCGTATTCTCATGGATACTAGTCAGATTCATTCCTGCTGATCCACTATGGGGACTTCAAGAAATATTTTTCAATTGCTCATTTATTCTTTTATTTATTCAGACCTTTATATATATGCCAGGCAGGCTCTATACAAAACTTTTTGGATGATTTGGGAATCACCAAGTACAATTTACTGCTTCATGGATTCTCTGTTTCTCTTTTTTTTTTTGCCTTTTGGGGCCTCATCTGTGGCATATGGAAGTTCCCAGGCTAAGGGTCAAATTGGAGCTGCAGCAGCCAGCCTACATCATAGCCACAGCAATGCCAGATCTGAGGCATGTCTGTGACTTATACCACAGCTCACGGCAATGGCAGATACTTAACCCACTGAGTAAGGCCAGGGATCGAACCCGCATCCTCATGCATGCTAGTTCGGTTCGTTACCATCGAGCCATGGCAGTAACTCCTCTTCACGAATTCTTAAAGTCTAGCATTGTGTACTTTGTTGTCTTACAGAATTGTCAAAGTCCATTAGTAGTAAGAATAATTACCTCATAGGCAGGGAACTAATTCATTATAGTATGGATACAGAGCCAGATTAAAATAAGGGAAACTTTCAGGTACTGTTTAATTCAGTAAATATGGAATTAATTCACAACTGTATCAAAAGAAACAAGATACAAGTCCTTAAACTTAAGAACAGCACAGTCTAAATTCAGACAGTTAGTATGACATTTATTAGAATATTTTATTGAGATGAAGTCATTATAATTTGAAGTGATGATTAGGAATTTGGGAGATTTCTGAGAATACTGCTATTACCACTTATATCACTTATAATGACTGCCAAGTGCTTTATAGTTAAGGTATATTTTTTCATTACAACATATGCATAACTATATACAATCATCCCTATTTGCAAAGAAGGAAGCTGAAGTTGAGAAATGGTGAGTGATTTCCTTCTGTCAGGAAGGCATCTATAAGTGGTAGAGCAGACACTAACCTTGATCTCTATTCAGTCTGTCAGGAGTCTGTCTAATAGAACAAAACTATTTCAAAATGGTCATCAATGAAAGAATTAAGATTGTCCAGCTTTTATGCATTGAATTTTAATCATAATATCTGAAGAGTCTTTGGAGAAGGCTGCTTTTTCCCTCTGTTATCATGTCTTAGTAGCTGAGGTACTAAGGATGATGAAAGGTGAATATCTAAGTGTAACTCTTATCCAAACTGAAAAAACATTCTGTATTTTACTGGAATCCAGACATACAACATTGGAGCAGGGACATATGTGATATGTATATTATGTAAAGGAAAGATATTAATTAGTGGCAGTATGGCTGGTGATTATGTAATTCCTGTCATTCTTTATATGAGGCAGGAGTGGCCTTCTGGAATAAGCCTTATCTCAGAGGCTGACTGAATGATGGAAGAGAGATAGCTGGCAGAAGTGGTCAGGGTGTTATTTTTGGCAGAGGCTATGACTTGCAGGCGGGAGTTAGTAAAGGGCTTTGAAAAACATGTTTAATAGTGCTGAAGGGATTAATAGGGGTAGTTAATCACAATATCTGAAAAAGATAGGAAAAGTGAATTTTGTGTCTCCTAAATGAAAGATTTTCAAGCAGAAGAAAGCTTTTTTTTTTTCTTGATATTAATATGTGGCTGGGATTCTATTTTTTCTGTGTGTGTGTCTTTTGTCTTTTTAGGGCCACACCCATGGCATGTGGAGGTTCCCAGGCTAGGCGTCTAATCGGAGCTGTGGCCACCGGCCTATGCCAGAGCCACAGCAACATCAGATCCGTGCTGCCTCTGCAACATACACCACAGTTCACAGCAATGCTGGATCCTTACGCTGAGTGAGGCCAGGGGTTGAACCTACAACCTCATGGTTCCTAGTTGGATTTGTTTCCGCTGCACCATGATGAGAACTCAGGGATTCTACTCTAATGCTCCAAAAAGCACTAGATTCATGACATGGCAGGACTTTTATAGGACACTTCAACTGGTTTAAGTACAATTGAAAATAGAGATGGCTTGACCAGTTGCTGGGCATAGGAGTGTAAGTCGGTAGGACTAGTTTATTAATAAAAACAGTTGTATTCAAGAGTTCATGGAAAACAGAGCCTGAGTCAGAAATTAAGAGATGATGCTTTATTTGAGGAGTACAATTTCAGGTTAACAAAGGGGAAAAGGGGGAGGTAAAGATGCTAAGGATGGGATGCAGAGGTACATGAAGTGTTACCTCATGGGCCTCCACTTATGGTAAACCAGGTGTGTCCACTTGGCCACACAGCATACCTCTGATCAGACTGCCTGGTGAAAGTACCTTGAAACAGTAGCTGAGAGGGAAGTGGGAGACCTAATTTATCTGGCTGGACACTTGCATCTCCTCCCTCTTCTTTCTTATTTGTCCGTTTTCTTCTATTAAAACACTTCACTCCCAACCAACACATTGAACCTTTAGACAACTGCCCAGTACCCAGATCCTATACTCCTCAGTATGATGTTACATTCAAGTCTGGAAGTGGTGAGAGAAACTGTGGATCCCAGGTTTGTGTCATTTTTGGATTGGTCGACTCCAGACAAGAGACCATCAGGGTATCAGCAGAGTTGGATGGTTGTGACCATTTCAAAGCAAGTGGCTGAGCCTCAGAGGAATCTAAGGAGTTGTGAAGAAACAACAAACTATGTCCTGTTTATTATGTCAAACACTACACTAGAACTTTGCACGCTTTTTTTTTTTTTTTTTTAATGTCTTTTTCAGGCCACTCTGGTGTCATATGGAGGTTCTCAGGCTAGGGACTGAATCAGAGCTGTAGTTGTTGGCCTCACCGCAGCCACAGCAACACACAGCAAAGCGGGATCCAAGCCGTGTCTGCGACCTACACCACAGCTTAGGCAACTCTGGATCCTTAACCCACTGAGCAGGGCCAGGGATCAAACCTGCGCCCTCATGGATACTAGTCAGATTTGTTTCCACTGAGCCATGAAGGGAACTCCTCATGCCTTTTGATCTATGACTATTCCCATCATGCTGTGAAGTATTCAAACCATAGAGAAGTAGTTATTTGTCCTCACATTTGAAACCAAGCAGTTCTTATTAACCTATTGAAGGGCAATTTCTTTTTTTTTACTTTCCTTCCCTTTCTGTCCTCTTCCTCCTCCCTTCCCTCCCTCCTTCTTTCCTTCCTTCCTTCCATCCATCTTTCCATCCTCCCTCCATTCCTTCCCCTCCCTTCATTTCTCTTCTGTGCCCCCTTCCTTTCTTTCTTTCTCCTTCTGTGTTTTCTTTGCCTTCTCTCTCTTCCTTCTTTTCTTCCTCTCCTTTCACCCCTTCCTCCCTTTCTTCCTTTCTTTGGTATGTATTTTTAATATTCTAGGAAGTGATCTAGCTGCTAAGCATACACAACCAACACAGTCCTTGCTCTCTTGCATCTTAAAATCAAGTTGAGGGATGGGAAAGAGACCCACACAATAGAAAAGTAAACAGCCAGAATATTTTCACATGGTGATTTGTGTTAGGAAGACAGAGAGACAGGCTATAAGGGCAATTTGCAAGGATATGAAAGGAATGGAATGAAAGAAGATAGTTCTCTAAGCAGTGTGTCCTGTAAAGTCCTTTCTATAAGGAGGTGATATTTCACCTGTTATCTGACTGATGGTGAAAAATCTGGAGACAGGTCAGTCAGGCTGCTGGGAAGAGAGCAGACTATAGAAGAGGCTTCTTAGGAGGTTATAGAAATGGTCCAGGCTAGAGATGACAATGGGTTGGCCTAGGATGGCAGCATGGAAATGAGAGAAGGGGGTAGAGATGTAGTATAAAGTTGGGAAATAGGACCAAATAGAGGTCTGAGTGATGACATTTAGGCTTTTGATGTAATGAATATGATGAATGATGCTTTCATTTATTGAGATGAGAAAGACAGAATGAACAGGTTTAGCGTGGGGAGTAAAAAGTTCTGTGTTGGATTTGAGTCATCTATTAGTCATTTAAATGGAGGCACAAGGAAACAGTTGAATATGAAAGCTTAGAGTTAGGAGAGAGATATGGAGTAAAAATAAAAATTTAGGAGTCATTGGAATAGAGATGATATTGAAACCCATATTTTACTTAAACATGATGGTTTTTTTTAATTTATTTATTTTTTATTTTTTTATTATTTTTTTAATTAATTAATTAATTTGTTTATTTTTCCCACTGTACAGCAAGGGGGTCAGGTTATCCTTACATGTATACATTGCAATTACAGTTTTTCCCCCACTCTTTAAACATGATGGTTTTAATAAACAGCTGATATAACAAACACTGTTGCTGGCATTTTAATTTTTTCTCCTCTTTTGTATTTATTCTGACTACATTTTCATTCTCGAATATAGTAAAAATACCTGCACATCCTAATAGAATTAAGACAACTTTATAATGCTTTGTTATGATTTATATCCCTAAATTATGATTGATTTTCCCTTTTGGTTTTAGTATTCGGTTTATAAATCCATGTACCTTCTTGTACTTGAAATTTGTAAATGAGAACTTAAAAAACCCAATGATTATCTCTAGTGAATTACAGAAGGTAAACATCAACAGGAGCTAATAACATACTGAAGTATGGTCTCATAGAACCTTTTTTTTAATTTTTTTAAACCTCTAAAATAACAACTATAATTGCCAAGCAATAGAATATTAATAGAAAAAGTTGAAAAATAATCATCATATTTGTATTATAAATCATAGAAAGTGAAGGTAATACAGAAGAATGCACTAACTTAGCATATTCCTGAAATGACAGTAAAAGTAACTGTCTTTGTGGAGTACTTTTGGAAACAATGTGACATGCTACCATGTGTCATGGAATTCATTTTTTGGGTTCCTGGTTTACAACAAGGGTAAAGAAATGCCATAGAAAAAAAGATTGTCTTTATGTTGCCAATTGTTCCTCTATTCTCAAAGCTAACATACCATTTTTCTCGTAACTATCCATAGAGACTTCACTACATGTTATCCCAAAAGCTTGTATGGGGTTCATTGACTATGCTGCGTATCTGCATGATGATGAGCTCTATAAGAACAGAGTACTTTAACTTATAAAACACATTCAAAGCAATGAGTTTAATATACAAATATTAAAGCCTATACTCTGCTCTATTCCATGGATAGTATGTAGCATCCCTAGTATATAACCGGTTTGGTATGTAGCAAGATATAAATTGCATTTAGATTAGGAATCAGTGAAGAAGGAAGAGTAGCCCTTTCTGTTATTTGGGAAGATAAGTTTAGGATTCCTTTTTTTCTTCAGGTCTGAACCCTGGTATGTATATTTATATATTCTAGGCAATATGCTCTCTCTGGGACCCTTGTACATCATAGCATAGATATAATTTATAATTTTTTTTTTTTTTTTTTTTTTTTTTGCTATTTCTCTGGGCCGCTCCTGCGGCATATGGAGGTTCCCAGGCTAGGGGTCTAATCGGAGCTGTAGCCCCCGGCCTACGCCAGAGCCACAGCAACGCAGGATCCGAGCCGCGTCTGCAACCTACACCACAGCTCACGGCAACGCCGGATCGTTAACCCACTGAGCAAGGGCAGGGACCGAACCCGCAACCTCATGGTTCCTAGTCGGATTCGCTAACCACTGTGCCACGACGGGAACTCCTGATTTTTAATTTAATTTTATTTTGTATTGGAATATAGTTGTTCTACAGTGTTGTGTTAATTTCAGGTGTACAGCAAAGTGATTCGGTTACACATATATCCATTTTTTTTCCAGATTCTTTTTCCATATAGATTATTAAAAACATGAAATAGAGTTCCCTGTGCTATACAGTAGGTCCTTGTTGATTATCTGTTTTATGTAGAGTAGTGTGTATATGTTAATTCCAAACTCCTAATTTATCCCTCCCCCCATGTTTTGCTTTGGTAACCATGATTTTGTTTTTGAAGTCTGTGACTCTGTTTCTGTTTTGTGTATAAGTTCATTTGTATCTCTTTTTATTGATTCATATAATTGATATAGGATGTTTATTTTCATGTGACTTACTTCACTTAGTATGATTATTTCTAGATCCATCCATGTTGTTGCAAATGGCATTATTTCATTCTTTCTATGGCTGAGTAGTATTCCATTGTATATATCTACCACATCTTTAGCCTTTCCTCTAGATGGGATTTAGGTTGCTTCCATGTCTTGGCTACTGTAAATAGTGCTGCAGAGAAAATTGGGGTACATACATATTTTATTTTATTTTTTAAATTAAAAGAATTTTTATTGTAGTTGATTTACAATGTTCTGTCAATTTCCGTTGTACAGCACAGTTACTCAGTCACACACATATATACATTCTTTTCCTCACATTATCCTCTATCATGTTCCATCACAAGTAATTAGATACAGCTCCCTGGGCTACACAGCAGAATATGATTGCTTTTCCACTCCAGTGCAATAGTTTGCATCTACTAACCCCAAATTCACAGTCCATCGCAGTCCATCCCCTCCCCCATGAATCCATGTCCATGAATTTCTTTTCTGTAGATAAGTTCATTTGTGCCATATATTAGATTCCAGATATAAGTGGTATCATATGGTACTTGTCTTTCTCTTTCTACTTACTTCATTTAGTATAAAAGTCTCTAGTTCCATCTTTGTTGCTGCAAATGGCATTATCATGTTCTCTTTATATCTGAGTAGTATTCTATTGTGTGTATGTACCACATCTTCTTAATCCATTCATATGTTGATGGACTTTTAGGTTGTTTCCATGTCTTGACTCTTGTGAATAGTGCTGCAATGAACATGCTGCATGTATCTTTTTCAGTCAAAGTTTTGTCTGGATATATGTCCAAGAATGGGGTTGCTGAATCATATGATAATTCTATTTTTAGTTTTTTAAGGAACTCCATACTGTTTTCCATAGTCGTTGTACCAATTTACATTCCCACCAACAGAGTAGGAGGGTTTCCTTTTCTCCACACTCTCTCCAGCATTTATTATTTATAGACATTTTGAATGATGACCATTTTGACTCTTGTGAAGTGATATCTCATTATATTTTTGATTTGCATTTCTCTGATAATTAGGGATGTTGAACATCTTTCAATGTGCTTTTTGGCCATCTGTCTATATTCTTTGGAGATACGCCTATTTTGATCTTCTGCCCATTTTTTGATTGGGTGTCATGTTTGTTTGTTTGTTTATTTATTTATTTTGATATAGATCCTCATGAGCTGTTTGTTTAAGAGCTTAGGATTCTCGATAGAAATGTAAATTTTAAACATCTTCAATGTCAGGAGGGAGTTGATCAGCTATGAGTAAGCATTTATTCCAGCATTCAATCAGGAGACATCAATGAAATAGGTGAGAACTCACATATCAGAACCTATACTACCTCAAGCCTTTACTCATTGGTACAGTGAGCACCTAACTATTTTGAGCATTACTATGGAAAATCTGGGAGATGATGGCTCTAGAAAATCTGAAAAAAATTTGGAAGATGGTCAACATAGATTGTCACAAAACTTTAAAAACAGGTTTTAATGAATAAAACTAACCTGAAAAAAGTATAATTGAATAAATGTGATTAGTTTGAGTACATGGACAAAAAAATCACACCATCCATTGTAACTTTCCAAACACTAATTTGTTTGAAATATGAAAATGGTATTGTCTGTATCTATGATGACTGAACCTATGAGCTAAGGGGAAAAGGTAGGTCTGATTGCTTGTGTATTTTTAAGTGTAGGGTGTACACATGTCAACTAAACACCTCTTATCAAAATTCTTTCTGATTATAGTCATCTGGATAAGATCTCTAACTGTTCCTGTTCATAATTTTTTTTAACAATCTCTCAGTGTAAGTCTTAAAGTTTAATTTTTTTCCACAGAAAGCAAGACTAGTCAAAATCTTTGAGTTGTTCAAATCAAATTAAAATAGATGTGATTCAATTTACTTTCTTTTGCATCTCATCATGCTTCTTAAAGTCCCTTAGTTTTATTTTCCAAATTATGATTTTTCTAATACTTCCTACTTACCACTATTGGATTAATGTTTCTGACAGTATATATTAATTTTTTTGTTTAAATACTAGGAATGTGGTATTTCCCCGAGTGTCTCATATACACTGTTCTTAGGTAATGCAAGCAAGGCATCAATGCTCAAATGCTTTTGGGAATCCCTCTATACCATCTTCCACTCTCTGGGATTCCCAATATAGATAACCCTAGGCAAAAAGAAATCCTGGAACAAAAATAGCTGTTACACTTTGTTTATCCTAGATGGTTCCAAAATTATTTGAACTTGAACCCTTCTTCCTCCATTAGGAACACACTTTGAAAAATGCAAATCTAAAGATGTTCGAGTGCATTAAAAAAATCTTCAAAATCTGTTAGAACTGTTAGATAGATAAGAGATCAAATAGTCTAATAATTTCACTTTATAGAGAGTATAACTGAACTAAGATAGGGTTTGAGACTTATCAAAGTTCACACTAGGAAGAACTTTTTCAAGTTAGCAAAGAGACAGAATTTTAATCTCATCTCAAAACCAGTAGTTTTTTCTATCACATTTTACTTTCTTTCAAAGTAAGTTCTAGAAGCTAAATTTTCCCTTTTCTATATCTTATCTATTACTTATTGCTTCTGACAATGACACATTGTATGGGAGACTGTGATTTAGAATTATTTATTGAGAATTCATTATTAACCCTGAATGCAGTGGTAGGTAGACAGCAGCAAGCATAATAGCCACAATTGTTGCCCTTGTGGAGCTCAAGTTGCCAAGTGGGGGTGGTCAGACATAAAATGGTCAAATTAATAAGGAGACAATCACAAATCCAAACAGCTAAGAGGAAAGGTTAAACTGGGTTCTGTGATTGGGAAAACCTACTTAGAAGGCTCCTAGGAAGATTCATTCAAGGAGAGGAAACATTTAAACAAAGAGAGAGGCCAGCTGTGCAAGGAATCAAAGAGAGCTTTCTAGAGAGGCTACTCACACAATGCGAGGGCTCTAAAAGAATGAAACAGATTTTCAGGAGTGAGGCAATGGCCCAGGTGGCTTGAGCTGGGTGAGTAAAGGAATCGTGGTTGGGGATGAGTTTGGAGAGGCCATCTGAGGATGCATGATTTGGCTCATTGTAGACTGTAGTAAATTGTTGTATTTTTAATGAGGACAGGAATCCATAGCCTCAGGCAGTGAATGGGTAGTCATTTTCTTCACAGCTGGTGGAGTGAATTCCAGGCAATTGATTTAATGGAATTCTGAGAGGGTGGTTCCACCAGTTCAGGAGGTCAAGGGACTGTTAGCCTTATGGATGAACATGGAAATACTTGTTGTTGGAACACATGTGTAACTGATAACAGAAGCACCAGGTTAGGGATGGTGCTGTCTGTGTAGAGGTGTGGGAGGGAAACAGGACCGGCCAGTGATCAAGTGGAGGTGGCAGAAATATCCTCCTGTGGTTGTGATGTTGACCTTGAAGATGGGCCTTCAGCCTTCATTTAGCCCAGAGTGAAGTGGTCAGAGATGAAGATGATGGTGGGCAGACCTGCAGAGGCCATGCAGTTGGTAGAGCAGAACTAAGAAGGATGTGGACTGGACTGCACATGAGGTAATTGTGAAGGGCACATGATGAGAAGGGTGTCCTAACTGGCAGTGCAGTTAAATGTCATCTGGCCATGGTTAGCATCATGGTGCAGATTGGATAAAAAAGGCTCAAGGTGGAATGGAAATGACCTTTTTGGCACACACACTTATCCTTCAAATAAGGATTTTCCTGGGACATACTAGGTGTGCTCTTTCCTGACACAGGATTTGAATTTTCTTTTTACTGAAGCAACTGAAGAAACTTCCTCTGCAGTGTAAGCTCTATTTTCTGAGTCATTATTTCAAATTATTTTTCCAATTCAGATTTCCTTCCTTCCTCCCTACCTCCCTTCAGTGTTTATTGATCATTAACTCCATGTATACATGAGCCTAGACAGTGGACACTCAAAATGAACGTGCTAAAGAAGATTTCTGCTCTTGCAGAGCTGACATTTTCTAGGTATACCTCCTAATACTCTGAGTTAGGATTTTCACTGCAGTAAAAGGATTATTAGAGGTTTATAATGTTTGAAACCTGAAGTAGAACTAATGTTTTATTGTAAATCTGCAAATTATTTCTGCTTACCAAAATATTATTTCTATTGCTACGCCTAGATGTTAGGAAGAACTAATTAATCACATAATAAATTATTTTGATGAAACAAGGGAATGCAAGAATTATTTATTTCCAAATCAGAGATCAGACAAAGAGTCATGTATAAGGATGCTTATTTTAAAATTTCAGAATGTCTGTGAAAAAAAATAGAATAAGAAGTGCGCATTGTAGCTCACTAGTTTAAGAACCTGTTGTAGTCTCAGTGAGGATGCATTATCAATCCTTGGCTTTGCTAGTGGGTTAAGGATCCAGAGTTGCTGCAAGCTGTGGCTTAGGTTGCAGATATGGCTCAGATTTGGCATTTCTGTGGCTGTGGTGTAGACCTCAGCTGCAGCTCTGATTTGACCCCTAGCCTAGGAACTTTGCATATGCCCTAGGTGCAGCTGTAAAAAGAAAAAAAGGACAAAAGTTAAATAAATAGAAATTTGATGCAACATTATATATTGATTAAAAATCATGCTTTTAGTGAAGCAATATTATGTAGCAATTAAAACTATGGACACTGAAGGCAGACATTTTTGTGATCTTAAGCAAGTTACTTAATACATATTTTCACATAACAGGTTTTGGCTTTCTCTCCAGGCCTGTGCGTGTTAATCAACCTCATTCATTTTCACAATTGTAGGGTGTGAATTGTATGGACATACAGCCATTCCTCGGTATCTGCAGAGGGATTGATTCCAGGATCCCCCTTCCAATCTCTTAAGATTCATACCAAAATCTGGATGCTCAAATCCCTTACAATCAATCTTCTGTATCTGCATTGTGGAAGCCCTGGATACACAGGGCCAACTACACTGTAATTCATTCAATCATCCCTCTATTCATGTGTATTTAAGGTGTTTCCCATAACTTGCTTAAAAACAATGCTGAAGTAAGCATCATTGCACACTTATTTTGGTGGGCTGGCATTTTAATAGAATTGAATGTGAACATTGGGCTTACTGACTAATGGTTCTGTGCATACATGATTTTGAGAGAGAATTCCAAGCTCCAAAAAGTTTGAACCACTTTTTTCACTTTTCACAATGACGGTTAATTTTTCCAAATACTGTATACTTAACAAATGATTATGTTGTATAACATGGCCATGTTTTTTTTTTAATTAGTTTTATTGGAGTATGGTTGATTTACAGTGTTGTATTAGTTTCAGGTGTATAGCAAAGTAAATCAGTCATACATATAAATATATCCATTCCTTTTTCCCATATAGGTTAATACAAACCATTGAGTGGATTTTCCTGTGTAATACGGTAGGTTCTCGTTAATCATCTGTTTTATGCAGTAGTGCGTATGTGTTATTCCCACTCTCTCAATTCTTCCCTCCCCTCAACATGGCCATGTTTGATGTACATCAGACTTCCTTTGAAACTCTGTCACTTATAGCTCCATAATCCTCGCTGAGTTACTGACTCTCTTGCTTCGTCATTCTGATGCTCGTGATGGCGATATCAACAGAATTTTTCTTGTATTAAATAATGCAGTGTAAAATTATGCATTGCATCTGGCATATTAAAAACTCAGCAAATGCTCTTATAGTGCAGCAGTGCAAAGTGCCAATTGTGGAGTCTCTCTGCTTATGTTCATATTTCCCCTCAGCAATTTACCAGCTGTCTTGACCTCTCTGTGTCTCAGTTTCTTCATTTGGAAAGTAGAGGTAATAGTTGTACCCACCTCTAGGGTCTTCTGATATTAATAAGGATACATACTAAGAGTTTATGGCACTTTGTACACTTAAATGTTAGTGATCAATTGTATTTCTATAAAGCATAATTATTTATCTCATTTTTCAATTTTTCACTACTATGAAAGTTGATACAGAAGCATTTTTTTCTATGTAAATGTTGGCAGATGTTTCTATTTCACTAGTATAGAATCCTAAAAGGAATATTTCTGGATCAAAGAATATGCAAGAATTTTCACAGTTTTAAGACTCTTGATAGATTGTATCCAGATTTCTCTCAGAAAATTTATTTATTGATTCATTTTTACCACTTTATACTCCCACTAGCAGTGGATAAGCCAGGACCTAGCTCAACACAACCATGTCAGTGTTCAAAAGTAAAATATTGATTTTTATCTTTTTCAGTCTGATAGTAAAATTAGTAACTCATTGTTGTTTTTAATCTGTATTTTTATGAATATTGAGAGAAATTTAAACATTTTTCCCCAGAGGCTTCATTTGGATTTCTTCTGTGACATATTGTTGTTGTTTTTTTTCTGGTGTTTAATAGAATTTTGGTTTTTATTTATTAATTCATAAGATTTTTAGACATTAACATGACCCTGACAATATTGCATGACATCGATATTTAATCATAACTTTCTAGGAATGCCTTATACCCCTGTGCTAACTGCCAAAATTGTTGAGTCTCTTAGCTTTGTATTCCTGAGAGGATGTTCTGATAGCCAAGCTCATATTTTTGAAACTAATGATGCAGCCCAGACTGTAAAAGACTATGTATCTTATAAATCATATATCTTGATTCAAAAACTATGGCCTGGGGAAAGTGAGCACATGGTATGGAAGATAACTATAGTGATTCAGTTGTTTGTACAAAGGTATCTTTCCTAAATTGAGAAATGTACAGACACAATCAAGCACATCTAGTTTTATAACAAATAGTATTTATTTTTCTAAATAGTCAATTTCCTCAATATCTTAGTAGAATAATTTATTTCTTTCCTACACTCTGTATGCATCTTTATCAAAAATTAAATTATTCTTTAATATTTTTAAAGGTAAGTTCTGAATTCTTTAAGGACTATTTTGAGGTTATCTCTTCTGTCCCACTGATCTGTCAATTCTTATGCCAGTTACAAAATGTTTAAATTAATTTTATTATATAATTGTTGGAAGCAACCTTCTTTTTCTCTCATTTTTCACAATTGCATTTGTTGCTATTTTTAAATTTTAATTCACAATGAACTATAGGAATTTGCTAAAGGCTTCACTAAATAAAAATCTCATTGAAATGGTCAAATCTGTTAATTAATTTAGGAAAAAAATTGACATTTTCTCCAATGATATTAATTTATTGTAATATTGTATTATTGCTGGTGAATATTGCTAGTGAAATAGTTTCTCTTTTTGAATTAATTAAGATCCTCTTTGTATCTTGAAAATGATTAATTTTTGTAAATGTACCAAAGGTATTTGAAAGGGAAATATTTGCATTGGTACAATCCTATCAGTTTTATTATCCAGATTTTCTGTTTTACTATTTTTAAGCTGTGGAGTTATCAAAAAAATCTAAATGTTTTGAAGAGCATGTAGAATAGTACCACAAACCTCTTTTATCCCCCCCCCCCCAACACCCTGCTTCAATAATTGCCAACTCAGAGCTGGATTTGTTTCATCTTTACCTTAATACATACCCCATTTCTGGATTCTTCTTTTTAAGTAAATCCTAGACATTACTAAATGTTATTTATAATGTTTTTTGTACGTATTTCTAAAGAATACTCTTTGAAAATATATTTATAGCATTAGTATTTCAGCTAAATAAAATTAGCAGTAATCACTCAATAGCAGATATCCTCCTCACTGTTCAAATTTCCAATCATCTCATAATTTTTTCTTTTTAAGCCGTGTGCTGGTTTTAAATATTGTGACTGGATTTTGTGCTTCCCACATTCATTTAAGATACAGATTCCTTCTTTGCATCTTAGTTTTTTTTTTTTCTTTCAGTTTGTTTGTAGAAGAAATTAAGTTGTTTGTTTATTGTTTCCCACAGTCTGGGTTTTACTGATTGCATCCCTGTGGTCTGGTTTAAAATGTTCCTCTATCCTCTATTTCCCCATAATTTAGTAATTAGGTAGAAATGCTTCATCAGGTTCAGGTTCCATTTCTTTTTCAAGCAAAACCATTTCACTGATGGTGATCAGTTCTTCCATCAGAAGCACATAATCCTTAGT
This sequence comes from Sus scrofa, assembly GCF_054392235.1. Lineage (NCBI taxonomy): Eukaryota > Metazoa > Chordata > Mammalia > Artiodactyla > Suidae > Sus > Sus scrofa. Next base: position 32,279,770 of record NC_139386.1, on the reverse strand, counting down.
TGCTGCTTTTTTCCCCCTTTTTGGCCACCCCGTAGCATATGGAGTTTCCAGGACAGTAATCAGATCCAAGACACAGTTGTGACCTTTGCCACAGCTGCGGCAATGATGGATCCTTTAATCCACCATGCTGGGGATCAAACTTGCGACCTGGTGCTGCAGAGACACTGCCCATCCTGTTGTGCCACAGTGGAAACTCCTAGTTGCTGCTTTTTGTGATGTTAGCACTTTAATCATTGCCCAGCTTGATTATTTCATTAGGAGTTGCAAAACAGTACTATTTTTATTTATTTTACTTATTTATTTTTCATTTTCAAGTTTTCATCTATTATATTTTTATGTTAGCCTATCTTCTTTACTTATTAATTTGCTTATATGAAGAAAATTCCCCTCATCATCTTTTTGGTTGTCTAGAGGTGAAATTCATATAGGAGAAAACATGATAAATACTAAGTCTTTTCATTTTTTTACCATGTCACTACTTTGGTCTGTTTGAAATGTGAAAGATTGAGTGAGACTTTAACGTCTCTAAAGATGGTGTTTCTGTCCACTTTTTCTGGGTAATATATAATGAATATTATCTCACAAGTCTAATGAACTTATTTTTTCAGTGAGTACATTGTAATCCATGGTATGGATTTACTACATATGTTTTACCAGTTTGATACTGATGAACAAGTTGTTATTCTTGTAAATTACATGACAATAAATATGCTTGTGTAGATGTACCTGTGTAGGTGCTTCCTAAAAATGCAAATGCTTTCTGAGAGCATATGTACTTTAAATGTTTTCAAGTGCTGACAAATTGTTTTCCAGAGAGGAGGTATTGCTTTAAGTGTGAGTGTGCTCTTTGCCTCACACTCTTGCCAATGCTAAATAACCATCCTTTTAAAATGTTTGCTGATTGATGTGGAAAAAATGGTGACACTTATTTAATGTGCATTGTCCTGGTTACTAGCGAGGTCAAAGATTTTTTTTTTATTTGCTTCATTGTGTTTATATTGCTTTGAATTCTCAGTTGAATATCCTTTGTCTTGATGTGTTTTTTAAATTTCATTTTATTTGTTTTTATCATTTATTTATATATATATATTTTTTTTCTACTGTACAGCATGGTGACCCAGTTATACATACATGTATACATTCTTTTTTCTCCCATTATCATGCTCCATCATAAATGACTAGGCAGAGTTCCCAGTGCTACACAGCAGAATCCCATTGCTAATCCATCCCAGAGGCAACATTCTGCATCTATTTACCCTAAGCTCCCAGTCCCTCCCACTCTCCCCCCCTTCCCCCTTGGCAACTGCATGTCTGTTCTCCAAGTCCATGATTTTCTTTTCTGTGGAAATGTTCCTTTGTGCCATATGTTGGATTCCAGATATAAGTGATATCATATGGTATTTGTCTTTCTCTTTCTGACTTACTTCACTCAATTATTAGAGTCTCTAGTTCCATCCAAAATAATAATGGCATTATTTTGCTCTTTTTTATGGCCAAGTAGTATTCCATTGTGTATATATACCACGTCTTCCTAATCCAATCATCTATCAGTGGACATTTGGATTGTTTCCATGTCTTGGCTCTTGTGTATAGTGCTTCAATGAACATGCGGGTGCATGTGTCTTCAGTAATCATCTATGATCTTTTGCCTTGATGTTTTCATAGGCATTTCATTATCAAAGTGGTTGAAATTTGATTTGTGGCTACCTACCAGATATAAGGATAGCCTGAATGTGTGGTCAGAAATTTGGTAACTATAAAATAGCAGTTTAAAATTGGCATAATCTGGTAAGACTGTGAAGGTCAGATATTTCCTGTTGATAAATAAGGGCATCAACAACCAAATAACCAAAAGAAAGAAAAATTTTCTTTTGTTAAAAAACTCATGAGCCTACTTTGGGGTACATAGAAATATAAGTAGAAATTTCTTTTCTTCCACCTGAAAAGGACTGCATAAAAGACGGTCAAGCTGGTATATGTAGTTAGCACCAATATTTTCTTTTGGTAGCAGTTCTGAATTTGATGCTGGTAGCCCCATGGTAATTTCCTAGAAAGCAGTACCAAAAGCATGGCGTGCATGCCAGTACTTCTCTATCCTGCTCCCACAACAGACATCGCTAGTCAATCCTGGTAGTCTTTCCTCTTGAACTTACATGTATTATCATAGTTCTTTTTAACAAGTTCTCTAAACTCATCTTTAATTAATGTGCATAGACAATCAAAATGAAATTGATTTATAGTTCCTGTCATATATGCAGGCTTGTTAGAATTTAAGGCCCATTAGACTATGAATTCATATGATTTGAATCCTAGTATTTACAATGACACTTGGCACATACTAGCTTCTCAATAAACAGTTGTCGAATTAATGTACACATAATACTTTTAACCAGAAATTTTCCAAGGCAGGCTCCAATATGCTTCACATTGATAACATAATTTTAATTTTACTTTAATTCATAGATTATCTATTTCTGAGCATTTAGCTTCCTAATCATTAGTTCTGAGGCTGAGAGAAATCTTTGCTTTTGATGTTATTTGGATATTGCTGGTTTGTTGTAAGAGACTTTTTTTTTTTTACTTGAAAATAGAATTCACTTGAATCACTGTGAACAATGGCAATTACAACAGAAGTATTAATGAAAAGTGACTGTATATTCAACTATCTCCAGCATCATCAATATGATGAGAATCCTTTAATTCCATTCCTTCTGAATTTACACTTTGACTTTAGATCAAACTTGATGTTAGCTGTGACTGGACTAAATTGAACAGGATGATAAAGCTCATAGCCCATTTTTCTAAGGTCAACATCTTTTCTGATCCTTACGTGAATATGATGCTGGGAAAGGTACTTTCAATCTGGCTTGAGTAAAGGGCAGGCATAATTTCTCTCTTTCTTTCTTTCTTTCTTTCTTTCTTTCTTTCTTTCTTTCTTTCTTTCTTTCTTTCTTTCTTTCTTTCTTTCTTTTCTGTCACTGAAGCTTTGGTACTAACACAAGATGGGGTAAATCAGAAATTGTGGAAATTCAATTTGAATTACTTGAAAATTTTAACTCAATTCAAAATTCAGTAAGGTAGGAATAGAATTAGGGAAGAAAAGAAAATCATTTCTTCTAGAGATCAGTAAGCAGTTCAGGTATGTGACAGTGTCAGATTTTCCTGCTAAGAAGCCCTGTTACACATGACCACTTAGTCTATATCCTCAGCTTGATTAATTTTCCAGACTTGGTTTCTTTCCTCATCAATCTTATTTGAAAACCAATGATGTCTCAAACGTTCCTTTTCGAATCATCTTACACAACTGTATAAAAGTTTCTAGTTTACAAGGTAGAAAGTGCATTTATTTAATTCTGTTTGGTGAAGTGTTTCTACTGCTATATGGATGTCACAAAAAAAAAAATCAGACCCAGGAAAGTAGTGCCCTTTGCCATGTGATCACATGGCTGTTAAGTGACAAAGCTATGTTCTTTCTACTCCAAATTGAATGCACTTTCCAAAAAACCCCTTTTGCCTGGACTCATGTAACTGTGACTTTTTTAAAGTGGGGATACACTGAGAATATAGGAAGAAAAGTGTTTTTTTTTTATGGCCATATAAATGAATGCAAAAATGACTGCAGGAAGTAGGTATTTCCCATATGGAGGCTTTATTTTAAAATATCCCATGAATAAGTAGATGCTTCTTGTGCTTTTTTTATTACTAACTTGGCTGCTCCTCTCTTTGTGGAAGGTTGGGGGGTTAAGATTGAAGTGTCTCTTCCTTACAGCTGAGCTCAATTTGCAGTTCAGATCATATCCTTGCTAGAAGTGAAAAAAAGCACTCCAATAACTTGGTGACAGGGACTGTTTGACCAGGCATGCATAGTAATCATTAGATTATTTATGCCTTCCATAACGGAACTTAATCCAAAGATTTTTACAATCCTCTGTCTTCCTGGTAATTAATCTATAAAATCAGGCAAGTGTAAGTGCTTGGAATTTCTGAGAATGTGCAAGGATTTTGCATTCCTTAGCAGTGGCATTATTATTGTAGTATGGATGAATTCCATTTGTACAGGGACTGGGTCTGTTGAATATCCAGAAATTTGGATTTCCAAATGATGACCACTTCACTTTTGAGGAACCTCTCCTGGCCATGAAATGCCCGAAAGTCGTAAAGACTGGTTTTCATTACAAGATGAGAAATACTCTTATAAATATATTTAAGAACTGTTACAACCTTTAATTTGAAATTGGTCCTCAAGAGGCAAAACCTGAGAATTGGGAACATGTTTACTTTGAGCATGAATAACTTGCCTGTCTATGGCAAACTGTAGTAACATTTGTCGTTTTATAAAACCCACCTGATTCACATACTTCCTGAGAATGGGTAAAGATTGTTGGGACACAGCTCTCTGGACTGAAGAGTTTTCAAACCTCTGCGTGAAGACTTAGGCATCCTGTTATTCTGAGGAAGCTCAGGTGATTTAAAACAGGATAGCAGCTCTGATTATAGTAGATACTGGTGACAGTATCAAAACTAAGACTAGCTAATCCTAATGGAAACTAAAAGGATCTGGGTATTTTTATTAACTGAAAATCAATCCTTTTGTGTGATTCAATTAAAAACATCAATAAAAATCTTATTTCAAATGTCACAAGGAGACTATCTTCCAATACAGCACATACCATAGATAGAAAACTGCTCAGCCCCCTCTGAATCATTGCCTGTTTTAATAAGTATTCAGAAATTATACTCTGACTTCAAAAGAAATTGTAAGGAATTGTTAGCAGGTTTATTAATGTTTTATGTTTTATTAAAAGTTTGGGTGTACATTTCACAATGAGCAACATCAAAAATCAGACTTTCTGCCTGTAATTTTGCTTCCTCCTGTCTTTCTGCCTTTGGGATTCACTCTTTTCCTTTCATCAGCTGCCATTTTCAGCAGCATGCAGTAATTTCATGGCTCATTGCAAGCGCTGAAAACCTTTGAAACCACAAATGCTAACCTACCTGGCCTGCAGCCATTTAGGAAGAGATTAATTTAGCAAACAGAAGCAAAACACTTTCTACTTCTAGCCTGTGCATAATTTCACTTCTATCTATATTTATTTTACAGTGAGCAGCGTAATGACAATTTCAGTAATTGCAACTCTATAAAAATTTGCCTACCTAGCTTATCTCACTATCACAAGACTGTGAGTCAGTCAGATTAGAAAAAGTACAGCATGTGAAACAGCACTGGTTGCCTTCCAAAAATACGGGCCTTCTATAAAAACTCAAGTGATGCTTTGCACTTGTTTGTGTTCTTATCTATTGGGCAACGGTTTCTTCCTGATGTTTTGATTGGGACGGGTGCATTCCTCTTTAATACATGGTGATTTATGGGGGCATTCTCCTTACAAACAGACCGATGTATTTGGAAGACTAGAAGCACCAGCCCATTTCTGCAGACTTTGTTATAAATGGCTGTTATGTTGCTGTCGAGCAATTTGAACAGAAGAGAAAGTCCATCTGGGGCAAATTCTAAGCTATCATGCTTGGAAGGATTTCAAGGACTAAATTAGCCCACAAACTGTTAGCTAAAAATAAAAGTTTTATTGTTTCTTGTCTAACTTAAAAATCCCACCATCAAAATTAACAGCAATTATACATACTGTATGTGCATATATACAGTTTTCCCTAAGGGATCATGCACTGCTTCTTTTTATTCATTTATGTAGCTCTTACACACACACAACACATACACACGCACAGTTATTTAGTGGATGATGAACCCATGGAGAAGCAAAATAATGTTTAAGAATTAAGAGAAAACATAATGTAGGTTGAAGTCAGCTAATATACCAGAAAAATCATTTATACTATTTAACCAGTAAGAGGCTTCATGAAGGAATTAAACTCAAGGGGTGAGAGGAAAATTCAGTGTGAAGCTATTGACATCAAGCCCTATAGCTGGAGCATGTCGTTGAGGGATTTTTATATGTATGTAAAGGGTAGAACAAGAATGTCTCATTGCTAAGTGATTCTTTTCTTACATCAGCTACCAGGAGGGCTCTCTTGGTGAGTGACTACAATGTTTGTTGTATAAAGAGTAATTCAGGGATGAGAATCTAAGGTTGAGGGTTACATATTATGGTTTGATTTTTCCTCAAGAAGAAAGGGATTTGGTAGTCATCGAATGACCTTGAGGTGTAGGATGGTTTCTCCAGTTCTTTGATAGAAGATCATTGCTCACGATCCTAGGTTGCAAAACCATCACTGCTAGTAAAACAGGATGATAGAATAAAAGGAAGGAAAAGGAGAGCAGCCAAGCAATATTCATAAGGTATTTCTGTTTGGGGGCTGTAGCATTTCCATTTCTACATTCCTTATTCCCAAGTAATAGTAATTGAGCATAATTCTCTACGTCTTGACTCAGATTTGAATATTCTGTACTCTATAAAGGAAATTCTATGACATTAAACTTGTTGGTGCACTGTTTTTATATTAGCTAATTCATTTAAGCATACAGATACACAGACGGCAGTGGGATGACTGGCCAACCCCCACAGATGTACACCTCCAATCTGCCATCCCATAACATTCATAAAATATGTCAACACAGCCTGGAAGTTTTCCATGGTTTATGTTATACTATTGGAGTTCATAGCACACTGGCAAAATATTTCATGTTGAAATTTGCGGTAGTAAAAAAGAAAAAGGAATTCTCTCTCTGTTTTGAGGCCATTTGCAAAAGTATTCTATCAATATCCTTCACCTATAATAAGTGCTTAAATCAACACAAATTGAACATGAAAACACATTCATGTGCTAGGGAGTTGTATAATAAATAGATGTTCATTTCTTTAAACAATTGATGGTAATTATGCTGTCTTAATGATCATTTTTAAAATGCAGTGCCTCTTTCCAGTACTGTCATAATACTGTGTGATAGAATCAAAGTAATAACAGAAACGTATTCGTAACCAATATTAGTTCTTTGGCAGAAATACAACTCTAAAGCAAATTATAACTTTTGGTGAAGAGTGTTACTAGGATCATGTGACTATGAATGGTGAACATTTCACTTCTTATTGGGGGAGATCAATTGGTGGGTTAACGTTTTCCTTTCCAAGGGCGGTTTTTGCCTCCTTAGAGTTGGAGCTTGCATCCCACAGTGTGCTAAATGCAGGATCCAGAGGCTATTCTTAGCCAGTCCCTCAGACAGGCAGGGAGAGAACCACTTTCAGTTCCTCCAGAAGCCTTAGGTCTTGGGAGGCTCCATTTTATCATTTTTCTCCTTTTGTCCCCAAACTTTTGAATATGACAAAATTTCAGATGTCATTTTTGTTCATTCTCAAGTGTCTGGTGGTAGAAAATGAAAGAGGTGGTGTGAAGTGGTAGAAAAATCTCAGGAGGCAGCCTGACTGCAGAGTTTGTGCTAATAATCACTAAACCATCCTGCCTCTCATGTGTGATATTTCTTTTTGATGATTGTTGTAAAGATGGACCACATCTTTTTGCAGCAGTCTCTGCTTTGGCTTTTGGGTGATTAAGCTCTTTGTTGTTGTTGTTTAATCTTACTTTTACTCCACTACTTAAAACCACATTGGGTGTGACAAAAAGAATATATATATATGGATCACTTTGTTGTACAGCAGAAGTGGACAGAACATTGTAAATCAATTGTAATGGAAAAGATAAAAATTAAAAAAAACTCATTGGGACATATGTGTATCCTTATCCTACCCATTAAGTTATCCATGAGACTTGAGATGTGCTTTTGAATGTCCTGTCAGCATCATGAAGGCAGACAAAGCACTCCTGATGGTTTTCCACTGTTGGTGATCACAGTGGATTTTAGCAGTTGCAAAGTATAAATGAGAACTTGTGATTTAAAAAGAAAATTATATATATATATATATATGTATATATATATATACATATATATATATATATATACACATACACACACATACACACACATACTCTGTGTTACCAAATACTAGTCCTAATTTACCTTCATATCTCAGAACACTTTAACTTTATATACAAGATTCTTATATTTTTGATTTCCTGATTTCAGTTATTTCCCTCGCATGGTTCCAGTCCAGCCTTTGTGGATGCTCCCTATTTTCTCCTCAGTGTCTTTGATTTTTCTGGATCACTCTCTGAATAGGATCTCTAGTAGATGTTAATTTCCTTCCTTTAGCGTTTCTCATAAGTTTATATTCAAATTACAAGTATTAACTGTATGTATAGTTCTTATAATCTGGGGTCTGATGTGGTAAATGTATATTCTAAGCAATAGCTAAAAGAGTGTTGCCATTATAATAGATTTTCTTTTCACTCCTTTCAAGCTAATTATTTCTCCTCCATTTTTAGGGACCTCTAGAGTTTGGAACCGAAATTTTAAAAATAGCCAATTTTTTTCAACTTAAAATATTTTGAAGAATTGCTCAAAATTGAGTATTTTCCCTTTTCATCCTTGTTTGACTTAGAAAACTAAGGTAGTGTTGTTAATATTTGCAAATTAAGTCATGGGAAATCTGCTATAAAAGTCAAGTTTCCATTTTCCATTCACCCATGAGACAAAATTGTATTTCCTAGGCATGAAGAAAAAAATGAATAAGACAGAATTTTTGAGGTAGTTCCTAATCTAAAGAGAACCTCTCTTTTCAACAGTGAACTGTGTGCATTTAGGCATTTGCTTTCTTAGGTCCAAACAAGAGCCATAGAGTCAGAGGTTTTCCTCCTAAATATTCTTTCACAGGATATTTTTCATTTTACTAAAAGACTCTTTTTGTCTAAGTCAGCAGAATTAACATCAGTGCCAAATTATTATAAGTTTCTGGCTTTGTGGACACAGATTAGACACTGTTTATAATTTTCTATATGGTTCCTAATTTTCCTTCTGCTACTACAGAACAAGTAACTTTTTTTTTTTTTTAACTAGAAAACGTCCCTCATTGAGTAAATTATTTGGACAGTGCAAATTAAAGCAAACTATACTTAAGAATCTAAGTCTTCTCTCCTCATGTTAAAGGTACAAAATGAATACAATGAAAAAAATGTCCATTTTCACTCTGGCTTCCTGAAATATTAGATTTCCTCTTTATTAATGTCCTTCCTTGAATCAGATGGCCCAGCCTTTAGTAGAATTGTGCTTCTGTCTTCAAGTGGGACTGTGTACCTTAATTAAACAAGCATTACATTATTTATGAGATTGTATACAAAAATATTTAAATATATTCCATTTTAAGCTTTCAGTAGTGAATTATTATGGTGGTCATCCCAGTTAAAGAGCATTGAATGTGTTGAATGTTCTCCATTTTTGTAAATACAAATGTTGAATTTATAGGCAAATCAGCGAGGTGCGTGTGTGTGTTACAGGAGAGACGTGTGTGTGTGTATACATATATGCACACATATATATGCAAAGTATAGCCAGAAAACATGGTGAAAGTATTATTTAATTTTCCAATTTGATTATTCAATAAGAGCATGACAATCAAGGAAAAACAGCCCTTGACTGGGAGAAAAAAAATAATGGTTAGTTTCAGGCTGGAGTATACTGTCAAGACCGAGTTATAAACTTCTGAAAAACAGGAATTATAATGGAATCGCTGCTACAACCTTAAGTATAACGGTGTGAGTATAGTGCTATTATTTACTATGGTAACATAATAAAAGACAGCACTGTTTGGGCCATTATCCTCACGGCTCTCTTTTCAGTATAAATCATTATATTTATTATCTGTCTTCTTGTATAGGGGGTCATGAGAAAGGCCAATCGAAAGCTGAAGAAACCTACTTTTCTAACAGAAATTGGGCCTATTTCTAATTCTTTTTTCTTTATCAAATACAAGGGAACAGAGACTTTTTTTGTGAAAAATTGTTTCATGTAAGATTAAAGTGCAGATTATTGGTGAGAAAATGACATTCACTTCTAGGCATCTTGTAGATCCCTGGGAGATATTGCCAGTTTCCCTCTGATATTTTTACCTTTCTTCCCTGGAGGATGTGTTTCCTGGCAGGTTTAGAGCAGTGGGTTCTGGAGCTTTTATTCCATTCTGGGGACTTGTGTTATTATTTATTGATTGATGACTAAAGCTATGATCTTAGCGAAATAACTGCTTTTGAGTGAATTTTACTTAAACATCAGAAATAAGTGTGTTATGCAGTTTTTCTGTCTTCCTTTGCAGAAATATCACAAAATATACTTGTTTTCACTTGTTTAAATAATTACCCAGGATTACTGGCTAAAATGCTTAGTCATATTTTCTTTATAAAAATTTGCAAAAAAAAGATGATCTGATTTTATTAATCCTTTGATTGCATATTGTTTTTGAATTTGTCCTCAATCAGATCAAACCCCAGATCCCTACTGTGAACCAATGACTTTACACAGAATGACAAGGTCTCTCTCTACATTCAGCTCTCCGAAGGGCAGTCAGGAGCTGGCAGCATCTGGATGTAAGGTTTAGAGCACTGAGGCGCATGGGGGATTGAAGGCTGAGAATGAATGGCAAGAATATTATAGAAGACAGCTCAAGGGCCCCTTTCTTACTTCCAGGAAAAAGAAAAGTGAATATAAAATATAGCTGAAATAATTTTGTCTAGATGTAAGCTGAAGTTCACACCAAACTTCTTCTCTCTCAAATGGGTAATATAGGTGGGAGTATGGTAATAACTTGTGAAAAGAAAGAATGTTACTATTCACATAAGCAGTTATTCATTACCGAGAACTCCAGTATATGGGAACTCTGGAGAAATACTTTTGGAAGTGTTTTTCCCACCTGACCAAAAGCAGAGCTCCTTTCATGTAAATGCAACATGCTGCTACCTATGGCCAATTCATGAGTGTTGGCTAAGAATAAATTATGCCTATAACTTAGCTCAAGTCCATGTATCCTAGAGCATTGAAAAACAAGAGTAAACAGGCCACATTAAAAATAATAATAATAATAATAGAGCAAACTTCAAGCTCTGCCTCTCTTTGTTAGTGAATTTTTTGCATTGATCAACTATTTGCCATAGACTAGTCATGGGATTATCATTATCTAGCAGAGTTATTTTCACATATTTCTATTTTGTATCCAATAGATGCATCTTGGGATATAAATGAAAATGGCTACCTAGGACACAACCATGGCTGGTGTTGAAAGGAGGGATGTAATCCCAGATGGGTTTGTGTTTGCTGTGTGGCCCTGAGGATTCATCACTGGTGTTTTTTCCCTGGGGGGTCAGAAAGTGCCTGTGAGCAGTTGCTAGTGTTCTCATCACAGTGTCATAAAAGAGTTACCTGATGTCACCATTTACCTTGATTCAAAATGAAAGTCCATTACCAGATGCCTCCTGCTCCCTTTTGATAGGTCAATCCAGATTTAATTTAAATTTAAATATCAGCTGCCTAGAATGCCTTTAAACAATATCAGCACTTAGATATATCCCGAACCAGTTGAACAGGAATCTCTGAGTGTGGAATCCAAGCGCTGCCCCTCCCCTCTCCACACCCACTCCAAGCAGTGTGACTGCAGAGCCCAGCCACACCGCCATTTATCAGCTGCCAAAAAATGCATGATGAGGACTCTGCTACTGCGCTTACCCTCCTCCCTCAACATATTCTCAACAGTCTTTTCTCTCCAGGCCTTTGCACATATATTATTGTTGTCTCTGTCTTCTTACACGTCCTCCTGCCGTATGTATGCTCTCTCATCACCTTTATCCTTCATCCCCCACCTTTCTCCCCAACATGGCATGTTTATCTAACTGCCACTCATTTCCAGGTCTTCATGTCACTGCCTCAGTAAGCCTCCCATGGCAGTCCACACTGACTCCCAAGCCTGGGTTACAAGTATCACCATTACTTTGGCTTAAAATTGACTTTTAACTTCTGTTCCTCTCAATGGGACCAGATGTGCTAAATGCATTTGAATGTCTTCTTCACTATTGTAGTTGTACCCCCTGCCCAGTATTCTTGATAATTCCCTGTCCTTGACATTGTGTCCTGCCTTGAAGAGATCAAAATGGACATATTATGAACATTCGCCACAAACACTTTTGTGAATTCGATGCGCATTTTTAAATTGGATCGTCATCATCATAATCATAATTAACTTGAGTGCTTCCTGGGTTCTAACAAGCAATTCGCCTGCAGTATCTCATTTAATCTCATAATGATCCTCTGTGGTAGGTGCCTTTTTATCCCCATTTTACACATGTAGTAAACTAAATCTCAGAGATTTGGTAAATTGCTAGAGGCTACCCAGCTAGTAGGTGGTAGAGTGGGTACTTACACCCAGGTCTATATGATACCCAAATGCATACTCTTAACCACTACCAGGCTGTCACTGTCTTTGGAAACAGGTAAAACTAGACTATCTCTGCTTTTGACTTGCCGGAAGGCATGCAGAGCAAAAACCCTGGGCTTAAGTGGTACATGCCTGACCAAACGAGGTAAAGGATTCCAGCAATTCCACAGGGAAGTGAATTAATGCAGATCCTGCTTGGGGTGGGGGGCGCTTGACCTCCCTGCTATGACTGTTTCCTTAAGAGTTTTTTTGACCTTGGGCCAGTTTTATATAGTCATATATAAGCCAGTCATGAGACTTTAGTTTGTGTCACCTGTGTCTGTGTACATATAGTCAAAGTGCACAACACAGGATGATAGTTTGACTAGGAGTTAAGTGTCCCTCTTAGCCATTTAATGATGGACAGCAGACTTCAAACCAGTTGACATAGCCTTCTATGGAAGAGGATAAAGCATGCTTGACTTCCTCCCTTTTCCTAGAGACTAACTCCACTGATGCTTTCTCATAGTAAACATACAAGGATTTTTTTTTCTTGATTTTATGTTCTATTTTCTTCAAGAAAAACGTAATTTATTAAAATATGTTTTGGAAGTATGATGAGTCAATATTAATACTGATGACACAAGGTTATTATCACTTTGACAACTTTGCTTAATTCAGTAAATATTCCTCAGCATAGTAAACATTGGCCACAAAGCCTGTGGTTAATACAAAGTAGGTAAATTGACTGACAAATAGAGTCTGGAGATCCAAGGCTTTATGAGTTTGTAGATGAGTAGTTTGTTGCTAACTAGTGGTAAGGTGGAGGTGGGAACACTAATGTGATCTTTAACAGTTAAGTCAATTTTTTAAAATGTTGCTTGATGAAATACTGCTTCCAAACAGGCTTTCAAACAGACTTGCTAATTTGTTTGGTAGCTTTTCACTGCAGAAGAAAAATTGCGATGGTTTAGTTGGAAAGCGTTTGAAAAGACTGAATTTGCTTAACACAGTTTTATGTATTAGAAGCTCGTGGCTAAAGTAAAACTTCAATGATATGATTCTACATGAATTTCGAAAGTATTTCATTATGAAGGAAGACCTTGAAGAAGAGGGTTAAGAAAATGTTATTTTAGTCTATCTGTTATTGTCTGGAAACATGTCTATAGTGTGTACTTTATAAGAATTGATGGGAAATGTTTATCCACAGATAATAAAGCCAAATAGATTGTTTATGACAGTATGGGGAATACATTTCTTGGCAAGGATTTGAAGTATAGACATGAGGGTTCATGGCTACTTTTGATGACATTCATCACTGTTGAATATCTAGATTTTAAAATACAGTGTGTTTGTGTATGGAGAGAGTTGCTAGGTAGAGTATATTGTGTTTATATTAACCCTGATGGCACATTCATGCACAAATATAGAATCTATGTTATTATTTTAATACATAGTCATTTTCCTGCAATTTACTCTTGCTTATGCATTATTTTTCTCTTTATAAAGATTTTTTTAGTGCTACAAACAGATAGGCTTATTTGGATATCTTAACTCCCTTTCCATTTATTTATTTACAAATCTATGATTTAAAAGATTAGCATTCATTGACTACTGTGTTTCAAACATCAAAACTGCTGTTAATTAGTCAAGTGAAATCACATGCAAGTATAAAGAAATTATATGTTTGAGATATTGTCTTTTTGAATATTTTTAGTCCATCGCTAAGATTTTGCTATAATTTAACTTGGAAAAAAGCAGAAGTAAGATTTCAAAGAAGACAAATAGGATAACAAGTCTGATTAAGAATTACTGCTTTGGGAAGCATAATTATCATCATACATATATAACTAATATATTCTTTAATATCTTTTTTATCGTTCATTTCTGAATCAAAGGCTTTTTTAAAACATGGATGGTGATTGTTAATGATAAGCTGTAAATCATTCAAGTAGGGGGGATAGCAGAGGTATTATTCTAAAAAAACACATCACTGTAGACAGTAGGTGATTTGTTGAATGTCATAGCCTGAGATTGGCAGCAGGGCAGAAGGAGTCTACTTAATGCCTATGAGTCATGGAGGCCTCCCCATTCCTGTGCTCTATTCATCACAGTGAGATTCTTTAAGAAACCTCAGCTCCTGCCCCCTAGACCAGAAATACATGTAATTTTGAAGTCCTTGGTTTGCTCGTGTCTTAGAGACCTTTAGAAACACTGAGCTTCATGCCCCTTTTTTTTTTTTCCTCCTCTGAGCTGTAAAAATGGTCAAGAATCTCCTATGCATACATGCTCTATAAGATGGAACAAAGGATCCAAAGTTGAAGGAGGCTCTGGCCTCAAGGTGCTTATGAACCTCAGCCGGTCAGACAGGAACAATACAATGTTGCACATGCTGTGCACCATGTCCTGGACCTACAGAGAAGGGCTGGAGGGACACATTTCCCCTGGGGAGGTCAGGAAAGCTTTTCTAGCAAAGGCATGAAATAGCTGAGGATAAAAGGATAGGGATGAACAGTGGAGAAGGAGGTTCTTGAGAGAAAAAGGATTCTAAGTAGGAATGTGAAGAGTGTAGCACTTTCTCAGGCAGAAGCTGGAAGTTGGTTCAGCTAAAAGCATAGTCGATGTGGAAGGAAGATGGACACATGCATCTCACACTTGCTGCTTGGATATGCAGGTGCCATTTGTAAAACTGTCTCTGAAGCTTAGAGTGAGTGGATGGTTGTCTGTAGGCTGTCTCCTCAGAAGACACTTAGAAATTGTAAGACATTGAGTGTATGCTGGAAATTGAGTAGAATTTAGGAAATCTACCCAGAGCTTATGTTCATGAAGCAGAATAATTATAACTGGCACTGATAATTCCTTTGCAAGATATTCCTTAATTCTTAGATATTGCCCAAATGGCTTTATGTAAAAATAGTAGTTGGTTCTTAGAAAGCTTTCTTCTGAGTTTTTAAGTCTTCTTTTGGTTGAAATAGTATAGTTAATTTTAGCACAAGTTATATATACTCCTTCTCTTAGTCTTACTTAAAAGTATTAATTTTCTGTTGCTTATTTGGCTGTGATAGTTCTAACTATTTCTAACATTTGTTAGTTGTTCTCCTTCTGTCCCCAACTTAAGCTATTAGGAACTTTCACCTTTCAGGGATTCGTTTTGGCTGAGTGTTAATTAGGATTTTGCATCTTCCTCCTGAGTCTTAGCAAACAGGTAAATTTGGGAACTTGATAACTGTGGCAGTCAAAGCCAGACAACTTTCAGACACTTGGCTACAACTTACCCACTATTATGAATGGTTCTCTGGCTGAAAAATCCACTGCAAAAATAAAGGATATTGGTATCACTGGTACATATCATTCTTTGTTCTCTTTACATGCAACCTGTTTTCAGTATCGTGTTTGTGTGCCTTTGCACATATATGTACTGTGTCGTGTTTCCTATTTTCAAGCCTGACTTGTTTCCTGTTCTCACCCAGAATACTCTACTCTCAGAGTGGCTTCTCTTAGCTTTAACTGATGAGTGTGAAATTAATTTATTATTTTTTGTTCCACACAAAGTTTCTTAAGTGTTACCATGTGCAAGGCATGGTGCTGAGCATTAAAGAGAGACACAAAGCTGATTTTCAGCCATAATGAATGTTATGTCCCCGCTAGTTAAAAATCTTGCCCTGGCTACTCCAACCCACCACAGCCATTGTTCCAGCCATCTTGCACTCCTGCCTGCAACTCAGACTTTTCTAAGGTCCAGCAACTAAAGATTAACACCAGGCACATAGCAGGAGTACTCCAGGCCCCAGCTCTGGTATCTAGGCCAGCTCTTGGCTCTGATGGGTCACTCCGCATGCCGCATTGTCAGTTCACAGTTTTGACTATCTCCCTGGACACACAAACAAATAGAACATGGTCTCTGACCTTAAATAGCTCATATTCTTAGAGAGGAAACAGGTATACAATTACCAAACCATTTGCTGTAGACATTTGTGTTTGTACAAGTCAGTCTATCTATCTATCTATCTATCTATCTATCTATCTATCTATCTATCTATCTATCTATCTATCCATCCATCCATCCATCCATCCATCTATCATCCATTATCTTTTCACATAATTTTAAAAAATAAAAACTCCATTTAAAATAAACACCTTAGAAAGTTATGATAAAAGACAATATCTTGTTCTATTTATAAACGTAACTAAAACCAGTTCCTCCTAACATCATGTGGATATTTTAAAAATAAAAATAGGGGTTCCCCTTGTGGCTCAGTGGGTTAAAAACCCAACTAGTATTCATGAGGATGCTGGTTTTATCCATGGCCTCGCTCAGTGGGTTAAGGATCCAGCATTGCCACGAGCTGTTGTGTTAAGTCACAGATGCAGCTCTGGGATTGCTGTGGCTATGGCATAGGCTGGCAGCCACACCTCTGATTCAACACCCAGCCTGGGAACTTCCGTATTCCTCAGATATGGCCCTAAAAAGAAAAAAATAAGAAATAAAGGTGTCCTATTGTGGCTCAGTGGGTTAAGGACCAAACATAGTCTCTGTGAGGATGCAAGTTTGATCTTTGGCTTCACTCAGTGGTTTAAGGATCCAGCATTGTCACAAGCTGTGGTATAAGCCTCAGCTGCAGCTCTTATTCAACTGAAGGTGTAGCCATTAAAAAAAAGGGGGGGGGAAGTAATAATAAATTAAAATAAAATACCACTCAGCTCCTTTAAAATTAAGTAGAACATAATTTTAATGTATCTTCTTATGGTCTGGTAACATATATCCCACAATTAAATAATGTTACCCTAAACAGACAAATTGCTTCCTGTAAAAGCTGAATATTACAAAGACTATGGGCTCCTCAAACTCAGAAACAAGTCTGTTCATTTTATTTTCTTAGTGGAGCCCATTATATGCCTTTGGAAAATGCTGCTTAATTACTGAGTCCAGTTAGCTCATGAATTTGGTAAATCCTTAGACAGGAGTAATATGTAGAGGTTCACGCTTTCAAATTTTTTGAACATGCAGTAAATTCAAAATGCCCCAGATGTCTGATATTTTCTAATATTTTGACAATAAATCATATATACCTACAGAACAGGATTTCACTACAAAAACTTGTGTTCATTAAAGATAAAGTAACATTAATCATTAATGATTTTTTTCATTACACTATACTTTTAACAAAAAAGAAGAAAATCATGGATTTGGAGAATAGACTTGTGGTTGCCAAGGGGGAGGGAGGAAGTGGGATGGATTGGGAGCTTGGGGTTAATAGATGCAGACTATTGCCTTTGGAATAGATATGCAATGAGATCCTGCTATGTAGCACTGGGAACTATGTCTGGTCACTTATGATGGAGCACGATAATGTG
Source organism: Sus scrofa (assembly GCF_054392235.1). Classification (NCBI taxonomy): domain Eukaryota; kingdom Metazoa; phylum Chordata; class Mammalia; order Artiodactyla; family Suidae; genus Sus; species Sus scrofa. The sequence goes on along the minus strand of NC_139386.1, from coordinate 32,262,158 downwards.
AGAAAAAAGAATATATACATGTATGTGTAACTGGGTCACCGTGTTCTACAGTAGAAAATTGACAGTACACTGTAAACTAGCTATAATGGAAAAAAATTAAGAATTATTATTATTATATATATATTGTACATATGTATATATGAGAAATGTTCTAAAAAATCATCTAATTTTGGGCATTAAGTACAAAATAAAAATAAAATTCTTAAGGATCCTAAATCAGAGTAGTTTCAGATCCAACTCCTACAGAGTGAACTACAATGATATTACAGTTAGAATTACTGTTTGAAAGGTTGTTGTCACATTTAATATTAAGATTTCATTTTTTATAGCACAGCCAGAAAGAAAATTAAGAAATAAGTTAAAAATAAAGATTGAAAAACAGTTTTCCCTTCATCTTCTGTTAACTAGAAACCAGAACTTTCATTCTTTATGTTTTGGATGTTCAAGGTTTAATACCTTATCATCAAAATGTTACACTGAATTTATATAAAATGTTGAGTTTCTAAGCATTCATATGTATCATCTCTCATTCTTCTAAATCTCATAATTACCCTGTGATATAAGCTTTGTTAGGACTATTTTACAAATGAAAAAAAATAAATGAATAAGTCCAGGGATGTTAATAGACTCACCCCAAATCTTAAGATCCAGTCCTGGAATTCAGATCCCTTGGTATTTGAGGCTTTTGTGGGGTAGGAGGTGGGAGAGAGGAGTATTTGTTTCACTTACTATACCATAAGGGCAGATTATTTCATTTTTTTGAAATTGTATTAAAGTGTAGTTGACTTACAATGTTGTATTAGTTTCGAGGCATAGCAAAGTGATTTAGTTATACACACATATGTAAGTATGTATATATAAATATATACATATCTATCTGTATGTATTCTTTTTTCCCATATAGGGTATTACAAACTATTGAGTAGATCTCCCTGTGCTATGTAGTAGGTTCTTGTTAATTATCTATTTTACATAGTAGGGTGTGTATGTTTTTCTCATCCTCCTAATTCCCACCCACCACAGTTTCCCCTATGTCCATCATAAGATGGGTTTTGAAATTTTTGAGTTTGTTTCTGTTTTATAAATAAGTTCTTTTTAAAAGATTTTTTATTATAGTTGATTTACAGTGTTCTGTCAATTTCTGAGGTACAGCAAAGTGACCCAGTCACACATATACACACATTCTTTTTCTTACATTATCCTCTATCATGTTCCATCACAACTGACTAGATATTGTTCCCTGTGCTATACAGCAGGATCTCATTGCTTATCCACTCCAAATGCAATAAATAAGTTCTTTTGTATCATTTTTATTAGATTCCACATATAAGTGATATTTGGCTTTCTCTGTCTGACTTACTTCACTCATTATGATAATTTCTAGGTTCATCCATGTTGCTGCAAATGGCATTATTTTATTCTTTTTATGGCTGAATAATATTCCATTGCATTTATGTAGCTCATCTTTATCCATTCCTCTGTCAATGGACATATAGGTTGCTTTCAAGTCTTGGTTATTGTAAATAGTGCTGCAGTGAACATGGGGTACATGTATCTTTTCAAATTATAGTTTTCTCTGGATATATGCCCAGGAGTGGAATTGCTGGATCATATGGTAGCTCTATACTTAGTTTTTCAAGGAACCTCTGTAATGTCCTCCATAGTAGTTGCACCAGTTTGCATTCCTACCAACAGTGTAAGAGGGTTCCCTTTTCTCTACACCCTTTTCAGCATTTATCGCTTATAGATTTTTTGATAAGGGCTATTCTTATTGGTGTGAGGTAGTATCTCATTGCAGTTTTGATTTACATTTGTCTCGTAATTAGTGATGTTGAACATTTTTTTCACATTTTTTTTAGCCATTTGTCTGTCTTTGAAGAAATGTCTATTTAGATGTTCTGTCCATTTTTGATTAGATTTGTTTTGATATAAAGCTGCATGATATTTTAATATATTTTGGAGATTAATCCCTTGTTGGTTGCTTTGTCTGCAAAGATTTTTCTCTTATTCTGGGGGTTGTCTTTTTGTTTTGTTTATGGTTTACTTTGCTGTACTGAAGCGTTTAAGTCTAATTAGGTCCCATTTGTTTATTTTTGTTTTGATTTTCATTACTCTAGGAGTTGAATCAAACAAGGTATTGCTGCAATTTATATCAAAGAATGTTCTGCATATGTTTCTCTCCAGGAGTTTTATAGTATCTGGGCTTACATTTTGGTCCTTAATCTATTTATTTATTAATATTTATTTCCCCAATACATTTTTTTTCTACTGTACAGCATGGTGACCCAGTTACACATTGTGTACACATTCTATTTTCACACATTATCATGCTCCATTGTAAATGAATAGACATAGTTCCCAGTGCTACACTGCAGGATGGTCCTTAGTCTGTTTTGAGTTTATTTTTGTGTATGGCATTAATGAATGTTCTGATTTCATTCATCTATATGTAGCTGTCCAGTTTTCCCAGCACCACTTATTAAAAGTACTGTCTTTTCTCCATTGTATGTGCTTGCCTCCTGTATTATAGATTAGATAGATAGACCATATGTGATTAGATTTATTTCTGGGCTTTCTGTCTTGTTCCACTGATCTGTATTTCTGTTTTTATGCCAGTACCATACTGTTTTTATTAGTATAGCTTCATAGTATAATCTGAAGTCAGGGAGACTAATTCCTTCAGTTCCATTTTTCTTTTTCATGATTGCTTTAGTTATTTGGGGTCTTTTGTGTTTCCATACAAATGTTAAAATTTTTTGTCCCAGTTCTGAAAAATATCATTGGCAATTTGATAGAGATTGTATCAAATCTGTTGATTGCCTTGGGTATAGTCATTTTGACAATATTGATTCTTCCAACCCAAAAGCATGGTGTATTTTTCCATCTGTTTCATTTTTGATTTCTTTCATCAGCATCTTATAGTTTTCAGAGTACAGGTCTTTTACCTCTTAGGGTAGGTTTATTCCTAGGTATTTTATTCTTTTTGATGTGATGTTACTTGGAATTGTTTCCTTAATTTCTTTTTCTGATCTTTTGTTGTTAGTGTTTGCAATTGATTTATGTGTATTAATTTTGTATCTTGCATCTTTATTGAATTTATTGATGAGCTCTAACAGTTTTCTGGTAGTGTCTTTAGAATTTTCAATATATGGTAGATAGATTTGCAGATATTGAAGAATCCTTGCATCTCTGGGATAAATCCCACATGATTATGGTGTATGATCCTTTTAATATATTGTTGGATTTGGTTTTATAATACTTTGTTGAAGATTTTTGCATCTATAAAAATAGGAGTGTTCCTTCCTCTGCAACTTTTTGGAAGAATTTCAGAGGATTAAGTGTTAACTTTTCTCTGAATATGTGATGGAATTTGTCTGTGAAGCCATCTTTGTCCTGGATTTTTATTTTAATGTAAATTTTAAAATCATAGTTTCAATTTTACTATTTGTGGTTGGTTTATTCATATTTTTCTGTTTCTTCCTGGCTTGGTCTTGGAAGATTGTACCTTCTGGGAATTTGTACATTTCTTCTAGGTTGTTCATTTTATTGGCATGTAGTTGCTTGTAGTAGTCTCTTATGATTCGTTGTACTTTTGTAGTGTCAGTTGTAACTGCTTTTTCATTTCTAATTTTATTGATTTGAGCCCTGTCCCTTTTATTCTTGATGAGTCTTGCTAAAGGTTCATCAGTTTTGCTGGATCTTTCCAAAGAACCAACTGTTGGTTTCATTGATCTTCTCTATAATTTCCTTTGTCTCTATTTCATTCATTTCTGCTCTGATGTTTATGATTTCTTTCCTTCTACTGCCTTTGTCTTTTGTTTGTTCTTCTTTCTCTCATTACTTTAGGTGTAAAGTTAGATTGTTTATTTGAGATTTTTCTTGTTTCCTAAGGTGAAATTGTATTGTTATAAACTTCCCTCTCAGAATTGTTGTTTCTGCATCCCATAAGTTTGGGATTCTCATGTTATTTTTGTCATTTGTCTCTAGGTATTTTTTTATTTTCTCTTTAGTTTCTTCAAAGGTAAATATTTTATAGTCCAAATCTTAGGAGTTTTTATCAAAAATGTGAGAGTTAACCAAAAATTGCATGATTGATAAAATAGTTATTACTATGTTATTACCTAATGCAAAAGAATCACAGAATTGCTTTATATTCACATTTATAAAATTCTGGATCATTTTGGGGTTCCTTCTGGTGGCTACTTCTACAATAAACAGCCAGATGCTCACAGTGTGCTTAAACCACACAAATGCATACCAAGTAATCCTAAATACAGAAGATGTATTTTCATCTTCTGCTAACCACCCCTCTTGAAAAGGAGAAAAACAGTATGATTCAGGAGAGGAAAGGAAGACAACCAGGTCCCTGACATATGTTTATGAGCCTCAGATGAATGCTTGTAAGACTCAAAGGGTGATCTTTCTTCATTCAGGAAAATTACAATCTTAAATGTAGTGGGGTGGGCCAAATTTTCATGAGAAAACTTCTCCATTTGGTCCAACCAACAAGTGGTTTTACTGAGAAACTAGGGTGCAACAGGCACTGAGTTCCACAGACACAAAGAGTAGAAAGCAAATACAGTCCCTTCAGAAATCTAGGCATCTTGGAACCTACAAGTCCTATGCTTGAAAAGCTAAGATGATTATCTTTTAAATAATTCAAACTTTTGCTTATAGTGTGATTTCTCTATTTGTGAGTGGGAAAATTGCACACATAATTGACAGTAATTTAATTCAATAATTTAGTTTTCTATAAAATAATTCTTTTTACCTCTAATGCTTTGATATTTTAAGAATTAGTGAAATGAACACTTTTTTTGTTATTTTAAATGAAACTCAATACATTAGTTATTTCACTACTTCCTGAAATTGTTTAGACAGTTTTTTCAGAGGCTCATTCATTTTTCTTTCAAATTTTTTTATCCTTTGGAAGTGGTAATGAATATCATTAAAGGCTTCTGTGTGTGTGTGTGTGTGTGTGTGTGTGTGTGTGTGTAGCAAATAATTCAATGGTTTAAACTCTGAAGCTGGTGAGATCATGTCCTGTTTTCCTTCTAGCCTAAAGGTGCCTTTCATAGTCTTTCATTTTCATATTGACTTTACCCAGGACCTAGTTGGAGGTTCAATCAGTGAAATAAAATTACGTTACAATTATTTCTACTTAGAGAAATATGACAGCTAGAATTTTTATGTTAATTAATCTTTGGGTTTTTTTTATTATTGTGTGACTATCTGTTATAAATTTCCTTGCAATTCAGTTTTAGTACATTCTATAAATTATTTTAGTTTATTTCAGCATGAACCTGACTTGCAAATGGTTAAATCTGCACTGAGACTTTCATGCTCTAAAACCTAATGTGCTCTATATTAACATCAGAAGGAACTGTTTTAATATTCAGACATAATTGTAATAGCAAGAATAAATCACAATTCACTGAATTCTTGGTCAGATTATATTCTTGTTATCATGTTAGATTCTATGTCAATAAATTAGTACACCTTAAACATGATGAACTGTAGTTCACAAACATACTGATATTTTCCTCGGACTCGGACTGAAGAACAAACAGGTCGCTGCGGTTCTTGTCATGCATCCCACAGCCAAATGAGGAAGCTCCCGCTTCCTCACCTGCACACCCAGTTAAGCACCATCTGTTTCCTGTTTTAATGTGATATCTCACATAGTTTTTCCAAACCTTTCACATCAGTAAGCACAATCCTAATAGACAGTTAATATGAATTAAGAAGCATGTTTTCACTAAAATTGTGTTCTAGTTTTCTCTCTCCCTCTTATTTTCTGAAATGTGTAACACTACACTGGCTGCACCAAACCCACTTCATAGCTTGAAATTCCCTAGATTAATATAGGTTATTTATAGTGTATTGACTAGACTGGTATCTAGGACCTGGGGGATGGGCAGTGCAGAGGCACATGTGCCTAACAAGGAAGCTGGAATTTTAATTTTGTAGGGAAGGAAGTATCTCTCACTGTACCTTGCTGCTTTCTCTAGTAGTTAAATTCTCCCTACTCCCCACCCCCTCAGTCTCTTGCTATGTGAAATTATCAAAATTATTAGTATCCAAGCAACTTGGTCAATTGTGAATCTACTTTCTGTACCACATTTACTGGCTGTTACTGTTTTCATTTGTGACACCCGGGCTGGCTGAAGCCAAATCAATCAGGTAATGATGAACATTTTGGTTTCCCTTAAGTTATGGGTAACTAATCTGCTTCTTCTTGGAAAAATGGTTGGAATCCCATGGAATCAATGAATAAAATGATGTGCAAAACTCTCTAACCTTCCGTTAGATCCCAAGCAGCTTCTTCGCCTTCCATTCTTGCGAAGATATGTGTTATTGATGCTATTTATTGGACTTCTTTAGCCAAGAAATCCACCAGGTAAATCATTATGGAACATTTTTTTTTCCCTGCCCCGTGGCATGTGGAGTTCCGGGCCAGGGGTTAGATCCAAGCTGCCAGTTGTGACCTATGCCACAGCTGTGGCAACATGAAATCCTTTAACTCACTCCGCAGGGCTAGGGATTGAACTTGTGTTCTGGTGCTGCAGAGACACCACTGATCCCGTTGTGCCTCAGTGGGAACTCCTGGAACCTTTGGAATATGAATTGTTTGTGAATGTTAAACATGTTGTTTTTATGGAGGACATATAATGTAATCAGTATTTCTCAAACTTAAGCATCAAAATAGCACAAAATGTTTGTTAAAACACAGAACATTGGGTCTTACCTACCCCTTCCCCCTCCAAATTTCTGATTCGGTATTTCCATCATGGAGCCGTAATAATTTGTATTTGTAAAGAGTTTCCAGAAGATGCTGCTGCTTCTGGTCTTAGACCACACTTTGGGAACCACTGGTGTATTATGTAGAGCTCCAAGGATGGAACTGGATTTGCCTCTATTTTGGACTTGGCTGTGCCCCTTAACAGCTATGTGACCTTGAAAAAGTTATTAACCTCTTAAAACCTCAGTTTGCTCAGCTGTAAAATGATGGTAATACCCACTTCATGAAATTGTAGTGAGATTAAGTAAGAGGATGCATGAGGACTGCTTAGGCCATGCCTAGGGTAAAAAATAGCTGTTCAGTAACATCAGTCTCATGCTCCTGATCTGTTTAGAGGAAAGAAGGCAATGTGGGTCATTTCAGTATTTCTATATTTCACTGTACTAAGATCTGAAGGAGGGAGAGGAAACAGACAACAAATGTGAGAATATATAAAAATAGATGGAGATTCCCAAGAGTTAAACATAATTTAGTTTAAATACAAAGTAAATCATCCCTTTGATAGTGCGTAGCTCAGAAACTAGTTGCTCTTTATCTTAGCCACTGGAATCCCATCCAAGAATTAATCCTATCCAAAAATAACTCAATGTTAGGTGTTAGGTTGATTTCCCTCTCTGCATAATTCTATGAATCTCTTCAGTCACAAAATACTGTGATTATTAAATGCAAACGCATCCTCATATTCACTAGCAAAGTGTGTTAGCTGCAAATTAAAAATATAAAAGTAATGACACTATTGTAGTCATTTTGATATTTATATTTGGATCAATACATTTTTATTTTCTCAGTAACATTTAAACTCGTCATGAGTATGAATAATCAAGACTTTATATCTACTTCTAAAATAAATCCATGGAGTTGGAAGGAATCCTAGTGATTGATTTTCTCATATAGATCTTAAATAGGTCGCATACCTTGTAAAAATACAAAATATCATCAAAATGCTTCTAACTAAATCATACATTTCCATTACCAAATATGTTTTAGTAAGTACAAGCACAAGCATCACTATTTTACCGGTGAAGTCACTGAGGTATACATGAAAATGCTGTTTCAGGTGATGCAAATAATTAGAGCTTAAGACAGAAGTGAAACCAAGATGTACTGAATCCAAGCAAACTTACAGTTAGCGCAAATATTTCTTGTGTGAAAACCTATTCTGTGTAATTGTCAAGCAATAGTCTGATTCATTCAGTTACTTAGCAACCATTTACTGAGTACTTACTATGTGCTAATTCAGGCACCAGATATAGAATTATCATCCCACCCTTATGATGTCAAAAATTACTTAATTCTTCCAGCAGATCTGTTTGGTCTTTCATTATTTATTTGTATCACATACAATCTGTACTTCAAAGTCAAAATTTGTAGTCAAAACTGAAATTAGGATCATCTTCAAAAACGAAATCTACTGAAAAACCTACTTAAAACAGTTTTGTGATCCTTCCTGAATAAAAACTAAGCATTTATTTTATCAAAGTCTGTATCTTAAAGTAAGAATATTTGGAAATACAGGACTATAAGCAAATCATTAGATATTTATACACATTTATTTCCAGAATTTTGTTTAATTTTTTTCTTATTTAATAGGGCTGCACCCACAGCATATGCAAGTTCCCAGGCTAGGGGATCAAATCAGAACTGTAGCTGCCAGCCTATGCCACAGCCATAGCAATGCTAGATCCTTAATCCACTAAGCAGGCCAGGGGTCAAACCCGAATTCTTATGGATCCTAGTTGGGCTCATTACTGCTGAGCCACAGTGGGAACTCCTTTTTTGTTTTCCTTCAGAATTTTAAAATGTTAGCACTGGACAAGCTGATTTTTAAGATTCCCTTCCACTTATAATATTCTGTTTCTAGGATTCAAAAATATTTGGGGTGTAAATGTATATTGTGTTGGTTTGACACATTTTTTGACCTTAATAAGTGTTCAAGTTTATAATAAGATTTACTTTCCATAATTCCTTCAAATAAATTGATAGCAGAAGCTCTACAGTACTGGAACCTATAGACAGAGCTAATATTTTGAAAATGTCATATAAATGATTATATGGTATTGAAGATTTTCATTTCTGACTTCTTTTACTTGACAAAATAATCTTGATATTCATCCATGTTGTTGCCTGTATTAGTAAATTTTTTTGCTTTATGAATGTAGCGTGGTGCTTTTATCCACTTATTGGTTGATAGATTTCTGGGTTATTTTCAGTTTGGGATATTGTGAAAAAGCCCTTACAGCAGGGGTGGATATTTTTAGAAAAGCAATCATGATTGGTTAAGCATAAACTATTTGCATATCAAGTATAACAGGCAGAGAAGGTGGACCAAGGAGCCTCCTACCATATAGCCAAGGAATGGGAATGTGTCTTTATCAAAGTCATAATGTGTGAACATAAGAAAGCAAGGAGTTCTGGCCAGGCATGTGCATCAAATGGCCATAGAACTATAGGTTTGAGTTGAAAATCAGGAACCAAGATTTAATGTCAAAGAGAAGTCAAAGAACCCTGGAACAAATGATGGCCAGGGATATTGTGAGTGGAGTTGTGGGTGTACATTAGGCAGTGGCTGGGGTAAGTTTGGAAATAGAAGAGGCTGACACCCTCAGTTCAGTTTTTTTGCATTCTTTGCATACTTGTATCAAGGTAAGTCAAGGAAGGCAGGTAGAAAATAAAGATTCCAACATTTAAAGGCTTAGTGTTTTCCACTTCAAAGTAAATTGCATAAATTAATTTAGTTTACAAGTGAGTTTGACAACTACCCAAAGTCCCTAGGCCCCACACAAATCAGTAATTTATTCATTACCATCAAACTGTAAATCTCATGGAGATAAAACCTTATTCTTTATGAAAATGGTTCCCATACAAAATTTGCATCACAGTAGTCTTAAGAATTTGGCCATTTAAGTTTCAGGGCACACTCTTACCCTTGTAAAGAACCTTTTGTAAGCAACTACTTTTGAGAGATTGATTTCAAGTACCAACTTCTAGATGGCTACTACATACAGAAGCTATAAGCGGACATGCCCTGGGAATACAAAGCATCAAGGATGCAAGTGGTGATGAAAGATGTGCTCATGGTCACCCCCCCCATAAAGCACCCTTTGATCATTGTGTCATGACCATTTAACTTCCACTCATGACTCAGATTCTTACCCTGCTTGGGTTCAGAGGTAGGAGAAAGTGAAGAACTTGGAAACCAAGCATCTTTGAGCCAGCTAGATCCACCCAGCTGGCCCCAATTTTTGTACCCAGTTCTCTCTCATGTATTTCTACACTTGAGTTGGTTTCTGCATAGGAACCTCCTTTTTCATCACTCTCCCTGCTGATAACATGGGGGATGATATACTTACTGTGGTTGGGTCCCTCACATATTTCCAAGTGTTGATTCCCACTTTCTAGAGCCCTCCTGACTCTCCTGGATCTATGGTCCTCTGAAACTCTAATACACAAAGTTCTTTAATTACTACTATCTATTCTTTGGATACCCCAAATAGGCAACTCTACCTGGCTATCCTGATGAACTCTTACTGCTTTCTATTGGCCAGTTCTAGTAGGTCTGATTATTTTTCAGGTCTCAGCCATCTATACCGTACCTTGTTCCAGTGGCACTAAGCCATGATTCTAACAAAAAGAGGGATGTATATGATTGTCTGTGTGTGAATGTGCATGTGTGTTTTAGGAGGGAGGGTTATGAGATGAGTGGGGAAGAGAAAAGTCACAGAAGATGCAGTTTTAGAAGGAGAGGGAGAGATTGGGAAGAGAACACAAAGAGTGCCTTCATTGATGGTATATAATAGATGCTCAATAAATGAATTGATAAATGAGAAAGGGAAACACCATAAAAACCAAGAGGAGTGGAAAGAAGCGGAAGAAGCTTTCTTTAAAACCTATAGGGAAATAGGACAAAGAAGAGAAAGAATAAAAAGAGAAATCAAAGTAAATGATGTAATAAACAACAAATATTGAACTATAGAAATGTGCTCCCTAAGACAATAATAATTACTAAATTAATGTTTGAAATCAATTTATAATTTTCTTGTCACTAATTTATGCAATTCTATCTTAAACGATACTTTTATTCTTTTTTTTTTTTTTTTGTCTTTTTCTAGGCCCTCTCCCATAGCACATGGAGGTTCCCAGGCTAGGGGTCTAATTGGAGCTATAGCCGCCGACCTACACCACAGCTCACAGCAATGCCAAATCCTTAACCCACTGAGCAAGGCCAGGGATTGAACCCGCAACCCCATGGTTCCTAGTCGGATTCATTAACCACTGAGCCACGACAGGAACTCTGATATTTTTATTCTTAAATGGAACATAAGGTGACTTCTACTAGGGTTGTTAACTCTCTACACTGAAGTATGAATACTTCTTAACTGAAGTCAAAGGTAAGAGACAATTTCTTTCTGATTATCTGATTTTTAATTTTTCTGTAAGGCAGACTTATTTGGGGAGAAGAAGGCAAAAAAAAATGTATGAGACAAAATTGCTTTCCTTTTGTTTTATGGGAACAGATGTTAATGGGATTTTCAATTTAGTTTGAAAGCTGGAGAAATTTCCATCTTGTTTCTTCCTTGGGGTGACCTTGTCATTAAAAAGAATAAAAGCAGCTAAAGTAGCCAGGGCTTGTTGAACAATGTATCCTGTCTTTAAAACAGTTCCTTAAATTCTACCCAATGGGGCAAAACTGTCTCTTCCCTCAGATCATGCAAAAACGATACCTAAAAAAAAAGGTATCGATGTCATTAGGACATTTCCTATTTTCAGCCTTGACTTCTTCCTCCCATACATTCCAGATAGAAGACAAATCACTTCTGGTTTGAATTTCTCCTACTGAAAGCCCAACCCAGTGTGTTTAAGTCATGTTGTGTCTTCCTGTTTCACACATCATCTTCAGTAGTAAAGATCCTAGAATTAGAATTTATCTGGTGATTTTCTTGGTGAACTGCAAGACAGGGAAGAAGAGAAGACCTTCCTCAGCTGAGCTGCACTGGCAGCATCAAGATGTCTATTATTAACGTGATTTTGTCAATCAGCTACATCCTGTGAGCACTCCTTGTGCTGTAGGAGGATGTCAACCTGCCTTTTCTCCAGTCACACTCTCCCGTGTGGTTTAAAGAGGGAGAGGATAACGGCAGCTCATCAGGAGTCATTTTCCTAGCCATCATGAAGCTGCAGCAGGTTGGCAGTGATAGACTCCAAATTAAGATCTCTACCCATAAATAATAATAATCTGCACTGAGGTAGCATCTTTCAGCAGTGGATTTTCTCCTTACGTACAATTCTCACCTCATTTCTCTGGAGACTGTGATATTAAGAAGAATGAAATATTTGAAAATCTGAAAGTGATTGAAGAGCTCCCTGTCTTCTGAGTACATAATGCCATTTAATTTCCCAGGGCTTTTTCCTGATCCTGAAGGGGAAATACGAAAGATATGGATTAGAAACTGGAGAGAGAGGGAAGGTGTGTTTCCACTTGGGTATTAATAAGAAATTAGGATGAATAAAGAGAATTGATGTATTCTGTAGAGGAGTATGCTTTCCACATCTTCCTTTCTCCTTTTTATTGAATAGAATGCAGATATAATGGCAGGAACCAAAGCAGCTGTCTTAAAACATGAGATGAAAGCCTTGTGCTGGGTATGGCTGAGCGACTAGATAGAAGGGACCTGTTTCTGCACAATGAGATGATCATATCAGCCCTCAACTGTTTAAATTCAGATCGTTACATGAAAGAATAAACTTTTATCTTGTTCAAGTCACTGTATTTGGGGGTTCCTTTTTAATGGAAACTTAATTATCCTAATTAATGCCCAATTTCTTCTACTCAAACATCCATCTTTCAAGGTACCAGTGCCAGTTCTCTGAAACTCTATTGTTCTTTTCAGTTTCAAGGAATGTTCTTATTCCAAGTGCCTTACCCATTTTGACCTCTTTACAGTTCTTTGGACTCTGTCCTCCAATGTTAGCTTCCCTGCAAGGCCTTCTCTGATTCCCTATTTGTTGTAACCATATCATATCACCACTAGAGTAGGGGAAGGATTGTAATTATATTCTTGCCTATGTATCACTACCCTTATATTCACTGCACACACAGAGTCTGGCGAGTCTGGTCCCTGGTAGGTAAGAAAGATGAAGTCTTGTTAAATGAATGAGTTCTCCAAGCTCCAGTTAATGTAGCTTTCTCTGAATTCTCATTTCTTCCTATTTTCTTTACCACAGAATTTAGCACACTTGAATATTTTCCATGTTGTAAGGCTTTCCAAGAATTCTAGTTGCTTATTTTCATACCCCAGAGTTCTCTGAAACAGACAACTGGCAGTCATGGGCCAGCCTGTTCAAAAGAGATCAAAGGTAAAATTAAGGACTCTTTTCCATGATCACTATTCTGCAGTAAACTTTTTAAAAAATATATGTATATATATAATGATTTTTATGTTTTTACATTACAGCTGGTTTACTGTGTTCTGTCAATTTTCTACTGTACAGCATGGTGACCCAGTTACACATACATGTATACATTCTTTTTTCTCACATTATCATGCTCCATCATAAGTGACCAGACATATTTCCCAGTGCTACACAGTAGGATCTCATTGCTAATCCGTTCCAAAGGCCATAGTTTGCATCTATTAACCCCAAGCTCCCAATCCATCCCACTCCGTCCCCCTCCCCCTTGGCAACCACAAGTCTATTCTCCAAGTCCATGAGTTTCTTTTCTGTGGAAAGGTTCATTTGTGCCATATATTAGATTCCAGATATAAGTGATATCATATGGTATTTGTCTTTCTCTTTCTGACTTACTTGACTCAGGATGAGAGTCTCTAGTTCCATCCCTATTGCTGCAAATGGCATTATTTTGTGCTTTTTTATAGCTGAGTAGTATTCCATTGTGTATATATACCACATCTTCTTAATCCAGTCATCTGTCGATGGACCTTTGGGTTGTTTCCATGTCTTGGCTCTTGTGAATAGTGCTGCAGTGAACATCTTAAGTGGCAAGCCAATATCATTTCAAGGGCTGCTTTATAGGGAATGTTGTTTGTCTTATCACAATTCATTCATTCACTGAACAAATATTTTTTGAACACCTAACACATACCAGACACTTTTCTGGGTGTTGAGAATCCATTTGAGAACAAAGCAAAGATCTTTACCCTCATGGAGCTTTATGTTCTAGAAAGAAATTATTTCATAAATTCAGCTTCTTTTAATAAAAGCACATCTTTTTATTTGAACCATTTTCAATAATAAGAAATAGGATTCAATATCTTGGTACACCAGGAGATTTCATAATCTATGCATTTGATTACATAGATAATATCAAAATGATCATGTAAAATATAAAGCTTTGTGTGGGCCTAAGGACTCACAAACTATTAAATGTGTGATTTTATAAGTCATGGCACTTAAAGGTAGACAAGAGACTGGCAAATACAGTGAGCTTACCTCTCACTTTGGATCCTATCATCTGAAACAAGTATATTTCAGTTGATATGAAAATCTCATGAATGGAATTTAGAATTAAGACATCTATATAACTTCCAGCTTGTCCTAGTATTAATTCATCTTTGGAAAAATGGTTTAAGCCTCCCTCCAACATGCCCTATAAGACCAATCCTTATTCCCTTTATTATCCTGATAAAATAAACATAACTTTAATTAGAAAAGAAATAATTTTTTTAAAAGTTACCTTTAAGAAAGTTAAAAAGTTATAGAAATATATCCACTTCTTAGACATTAATGGGTTAATGTGTAATTGTAAAAAAAGGGGTTAAATAATTTATCAGCAATAAATTTTATGCTTTAAAGGCAGACATTGTGAGAAGCAGTTTTAAGCTTCCTATGGTCTTATCATTTTACAAATAAATACATCTAGAAAGATTAATAATGCAATGTTTTTAAAAGATAAAAACGTAGAATCTCTTTTTTTATAAGCATGGCTGATAGGAGTAACTAAATATCAATTTCCTCTCGATGCATTTTTCCATGGAACAAATCACTTTTTTCCAGCAGAATACCTCCTGTAGCAGTCACATAATGAAAGTGTTTCCCGATAGATAGCCATCTCCGAGAGCAGATTTTATTTCTCTGCCTGATTTCCAAAAATGCAATCTGATTTCATGAGGACGTAGGCCAATGGACCAATAAATGACTGTTGTAAGCATGTATCAAAAAACAGTCACAACTTGTGATGCAAAATCTACCTTGTACTTGTTATTTCTTTCCATCTGAGAGTTGTAATTCCAACACCATGCCATGTACATGGATTGAGTGCAAAGATCAGCCCCAGGAAGGTTTAAATAAAACATTGACATTTTGAAAAATGATCCAAGTGTTTCCTTTTTTCACCTTCTTTTTTTTTTTTTTTAACTTTGCTATTTCAGGTAGTATCAAGAAGGAAATGCTTTTTGGGGGCCGAGTCTCTAATCATTGAGTAGATTTCATATTCTCCAGGGTATAGCAGTGCAATGACAATTTATAAACCATGAAAGATAAATTTGTAGAATTGGGAAAAAAAAGTTGCTTTTTACTTTATCATACTGTCTTCTTTCATTTGAAACTGAACCTGGGAAACCAATCACGTGCTTGTGGGCCGAAACATACACACACACACACACACACATATATATATACATATATATATATATGCAGTAGTCACCACATATATAACATATCAGCCATTACTGAAGGCAATTTCAAGTCATACAATTGAAGACCATGATTTCCCTTTATTCCAACTTTCTAATTTTATTAGGATTTTATTATGAATGTTTTGATAGCACATACATATTTTACAGCACACGTCCTTGTTCTTAAGAGATAAGCAAATTTACTGTGACACTGTATTAGCAGGGACTGTCTCCTTGTCAAAGAACTGGTAGATGGGGTAGCGTATTCCAGGAGACTACAGCTACTGCCTCTGACCTGAAAACAGATATATTGGATTTAGTTTGTTGGACATAAGTTAATTATCAAGTTTCATCATATAAATTGTCCTCAAAAGAGAAAAGGCAGCAGGATGGCTCATTACTGCAGAGTTCCTTGCTCGACTTCATCGAAGCCCTTGCTCTCTGATGCCAGGAGCCACAGCCTCTGATGGAGACTTTAATTCATGGCGATACTGCAGTGCAGTTCATTTCAGGATCTCTATTGTTGTGTTGCTAAGAGTTCATTCTTCTCAGTAATGGGAATGCCTCTGCTCTATAGGAGGTTAAACATACAGAACCCTAGTGGCTTGTATGATTTCTGACTTTGGAATTGTTCCTGGCACACAGATGATGGGAAAGAAGCTGTCATTTTCTACCCCTCATCCGCCCCCCCCCCAAACAAGCAATAGCACCTTATGCAGAGTTTTCCCCAAAACGTTCTATGAGATGAAGGCTACTATACACACACATACATGCATACACATGACTGGAATTAAAAAATATATATGAAAGATTCCAAGCTTGTTCCACATGGAAGAAATCAAATCATCAGTAAAGCTAATCATCAGGTTCCTCTGTAAGTATCCTTTCAGGAGGGGATTTTCCTGTAAAAGTTTCATGCTTATTTGTTTAAAGCTTTAGTATAAATTTGCAGGTGATGAGAGCAACCTTCACTCTGATAAAAGAACAGGCCAAGCTACTGATTGGAGAAAATTACATGAAGTTTTTTAATCAAAGTCTCTGTGGTCTACTGTCTGATTTTGTAGGCCAGATGTCAAATGTTTTTCACTGATGTCGATGTTGAAGTAATCACTAAACCAATTCCAAGAATGAGTAAGTGAGATGGTAATAATGTTTCATTTCAGTATTACATAAGGCCTCTTTCCCATCTATGAACAAAGTAACAGGACCTCTCTGATTCAGTATAATTACACACACTATTACTTTGAATTTTTCGGATAGTTTCATCTCTTCAGATTATGTGACTCCTTTATGAATGTGAGAACATGGCATGTACCTAGATGCTTTCAGCTAAAATGTGAAACAATCTACACATCAATTTGTTTATATTTTCAAGATTTACATTTAATTTAAAATGCAAATAAACATTTATTATTCTATTTTATGCAATTTTTTTCTTTTTTTTTTTGCAATGATGATAACTAATCATGAAAAATAAAACCCAGAGCTCACTAGAAAAACAAATCTTCTGTTGTTTAACACACCAGGAGAATTAGTTGTTAATTTGATATGTGCTGTGATTTTTTTTTAAATCAGCGAGGCAGTCTGGATGGGAGAGAGAAATTAGACCAAAATAAGATATTTCTGTCACAGCATTATGAAGTTACATATGAATACATAATACTGTTTTCTGTTTTTTACTACACAAATCTCCTTTTTTCTGGAAATGGCAATATCATAGAAGACAGTTGTATTTAGGTGGACAAATATTTCCTCAAATTTATTTGAAATCAATATTGGAGTATTTTGAAGATTCCTGAAAAATGTCTCATTCTCCCACTGTCAGATATAACACAGCCTGAAGAAATTCCACGGGTATCTGGCCTCCATGCAGTGGCACCTGGTTTCATTCCTAGAATTCCCAACCTCCTTCTCCTGTCCATCATTGTTAGCCTGAGAGAATTAAAATACCTAGAGACAACAGATACTTTAATGGCTCCTCTGAGTAGATTTCTTTGAAAACTAAAAGGGTAAGGGGGAAAAAGTATAAGATAATGTAACTGGTATTAAAAACAGTATTAGAGAGTTCCTTTGTGGCACAGCAGGTTAAGGACCTGGTATTGTCACTACACCAGCCCTGGTCGCTGCTATGGCATGGATAAAATCCTTAGCCTGGAAACTTCCATATGCTGCAGGCATGGCCAAAAAAAATTAGCAGTGTATGGGACTCAAGAAGGACTCCTTCCCAGCTAAAATGCAGAAGGACCAGTAAAACAGCACCCCACTCCCCAACAATGTGGTCAAAATATGCTTACTCAAATGTCCACCCATCAATTAATCTACGTAATGGGCTTTCTCCTAAGATTATTTTGAGGAATGAAAAAATTCCTATTTAATTTTTAAAATTTTGCGTTTTCACTTTCTACTAGACTGTTTATAAGGCCATAGTTTTAGTCACCAATTCCAGTTATTTATGGTTAGGGGTCGAATTGGAGTTGTAGGCACTGGTCTATGCCACAGCCACAGTCGCAGCAACACAGGACCCGAGCTCTATCTGCAACCTACACCACAGCTCACAGTAGCACCAGATCCTTAACCCACTGAGCAAGGCCAGGGATCGAACCTGTGTCTTCATGGATCCTAGTCAGATTTGTTTCTACTGAGCCATGATGGGAACTTCAGCAGGATGGTTCTTGATGGAAGCCTGGGATGGGAGTCTCAAAGGCTTTCTCAATTACATGTCTGGGGTTGATGCAATAGACACGAGACTTTAGAATTGTCATGGTCTCTCCATGTGACAGGGCTTTTCTCAACATCAAACAGAAGTAGAAGTTCCCAGTTTCTTAAGCTCTGGAGTAGGACAACCACAGAGACACTTTTATACTCTACTGATGAAGCAGTAAAGGAGCTTAAATTTAAGAAGAGGGGACACAGACCCCAATTCTTACAGGGAAGCATGTTGAAGAATTTTGAACCAGTTATGAAAGACACTTTATTATCTTTCACCCTCAGTACATAATTTAGGGTAAATTGTTAAACAGTGTCTGAATACATTAAAGCAAAACTTAGTGAGGGTCCTAAATAAGGTCAGAATCAATGACAATAGATAAAAGGGAGAGGTACAAGAGACTTACAGGGATAAAAACAGAATGAAGAAGAGGAGACTTTAAAATATACCCAAAGTAACTGGCTATATGACTTGGATAATGAAAGGACATTATCTGTAATAGACTGAGATGTTTCAGAAAACACAGGGGCATTAGAGTTACTCAGAAATGTGTTTGAATCTCTGCTCCACTACCAACCATATGTATACCAATTTACATTTCTGAGCCTCAGTCAGGTAATATTCGTTAGTGAGAATAGTAACAGTTAACTTCCAAAGTTGTTGGGAAGGTTAGAAATCATGCCTGGCAACTATTCAATACATAATGAATGATAGCAATACATACAGCTCAATGATTCTAAGAGAATGATTCTGAGAGAATGATTGATAAATTTCACACACACACACATATATATATCCTTTAAATATTTTTTATTAAAATTCCATGACTCATTGTTTTTATTTCATGTTATTTTAACTGATTAATTCAGTCTTTAGGCGTCTGTGAAGAAGCTTAATCCTCCAGTTTCACTGGGGATATAGGCTATATTCTGTACATTACATCAAATATTTGGTTTGAATCAATTGTGAATTGCCAACAATCTTTCAACCTGATTCATTTGAAAGTTTGCTAAAATTCCTTACAAATATTCACCACCTTAAAAATTCTTTATCTATTTTTATCTCTCATGATTTTTGATATTAATAATTATGCTTAATAGGAATGTTTTTTCATTTCTGAGCACATTTAGCAAGAGCATTTCTAGAAAACCAATGCTTATAAAAACAATTAGAAAAACCTAATTTATTAATGTTTTATTTAAAATAAGTTATCTTCCAGAGTTTTAAAGTTGAAGAAATATTATTTTATTGTGTGCAATTTTTGCATATTCTTCCCTTCTTCACCTCTCCTAGACATAGTCTGATGCAGAAAAAGGGAGGTACAATTGGTGGACTTATTCAAGAATTTCAGCAACTCAGAAAGAACTTGTTCATATGCACAAATCTTATGCTTATTTATTTAATATTCAAAATAGACAATTTGGGTGAATATTAATATATGCAAACTAAATCCATTGTCAGTTCAGGTTTTTACAGAATTATAATAGTCATTTTGGGAAGAAAGGGGCAATGAATTCCTTGGCTTTTTATAGAGCTACTGACTGCTTCGAGTGTATATAGAAACCATTATCCTTGCCATATTGCAGGTTACTTTTTCAACTTAAAAATAAAATCTATAGAGCATGTTGAATAATCTCTCTTGCAAGACCATCATCCTAACTGCATTGAAACACTGAGATAAGATATTCAATGGGTATGAATGCTCTTTACTTATCATTGAGCTTTAAAAAAGGCTCATGTAACTAGATTCACATTTTATGCTGAACTGGGCTCCATTTTTAATTCTTATGACCATTGAGGGATGAAATACACAAAAAGATGAATTTTTAGCCAGTAAGTCAGATGTTTATATAACTTCTGAAAGAGAAGATTCAGAACACTCAAAAAGTTAAGACAAAATATGGAGATTTCCTCAATTCCATGTGAATCAGATAGTTGTGATAGTCAACTAAATTCATATAATACTTTCATAATTCTTGTTATCAAGAAGAGAGACGAAATCTATAGCTTCAAGACACAATTTCTTCGCGGCTTTTTTAAGTGATTAAACAATAATACTTATTAATCTATTATTTATAAGTTTGCGGAAATATTCAAAGGCAACATGATTGTGTACAAAGATCGCAGACCTTGGAATAAGAATCCATGAGTTAAATGCCTTCTATCTTTTGGGGGCAGGTTTGAGGTACAAGGTTTTTTTTAATTTATTATTATTTGTTGGCTTTTGCAAAATAGAGATAATATGCCAAAACACTTTTTTGGAGCACCTCCTCAATTAACAAATGAGAGAGGTGTGCTAGTCAGTTCTGGCCTTTGGTAGCTTGTAAACAAATGTTAGTTTCTTGATAGCTTTATATTAGATGGTTTGTATTGTTGTAACTCTCTAGCATCAATCTGGTTCATCTCTCCCTTTGGTCACACCAAGGACATATTATGTCTCCATCTCCTTGAAGTTAGGAGAGGCCATGTGACCCTCTTTGCACAATGAAATTTGGGTAGATATGATGATTGGCAGAAATGACATTTGTCACTTCTGGGAAGAGACATTTGATTGCTGATATTCCACTCTTCTGGTCACGCTTCACCCTACTAAGGTGATAGTGAAATAAAATGTGTTGATAAGAGGTTTCAGAAGTTTAAAGCTATTGGGAATGCTAAACTAACTCAGGAGCATGGCTACTCTTGAGAGCTGTTTGGACTTGAAGTGGTCTTTATATGAGCTAAAAATAAATTTTTGGTATTATAAACCTCTTATATTTGAGGATTGTTTGCTACCTAAATATAATTCAGTTTTTTTCACTTATATTTCACATGTCTCATGGTATTATTTAGAAGAAAAAATAAAATACTTCATTGTGTATAAAATAAAAACTGAAAAACAGAGGTCTGTAATATGAGAAAATTTATTTTAAATGATTTTTTGACATATTTTGTTTAAATGTGACTTACTACAATTCAATTCATTTTAGTGATTTGAAATTTAATCATTAAAATATTTGAAATAATTTAGACATGAATCAGTAGCCCCTCAGGAAAGATTCTGATAAATTCGCAGTTTTGCAAACCTCAACTGGGGAATAATGCTGAAATTTACAGATGGATATATGTGATAGAGCTAAAGGATGTGTTTGTAGTTAAGCCAAACACTGTCTTCCACGAACTTAGTTCTTTTTTGTTTAGGACTGTGCTGAATCAAAATCACAGCAGTCTATATGAAAGGTACTAATTTTTATTTTAGGGACTTTTGTTTGGCTTAACAAACTGATAAGAAAAATCACTAGGAAGTGATAGAATGTGCTCTAGAATCCGCTTGTGAAAGTTATATAGAAAGGAAATCAGTGCTCATAATTAGCCAACACAACATCGTGCTTCATTTCAGTAGGCATTATAGAAGAATTTCTGGGACTCTGATGAGAATCCACTGGTTAGAGTTGTAAGGATATTTATCCTGGCACTGTGGGAAGGATGACCTATTTGTGATTAGACGTTTGTTTAGGAGTTCCTGTCATGGCGCAGTGGTTAATGAATCCGACTAGGAACCATGAGGTTGTGGGTTCGATCCCTGGTCTTGCTCAGTGGGTTAAGGATCCGGTGTTGCCATGAGCTGTGGTGTAGGTCACAAACGCGGTTCGAATCCTGCGTTGCTGTGGCTCTGGCATAGGCTGGTGGCTACAGCTCCGATTAGACCCCTAGCCTGGGAACCTCCATATGCCGCCGGAGCAGCCCAAGAAATGGCAAAAAGACACACACACACACACACAAAAGAAGTTTGTCTAGAAGATTCTGTTTTTAACTTCTTTCATTTACGTGATAACTTTTAAACTGTTTGCACAACCATAAATCTCCATAATTCTTTCTCTAGAAGAAATAACTCCTCTCTGCATTTTTGGTGATTTCTAAGTTTAATGCTAGTATTTATATGGTTTTTCAGAAATCTGTATTTTTTCACAGTAGATGACATGGTTCATATTCAAATTATTTACTGATGGATCATTAGATACCCACATTTCATGCCTCATTTCTTGTAACTCCAAGTGCTACTCTTATGGTTTCAAGTTAGAATTGGGACAAAAGGACATTATAGTGAGCAAAAAGCTTGATTTTGAAGAAGGAGGATAATGAAGCTGTTTGGTATGTGTATGTATTAAAAACTCCTTTGGGAATTTTCTATTGGTTATATATCCCCAGATCCACCGTGGGACAATTATAGAATCCTACAATTCTCACATTACATTCAATATTGCTAATTTATATCAGATTTATGAAGCATGAATGATCTCATAGAAACTACAAATAAAATGCAGGAGTGTATTGCTCCTAGTGAAGTAAAAAATACTATAATTAAAACACTATATTATTGGTGAATTATTCTCATTTTCCTAAACATTTCTGTTTATTCTTTTCCTGGAAAATCTGAAAAAAATCTGTTGAATTTTTCTCGTTACTGAATTTTCTACATTGATTGCTATTTATGCAAATACATAACCAAACCAACAAATATATCAGAGTGCTGAGCTCCCTGTCTTGATTGTACCAGGTACTAGTACAACAAATTGACAAAAAGATGTTTCAGATATGTATTTAGTGTTATTTCAAATGTGGTACCATTTTGTGACCTCAAAATAAACATTCTTCAAATTATCCTATGTGTTAACTATTAGCATATAAAGTACAGGAAAGGGGAGTTACTGTCGTGGCACAGTGGTTAACAAATCCGACTAGGAACCATGAGGTTGTGGGTTCAATCCCTGCCCTTGCTCAGTGGGTTAAGGATCCGGTGTTGCCGTGAGCTGTGGTGTATGTTGCAGACGTGGCTCAGATCCCACGTTGCTGTGGCTCTGGCGTAGGCCGGTGGCTACAGCTCTGATTAGACCCCTAGCCTGGGAACCTCCATATGCTGCGAGTGTGGCCCTAAAAAAGGCAAAAAGACAAATAAATAAATAAATAAAGTACAGGAAAGCTGGAAAATTATTAAATTTAATATAGAAAATGTAGCCAACAAATTTTTGTATTCTATGTGTGCTTATATGAAGTATGTCTGTGATTCTTGAAATTATTAATTTTTAAAATACATTTATTTAACCAAGATATTTAATTATATGAAACATGAAGTAATCAAAGTGAGAATTATTTAAAACTAGTGAATATTTTCTGATGCAGTACTCAGTCCAGAAGTTGTTCTTTTTAGATAGAAGCCAAAGTAGTTTACACTACATCCTGCACATTTGGAAAATCTCTCTACACACAAAAACATCCACCCACAGACATACACGCAAACATACTTTTATCAGGTAAGCAGTTTTGCAGATGTCATACATAGGAAAAAATGAAATGCTTTAAATTTGAAAATTCATGTCAATCTATTCAGTAGCATCCCCTGGAAAAAAAAAACAAACTAAAAAAAAAAAAACACAATGTAATTACCACTATATAATGATAATTCTCCAAATACATACAGGTTTTGAGCAATTATCGGGGGGGGGGGAAAGCTAAGTTATTGGCTATCTGTAAATAAACACTGATAAAAAGAATTAACCAGAGCAATGTAGGATATGGACTGGCATGGGGCACCGAAGATATGCAGTGGATAATAAAACTGTAGGCTGATAATGGAACCATGACGACATACTTCCTTTAATGCCTCTGACTGGGGATTCACTCTTCTCTGAGTGAGGAGGGACGATAGCATAACATCATCAAACCATCTTGTTCTACCTACATAGTATTTATGAGCAACGTGATATACTGGTATAGTTGTGCAAACTCACATACCTTTTGTTACCCCTGTACCTCCTTTTCCTTATTGATGAATTGGCAATAACAAAATAAATCAGCTTGCTAGCAGCCAGCAGCTTTAACCAGATAATGGTCATAAGAGAGTCAGCATCTGTACTTGGTGCTTCAAGTGCTCTCAGTAGTGCTTATTATTTCACCTTAAAAGAGTATTTGTTTAGCAAACTGTTTATAATTCATGCCATAACTCTATTATAGGAGATAGAGTTTATGTCCTAACCAATTTTTGTGTTTGTGTGCATGTGTGTGTGGTGGTTGTTTCATTATGAGCTTTCAATTTGAATGAACTTTCTGGATTTTTAAAAAAAGAGGTAGCTGAGCTGAGTGGAAATAAATACTAGGGTAACAGCTACTTCCAGATGCTGTAGGAAAAGCACCACTTTCCCAGGTGTGTTTTTAATTTGACACCAAATTGTAGGACACAACCTTATAAAGTAAGTAAAGCCAGGAGTTTGTCTTCTAAGCACCATGAATAATCCACATCCAGGTTGATATTATATAGATTTTTTAACACCTCATATTTCTTATTGATTATATTTTTACAAATCACATACATTTAGTTCTAAAGATAGTGACATTACAATTAATGACATAATTTAACTATCTTATTGGCTTCAGATTTTTTTAAGACAAAAGACAGAGCAGGATAAGTAGGACCGCAGACAACCTTCCGATAACTTTTTGTAAACCAAGCCAGAGCTGGAAATGGCTGTAGTCCAAACTCATCACACAGGAGATCACACAGATGGGGAGATAAAAGTTGTCCATGTAGCCCCTGACAATGCTCAGTATTTATTCAGAATCTCAGGTAAGCCACCTGCATGCTGATGACATCACCAAAATAAAGGCCAAGGGCTGATTACTGGATGGATGCTCTTTATTATCATATATCAGGTGTCACCTGTAATTTCATGTCTCTGGCAACGTGACAGAATCCATCTGTCATCTTACCATGGATCTTAGTCAATTTTCTCTTCTCTTTGGAAACAAGCTCTTATATTGTGTGGGAGTAGTAAAAAGCTGGTGCACTTTCTCCTGACTGTGAAATAAATAGAACAACAGTTAAAGAAAACAAGCTGATATTTTCTACACAGTGCAAGCAAAGAAAATGCCCTGTTTCTCTGCAGTTTTAATGTATGAAACTATAACTGGCTCAGATCCACAGGGATGTTGTTGACAGGCCCCAGTATGGAGCCCCAACAGTCCAGGAAGCAGAGACATTTGAGCACAGGGGTATGTTATAAATGCAACTGTATTATAACAAGGTCCTTGAGGTACTCGTAGTGGATTATCTTCTAGGATGATTTTCAAGCAAGACGGATACTTTATTACAAGGATTCAGTGTTTCACTTTCTGTGAACAAGTACCTAAAGAACAGTTTTTTAAAAAAAAATTAAAGGTAAAACTTCTCATCTTATAAGGACAAATCTCCTTCCTCATCTACTTCCAGTCTATGTATAAAGATACAGAACAGAACCACCAGTGACCTCCAAACCTTGCCCCATCCCTTTATTAAAACCTCCTTTAATAGGCTCATCTCTATTCTTGAAGGACAAAAGCCACTGTATAGAGTTCCTAGAATTTTGGATATTTTGGAAACGTTCCACAAATGGCTAATTTGGAAGGAAAAATAAGGAACAAACTAAGGCTATTAGGTGCACAAAAAGAAAAATCTGGGTAAGAAAGGTGCTTTGCAGCCTCTGAATACAAAGGGGGTTAACAATACAAAGAACCACTGGAATAATTTGGAATTTTTTTCTTTCATTTTGGATTTGGCATGCCATTCAAGTGAGAACACACTTAAATAAGGACAGAGTTTTAAATGCTTTTAAAAGTGGGAATGGGTAGGAGCCTTGTCTATTCACTGTAGGTGATGATGAGGCCTTCTTCATGCAGGAGAATGTGTATATTGTAGTCATACTGGGGATACAGTAGTCTCTGCCCTTATGAAGAATTAGATGCTGAAACCCAGGAAGTTATGATTTGTCTGTGTGATATGAAAACTCTGCAGAGTAATGTCTGGTGTTTTTTCACAACATTGGGTAAGTGGGAGGACTGATTATCAAGTTTTGGGATAGTGGGTGAAAACACATTTTTATTAAAATCAAGTTCAGAATGTGCAGTGCATCTCTCAATTCTGAATTAAAGTGGACAATTATGGAGCTGGTACTACAATACTTGGCTCCATTACAATGGGCTTGATTCTGTAAGAAGCTTTAAGTCTCTTTCAAAGTCAGTTACTAGGCAGGGTTTCCAGACCCTGCCTTTGTAATAATTATATTTGAACTTGTTGCTGGTCAATTGGAGGACCATGTAAACCTACTTAGATGGAGAAATCCAAAGCAGAAAGAAAAAGCAAAGTGAGGGCTACAAAAGGTCAGAGGAACCCTGGTCCCACCAAGGTGTTGGTTTTGAAAAGCCATATGATCATGAAAAATAAATCCTGAGCAGTAGAAGCAGGGAACACCTATACACAATGTCATAGTGAAACATCCAAATTGAAAAACAACTAATGCTACAAAGAGAAAAAAATTGTGAAAATCCACAATTGAGATATATTTTAAATTATTAGTAATCACTCACTCTGAACCATACTGATCATTTTCATTGGTTTTGTCCCTTAATGATATATTTGATTTTGGGTAATATTAAATATTTTTTGGCATACTGTTCGTCCTTCTTTTATGTTCACAAACTTCAATCTGTCCTTTATTAATGAATGTGGTGCTTTAGGACACATTTTCCTGGACTGAGGCTTCTAACCATAGAAACAAATTCTCTTTTACCTTAAAAAAAAAACAAAAACAAAAACAAAACTCTTTAATCATGCAGTGTGTTGGGGAGAGAAGAGAGAACAATATTGCTGTATTCTCTTACTTAAGAATAAACACTTAAACCATCACATATATAAAGTTTGGGTTTTTCACAAGTGAATTTTCGAAACCATGGTTGGCAGTATTTGTGTGTGTAATGAATATATATACAGAGTGCATATAAAACATTTCCCAACCCTATAGCCTAGAGAGAGAAAGCATATAAGTAAAGTTTTCACTAACGGCAATGAAACTGGTAGTTTCTTCCCAGCAGGGCAAGTGCTAGATTGAGGCACTCATGGTGGCATAGCTTCCACGGGCATTCAAGTGAGGATACTTGGTTCCCTCGATACCCTAGGCTGGCTCCCAGTGTCCTAGGACATTCTGCTCCTCAAGTCATTGAAGTCCAGGCTCACTCCTTCTGGCTACTCCTGTCAAGTGCCCAGTCTTTAGCCCAGCTGAGGATTACAAAAGTACAGGTCCATATGAGGAGCCCTTTCTCCTTGTTTTCTCTTGCTACTACTTCTGGTATCTGTCACCACTGTCAAGGTCCCTTCTAATGTACAGTGAAAGGAAACTTTTGTTGTTCCTCTCCTCCTGACCTCCCAGGATGTTGGTGCCGTCTTTTCCATGCTGGGGGAAATAGGTAAACCTCTTCTACCAAGGGCCACCGTTTATATGACTCATTCAGGGACAGAAATGTTTCTTGCAACAGAGCTGGGGCAACTTCTTCCTGGTTGGCTGAAGCTAAGTCTAGGGGCTTATCAACCCCACTCTTACCAAGGAATGGAGTTTAGTCACTCAGCTTTCCTTCAATTCCCCCTGACTCTCCTCCACTCAGGGCTGGCTTCTAACTTAGTTTTTCCAGAGCGAGCCTTCTCCCTTGTATCTTGGATATAACCTCATATCTACCCCGTAAGAGAGATAGTGAGAAAGAAAAACTTTTACAGCCTTAAAAACAGTGAAGATTGTTGTTTTGCTCTGACTGACGATGAGTACCACTTTCCACTGCAAAATAATTTTTTCTCAAGAGTAGGAGGTATTATTTTACTAGTGTCTCTATTCCCCCCCCCCCCAGTATTCTCTGAAGTTATGAGATGGAATTCAAAACATATATATATATGTATTTTTTTAAGATTTTTATTTTTTTCATTATAGTTGATTTACAATGTCCTATCATTTTCTGCTGGACAACCAAGTGACTCAGTCATACATATACAAAACATATTTTTCTGAATGCTGCCTTAGGTAGGATGTTACAGTGGTTACTTCACTGTGGTGCTTCCTGGTTTAATACTATAAATAACACTTCTAAAATAATACATTTATAGATATTACAAAATAAAATTTTATTTACTTTTGTGAGGCCTGATGAGGACATTATGTTCTTCTGAAGGGATCTCTTCAGGCTGTTTCAAAAAACAACAAAAAAAAATTTTTTAAAGATAAAGAAAAATATGTTTTCCCATTATAATACTTATCTGTCACTAGGCTTTCCCTCCCTTGAAACACAAAAGTAAATAAAAGCTGTAGCAGTGGCTGGCCACTGGCTGTAATAAAGGAAAATGAAAACAGTATGCCTCTGTGCTTTCATCATGGCTAGTCTCTTTTATGCAGCACCCACCTTCTTATATTTCCATTGCATCCTTGGCTTTCCTGTGTCAGCACAAGATGATCTCCAGAAAGCCTTCAACTTTGGGGAGACTGGGCAGCAAAATCTGGGATGGTAGTAGCATCTTTCCCAAAGACCTTTACCTAAGGTCTGAATCTGATCTAGAAATAAATCCATAAATGTAAACATTCCTCTTTGATCACATGCACATTTCTTGCGTCTATTTATTGGTCCTTCTTTGCTGCTACTCTGAAAGTAATCCTGTGTTTAAGCCACTAATGACGTGCAAATAAAGGGAAACAAAGTAGAAAACCCAATTTCCAATTAATATTTCAAATAATGGTGGTATAATTTGGTGCATTTACTAAATGGGGAGCATAATCACAAAGATTAATGAGGGTTACCAGAGGTGGAAAATCCAGAGGCTGGCAGGATTCCGAATCTCTAAGTTTGTGAAGACAGCAGAGAAATATGGGGATAAATATGGTAATAAAAGAGTCACCTAAGTATCCAATTTTGAATTTATTTTGGAAGTGTGATAAAACTTCTGAATATGTCCCTAGAATATAAAAGATAATTCCATCAATAAACAAGCTTGTCGAACATTTTTTCGTTTCAGTAGTAAGCTAGATTAGCAAAGTTGCTAGGTAAGTAAAACCAGGGCTCTGTTCCCTAACCTAAGGTTGCTTGTAATCTATCCATTGAATGAAAGCCAATATATATTGAAAAATAGCGGTCAAGACAATAAACTATGATTAAATGATTAAACTGGATCAAATAAACATAAACTCCTCCAGTGTAGAACCAGTATCTCATCTTACATTGAACTTAGATTGGCGGAGGATAAATGTTTGATAAACACATGTTTGGGTGAGTGAATGATTAAAAAACAGAAAATGGGAGTTCCTGCTGTGGTGCAATGGGATTGGCAGCATCTTGGGAGCTCTGGGATGTGGGTCAATCCCTGGCCTGGCACATGGGTTAGGATCCAGTGTTGCCACAACTGTGGCTTACTTAGTGGCTGTGGCTAGATCCCTGGGAGCTCCATATGCCACGGGTGGCCAAAAACAAAAACAAAAACAAAAAAACAAAAAACAAAGCAAGCAAACAAACAAAAAAACAGAAAATGATGAGGATTGCAGAAGGAATTGCTACAGAAAGTGAATTTTTATAAAAACAATGAATAAGTTAGCAGGATGAAAGACAAACACCTTCCCAATAAGTGACCAAAAATGAGGAGTTCCCATTGTGACGCAGCAGAAATGAATCCGACTAGGAACCATGAGGTTTCGGGTTCGATCCCTGGCCTCGCTCAGTGGGTTAAGGATCTGGTGTTGCTGTGAGCTGTGGTGTCACAGACGCAGCTCAGCTCTGCCATTGCTGTGGCTTTGGCGAAGGCTGACGGCTACAGCTCCGATTGGACCCCTGGCCTGGGAACATCCATATGCCACGGGTGCGGCCCTAAAAAGGACAAAAAGACAAAAAGAAAAAAAAAATGAGCAGAGGCACATTCATGGGTTGGTGTGAAGGCCAACCTTCTTGGAATGAGATTGCGTTGATTTCAATTATGTTAAATATAGTACTGTGTATCAGACATTGTGTTCAGTGCTAATAACATAGAAATAACCAAGGAAATCCTACTTAAATTTTGAGGATATTCTGGTTCAGTGACTATTTAGTGAGGAGCTTTGAAACTGGTATAGAAAAAACATGATAACTCCAAATGAGAGAAAGCAGACTGGACCAAAAGCTTAGATTTCATATACTCTGACTTATTTAATAGTAGAAATCTTTGTCAATGTGGTAAAGACAAAATGAAAGATTATTCAATAATTTCTAAATTTAGAATGATAAAGTAGGTAGAGAACTATTATTGCCATCCCTGGTTTAAAACACTTTTAAGGTATCTTATGTAGTGTACCTTACTTTAAACAAAAATATTGATGGTTCTTATTACAAAACTGTACTACTAAGGGCACTCACTGTATTTGTTCATCTCCTGTGTGAACTGTAGAGTCCAGGAGGGTAGGGAAATTTACAAACAGATGGAGACCCTCTTCCACTGGCTCACTTCTCCAATATGTGCTAACATCTGAGTATTTTTCACACAGTACCCAAGCCCATTATGTTGCCCTATATTGCCTCAAGAGATCTTGAAAGAATCGGCAAACGGTTATTAAAATGCTTAGGGGTGATGGTGCATTGGAATTACTCAAATGCAAAGCCTTCTCATTTTGATGAGACATTATCATCTGATGCAAGCTCTGTTTTTAATTTACACTTGCTTGTTAGTCAACAAAGTTTGGTAAGCTCACTCACTACAGTTACTTTGGGAATGCTTCCATTTCTTCATCTCTAAACTGCTGTCTTAAAAGAAAAGAAAACCTTCCAGGCATGGTATCTTTGAGTTAGCCAGTCAGATTGCAAATTTTAGTCTATTAAGTTATTTTGAAAAACTATATTTAGAAGTAACATTCCAGGGAAAGAAGTGAATAGATTAGAGTTAATCTAGTAGATTAGACATCCACCATTTAAATGGACAACTCTTCTGGACGGTCATAAATACTGTGAGATGGCTAAAGCCAAGTGTCAGTCAGAGTCAGTGCCATAGTCCATAGACTTACCAGCCTGTGTTGGAAACTGTCTGTTCATGATTGTTAGTCCCTGTGCCTGGCACTCGCAGGTACTCAAGAGCATGTGGCATTATCACAATATTGTTAGTGTTAGGGAAAGACATAGCAAATTAGGGAAATTTGCAGATGGGCCTGATACTCCAGATTATCAGCACACTTGTGTTGTTGTTAAAATAAAATACTCTCCAACTGTTCCATAGCTCTTTTGCATTACTTTTAAAGAAAAGTGTATTATGTAGGCACCGTTTTAAACCCAACTAGTATAATGACAGTGATTTGGTCTCCATTTCAAAGATGAGGTAAAAGTAACAAGTGACACTCTATATTGAAAAAAAATTTACACAAGCAGAGAGTTTAAATTAATCTTTTTTCTTTACCTATTTCCTAATTTCTTGGGGGGGGGGTTACTTGAAGTTTTTTTTTTTTTTTTCTTCTTATCAAAGCCAAGTATGACTTAACAAAAAGTTCCAATAACTTCAAAAAGTAGTGGATTTCCCTTCACATCTGTGTAAGCTCAAGGTGTATTTTCCTGACCTGTTGTGTCCATTTTCAATGTTATTAAAGCTTTAAAAAAAATACAACAGAAAGAGAAATTGATCTGAATCCTATGAAATCCACTTTACTTCAAATCTCTGAGTCCTTGTGGTAGACCAATTCAACAACAAGAAAAATTTAGTCTTGCCTCTGGAATAAAATTCAGTACTGTGGCACATTATTGACCTGAGTGTGTCATCAGCTTCTTTGGAAATTTGGATTTCAATACACTGTAATAAATGTGCCACAAACTTTTAATAGCATGGTTGGATGTATCCCTTTTTACATCTCTGGAAGAGAAGCATGGTACCGTATCCTGCTACCCTGTTTAATTTGTGCTCAGATGAAAATTTTTTTTAAAAAAAATTGCTGAGTAGTAGTTTTCTTTAGAACAATCATGATAGATAAAGCTTATCCTCAATTCTGACCAGGGCTTTTGTTGGTCATTCTGAAGAGTTTTTGAGGCGTAAAGCTCTTTCTTGGCAATATGGAAAGAAAAACAAGGATCCTCAGATGGCAGGGAGGAAATACTTCTTCCTAAACTCCAATTTTTTCCTTTTCTTGTGACTTCCAAAATTGCAAGAACCAAATGAAATCATTAATGCCATCTTCTACTGTAGGCAAAACTATGAAAACTATTTCTCCTCAGCGCTTTGTCTCCCCAAGTCTGATGCATCTGGCATTTAAAAATTGATAGCTTTGCTTTTAATTCTGGGACCCAGTTCAAAGTTAATGTTAAATAAATTAATATGGAGGAAACTATTCTAGTAAATAATCTTTCAGTGGTAGTTACTTTGGCAAAAATAATTTATGTGCTTTTCACCTTTGAATCAAGAATTATTTTAGATTTCTGAGGGAGAGTTTTACTATAAAATATCCTGCATTTTAAATACTATTTAATTATGATTTGCTTCCTTGGGGATTATATCATCATGTGATTTAATTTGGTATATACCCTAAGGGGGAGCATATTTCAATTATAAAATATTTCCTCCAGAAACAATAATGGTTCAATGATTTACTTCAGGATGCTATTATAAAATGGCTTATTCAACTGGAATTTAAATGCATTTAAGTTAAAAAGTATAGTACAGATACCCCAAAATTCATGAGAAATAATGCTTACATACAAAAATCATATTTATATCTATTTTCAGTCTTTATATAATACTTCAATTATTATATCTTGAACTTAGGCACCTGAATGCTATGAAACATTTATATTATTATCTCTTCAAAAAGTTCATTTTTGGACAAGTATCATTTGGATAGGGATTAACTTAATCAGAGATTTTGAATCTTCTCTACTTTAATTTTTAATCTCTTTTTAAAAAATATGTCTGAATCTTTAAAAGACCTAAACCTGTAGTCACAAAGCACTGCTTCAAAAAAGAAAAAGAAAAAAAAAAAAAAAAAAAAAAAAAAAAAGAAGGGAAAGTTTTTAAAGCAGCCACCGGCTGTAAGAGAGATAGTGCAGGCAGCAGATTTGTGACAGAGTGGAGCATGAAACCCATCAGCTGATGAGTGAAAATCCCTGGTTTCTAATTAATCGAGGTACACAGGCCAAGGGATGAAGAGGATCAGGGAAATGAAATCAGGAAAAAGATACCATCAGTCATTTCTGCGGCCCATTGTCATACTTCAGAATCTGCTGTAATGAATCACTCAGGCATTCCACAGATACATTCAAATGGTGAAGAAAATTCATTGTCCGGTGAAGAGCGTTTGATAAAAATCTTTCTTTTCCCCCCCTCTTTGTCAGAAGCCTATGATCAGAAAAGGAAATCCAGACAGCACAACAGGTGTGCTTTTTGCAAGCCTGGTGAAATCTGCAAATGAACCAAGTATGGAAGAATTTTTTTTGTACTAATTTTTTCCCCAAAAAAATGTGTTTGGGGAGGGTGTAGGAATAGAGCATCTGGCAAGGGGGGACTTGTTATTGAAAAAGGATTGCAAAAAGTGTAAGATTAAGCAGAGGATTGAGCCCCTTCCTACAGTGGAGAAATGCATGTTCCTATAAAATCTCAACTAGGGAAATAAGAGAAAGCCTTGGAAATGTAGTAATATTTAATTTAATTTATAAAGAGAGACATTTCCTTTGAAGGACAATCTATCTGATGAAGAAAGCATTATGTATTACAGCCTGGCTCTGATCAGAAAAGAAAAACCTCATCCTCAAAATCAGACAGCCGCTCTTGGGCCCATGGTTACTGGGATTTCCTGGAGAAAGGGTTTCCTTTAAAGTCAGTGAGACTTACCCGTGATGAATGCACATTTCAGCCTGAAGGTTTTGTTCAAAGGTTTCCTAATTCAGGCCTACATTCCTCCTGGGTTATAGCCCACTTGTGCGATAGTCATGTATTTTAATGGAGAAAATATTCATCGGAGCACCTATGACACAGTAGCTGTGGTTTTTGACTCTGCCACAACTTTGTGACTGTGTGAACAATTCCTTGTAGCAGCTCCAAGTGCTGTGTGGCATTAGGTGACATGCAAAGATAATTGTTTTCAAATAATCAGGTACTGTACTGAGACATATAAGGATGGCTGATTCATTTTAAATTTAATTACTATAATATAGGGTTTCGCTGTCTATATTATCAATCACCAAGACACTTTGGAGTTGATAATATTAAAATTGCAACAATAATGAGAATTCTACTTCATGATGAAAATAATTTTAATCATGGGTAGATTACAAATCCATTTACAGTTACGGTTACTGAGAATTCTATTATCTACCTTCTCTTGTAAAAGATGTTAAGACATGTTTTCAGGAAGTATAAAAGATTATAGAAGTATGCTGCTTCTACAAAGTTCCAAGCACAGGCTTTCAGAAAACCTCAAGAACGCTTCCCAACTGTCAAGATTTGGGAGGTGGAATGCAGACCAGAGGAGGAGGCTGGGGTTAAAGGGAGGCAGAAAGTCCTCTGTGTTTTTGCTCCTGTTTGGCTTTATTCTTTCAGTCAGAATTATTTTTGAGAACCTGCTATGTAATAGGTGCTGGGCTGGTTGCTGGGGATGAAGCAGCGAACAAGCATTGTGCTCACTGCCGTCGTGGTGCTCCCAGTCTAGGTTGTTCTAATGACTGCCCTGGTCCTGAAAGTGTTTAAGATTTTAAATGTATCCCAATGGAAAGCGGTGAACAAGGTTAGGCCATAACTGGTCCTCACCTCTTCCTACACATTAGTATCACCTGAAAAGTTAAAAAAAACATGTATATATATTTATAACATATAATAATATGTAATGATACATAATATAATTATAACATGTATGTGTGTGTGCGTGTGTGTGTATATATATTTTACAGCCATACCTGCGGCATATGGAAATTCCTGGGTCAGGTGTCGAATCAGAGGTGCAGCTGGGGCCTACGCCATAGCCATGGCAAAACCGTATCCGAGCCGCATCTTCAACTTATGCTGCAGCTTGTGGCAGTGCTGGATCCTTAACCCACTGAGCCAGGCCAGGATCGACCCTCATCCTCATATAGGCAATGTCAAGTCCAAGTCCTTAACCTGCTGAGCCACAACAGGAACTCTTAGATATGTATTTTTTACCCAGGCTCCATCCCCACATTTTGGTATGGGGTGGGGCTCAGACACAAGTAATTTTGCAAAGCTCCCAGGGGATTCTAATATGCAGCTAGGGCTAGGAAACACTAGACCACCAAAGACAACATCTAAAGGACCACCACTCTGGATATTATCTGAGATGACTCTTCCTCTGGCAAACCTCTAGGAAATTGTTTTCTAGTGTTCAACTGAATTAAACTAGCCCAAAAGTCCAGTAATTTATTTTGCAGAGAATATGTAAATTCATATACATAATACTGAATAATCACCTTGGCTAGCTCTGACTTCATGTCCTGTTCTGATATTGAAAATAATCAGATTTGGTCTTATAGTTGGTCCCAGTAAGATTTACTGCAGCTCATTGTATATTCTATTTTTTAACTAGGAATTTCTAAGAGGTCTGTTTCATTATATTATTATACCAGGAGTAGATTTAAGAAACTGAATCAAAGAGATACTAAATGTGTTTGAGGGGACTGAGTTGTGAGAAGGGAGGCATTCATTGGTAATGGACAGTTACATTGTCCCACCTATGGAGTTCCCATCACAGCACAGAGGTTAATGAACCCAACTAGTATCTATGAGGATGCAGGTTCAATCCCTGGCCTCACTCAGTGGGTCTGGCGTTGCCGTGAGCTGTGGTGTAGGTCACAAATGTGACTCGGATTTCGTGTGGCTATGGCATAGGCCAGTGGCTACAACTCCAGTTGGGCCCCTAACCTGGGAACCTCCATATGCTGCTGGTGCAGCCCTAAAAAGACCAAAAAAAAAAAAAAAAAAAAAAGAATTGTCCCAGCTATATTCCTCTCTTTGGCGTGGCTGCACTCTAAATCCGTGGGAACTTGTATTCTGCTCCACAGAACCTGTGGTCTCTAATTAATGCATCTGGACATTTCTTGGTTTAGGGATATACACCTGAATAACTTTTTGTTTATATATTTAATTCATGTGAAATGTATCTTATATATATGCATTTATAAAATAGCTAAACATAAAAAATCATAATTTATATTGTCACAATTCTAATTTTCTTTATCCCATAATCTTTTTTTTTTTCCTCTCTTTATTGGGATTCTCTTCCTCTTCTCTACTTTTCTTTATCCTGAACCTTGGTCCCTCATTTGAATGTGTATTTTTTAAATTTTATTTTCCCTTTGCTCTTTCAGGAACTAACAAAGTCAGTAATCACAAATATCTCCATTCACTTGATCCTTTTCCTCAATCTTTGTTTTCCATAATACCTATGTGTCCTAGACTATGTATGCCTATATGCATAGACATGGAAATAATTAGTTTTAAAAAATCAGTCTTACCCTCACTGTCACTTAAAGCATTCCCACAAGCGTGTAAACTGCGCCCCACACTGGTCCCCTGCTTTGGTGAAACTCTATGAATAAATTACATTTCCAGAGCCTGCCAGCTTTCTAATTCCAGCTTACTGCACTTTGGAACAATATCTTTCCTTCATAAGTTCCATAATTTTTGTCTTTTCCTGTTTATGTTCATCTTTCTCTTTCTCAAGCTCACCAATAACTTTTTCAGAAAGAGATGGCCTCTCTCATGGCCAGAGCTTCTTGAGACTTACACCTGTAATTAGGTCGAATTATTTGGGTGATGATCAAAGCAGCAAAACCTCCTTCGATGGTGTTTAGTCAGGAGTATCATTGTTTAACATTCGTGTTTGCATGCTAATTTTCGGAATTGGAAAACACATGGATACAAGTGTGAGATTAAATTTTATTTTCCTTGAAGCAATAAACTCAGTTCATTGTCCTCTCTTTCAGCATTTAGAGAAATACAAAGCATTAAGCTGTCAGATTTCAGAGTAACGATACAGAATTTTGAATTCTGATTCAGAGGCACAAACATTGCAATCATTAACTATATATATTTGAATTTATAAAATGAATTGGCAAAGGGGGAAAAAAACCCAAAAAGTTGTAAATAAGTTAACAGAAGAGTAACAGAGCCATTGCACAGCCCACCATTTTAATCCAGTCACTTTGCAAAATGAAGGCTATTTGGACAGGTTTCATCAAAAAATGAAACTGACCAGACAGTCCACAGGTGATCAGTTCCAAGCCTTCCCCCAGAGTCAGACCTTCAAATATTTATCATATATGTAGGTATATTTGCTTGGATCATGATAAAGTACGTATTCGGGATTTTTGGAAAGTGAGCTAGAATGTCACCTGAGACATGCGTCTGATTTGGACTGAGTTCAGAAGCAAAGTGCCTTGAGAGGCCAGAAGAGAAAGAGGGTGAGAGGGAGAGCAAGCAGGTATGGACAGCCTATGTTGCCAGCTCTAATGTCCCAGTGCAATTATTTTGTGGACATCCACTCCTTGCCTGCATAGGAGATAGGGCTATAAGTGTATGTTATTTTTTAATTACAAGGGGGGTAGAAAAAATCCTGATGATGGGCTGGAAGGTGCCATTGCATTGTTATTTTTTCCTCTCCCTTCGTTTGCTGATTATGTGAGCTGGGCTCCTTTGCTAGCCGATGATAAGCAGAATTTCCATGTTCTCTGCATAATTAATCCATCTCTGCCTCTCTTCATGCCAACTCGCCCGTTATCGCCGGCACATGCCTGAATTGCAAAAGAATCCGCTCTTCAATTGGAACTTATTGATATTCTAAGAAAAAAAAAAGAGAGAAGGGGGAAAAAACTGAAAATCCTTAAGTTTAAGCCGCAGATTTTTAAATGGATTAATTTCGCTGCAATCGCAGCCATCTAAGGCGGGAAGGCAGGCAGAGCAAATTGAAAGCGTCTCCATGTTTGCAGAATTGGGTCCAGAACGCTGAAATGTACTGGCACAGCTCTCTTTTAAAGTCAGAAAATTACCATTCATTTACATCACATGAAATACTTTTTTATGCTAGAAATATTCAAGAGACGTTCTTTAAATGCCTGCTAATGCTTGATAACATTTCTAACTTTCAACGTTTTGCTAGACTTTGATATGACATGATAGGAATGCCTTCCAGTAGAGAATGTTATATCTCTCTTTATCACATATAGATTACATCATCTTTTTCTTAATCATCCCCAAGTAGTCTTTAAACAATGAAGTCTGTCATTGGTTTTGTGGAATTTTGTGTGCTGATGGACGTCAAGGTTAGTCATTTATTTTTTGTCTACCTACAAATGAAATGTTTGTTTTTGTTTAATTTTTCTTCTTCAAATACCTAGAGACCTTGGATAGTAATAATAAGAATATGAAAATAATCATAATAGTTTCTCAGTAGTCATTGTTTTGACTATTTTCTTCAGTCTTATGATAAACTCTTATTTTTGAGAGACTCGATTCTTTCTTTTAACTTATAAATAGTTACACTTTGAAATCTCCTTGGGTCAGTAGCTGAAGCTATTCCGCAAAGTGTACATTTCAATAATCACAGTACGTATACTCCCATTTCCAGGATCCTTGCCACTTCCAAATAGTTGTGGATGTTTTATTTTTCTGATCTTTAAATCCATTGTATGTTAATTTCCCCACTCCTGGAATTGAGCACTGCCAGGACTGAAGCTCTCCTTTAATACTCTAGTGTAGCTTTAGCAATGCTTTCTTCCTGCATTTGAATGCTCATGTAGCTGCAGTTTCTGCTGGTCTGCACGACAAGGCTGATGTGCTCTTTTAGCTTAGAGAGAAGAGTTGCTACCATCGATCATAGAAGAAAATGGGAATTTAAATATTTTAAAATATTCACCAGTAAGTTGGTCTTACGCAGTTTGAATTTAGTAAAACTCAAAAGGAAAAATAGTAATAATCGTATTTTTTTAAACAACGACTGAGTTGAAAGGTACATTTCCTGAGGAAAATGAGTGAGCAGTGATATCTGGAGATATTGGTTTCAGTTATGAGACATAGATCTTCCTAACTATAGGCCATTTTAACATAAAATACTGGTATTTATTATTAATGAATGATTTAAATATTGAAATTGTATTAAAGAGGCAAAGTGAAATAAACCAAAGTGAATAAAGAGGCAAGAAACACATTGAAGAGGAAAATGGTTTTATAGTCATAGTAATATATTTAAGATGGGGATGATTGCCATAAACATAAAAACAGTTAAATGATACAACTGTAACATAATCATATTAAATGTAAAATCTTACATAATTCTCAGGCTACCTATATCTTGGAAAGAGAGGAAACTGCTAGTTGCACATGGAGTAATTTTGTATAGTCAGCTAAACACTTTAAAGCAATTTTAAAAATGAAATGAAAAATGACCCTTCTTAAAATAGATGTAGCAAAAACATTTCAACCATAAATAACAATTTCACTGACCTTGTATGCTCAACCCTTTCATTTAAAAGCATGAATTAGAAGGACTTGAAAACTGCAGGTGTATTTGGGGAAGAGGAAACTTCTCCTAGGCATTATGTTTTGAAATAAAAATTGTGACTTAAAACTCAAATATTTTCCGTAGTATGCATTTCATTCATATTTTGAACATTCTATGTAAGAGTGATAAATATGTTGATGAGAATTTGTTTTTGTAAAAATTATATTTTATTCTTTTACTCTGAAATCATTATTATTTTTCTATCTATAATTAATAGTTTCAACTTAGTTCATATTTTTAATATTTTTTCCTATAAAATAGGAGTTATGCTGGTTTCATTCTTATAATCTAAATTCACTGGGTATTTTGAATGAATTTAAGGTATCACATTTCTAATTATTACCATATGTGCAGATCTGAACAAGAAGAGTGATGCAAATGGTTTCGAGATGCTCAGTGTCAGATGACAGGCTAAATCAAACAGCAGTGATTCACTCTGAAGTGGTGACTGTGAATACGCTCTGAATTAGCTATTTCACAGAAAAAACTAAGACACTGACATGGATTCATAAATGATGAACTGACTTATAATAGAAACAATTGAATGGATTTTTTTCTCTCTTTTAAATTTAAGGATGAATTGAAAAGTGAAGAAGGCTATTACAAATGATTTTCTTGGTGTCAAAAAATTGCTAAATAGTTTTTTTTTTTTTTGACATGAAAATGAGTGACAGCCCTTTATTTGTGTTGTGCATGATGGATGGATCCCTTCATCGCCTCCCTTCTCCTTCCTCTTTCCTTTGTAAGTGGATAGAATTGAACTATTTACCACCTAGAAGTTGGCTTTTTGCTCATCAGATACTATCATCTTCTAAAACTTAAACCTCTTTATGCATATTCCAAAGAGCCAAACATATCAGTTTTGTCTTCCTCACAGATGTACATCTTCCAAAATGAAATAGTTAATGATTCTTTTCTTGATTTTCTGCCTTTTTTTTTTTTTTTTGCCTTAAATCCAGGGGGTTTAAACTCACTCAGTCCTGGAAAGAAACTTAATATACTTGAACACTTTTCCCTTTTCTGTTCAATCCTCTCAGGTCAGGTGGTTCTTGTGATAAGGAACAAGGTTCAAAGAGCTTTTAATCTCTCGTGTTTTGTACCCAAACTCTCCAATATAATTGTTCCTCTCCCCAGCTTCTCATAAGCTATCACTGTGGGTCACTAAATATTGGCACTCATCAATTAAGAGGCAGCCATTGAGAATCTCCTAGGCATTCTTGCAGTGCTCTGTGCACTGGAAAGGGACTGAAATTTTGTGGCTTGCCAGAGTCTGCTAAGTGGCCTTTCCTCAGCAAAAGTTTATGGTAAAATCTCCACATGGGTTTATTTAATTCTGATAAAAACACATAACAATTATTCTTTCATATTAGCCTAGAGTTCATTTTTTTAAAAAAGATATCTGAAGATATTTTCCAAATTGGTGATTCTCAAGTATAGATATCTTCTGCCTAGCTGAGATTGATATCAACATTAACAAGCCTGGTACAGAAATGTATATTTTAAAATAGTTGAATCACCTTTCGGGGAGCATGCAGTTGTATCTTAAAGAGACAAAACTGAGAAGCGTCTTCTAGCTACCTGAGTGGCAGATGACGCTGTAACCAGATGTGACCTTCTTATTTAGAAATCTCCCTAGAATATTTTCCACAGCCTTTTATATACTAACTACAATCTTTATTAACCAAAAGAAGTTTATGTGTTTTCTTTAAAACTATTAAGAAAACAGACTAAAGAAAAGACAGCTGTGGTTTCTAATTCTGGCTGATCACTTATCATCTTTATGACATCAATATTGGGACCTTAATTTCCTCTTTTGTAATAATTAGAAAAATAATACCTACATCAAAGAGTTGTTTTGACAATAAAAATATGAAAGCACTCAGCACGTTTCCTGAAACAGGCAGTGTCAAGCAGTTAGGATCCTTCTGTTTTGCCATTTAGTCATTATTTTATGTAAGTCAAATACTAGAAGAGGAGAAGGGGGTAAAGCAAGGATTAATGTGTATGTCTTGATGTGTGCATCCTGGTTCTTACATGTATCGGTGTATATCAGGTATTTCTATTCAAACATTGAGTAGACATGAAACATTTCTTTGTATTTTTCTCAGGGACATTAAAAATCACCAATGTAATCTTCTAAAATAATCTTTCTATATTTCATGTAAATCTTATAAAAGATAAAAAGGATTAGAGGGGAAATAAGAA
This sequence comes from Sus scrofa, assembly GCF_054392235.1. Classification (NCBI taxonomy): domain Eukaryota; kingdom Metazoa; phylum Chordata; class Mammalia; order Artiodactyla; family Suidae; genus Sus; species Sus scrofa. The sequence continues at coordinate 32,220,491 of NC_139386.1, read as the reverse complement.
TCTGTTGATATTGTTGCTTTCATATAAGATCTCCCATAGTCTGAGCTTTCTGGTTGCCTTTTCTTTGGGGCCTCAATTTGTAACCTCTATAGCAGCAAGCAGGTATTAAAATTGTGATTTTGGAATATGTGTAAATAGTTAATTGGAACTATACATATTTTATAAATATAATTTTGAGGAATAGGAGAGGGAAGTATTAAAGAAAAAATTAATATAGTAAGCTTTTCTAAGATATCTCACTTTGAGGAATTAAAATTTAAAGTATAAATTAAATCATTTTATTTCCTGAAATACTTATATTCACTTCAGAAAAGTATATATTTAAATAACTATTTTCCCTCTTGAATTAGAAACAAAAACATATTTCTAAATGTATGTTCACATGCAATGGGGGCTTATTGAAAAATGATTAGTTAGAATCCTCTTAGTTCTTGGATTGTATTATTATTTTATAATAGATTATATATCATATTATTATAAAGTTCTCAATTGATGTAGATCATTATAAATACAGATTACTTTCATAGACACATCCTGGCATTATGACCTATATCTAAAAGCACTGCTTTTTCTTAAAAATATTTAACCATACATGATAGATTCCTAATTTAAAATGTTTTTTATAATAATGCAATTATAGTATATTAACAAACTCATTTAATGAGCACCTCTTCTGTGTAGATCTCTGTGCAGAAAGAGTTATAACCTAATTATGACACCAAGAAGAATGTGATAATTTCCAGGTCCCATGGAAATCCAAATTAAGTCCAACTTGAATAATGTTTGTTGATCTGAAATGTTGTGGAATTTCCATTCCTCTGCTATTGTGCTCTATATATACCTCTGGGTTTTATCAAGTCTTACTTGAAACAAGTGGACACTCACCAGTGTTTGGGAGGCTTGGCCTATCCAAGATCATTATCAAAAATGACAGTGTAACAATCAAACTTGATCAACACAGAGAAATAGACATGTCTATCCTGTGTTGAGGTAATACAGAGGTTCATGGCCAATAAATACACAGGTAAGGCTTTTCAGAAAGAAGTTGTGATTTGAATTATTATAAAGAGGAAAGAACCATATCATGGATTTACAAGAGAGTAAGGAGAAGTACATAGAGGGAGAAAGATTGTAGGAATTCAGATTCTAGTAGAATTTGAAGGCCATGTTGGAAATTTGGGTAATGAGAAAATGGAATATATCTACAAATCAATGTTTGGAGAAAAAAAGAGAGCAGGAGATTGAAATAAATTGTTTTCACATTTAGATACAGAATGAATTAGAGACAAATGACTGAGGGCGAAGGTACTGTCAGACTGTGTGCAAAGGTTGAGATTCAAAGATAATTCTGTACTGCAACCACAAGACCATGCTTTTGAGGTAGATAATTTAACAAAAGATGTCATAGCATATCAGGAACATGTGGTCACAGACTTGTATTTTACCTAAATGGAAACTTTAGTAGGCTTAACTTGATACCTAAAAATGTAATTTTAAATATAATTTTATAACATTAAAGGAGGAAGGTAAGCATACATAACCCCATTTACAGATGAAAAGTAACCTTGTTGTTAATTTGTTTGTTGCACAATTGAAGGAGTAAGTCCAGGTATGAGGAAAATATTTCTAGATGCCAGAATTAGCATATTGCTTTAATTAAAGACAAATATTTGTGCATATTATAATGGCAGTATTTTATTTAAAGAATTTTATTCCTACAAACAAGTCAGTGAACCTATTGAAATGCCTTATCATGAAAGTCCTCTTCAAAAAATTTTGGACTCTCCTTTACATTTTTTTCCCAAATTTTCCCCCACAATGTATCACCACTGTTGTTAGTTTACTTTTTTGGCTTTAATTATTAGCTTTACATTAGAATTATGGTTGTGTATATATGTATAACTGAACCACTATGTTATACAGCAGAAATTATCACAACTTTGTAAATCAACTATACTTCAATAAAACTTTAAAAAAATGAAAAAAATATAAAGTTAAGGTTTAGCTACATTGGCCCTGGTAGGAGTCTATGTGCTTCAAATCCCAGTTATACCTCTCACAAGCTGTGTGATAGCAGGCAAATCATTTCTCTGTCTGTGCTTCAGTTTTTTTTGTTTTTAACCTATGCAATAGAGGTAATAATAGAATCTATCTTAAAGAATTGTTGTGAATTATTATAAATCACTTCTTACATATAAAGCACTTAGAATGGGGTCTAGCACAAACTAATGGAAGGTGTGATTGTATTGTGTGTATATGTGTGTGTGTTTGCATGCACGTGTGCTTGCTGGTGTATGTATGTGTTTGTGCATGCACTTTTGTGTATGTTTTGTAGTATATTAGCTGAAGGGAACGATGCAAACTGAGTGTATTCAGAGCGTGATATGATCTGTCCGCCATGCCATGGTTTCTGATCTTCTTAAATTTTAAATCATCATGCCCATTGTACAAGTAAACTAAGCTGTTTTTCACAATAAGGTGATGAGAAGTATACCCACCCCAGAGAGGTGCTTATTCCTGTCCCCTTCATTACTGTTAGTAGGTCATGCCACCCCCACCTCTTTAAGATACCTGTATTCCAGGAGCGATATCCCAGTGCTCCTCACTGAGACAGCATATAGTTCCTAGGTGTCCCCTCTAAAGAGTGTGTCCATATCTAAAGTCCAGATCTGGCCTGACTGCTGGACAGCTTCACAAGGCTATTTCTTCCCTGTTTATAAGCAGCAGTCAGTCTCTCCTGCCACTTGTATGTTGATCAGATTTTTGGTTTATGTTCTACTGTTAATCAACTAAATCCCTTAGATCTTTTATCATGTTAAACTTGCTCACCGTTTATGACATCCCAATCATGCTACCATGTCATCTTCTCTAATAATCAAAGGAATTAAACCTAAAGTAAATAGACAGCATTTTATCAGTTTAAAGTTGGCAAAGTTTAAAAATATATATATATTTTTTAAAGTAGGAAAGGAGAAATGGTGGTATGGTCGTCATATTTTAGTTAAGGTAAGACTACTGGCTATACCAAACAACCAAAAAAATGGGAGTCAATGTGGATTTAAACAGAGCAAAATTTGTTGTGACCCTAGATTCCTTCTTCCATGACCTTCTCCTTCCATCTCTGTGCCCTTAGTGCCTGCCCCAGTGCCTGGCACATTCTAGGTACTGCTTGTTTGTGTTTATTCCATCAAAACAAATATACATATTGTAGCTTAAATTTGTGTTTCTTAAAGAATGTATATATTTATTTGTGTAATTGATTCATTTTGCTGTAACCTGAAACTAATACAACATTGTAAATCAACTATACTCCAACAAAATCAAATTTAAAAAAACAAAAAGTTTGTATTTCTCCACTTTATCCTAATTTGAGACAGAAAAAAATAACATTAACAATGACAGTAAAAATTAACATTATTCAATTCTGATTTTTTTTGCCAGACACTGTTCTCACTGCTTTACTGATGTTTATTCATTTAACTGTCCTAACAAACCTATGAATTAGGTACTGTCACTGTTCATGTTTTAAGATGAAAAGGTGCAGAGAAATTACGTGACTTGCCTGAAGTCATAGATTAAATGGCAAAATGAGGCCATTTAGCTCCAGAATCTATGCTTTTAGTTGCCATATTCTACTGCCTTAATCATCTGTAGGGCTCTCAAGTATTTTATGTAAGTCTGTATAAAAGGTTTCACCTTACGTGGTGTGTTCTATTTGTCCTGTTGTATTTGCGAATACAAATTAGAGTTAAGCAGTGAAGGAACGGGAATACACTTTTTGACTTATCTGCCCGCTCTACAATATTTCTGTATAAATATAAATTATAGTAATGGTGCATAGTTTATCTTTGGTGAACCACTACTGGCTCCTAATGATCACTGCTTTCTTTTCTAAATGTTTTTTCAACTAATTTTGTAATAAATCCTAAAAATTTTTAAATCCTAAGAAACTTTAACATCAAATTTAATGATGTCTCATTGTATCTCTTTTTAAAAAATTGAACATAATTCTCACAAGATTCCTGGCACATTTCCTGTTGAGGATTCCATGGAGATTGCGAACGTGGTTCCAGGTTCACAACTGAAAGTTCCTTTTGTACTGTGAGATGCCATTTTTTTCTGAGCTGAGAGACGAACTTGTTTTATAGCACTTTGCTGTCCTCTCATTCATCTTAAGCTTGAATTCCCTCAACCATGTTTGTTGCCACTTTCTCAGTTTAAAAGTAAATTTCTTCCATAGTTGGAGGGAGTGAAATTGAAGCATATCCATTTTTCAACCTTATATTTTCTGTTTCATGAGGTGGCCCAATCCTTCCCTTGTTCTTCTGGTTCTGCATTTATATATGTATGTATATATATTTATATAGATACATTTCTATATATTCCTATTGTGTGTCTACATATATATGTAACATATTTACACATATATGTTACATATGTATAAACATTCCTGTTAATATTATTACCATTGTATTATTATGATTGTTCTTAGTAGCAGCAGTAGTAGCATTTTTTAAAAATCTCACCGCCTTTTAGACTATAATTTCCTGAGTAAATTCAGCTTTTTGGAATGGGTTTCTGTGCATATACCTCTTATCCCACCTTTTATAGCCACCATTTAAAGTTCAGGTTTGTTCAGAGAGAATCCTAGCATATAAGGCTGAAATTGCAATAGATGTCCATCTTTGAAGTACCCCTTTGTTTTTTTACATCTCTCATGTACATAGTACACTGATTAATTAGGACAAATTATTAGTTTTAAATCAGACTTTGTAGATGATATATAGTAGTATTCACATAGGAGAAAATATATTGCTTGCTCGTGTAAACATCTAGCCACTCCGAATGGTTTATCAGATGATGCTTCATTATATTATTTATAACCTAGAATTATTTGAAATATTTAACATGGGAGGGACATAAAAGTTGTTAATTTTCCCCATCCTGACCTCACTCTTTATAATTTATCAGATGTCTTTGGCATTATCTTTGAGGAGCTATATTTTCTCAGTTCTGCCTCACTTCTTTTTTCCCTTTGTTTCTTCCTCCCTTCCTCACATCTTCCTTCCCTGCCTCCCTCTCTTTTTTCCTTCCTCCTTCCCCACTTAATTTGCATGTATTTTATAAACACACACAAGGCTAAGGCCTCTGAGCCATGTTCTAGGCCCTTGGTGAATATACTGTGTAGCAACTAGAGGAGCTTAGGTGTTTGGGCCTCAAAGTGTTCCCAACTGTAGCTTATTTGTGTGAGGCTTGGGCAAAACGCTTCATTTTTTTCCGTGTGGAAATTAAGGGGGCTAGATGGTTTCCAAAGTCCCTTTAAGCTTTGAAACAAACATGATTTTTAAATAATTTCTATTTTCACAAAGTCAGAATAAATGGACAACGAGAAATATCAGCAATATAAGCAATTAAGTATAAGGCATAATTAATAAAATGGTTTATGAAATATTTTTCCTATCAGTACAAATGATTAAGTCATGGCAGTAGGTGCTACCAGTAAATTTGAGTGAAGAACTGTGGTGAATCTATGAAGTTGGACATATTAAGGATGGACACTGGAGATTTGCTTGAAATATTTTTTGAGCTATATTACTGGATCATTAGAAACCCATCCTTATTTTTCACAGGTCTGGTTTCACATACAAGTCAGCCCTATTCTTCGTTTGTTCTTTTATCATATTATTCTGACATAAAAAGTGATAGACATTTATAGTTTATTCATAATAATATATCTCTCCCGCTATTTTTCCAAATATCCTTGAATTACCTTAAACTACTATTGGAAATATTTGTCCAAAAATAAATTAATGTATAAAAACACTTCAAGGTTTACACTGATTATAGAATTTATTGCTACTTTATTTCCATAAGTATGTCACTAAAATATGGACTTTTTCTTTGCACTACCAAATTTGATTGACAAATGCAAGCTTTTTCTGTAAGTGGCAGTAGTAATCTTTGAATGAATTTATAAAATGGACTGGTATTATACATACACATAATATAAAAAAGATGTAATATAAAAAGATTAATATAAGAAGATGTTTTAATATTTCATGATAAATGATCTTTTAAGATATTTTTACTGTTCGAGAAAACATTCACATGGATGTGTTATTATTAATTTTGAAATAGCTAGCTTCTCCATGAAGTGCTTATAGGGTTTATACACAATTTGAATTTTAGTTTCCTCACCTGAAATTTCATACATTGTTGGTTGACTTTCAAATCAAGGGATTTTAATGGATCAGTTGCATTTGCTTTTTTTGACAAAGCAAACAATGCCAAGGGGTCGGTTTATTAATAATGAGACTAAAGTCCAGGACATGGATATCTGTAATTATAAGCTTAAAAATGCAGCTTTAAAAATTATAATATATAGGTTGAAAATGAAAGTGAATTTAGATTCTTTTCATGATGAGTATATAAAAAACATTTTAAAGAGGAAAAGAGAGCCCCTTCAGGGTTGCAAGCCCAGCCAGGTTCTGGTTTTACCTACAGAGAAGAGTCCTTTTTCTGTCTGGGGTAATGATTGAGCTGCCTTTTTGCCAACAAGTTACAGAATTCCACACCAGCCTTCGGAACTCAAAAGCCTGGGAGCAGATACTGGTGACGCCTCGATTTAAAATAGAAGAATGGTATTCTACTTTGTTTAACTCATTTTGCATTTGCATCTCGCTGTCTTCACAGGCATGGAGGTCTGTGCTGTGGTTCTGTATCCAGACCCCTTCTAGTCTGTAGTAATTGGCTGGGGTTGATCCTCAGACGAGCAGAAATACTCAGGTGTTACATATGCTGCTTCCTCAGAAAATAGAAATAACAATGAACTCAGAAAGCTGATCTTCAGCCATGTAAAAGATTGTTATCCTTCAAGCTCCCCTCAAAAGAGATGATTTCTAGTCCTTGGATTCCAGTCTGTTAAATGAAGAAATTTCTGTATTGAGAACCAGGACAGGGGGCAGAGAGAAACTAGAGACAACTCACTGAAAGACTAGAAGGGGCTCACACAGGGATTCTAACCAATCCTAATTTTAGAGGGTAAACCTAGGAATAAAGAATGCCTTTTATTTACTTTTGTGTTTTCTCTTGCTTTTGTGTAAATAGAGAATTCTCTAGCCAGTAATTTCCTGTGTTGAGAGTTGAGTGTAAATTTAAATAGCGTTTTCATGGCACTTTAGAAATAAAGAATGATAATTTAAAAATCCTTCAGAAATGAAACAAGCTTGTTATATTTTGATCCCTCTACAAGAGGCATAAGGAGAGATTTATTAACATCCATTTTCTACTTCTGATGGCCTCTGTAGGAGGTGCTAGTAAAATTCAGATATGTTTCCAAGCCTCAATCTGAGGGTCCTATTGAATGACTTATCCAGATGGAAGCAATAGAACTGTTCTTCCTCATTATGTGATAAATAAACTTATTGAGGATTTTTGCTAAATAGAGTTTTACTTACACAGAGAGTGGTTTGTAAACTTGTTCTTAAGGTTATGGGCTTGTATATACCCTCCCTACTGAGGTTCCCTAACATTTCTGGTATGGCAAAGAATACATCTATCGGCCACTCTGAAAAGATACCTCCCTTCAGAGAGGCCTTTTTATAGTGGTAAGTTATGCAGGTCCTTGCTACCACTTTTAAGCAAGGTGTCTTATTTTACCTCATTTAAATACTTATATATCTTGAAATTGCTATTGTTTTCAGACCAGAAGGCATGGAACACATTTGTTACACAGCTACGATCAAATATACAGTTAAGATTATTTTTAGAATATATCACATCGCCCAATCTATTAAATTTATTAAATTCAATAATACATCGACCATTAGAAGCATTATATAATTTAAATCTGAGATATTTTACCATTAATAAATCTGTAAACAGTGTAGCATCTACTCAGTATAATGTAGCAATTTATTGTATACTATGTGAATTTTGTCAACAGGGAATCCCCTGATGAAAAAATAGCATAATATTAATTACCAGCACCATCTGTGCAAAACAATAGGAAAACCAATATTTTAATACAATGACTTCAAGCATGTCAGTTATCTTCAACATTAAATGCTGCAGTTTTGTTGATGCAGTTTACCTGTCTAATAATTTAAATAATGAATGTTCTTACAGAGGTTAAAACTATGAATAAATGAATTAAAATTAAATATTATGAAATGTTTAAATAGGTGTAACATGAATCTGATTCATTCTCCAAGAATATATCCTGTATGCATGTATGTATATACAAATTACTGTACCATCTGCTAGTTATTTTACAGGTTGAGCATGGATTTTCTTTCCACATGTGAAAGGTATATTGTAGATGCGTTGTAGTGAAAAGATTATTCAGTTGAAAAGGTTGAGACAGTTGGTCTAATTATTGTTTGGCAGTGGTCAGACTTGAAGAGTACCTTCAAAAGATGAGGGCAGGGGTCATTATAGGAAAGATCACATTCTATTTAAAATTTGAGCTTTCAAACTCACGTTTTGCTAATTATGACAATGGATGCTGTTCCAAGAGCATAGGACCCCCTTTCATCTGTCCTTTTAAACTACTGTAACCTGCCACCTGGTATTTTTTTTTAATATATCTTCTTTAAGTTCTGGCTTCAGGAAATATTTATGAAAAAATTAGTGAATTTTATTTTGGAGAAGGAGATGGTGAGCCAAAAAGCTTTTCTTAGCTGCCAGTACAAATCATCCCTTTTGTTAGCCGTTTAGACAACTTAGTACCTCATAGCGCCTACATTCTTTTATAACCAAAGCACAGACTTCAGAGCCTCAAAGTAAATAAAGTGGGGATGGTAATCATTATTGCTTGGAAACCTATGGACAAGCAATTAATCATTCATTTGGGGGTATCTTTTGCAATAGCCAAGCAATCTAAACCCTTTGTAATAACACTGAGCAATGATCATCAAATTTCTTTACCATGTTCTGCTACAGCTAGAAAGTAGTCTAAGCTCCATAGTTTCCACCTTCTAAGACAGAAAAATTCTGTTGTAGAGGGATGATCTTGAAATTCCATTACACATATTTAATTCTAACTCAGAATTTCCACTTATTTTTTACAATTGTATTTTGTGTGTGTGTGTGTGTGTTTTAAACATAGTTTGGGATGAGCTTTAGGGCTGGCTTCATTATACAGGGTTGTATTTTTAGAGCATCAACACTAGCACCATAGTCTTGGTTTGATTTCTCATAGCTTATGTGACCTTGGACATAATTGTCAAATCATTTAACTTCTATTTTTAGGATGTAAACTCATCCTTGTAAAAAGAAATCATACTACATACCTCTCACTAATTATATGCCAGTATAAAATAAGGTAATATCATGATCATCAGCTATCATTTATTGTTTATCTAGTGAAGTGAATGAAGTAAAAGAATTAAAAAAGATGTCAGTCTTTCAGGAAGATGAAAGGCAATCACAGACTAAACATAGAAATAAAGGTGAAGAGACTCTCAAAAGTCACTAGTAGGAAGGAAAAGTAAAATTAGAGAGCAGAGCACAGGTTTTTTTTTTTCCCCCAAATTGCAATGTATGGTACGGTCAGAAGTATAGGGCAATATGCCATCTCAGGCACAGTAGGAGGGTGGGTGTAATGGCAATTTTTTTTTTTTTTGAGGGGGAGAGGGGAGAAAATTTAGCAGCAGCTCAAGAATTCTCATGCATGTTTTTTTTTCACAAAATTTACTTTGAGAAATCAACATAGGGTGAACTGATCTAGCGATCTCCCTTAATTCCACCCTCCTCAAAAAATATGAAATAAAAAAACATGCTGATACCAAATCATACATAATAATCAAGTTAAAAATAAAAACATATATGTGAAATAAGACAGTCCTTAGTTTTTAGAAATAGAGAACTAAAAGTCCAGCATGAAAAGTGGATAGTCATAACCCATGTGGATTTTGACCTTAAAAACACTGATGCTTTTGTGCTCTCTGATGCCCAGGGACAACTTGTGGCTAAGTGAGATGAAGAGGGGAACTAAAAATCTGATGTAAATTTTCTGTCTGAAAAAAGGATCTGAGAAACTCTATTCATTGTCCTTCCAAGGAGCTTTCTGCCTGTCCAGTTGTGGACAAAAACAAATAATAAATCAATATTTTAAAAGTCCACTGCAAGGGCTTAGGGATAAAATCTATTAGGGGAATGTGATAACCATTGCACTACAGAAACCCTAAGAGGTAAAATCTATGAGTCACCTATATTTTAGCTAAAAAGGCAAAATTTGAAAACTTGAAAATATTTACAGGTTTACATTATCCTTAATTGATAGATTTCCTTTTTCCTATGTAATTGATAGTCATATAGCCAACTATATCCCTTTTTTTTGGGGGGGGGAAATAAAAGTGAAGTAAAGAGACAATTTTCCACTGAACTATAATTATTTATAGAATTTTATGGCCAGGTTAAGAACCCGGGCAGTCTTCGTTCCAGAAACCCTTACGTTAATCACTTATTCGCAATAAGAATAAGCAAATGTAACAAAAATTTAAATTAGCACCTCAAGAAGAGGAGAAAACTAAACAGTTTCAAGGAGATTATTGGGAGTTCCAGTTGTGGTGCAGCAGAAACGAGTTGGACTAGCATCCATGAGGATGAGATTTCGATCCCCGGCCTCGCTCAGTGGGTCTGGAATCTGGCATTGCAGTGAGCTGTGGTATAGGTCACAGATGTGGCTCAGATTCCACGTTTGCTGTTGCTGTGGCTCAGGCCAGCAGCTACAGCTTCAATTTGCCACCTGTCCTGGGAACATCCATATGCTGTGGGTGCAGCCCTAAAAGGCAAAAAAGAAAAAAGAGAGATTATTATTTTAAATTTTTTAAAATAATTAAAGAGATAAGGAATAGAAATTGCTATAAAAGAATAGGACACTACAAAAAAAATTGGACTGACTTGACAAATATAAAGTAGAACATTTGGAAGTAAAAATAAATCATCGAAGTATAATACTTAAATAGACTGTTTAAATGATAGCTGGACACAGTTGAAATGAGAATTAGAAAATAGGGATACAGGCCTCAGGAAAAAAAGCCCCAAAATGCAATCCAGAAAAATTAAAGTGACTGACCACATAAAAAAGCAGTGAAGTGAAATGGAGGATAAAATGGAAATAAACAATATACATCTAAGGGTCCTTGATTATGAGGATAGAGAGGGAAGAAATATCTTTGGGAAACATAAAACAGAAAATTTCTGGAATTTAAAAAGACACTGGGGAGTTCCTGTCATGGCCCAGTGGAAATGAATCTGACTAGTACCCATGAAGACACACAGGTTCGATCCTTGGCCTTTCTCAATGGGTTAAGGATCCAGCATTGCCATGAGCTGTGGTGTAGGTTGCAGACACGGCTCAGATCTGGCATCGCTGTGGCTGTGGTGTAGGACAGCAGCTACAGGTCCAATTCAACCACCAGCCTGAGAACCTCCAAATACCATGGGTGCAGCCCTAAAAAGATAAAAATAAAAAAAATAAAAAAACAATGATAGCACAGGTAACTCTACTCAGTATCTATGATAACCTATCTAGGAAAAGACTATGAAAAAGAGTGGATATATGTTTATGTATAACTGAATCACTTTGCCGTATACCTGAAACTAGCACAACATTATAATTCAACTGTACTCCAATAAAAAATGAAAATTGAAGAGAGAGAAGGAGTAGAAATCTCTATGAAAGAATAGGAAACTGAAAAAAAAAGACATGGTTTCTCGGATTGTAACAAGCAGCAGAGTGAGTTTTGAAAAACAGAAACAGAGAAGTCCTCTTAACTGAATCAGTTCTCTTGACTGACTCAGCAAATTAATGTGCTTACATCATTCTCAGTAATTCTCACAATGAGATAAATACAACTAGGAAGTTACTGTGTGGTACTTCAGTGCACCACTGTTCCCACCAGCTGAATTCTGTTCTTGAAATGTTAGTTGTGTTCTGTCACTTATTATAAGAGAGAGTTGCATATGTTATGCTAATTATCAAAACTAAGATGAATTATGTCAAGAAAAACTATACTGAATGCTTTAGGAGATATCCATAAAGACATGCTAAAAAATTAGATATGAAATTAGGTTTTGACACAAGAACTGTAAAATTGGGGCTAAGTCATAAATATGCGGATTATTGTAAACACAGATACTTCCAAGTAATGTCCATAAGCTCTTACATCCACTGTAAAAACACCAAAATTGGAAATTGTAGATAATCCATTATGCATGTCATTTATGAAAGATAACATGAAAATCTGACCAGCAGACCCATCTCAAAGGAAAAGCCTTGGGCTACATCAAAACCTTACCAAATAATATAAATTTATGTATTTGAGTTTAAGTAAAATGTTTAAGATGAGCAATAAACTTTTTAAAAAATTATTCTCAAATTTTTTAAATTACTCAATGAAGTTTATTACATTTACAGTTGTATAATGATCATAACAACCCAATTTTATAGCATTTCCATCCCAAATCCCCAGGACATCCCCCACCCCACAACCTGTCTCATTTGAAAACTGTAAGTTTTTCAAAGTCTGTGAGTCAGTGTGTGTTCTTCAAAGAAGTTCATTGTATCCTTTTTTTGATTTCACATGTAAGTGATAGCATTTGATGTCTCACTGTATGACTAACTTCACTTACCATGATAATTTCTAGGTCCATCCATGTTGCTGCAAATGCTGTTATTTCTTTCTTTTTAATAGTCTAGTAATATTCCATTGTGTATATGTATCTCATCTCCTTTATCCAATCCTCTGTCAATGGACATTTAGGTTGTTTCCATGTCTTGGCTATTGTATATAGTGCTGCAGTGAACACTGGAGTACATGTGTCTTTTTGAGCCATGATTTTCTCTGGAGAGGTGCCCAGGAGTGGGATTTCTGGATAAAATGGTAATTCTATTTTTAGTTTTCTGAGGAATCTCCATATCGTTTTCCACAGTGGTTGTACCAATTTACATTCCCACCAACAGTGTAATAGGGTTCCCTTTTCTCCACACCCTCTCCAGCATTTATTGTTTGTAGACTTTTGGATGATGGTTATTCTGGCAAGTGTAATGTGGTTTTGATTTGCATTTGATTTGCATTTATTAAATTTCTGATGTTGAACATCTTTTCATGTGTTTTTTGGTCATCTGTATATCTTTCTTGGAGAATTGACTGTTTAGATCTTAAAGATCACCAGAAAACTGTTAGAGCTAATCAGTGAATTTGGCAAAGTCGCAGGATACAAAATTAATACACAGAAAATTGACTGAATTTCTGTGTATTAACAATGAAAGATCAGAAAGAGAAATTAGGGAAATAATCCCATTTATCATCACATCAAAAAGAATAAAATGCTTAGGAATAAACCTACCTAAAGAGACAGAAGACCTGTACTCTGAAAACTATAAGACACTGGTGAAAGTAATCAAAAATGACATAAACAGATGGAAAGACATACTATGCTCTCGGATTGGAAGAATCAATACCATCAAAATGACTATACTACCCAAGGCAATCTACAGATTCAATGCAATCCCTATCAGTATCAAGGACATTTTCCACAAAACTAGAACAAAACACCTTAAAGTTTGTTTGAAAGCATAAAAGACCCAGAATAGCCAAAGCCATCCTGAGAAAGAAAAGTGGAGCTGGAGGAATCAGGCTTCCTGACTTCAGACTATACTATCAAGCTATAGTCATCAAAACCATATGGTACTGGCACAAAGACAGAAATATAGATCTGTCTATAGAAAGGATAGAAAGCCCAGAATTAAACCCATGCACCTACAGTCAACTAATCTATGACAAAGGAGGGAAAAATATACAATGGAGAAAAGACAGTCCCTTCAATAAGTGGTACTGGGAAAACTAGACAGCTACATGTAAAAGAATGAAATTAGGACACTCCATAACACCATACACAAAAATAAACTCAAAATGGACTAAAGATCCAAATATAAGACCACACACTATAAAACGCTTAGAGGAAAACATAGGCCCCACTCTCCAATGTAAACCACAGCAATATCTTCTCAGATCCACCTCCTAGAGTAATGACAATAAAAACAGAAATAAACAAATGGGACAATTAAAATTAAAAGTTTCTGCACAGCAAAGGAAACCCTAAACAAAGCAAAAAGACAACCTACAGAATGGAAGAAAATATTTGCAAATGAAGCAACTGACAAGGGATTAATCGCCAAAATCTATAAACACCTCCTGCAGCTCAATACCAAAAAACAAACAACCCTATCAAAAAATGGGCAGAAGATCTAAGCAGACAATTTTCCAGAGAAGACATACAGATGGCCAAAAAACATAGGAAAGATTCTCAGCTTTAACAATTTTTTATTTCCTCAATGAGCTAATGACTCTGATAAGAGATTATCTTTTAAAAAATCTGTACCCACATTCAGTCTTCAGGACATCAAAGTCATAAAATAAGACAAATTACTAAGATTGTGAGGATTTAGCCAATGCAGTAATTTTATGTCTTTGGATCTTATGCATAGATTGTTGTCCTAGCCCTATTTGTTGGAGAATACTGTTGACCAATTGAACAAGCTTGGAACCCTTGTCAAAAATCAATTGGCCGTAGATGTATGGATTGATTTTGAGGCCTTCAATTCTATTCCATTGTTCTTCATTTCTACCTATATGCCTATAGCATACCATTTTGATTACTGTAGCTTTTTTTTTTTGTTATTTCCCCAGTACATTTTTTTTCTACTGTACAGAATGATGACACAGTTACACATACATGTACACATTCTATTTTCTCACATTATCATGCTCCATCATAAGTGACTAGACATAGTTCCCAGGGCTACACAGCAGGATCTCATTACTATCCATTCCAAGGGCAATAGTTTGCATCTATTAACTCCAAGTTCCCAATCCACCCTACTCCCTCCCCCTCTGCCTTGGCAACCACAAGTCTATTCTCCAAGTCCATGATTTTCTTTTCTGTGGAAAGGTTCATTTGTGCTGTATAGTCGATTCCAGATATAAGTGATATCATATGGTATTTGTCTTTCTCTTTCTGACTTACTTCACTCAGGATGAGAGTCTCTAGTTCCATCCATGTTGCTACAAATGGCATTATTTTGTGCTTTTTATGGCTGAGTAGTATTCCATTGTGTATATATACCACTTCTTCCTAATCCAGTCATCTGTTGATGGACATTTGGGTTGATTCCATGTCTTGGCTATTGTGAATAGTGCTGCAATGAACATGTGGGTGCATGTGTCTTTTTTTAAATGAAGTTTTGTCTGGATACATGCCCAAGAGTGGGAATGCTGGGTCATGTAGTAGTTCTATGTATCGTTTTCTAAGGTACCTCCATACTGTGCTCCACAGTGGTTGTACCAGTTTACATTCCCACCAACAGTGCAGGAGGGCTACCTCTTCTCCACACCCCCTCCAGCATTTGTTCTTTGTGGACTTATAAATGATGGCCATTCTGACTGGTGTGAGGTGGTATCTCATGGTAGTTTTGATTTGCATTTCTCTAATAATCAGTGATGTTGTGCATTTTTTCATGTGCTCATTGGCCATCTGTACATCTTCCTTGGAAAAATGTCTCTTCCGGTCTTTTGCCCATTTTTCCATTGGGTGATTGGCTTTTTTGCTGTTGCGTTGTATAAGTTGCTTGTATATTCTAGAGATTAGGTCCTTGTCAGTTGCATCATTTGAAAGCATTTTCTCCCATTCTGTAAGTTGTCTTTTTGTTTTCTTTTTGGTTTACTTTGCTGTGCAAAAGCTTGTCAGTCTGATGAGGTCCCATTTGTTTATTCTTGCTTTTATTTCTGTTGCTTTGGGAGACTGACCTGAGAAAACATTTGTAAGGTTGATGTCAGAGAGTGTGTTGCCTATGTTCTCTTCTAGGAGTTTGATGGTGTCTTGTCTTATATTTAAGTCTCTCAGCCATTTTGAGTTTATTTTGGTGTATGGTGTGAGGGTGTGTTCTAGTTTCATTGATTTGCATGCAGCTGTCCAGGTTTGTCAGCAATACTTGCTGAAAAGACTGTCTTTTTCCCATTTTATGTGATTACTGTAGCTTTGTAGTAAGTTTTGAAATTTCATCACCTTGGCTAAAGTTACCTAGGTATTTCTATTTTTTACATGCTATTGTAGATGAAATTGTATTCTTAGTTTCCTTTTTGGATTTTTTATTGCTGATATATAGAAAAACTACTTATTTTTCTATGTTGATCTTGTACTCAGTAACTTTGCTGAATTTATTTACTAGTTCTAGTATATTTATTGTGGATTCTTTGGGATTTTATATATATAGTATCATGCTATCTGTACATTTATAGATGTAGCTTTACTTTAAAAAAATTTGAATATCCTGTTCTTCTTTTACTTGTCTAATTTCTTTAGATAAAAATTCAAGTATAGTGTTGAACAGCAGTGGTGAAACTCAGGGAGAAAACTTTGTTTTTCACTGTTGAGTATAGTGTTAGCTTCATGTTTTTCCTAAATATCTTTGGTCATGTTGGATCATTGACTTTTAAAAGCAATGAATTTTTAGCCTACAAATAAACCCATGCATTTATGGTCAATTAATCTACAAGAAAGGAGGCAAGGCTAAACAATGGGGAAAAGACAATCTCTTCAACAAATGGATCTAAGAAAACTGGAAGCTATATGCAAAAGAATGAAACTATACTCCATTCTTACATCATATACAAAGATAAAATCAAAATTGATTAAAGACTTAAATGTAATACCCAAAACAATAAAATTTCTAGAAGAAAACATGGGCAGTAAGCTCTTTGACCTTGTTCTTAGCAATATTGTTTTGGATATGCCTCCTTGGGCAAGGACAACAAAAGCAAAATAAACAATGAGACTATATCAAACTAAAAACCTTTTTCACAGAGCAGGAAGCCATCAATTTAACAAGTCAGCCTACTGAATGAGAGAAGATATTTGCAAATGGTATGTTCAATAAGGGGTCCATATCCCAAAATATAAGAAACACATACAACTCAATATCAGAAACACCAAGCAGTACAATTAAAAATTAGAAAGAAGACTTAAATAGACAATTTTTCCAAAGAAGACATACAGGCAACCCACAAGCATGTGAAAAGATGGTCAACTCATTCATCATCAGGGGAACACAAATCAAAACCACACTGATACAGAACCTCATACCTGTCAGAATGTCGACTATCAAAGACAAGAAATAAGAAGTGTTGGCAAGGGTATGGAGAAAAGGGAACCCTTATGCACTGTTGGGAATGTAAATTGGTGTAGCCACTGTGAAAATCATTATGGCATTTCCTCAAAAAATTTAAAAAAAAGGAACTAGTATATGATCCCACAATTCTACTTCTGGGTATTTATTCAAAGAAAACAAAACACTAATTTGAAAAGATATATATATATACATACACACACATATACATATACACCCCTATATTCATTGAAGCATTATTTACAACAGCCAAGATATGGAAGCAACCTAAGTTTCAATCAATAGAGAATGGATAAAGAGGATATAAAGAAGATGTGACATATTGGAGTTCCCATTGTGACACAATGGAAATGAATCCAACTAGGAACCATGAGGTTGCGGGCTTGATCTCTGGCCTTGCTCAGTGGGTTAAGGATCTGGTGTTGCCATGAGCTGTGATGTAGGTTGCAGATGCGGCTCGGCTCTTGCATTGCTATGGCTGTGGTGTAGGCCCGTGGTTACAGCTCTGGTTCGACCCCTAGCCTGGGAACCTCCATATGCTGCGAGTGTGTCCCTAAAAAAAAAAAAAGATGTGACACATATACACAGTGGAATATTACCCAGCCATAAAAAAGAATGAACTCTTGCCATTTGCAAGAACATGGATACATCTGAAGAGTATTAAGTAATATGTTAGACAGAGAAAGGCAAATAGATGATTTTAGCTATAAGTGGAATCTTAAAAAAATGAAAAAAATAAAACAAAATAGACACAGAGAATGAACTGGTGGTTTTCAGAGGAGAGGAGGTTGGGAGGACAGGTGAAATATGTGAAGGGGATTAAAAAGTAGATTTCCAGTTAGAAAATAAAAAAATCATGGACATGTAATGTATAGTAAAGGGAATATAAATCAATAGTATTATAACAACTTTGTGTGATGACAGATGGTAACTAGAATTACCATGGTGACTATTACACAGTGCTTAAAAATATTTAATCACTGTGTTGTATACCTGAAAATATTAAAATATTTTATGTAACTATAGTTGTATATCAATTATATCAATTGATATAAATTATAATTCAATAAAAAATAAGAAACTGGGTATTTTAGAGGCAAGAGAAATAAAAAAGAGGATTAAGAGGATTAAAAGAGGATTATTAACTGATTTGATTCTATTTTCTATTAAACAGATTCGATTTTTAAAAATTCAATACCATGTAACTCTGAATAGTTATAATTATAAAGGACACACCTGGAAATATTGAAAAAAATTAATTAATAAATGTAAAAGGTGGAAAAATATCTATTAGAAAAATAACCAAAAATGTTGGTCTATGATTTTAGCAACAGGCACAATAGAATATACAGAATTCTATTGCATACTATTGGAAGGATGCTGGCTCACAGAATCAATGGAAACAGGAAGAATACACCAGAAATACTAGGAAACAAGGAAGCTCAGAAAGAAATCAGGAAGCAGGAAACACTGCAACATGCTCGTGAAGGAACAGCCTGGCCAGTGTGTTGCCACAGCTGCCACTGCTGTCATCACCTCTGTTGCTGCTACTGTGAGGATTCTGACCCTTGAAATTCCTTGATTCCTTGTTTCACTCATTATTCAGATCTGATCTCAGGAACATGCATCCAGCTCACTAAGCTTGTGTCTCAAGTCATTCCTGGTTGTAGAAGAGGCTTGTAGAAGGCTTGGATTGCATGGTAGAGTCAGACGCTAGGAAGTGGTCTCTAGCAAAAATGATCAAAATTAGAGGAGAGGAAATCACAGAATGGAAACTAGGGAGACTTTATGGAAAATAATATGTAAGAATTTTTTAATGTCTGGAAAGATACAATTTAAAGCAATTACCAATGTAGAAGAAAAGGAATAGACAGTGTTTTGAAAATTCTATATCTGTATATACAGTTTTGCAATTTTTTAACGATGCAGTTGCATTCATGCATGGCTTATGGATTTTTTAAAAAACTATGTTTTAAAATTATACTTAAAAAAAGAACTTTTGCCTTTAAGAGTGAAAATTATATACTCACAGCACTTTTAAACTTTTATGGGAATAATTGATGAAAACCCCGCTTCAGCAAAATTCAAGGGAGGTGAATCTCCCTGGGACTGCAGAGATTTCACCGTTGGCTAATCTACTTTTTTTTTCCCCTTGAAATGCGTTGGCTTCATCTACCTTTAGAAGTTCCTTCTGTTGAAAACTCTGGATGATTTTTTTCTCTCTCTGAAGCCAGCCAGATACTTTGTAGTCAAATAAATTGTCAGAAAAATTGCTGTATCTAGAGATTTTGCTATAGTAAAAATGTGGCCGCAGCCTTCTCAGAGTAGCTCACTATTTGGGATTATATTTAAAAACCCATCAAAAATAAAAGCTGCATTATATGATTTTTGAATTAACCATGCTCTTAGGGAAATGTGGTTTTACACCATGTGTGGGAATGTTTGTGTGTGTTGTGTGCGTGTGTTAGCGGTAGAGAGAGGCAGATAGGAAGACAGAGACAGAGAGACAAAGAGACAGATATAGACAGAGAATCCAACTCTGTAAGGCCTTTATCAAACAGTATTTATCTGACACTGTAACTGAGGTTTGTCTACAGCATAAGCCAAAAGGGTCACATTTTGGAGGTCTCGTCTGTGATTTATATGTATTCATTCACCCACCTTTTTGATCCATTCATTTGGTTTTTTAACAAATCTCTAGTAAGTGATTCTTCTGTGGCAGTTTTCATGCTGGGTAATGAGGACCAAGAATGAATCAAACACTATAGGGGAGAGACACACAAATAACCAAGCAGCAAACATGAAACAGTGTGGTCTATTTTAGGCTGTCTGGAATGATTCCTGGGTTCGCAAGAAGACACCTTTGAGACTGAAGTGAAGATTTGGTGGGAAAGAGTGTTGGGTGTGTCAAGAAAGCAAACTTAGATTAGTCTAAAGGGTGGAAATTTAGGCAGAAAACAAAAAGATTTTAAATAACCAATTAATTGACAGATTGAGATCTCAAAGATCTGGGTCAACAAAACAATATTTTAGGTACATCATTGTTTTTAATGCATAGGAAAGGTTTCTACTTGGAGCCTGTATGATTCTGGATTGATAAGAGGGGCTTTACAGTGGACATCTGCTGTGTTTACTGTCCAGTTTACATTCACCATTTTTTTTCTGGGAACAATAAACTGAATTGCATTTGGGGAATTAGCTCCTCACCTAACACACACACACACACACACGCACATGCGCGCGCACACACACACAGTACTCCTTAGGTGGAACACAGAACCTTGAACCCACTGCACGCATCCATTTCTTTATCTATAGTAATTGGTCAAGATTCAAGCATGTGACCCAATCAGAACTAAACTACAACTTACTTGGCAATTTCCAAGAAAGAGATGTTGACTCTTTCATGTTTGGCCTGAAACCTGAGGGAGTGTTAGGGCTGGAGCTCCAAGCAACCTCTTGCTTCATGTGACGCTTGATGCTGAAGCCAATGTGACAGAAGGCAGAGTAAAGATATGGAGAGAAACCAACTCCTAATTATATTTTCTGGGCCCTGAATCCAGTCTTTTCATTTTATGTGCGCCAGTAAATTCCCTTTTTGCTTAAATGAGCCGGTCGTATTTTTTTTTTCCTTTGCCACCAAGAGTCCTAATTGATAGTTTCTAAAGAGGAAGCCATGCGGAGGGGATGAAAGAAAACAAGCTAATAATATATATTAAGTAATATTTTGTCCCCACCAGGTAAAACTAGGAATTGCTTTTTTGTTTGTTTGTTTTTAAATAAAGTTCACGGTATTCTAGGAAACCAAATGAGAGTATCCATTTTAGCACAAAGGTCTACCTGACTCTATATCTATTCATTTAACTTTGTACTGTGCTAACAGTTTGAGGATTACTCTAAGCCAGAATTACCTATACTTCTTTAGGGAACACTAGTGTTCAGTGAAGTGTTAATAAATTTTATATGAAAGAAAATTTTAATGTATAAGAAACTCTTAATACATAAGAATAATATTAAACGTGTTGATTTTATTTCATATATCCTGTTGAAATAGTTCAAGATGTCTGATGAGTGATCACCATAAATTAAGGATTAAAATTATGCATTGGTGCATAGGTGACATTTTCAACCTATACAATGTATTGATCTATAGTTTTTATTTGAGAATTTAAGTTTGAGCTTCTAGCTTGTTGGGGGGGAATGTTATTCCGTAGGCATTGGCAATAGAGGTTGGTATTACACATGGCTTTGTGGCTGACAAAGGGAAGTTTTTAATAAAACACAGACTTTAATAGTTCTCAGAACAACAAAGGAAATCAGAATAATTCAAAGTGAGTGTGATTAATGACAAATGTAAAGTGTGAGGTTAACTCTCCAAGGTGATATAAGTAAATATTTTGGGAACCTTCATATATAAGAGTTAAAACATTAAATTTGTATTATTCTCTTTGCTACAATTTGCTTTTGAAAATGAGAATTTTATAATATCCTGGAATTAAAATATTGGAATATATTTAATGTTGTGTGTAACATAAAGACCTGACTCAAATATCATTCCTACTATTTAATAACTATGTGAATGAAAAGACAAAGCACTGTTCTCAAAGAAAGGATGTTTTAGTTGTATTTCCAAAATGTACAAAAATTATCATTCACTTTATGTAGATATTTAAATCTTTTTGTTCTTAATTTTAAAAATATGATTTAATTTCCATAAAGGTACTTTTGTTCAGTTATAGAATTTTTAAAACCTATGGATAAGTTTAGATTTCTTTTGCAGCAGTTATTTCATTTGAGACCACTTTTGTTGCTTTCCATACTGTAAGGGAGACTTTTATGTTCTGTAGCTATTAGTTTTACATGTGGAAGACATTGCAAGGTGATTATTCTTAATGCTAAAAATATGAGGAGGTTTTGTAGGAAGCTCTCTATTTTACTACCACATCTCTAGATTTCATTTGTCCAACTTCTGTCACAGAGACTTAGAGATATCTTGAGATGTTGTCAACTTGTAGACTGTCCTCACAGGCTATGTTAGTTTAGGGAGATAGACCAAACCTGATGAAAGATCATCATGCATTGGGTTGGCTGCTTTCTAAAGGCTTAATATCCAAAAAAAAAAAAAAAAAGGAGGAAAGAAAAAGAAAACAAACCCAAATAACATAAGCCAATTAAAAATGGGCGAAGGGGAATTCCCTTGGTGGCTTAGTGGAAATGAATCTGACTAGCATCCATGAAGATGCAGGTTCGATCCCTGGCATTGCTCAGTGGGTTAAGGATCTGGCATTGCCGTGAGGCTCTGGTGTAGGTCGCAGATGCAACTTGGATCCTGCGTTGCTATGGCTGTGGCATAGGCCAGCAGCTGCAGCTCTGATTTGACCCCCAGCTTGGGGAACCTCCATACGCTGCAAGTGTAGCCCTAAAAAGAAAAGAAAAAAAGGGGGGGATGAAGGACTTGAATATATTCTTCTAAAGCATAAGTATAAATCATCAATAGGTACACGAAAAGGTGCCCAGTATCACAGGTCATCTGGGAAAGGCAAGTCACAGTCACATAAGATATCACTTCACAACTATTAGGATGGCCACTATCAAAAACACAAAATATAGCAAGTGTTAGTGAGGATGTAGAGAAATTAGAGCCCTGTGCTCTGTTGGTAGGAGAATAAAATGGTGCAGCCACCATACAAAATGGTACAGAGGTTCTCCAGAAAATTAAAAATAGAATCAATATATGGCCCAACAATTCTGCTTCTGTGTATTTATCCAGAAAATTGACAACAGGCTCTCAAAGAGGTATGTATTTGCACTTTCATGTTCTGAAATGCATTATTCATAATAATCTAAATATTCACAGATAGATGAATGGATAAACAAAATTTGGTCCGGAAATAAACCCTGACACCTATGGTCAATTAATCTTTGACAAGGGAGGCAAGAACATAAAATGGGAAAAGGAAAGTCTATTCAGCAAGCATTGCTGGGAAACCTGGACAGCAACATGCAAAGCAATGAAACTAGAACACACCCTCACACCATGCACAAAAATAAACTCCAAATGGCTGAAAGACTTAAATATACGACAGGACACCATCAAACTCCTAGAAGAAAACATAGGCAAAACACTCTCTGACATCAACATCACGAATATTTTCTCAGGTCAGTCTCCCAAAGCAATAGAAATTAGAGCAAAAATAAACCCATTGGACCTCATCAAACTGAAAAGCTTTTGCACAGCAAAGGAAACCAAAAAGAAAACAAAAAGACAACTTACAGAATGGGAGAAAATAGTTTCAAATGATGCAACTGACAAGGGCTTAATCTCTAGAATATATAAGCAACTTATATAACTCAACAGCAAAAAAACCAATCAATCAATGGAAAAATGGGCCAAAGACCTGAATAGACATTTCTCCAAAGAAGATATACAGATGGCCAACAAACACATGAAAAAATGCTCAACATCGCTGATTATAAGAGAAATGCAAATCAAAACTACCATGAGATACCACCTCACACCAGTCAGAATGGCCATCATTAATAAATCCACAAATGGCAAGTGCTAGAGGGGCTGTGGAGAAAAGGGAACCCTCCTGCACTGCTGGTGGGAATGTAAACTGGTACAGCTACTATGGAGAACAGTTTGGAGATACCTTAGAAATCTATACATAGAACTTCCATATGACCCTGCAATCCCACTCTTGGGCATCTATCTGGACAAAGCTCTACTTAAAAGAGACACATGCACTCGCATGTTCATTGCAGCACTATTCACAATAGCCAGGACATGGAAACAATCCAAATGTCCATCGACAGAGGATTGGATTCGGAAGAGGTGGTATATATACACAATGGAATACTTCTCAGCCATAAAAAAGGATGACATAATGCCATTTGCAGCAACATGGATGGAACTAGAGAATCTCATACTGAGTGAAATGAGCCAGAAAGACAAAGACAAATACCATATGATATCACTTATAACTGGAATCTAATATCCAGCACAAATGAACATCTCCTCAGAAAAGAAAATCATGGACTTGGAGAAGAGACTTGTGGTTGCCTGATGGGAGGGGGAGGGAGTGGAAGGGATCGGGAGCTTGGGCTTATCAGACACAACCTAGAATAGATTTACAAGGAGATCCTGCTGAATAGCATTGAGAACTATGTCTAGATACTCATGTCGCAACAGAAGAAAGGGTGGGGGAAAAAACTGTAACTGCAATGTATACATCTAAGGATAACCTGACCCCCTTGCTGTACAGTGGGAAAATAAAATAAATAAATAAATAAATAAATAATTTGGGTGTCTCAAAAAAAAAAAAAAGAAAATTTGGGATGTACATTCAGTGGAATATTATTCAGCCTTAACAAGGAAGGAAATGCTATCATATGCAACAACATGTATGATTCTGGAGAATGTTATGTTAAGTGAAATGGGCCAATCACGGAAGGACAAAGACTACATGAATTCACTTACATGAGGTCTCTAAAGTAGGCAACTCATTGAAGCTGAAAGTAGAATGGTGATTGCCAGGGGCTGGAGTAAGTAAGAAACTGCTCTTTAATGGGTATAGAGTTTCAGTCATACAGGATGCAAAAGTTCTATAGATCTGCTGTACAACAATAAACATGTAGTTAGCAATACTGTACAATACACTTAATTGTATTTAATTTTAAGAGGGTAGATTCTGTGTTACATGCTTTTAACCACAATAGAAAAAAAAGAACAAAATGAATTCTAAGCAGTTGACAAATTCATAAGACCTACTTGATATGACCAATGTGGTAATGAAGGTAACTTATTTACCAAATAACAGAAAACATAAAAATAATAATAAGAAATCAGACATTCTGGAAAAACCAATAAAATGTATAGGAAATTTATGATCCAAATATTAAGGAAATCAAAGTAAAGCAGTGTAAAAAACTATGAAATACATAAAAACCCATTTTGCCTATGTATTAGGCCCATTCTCCTTTGATTTGCTTTAGAACCCTGCTATTGGAGCTGTACAAAAGGAACAAAATTGTGCACTAAAATCTATAGTCATAATAATATAATTATTGATTTTCAATTCATAGTTTTAACTTATGGGTGTAACATAGGAGACAATATCAAGAAGCAGAATGTACATTTTTCAGCTTTTACTGTGAAAAATGTTCAGATGACATCATATTGAAAAATTGAAAGGGAAAGATGCGGTGGAGAGCAGTGTATGAGCTTCATATCTCTAATATGGTGTATAATGAAGAGACACTGGCTAAAATTGTTAACATGGGAAGTAGAAGTTAGTGGTGTCCAATGCAAAAGGCTGCAGGTTTTAGCCCTGTTCTGTTCATGTGAATCGGATTACAGCATGTGGTACCATCTGTGACATGCAATTTCTTTCCTCCCCTTCTACTATCTTTTTTCTCATCTCACCCTCCTCCTCCTTTTTCCTTCTCTGTCTTCTCCTGTAAACTTAACTTTCATACAGAACAAATCTTGTCTGTGCACTGAGGGTTTGTGGTCTCTAGTTTAAGTGTTGAAGCTTTCTTGTCAGTGTGGAACCTCTTTGCTTACCTAAAGAGAGGGAAGGATGTCTGACACTTTCTATTCTATTCCTGCATAAACTCTATATTCTGTTTCTTTTAACATTTCCACCTTGGAATTCCAAAATACACAGTCGTGCCAGTTAGAATCCTTAGTTGTCTTAGTTATGATAAAACTCGAAGCCAAGAATTTGTCTTTTTTGTTCTCTCCATGTTCCTTTGTATTTCTCCTTATGAAATGAATATCCCAGAGGCAATGAATAACACTGAGTCAGAGAGAGAATGGGAGGGAGGCATTAAAATATTTAGAGAGTTCCCGTCGTGGTGCAGTGGTTAACGAATCCGACTAGGAACCATGAGGTTGCAGGTTCGGTCCCTGCCCTTGCTCAGTGGGTTAACGATCTGGCGTTGCCGTGAGCTGTGGTGTAGGTTGCAGACGCGGCTCGGATCCCGTGTTGCTGTGGCTCTGGCATAGGCCGGTGGCTACAGCTCCGATTCGACCCCTAGCCTGGGAATCTCCATGTGCCGTGGGAGCGGCCCAAGAAATAGCTTAAAAGACAAAAAAAAAAAATTTAGGAAGCAAGCACAATGGGTAATATTTATTGATGTTATATTATTAAGTTTATTAAATGATAAATTATAGGTAAAATAGTAAAAAATAAGATAAAAGTAAAAAGATGGTAGGCTTTGTAAATAAATCCTCTCAATGTTTAGTCAACAGTTTATTTGTATTAAATTATTAATTATTAATACTTAAAGGTAAGGAGGTAATCAAAATATTTTTAATAAAACAATATGTTTAAATGATTTAGGTTCATGAAAGTGAGACTAGGAAGAGGAGGTGTGAATTAGGTTAAATGTAGCTTTTTTTTAGGGCCGCACCCACGGCATATGGAAGTTCCCAGGCTAGGGGTTTAATCAGAGCTACAGCTGCCAGCCTACCCCACAACCACGGCAACATCAGATCCAAGCCGTGTCTGTGACCTACACCACAGCTCAGGACAACACCAGATCCTTAACCCACTGAGCGAGGCCTGGGATCAAACCCGCCACCTCATGGTTCCTAGTCAGATTCATTTCCCCTGCACCATGACGGCAACTCCTAAATGTTGCTTTTTATAATAAACTTCATCCTCAGAAACACTGATGATTAATATCTTTTTTTTCTTTATCATTATATTCATTTCTATGTCTGTAGCAGGTCTGTTACCTAGGACAGCCTTCTGTCGATGATTCCTAATGGAAAACAAAGAAGGCCTGTGTATTCAATCTTAGTTTAGGACAGCAAAAAGAATAATAGCTAGCAATGTATTGTGCTGCTTGCCACTGTTTGCACTGTTTCAGGAAGTGACTAGCAGCTACCTAAACTGTTCCGTGGTGGAATGGAGAGATACCGAAGTCAAACAACTGAAGACGAGCAATGTATGCAAAGAAAAAATTAATGTTTTTCTCCAAAACACTAAATGAAAGAAATTCTTGAAGGGGAAGGATTTGTAGCTATATTCTCAGGCTATACTTGCTTGCAGAATTAATGTAAGGAAACAAATTATTTTTAGAACTACCACTTCACTGCTAATTTCTATGGTTAGTACTACAAACTGGACATCAATGCAGACTTCCTTATATGTCCCTATGTTCATAGAATGCAAGGTTCTTCAGCCTAGGCCTTTTTTCTGTCTTTGAGCCACTCATCAATCTGTCGTTTCTCCAAAGTTTACCACACATAGCCCTCCCTTTGGACTTGTCAAAATCTCAAGCTCTGTTTTCTTCTCCTGAACTTGGCCAGCTCTCTTCAGCTGGGAGTTTCCTCCAGGCTTTGGTCAGCTTCTGTTCCTGGGTACTTTGGGCTTGGATAAATCTCCTTATGAATATAATTGTCTCTCTCGGATACAGTGTCCAAACATGAAATTCAAAAGTCATTTTATGACGGGGGTACTTTTTTCTTAATGTCAGATTTCTTCTTTTAATCTGTTACTTAATCATTTTTTCTATTGATTTAATTGCTTCATGGTATCCTTAGGATACTGTCCCCATCTGACTAGGATGCAGACTTTCTGTCCTACATGCTATGTATAGTTCTGTAAAATGAAGCCTATTACCAAGGTAGCATTTGCTTTGAGGCATAATCCAGTAAAATAATGTAGTTGTCAACAGAGAAGATATAGAATTTTGATTAGATGATAAGGATAATTTTGGAGGAAAATAACTGGAAAAATGTTAAATCAAATGACCTTGATTTAAGTCATGGTCCCCTTTCTGACATAACACAAGATATTGAATAAAATCTTGGCTGCCTCACTTAACAACCTGAGATCTAATTTTATGTGTTTAAAATGTTTTTACTTCACTGGGAACAATTTTTCCCTTTTTATGTATATTATATATATTTGAGGATTTTATTTATATATGCATGTATTTCAGGACTTGCTTAAATATATGTTTGAAATATATTTACAGAATTTCATTAAATTATTCATTTTAAAAAATTAATAAATTATTAAATAATTATCATTATTACTAATATCTCTTTAAGTGATTGTCTTAGTTTCTATACTTGATTTTGAACCATGGAATATAATTCCTTACGCATGATCAGGAAAGCTATGTATATCTCATACTAATCCTTGAATATGATGCAGCTTAGCATATATATGATCACTAAATTAACTCTATACCACCTTTATCCTACCAGCTTTTCTCTCTGCGATGTAGCCAAGGTCATGGTAGTACTCAACTCTTTTTCCATAAATTTAGATTTAAAGCCCAAAGGATGATACCATTAAATTTACGGAATAGTAAATGTGCATATTTATTTTTGATTCTACCACAAACTCACTAAAATGAGCTTTCAACCTGCAAGGACCAAGAGAAAAAAAAGGTGATGAATGCACATGAAGGTTGATGACAAAATTCTAAATGGCAGATGGATGAGTGATAACTGACTTAGCCAGTCATAGAAAGATGAAAACTAAATGCCTTGCCAAGAAACAAGCTATCTCTCAGGGTAGAAATTTGTGAAAGCTTTGGAAATTGGAAGCAAGAGATCCTCTATAGATAAATGGTATGTGGTGGATCTAAAATTAAGAATAGGATTATATACTCACAAAGAGGGGAAGAATCCACGTGGAAGAAGAGAGATTGAAAACTAGCAATGAACTAGCTGACATGTTTTAAAATAAATACAGAATTTGGAAAATTGGAGAATAAAGTTGAGGAAATCTCAGAAAGTAGAACAAAAGGCAGGAATGTAGGGAGAAAAGAGAAAAGAAGGGAGAATAATATTAGAGACTCTGGCCAGGAAGGTAAACATAAAAAAATGAGTTCCAGAAAGAAATAATAGAGAAAATAGATTATCAAGGAAATAATGCAAGAAAAATTTCCTGTACTGAATGGTATGATTTTACAGATTAAAGTAGTTCAGGACACTGTTTATCATTGTTTTTTGTATAAATTCTTCAAGAAAATTTTCCTTCCTTGTAATTTGTATCCTTTAGAAGTTCTGATTTCTTTCCCAGAAAAGTTTTTATTTTATTCTCATTCTTGGGCAAGTATTGATTATAAAATTCTAATTTTCAGTATCAGCACTGTGAAGTGAAAATAATTTTTTTTTTTGTCTTTTTCTCTTTTTAGGGCTGCACCTGCAGCATATGGAGGTTCCCAGGCTAGGGATCTAATCGGAGTTGTAGCTGCCAGCCTATGGCACAGCCACAGCAATGCCAGATCCGAGCCACGTCTGCAACCTACACCACAGCTCATAGCAACACTGGGTCCTTAACCCACTGAGCAGGGCCAGGGATCGAACCTGCAATCTCCTGGTTCCTAGTCATTCATTTCTACTGTGCCATGACGGGAACTCTAAAAGTATAGTTTCATAGTGTTCTGGACTCTGTTGTTGCTTTTAATATATTTTCTGTTCCCTAATTTTCATTTTCTAATGGTTGTTTTCATGAAATTTAAGTTCTAATTAATTTCCACAGTGACAGGAAAATACAAACTGTATCAAGCTTTGAAATAAATTTGTTAAGTCTTGCTTAACTGCTCTATGGTTGTTTTTTTTCTTTCTTTTTTTTTTTTTTTTTTTTTTTTGTCTTTTTAGGGCTGCCCCATGACATATAGAGGTTCCCAGGCTAGGAGTCAAATTAAAGCTGTAGCCCCTGGCCTACACCACAGGCACAGCAACGTCAGTTCTGAGTCGTGTCTGCGACCTACACCACAGTTCACGACAATGCTGGATTCTTAACCCACTGAGCGAGGCCAGGGATTGAACCTGCATCCTCATGGATACTGGTCAGGTTCATTTCCGCTGAGCCATGATGGAAACTCCTGCTATGATTTATTTTTGATAAATGTTTTACTTTCAGATGAAAAGATGTAAATGCTGCAATTATTGGATGTAGTATTTAGATATGTCATTTAAGTCTAGTAAATTACTGGTGTTGCTGAAAACCTTCATATACTTGCTCTTTTTGTTTTGTTTGTTCTGTCAGTGATAGAATCATCCTAAACACAATGAAAATAGTTTTATCTTCCTGTTGATTCAAATATTTTATAATCATGAAATATCTCTTTATTTCTCTTGGTAAGTCTTAATGTCTACTTTGACTGATATTAATATATTCACACAGGTTTTCTTTTAAGTAATGTTTTCATGGCATACTTTTTCCATACGTTACCTTTCAAACCATCTATATTTATATTTAAACAGCATTTAATATGTGGCATATGGGTGCATCTTTTAAAAAAATTTAGTGTGGTAAATTTGCCTTTTTACTGGAGTTTTTAGTCAGTAAACATTCAATACAATTACTGATATAGTTGGGACTTAGTCTACCATCTTGCTAAATTAAAAAAAAACTAAACCATCTGTTCTTTATTCTTCTATTCCTTCTTTCTCGCCTTTCTAAATTAATCATTTATTTTTATTGTTCCATTTTATTTCTCACATTAGGTTTCTTCTTTTGTTTTTATTTTATACATTTTAATTATTTCTTTATAAACTACTGAATGCCTTCTTCATTAAAAACTTTCATTAATCTGTACTTTTACCATATTTTAGACAAAAAAAAAGAAACAACAGTTTGTCTATTTATCCTCTCTTTAACGTTTTGACTATTATAATATATCTCACTTCTATATTTTTTTAGCCTGCCCAGGAAATTATTAGTCTTATTGCTTTAGACAATAAACAATCTTATGTTTTCCCATATATATACCCTTTCTGGTTGTTCATTCCTTTTTCACATAGATTCTCTCCTTTGGAAACATTTTATTCAGCCTGAAGTACTTTAAAAATTTTTTTTATTTTATATTGGAGTATAGTTGACTTACAATGCTGTGTTAGTTTCAGGTGTATAGCAAAGTGATTCAGTCGTACATGTACATATATATATTCTTTTTCAGATTTTTTTTCCCTTATAGGTTATTACAGAATATTGAGTAGAATTTCCTCTGCCATAGAGTAGGTCCTTTTTGGTTATCTGTTTTATATATAGCAGTGTGTATGTGTTAATCTCAAACTCGTAGTTTACCCCCCCACCCACTTTTCCCTCTTGGTAACTATAAGTTTGTTTTTTGTCTGTGAGTCTATTTCTGTTTTGCAAATAAGTTCATTTGTATTATTTTTTTATTCCACATATAATTGATATCATATACTCGTCTTTCTCTGTCTTAGTTCACTTAGTGTGATAATCTCTAGATCCATCCACGTTGCTGCAAATGGCATTACGTTTTTTAGTATTTCTTACAATGCAAATCTTGTTAGCATCCAATTCTCTCAATTTGTTTGAGAATATCTTTATTTTTATTTTGTGAGGATTTTTTTCACTGTATTTTGAAATCTAGGTTCAAGCTTTATTGCTTTGTTTACCTTTCCTTTTAATTCTTTAGCATTTTAAAGATATTTCAGGAGCTCCCACTGTGGCATAGCAGGATCCAGCATTGTCTCTGCAGTGGGTTGGGTCACTACTGAGGTGCGGGTTCAGTCCCTGGCCCTGTGTAGTGGGTTAAGGATCCAGTGTTGCTGCAGCTATGGGAAAGGTCACAGCTGTGGCTTGGATTCAGTCCCTGGCTGGGGAACTTCCATATGCGTGGGTATGCCCCACCCCTTCAAAAGTCATTTCATTATCATCTGGCTTCCAAAGTTTCCCTTGAGAAGATTATTATCTCCTAATTACTTTTCCTCTGAAGAAAATATGACTTTTTCCCGACTCCTGTGAAGTTTTTTACTTAATTTTCATTTTCAGTGTTCTGACTGATGTTGCTAAGTTTTTCTGGGCTGATGCTTTTTATCAAAATTGGAAATTTGGGAATTTATTTCTTCAAATACTGCTTCTGTTTTACTCTTTTTCTCTTCTCTTCCTGAAACTAAATATACATATACAACATACCTTTTGCATAAGTTATACCTCCCTCTTATATTCAGTTGTAATTTTGTGTGTGTATAGGTACGTTTTCTTTTAGCTGTCTGTACTTTCCATGTTTTCTGTTTCCCACTTTGATTTCATTAATCCTGTTCTGCTGTCCATCTATGATGCTTTTGAATCTGAATGGCATCTCAATATCATATATTGACTTTGCAGTTCTAGAAACATCATTCGATTCTTTTTTTAGATTCAGCTCTTGAAAAATTAAAACTTTTATTCATTTTTCATCTTTTTTCTGTCTCTTTAAGAATATTTAAATATTTTAACATTAGACATATTTAAACATAATTTCAACATTAATCAAAGTTATTTTGAATTTTTGCCTAATTTCAATATTGGAATCATGTCAGCATCTACTTCTATTGATTTTTTTTAAAAGCTCTTGATTACTAATTATGTTTTCCTGCTCTGTGTACTAATTTTTTATTGTGTGTTAGACATTATTAATGGTACATTTTAGAACTCTGAATTATGTTACTTCCACCAAAAGATGTTGAGTTTTATTCTTGGAAGCAGTTCAGTTACTGGCAGATGACACTGATCATCTGTTTTTAGGATTTGATATGGTGGTTCCATTTCCCTTACTTCTAGAGTGCAGCCCTTAATCATAGAGAGTGGATTTTATGGGGTTTGAATAGCTACACTGTTTATCAGGGTCTTTACCAAGTGGAGCTGATTTCCAGTATTTTTCCAACATTGCGTGATTTCTAAAAACTCTCCTCACCTCTCAACTTCCTAGAAAATACTGTATATTAGTTGTCTTGCAGTCTTATTTGGGCATATACAGCTTGAGATTTGCCAAAGGTGCAGGGGAAAATTTTTCATCGTATTTTGCCCTTAGAATTCCAACTGTTTTAATGGTCCCCAAATCCAACTTTTGTTGTCATCTACTCAGTGGAACTTCTCTCTTTTGGGATTCTATTCCTTTGGTCACATTTTAAATAGTGCCATCAAGGAGACATTTGGGTGAATATGAAGCTAAATTTGTGTGATTACCAGCTCCTAAGGATGCATCTGAATATTGAAAACAGTTGTTTTATATTATTTTATCCAGCTTCTATAGATACTTATTCCAGCAGATTGTCCAATATCAGCTATGCCACTGTATTTAATAATAGAATTCCTTATTTTTTTAATGGTTTTATCAAGGTATGATTGATATACAACAAACATAGATATTTAAATTGTACAATGTGACGTGTTTTAACTGAGGTTATTTTGAGGCACAATCACCAAAATCATTACAGTGAACATAACTATTACCTCTAAAAGTATCCTCATGTCCCTTTATAATTTCTCCTACCTAAGACAGTTATATGCTTTCAATAACAATAGATTAATTTTCATTTTCTATAATTTTATATAAATGGCACCATACTGCAAATACTTTTACCAGCCCGCCTTCTTTCACTTGGCATAATTATTTTGAGATTCATGTATGTTGTGTGTATCAATATGTTTATTCTTTTTTTACTAAGTACTATTCCATCCTAAATAAATACCAAAAATTAAATCCTCTAAAAATCATTTAAATTCAAATTATGGTTCATGGCACACACACACCCCCACACACACACACAGACCACTTAAGAGGAGAGTATTTCCTTTAAAAAAGTTACAGTTCACCATTTTGAGATAAAATTACCACTACCCCATACTTACAGCACTTTAATTAGATTGATCATTTTCAGGTTGATATTTTTGATGTATTTTTCCTATGCCTTGAAAAATAATTAAATGGAAGGCAATATTAGCTACTTTTTCCTGAGACCAAATTTAAAGAATTAGTGTGGGTGAAATACCATCCTCCAAATATTGAGACATTAATTTTAATTTTAATGATACATTTCTTTTTTTACTACATGAAATCTATTCTTAAAACTCTGGAACAAAAATACTTTGAAAACAAAATGAGTGAAATTTAAAATTGTTTCTCAGCACATATGAATAAGCCCACATGTGAAAGACTGAAGATGGATAAATTCAAAATTCAACAGTGTTAATTAATGGATTATGTCTTTATATGCCAGAAATAACAAAAGTATAGTAAGATTATAAAAGCTCTGATGTGATTGATAAACTACAATATCAATTATATTATCTACCATTTAGGAAAATGTGGAGTTAAGCCAATTTTATGGTTCCTTGTGAGTGAAACCACCCTTTAAAAAATCTCAAGCATCATCATAAGAAGTAGTCATACTTTTTTCCCTTTTAACCATGATCCATTGTTTGAATGTAATCAGAGAATGAAATTTTAACAATCATTGGCTTCTATGACCATGGTGTATGTTAAAGATAAATCTCACTAACATCTACATGGCTGTTAGATTCCATGAGAAAATACAATGAGAGACTACTATAGAGAGAGCTGCCTTGAGATGAACGGTTACTTCACTGAGGGATGCCACCAACCCACATGACTCCACAGAGAAGGAGTCAGGGGAATAAACCTGACTTCACAGTTCTCCCTCACTCTAGTTTCCCACGGGACCTCTGCTTCAGCAAAATCCAAATGGTAGCCACATCGAAGGGAGGCCATTAATAAAAGTCAGTACAGGTTAACATGTTGAGGGGAGAGCAGAGCAGAGGAAGATAGAAAATGTCCTGGGTTAGGGGAGACAGCTAGCACAGTTTTGAAGCTTGGAGAAGTATCTTTGTTTATTCCTCACACGTCACTCTCTGGTAGTCTAGGAAAATCTATCTTTCTCAAGTATGAGTTAGAAGGAAAAACACTGGTCTTCCTCTATATAATGACACCATACAAATGTAAGAAAAATAGCAGCATGAGTTTCTTACATGTGATGAATACTCACCAGTAAAACGTTTCCCCCAAATAAGGTAAAATAGCAAGATTAAAACCCAATCTGAGTGAAAAACTAGGCAAAAATATGAGGTAACCACTGTTATCCGGGAACCAAGTGTAAACATATAGAAATTCAAGAGAAAAGATGATCAAGTAACAAAGAATGTAAAAGTAGAAATGACAGAATTTGGAAAAAAAATACAGACAACAGACAAAACTATTTAAGAAATAATACAAGAGGCCCAAAAGAGAAGAGGCACTGTGGAAACTTCAGTAGCTGTCATAGAAAATAGCATGAAGGAGTTCCCGTTGTGGCGCAGTGGTTAACGAATCCGACTAAGAACCATAAGGTTGCGGGTTCGGTCCCTGGCCTTGCTAAGTGGGTCAAAGGATCTGGCGTTGCCGTGAGCTGTGGTGTAGGTTGCAGATGCGGCTTGGATCCCACATTGCTGTGGCTCTGG
This sequence comes from Sus scrofa, assembly GCF_054392235.1. NCBI lineage: Eukaryota > Metazoa > Chordata > Mammalia > Artiodactyla > Suidae > Sus > Sus scrofa. Next base: position 32,185,073 of record NC_139386.1, on the reverse strand, counting down.
CATAGGCTGATGGCTACAGCTCCAATTAGACCCCTAGCCTGGGAACCTCCATATACCGCAGGAGTGGCCCAAGAAATGGCAAAAAGACAAAAAAAAAAAAAATAGCATGAATAAGGTGAAGAAAACAAAGCTGAAGTAAAAATAACAAAGATATTTTTAAAGAGAAAGTGATACATACAAAAGATATGCAAGGAAATGCAAAGGAGATAAAACATAACTTTAACTGGTGTCACAATAAAACTAAAACTCTGAGCCACAGATAGATAGATAGATAGATGATAGATAGATGGTAGATAGATAGATAGATAGATAGATAGATAGATAGATAGATAGGCAGGCATGTATTTCTTCAGGGTCTGGTAACTGCTCTCTCTCTCTTTCCCTTTAGCCTTAGCATCCACATGGTTTAGTGTTAGTTCCCTGGATACCCCTGGTACCCTTTGTGGTTTCCTTAAATATTACCTTCTTATTTAAATAGAAATTTTATTCAACTCTTCTTGAAATCTTCCTGCATGATGCATCTTCCATATTTGTGTCTCTAGCTATAGCCACTCTCATAAACCAGTGTCTTAGATTTGTATACAAAACACTCACTTGTTATTTCCTCTAAGAAGTCATTTTGAAAACACCTCAAAACTGGACATGCAAAAAACTGAACTTCTGAATTTCCACCAAATATTACTTCTGCCAGAGCCTTCCCCATATTAATTAATGGCAACTCATCTTGGAGTTGCTTAAGCCATTCATTGCATGTTATAATCCAACAATTCATTTACTAGATGCATACCTCTGAGAAAGTTTTGCACATGTGTCCCAGGATGCATGCAAAAGCATATTTATAGCATATCTATAATTCTTGCAAATAAAAAAACCATCCAAATCTCATTAAGAGTAGACTGGATAAACAATTGTTATGTATATGGAATAGTATACAGGACTAAAAAATGAGTGAAGACAGTGTGAAGACTCATAAATGGATGTCTCAAACCTAAAATTAGGTTAAAAGAACAAGACCAAGGAAAATTGAAATATTGCTTTAAAACAATGAAAATTAAAATTTCAAATCTAGATGATAAAACTTTAAAGGGCAAAGAAATTACTCTAACAAAAGTCATGATCTGTTCTCTCTGGTCAGAGAAAAAGGAAAGCAATTAAGAAATGGGACACAGGGTTTGGAAGATAATGGCATTTTTTTTCTTAAGATTGATGAGTGTATTCATGTTCTTTTACTATCATTTAAATGTACCTATATACTATTTGATCCCTTGCATAAATAATGTTTCATAATAAAAAGGTTATACAATAAAAAAGCATATATTATTGAAGTTATCTAATAGATTGTTCCACAGAACAGTTGGATTCTATTTGTTAAAAATATATGAAAATATATTTTATAAAGATTCTAAGTCTTATTGGAGAGATATAATTTGAGAAATTATAAAAGAAAAATATTGAAAATAAGTTTATTGAAAATAAAATTAGAGAGTATTAACTATTCTAAATTGTAATAATTAAAGACCCTCTGGTTTAGCCCTAGAATGTGCAAATAAAAGCAACTGGAAAAGAATAGATAAGACAGGAGTTCCTGTCGTGGCTCAGTGGTTAGCGAATCTGGACTAGGAACCATGAGGTTTCGGGTTTGATCCCTGGCCTTGCTCAGTGGGTTAAGGATCTGGCGTTGCCATGAGCTGTGGTGTAGGTCACAGACGCAGCTCGGATCCCTGTTGCTGTAGCTCTGGCATAGGCCAGCGGCTATAGCTCCAAATGAAACCCCTAGCCTGGGAACTTCCATATGCCGTGGGTGTAACCCTAGAAAAGGTAAAAAGACAAAAAAAAAAAAAAAAAAAAAAAAAAAAAAGGCAAGACAGAAATAGATCTTTTGGCTCATGAATTGTTAATAGCTGATAAAGAGGCAAGAGAAACTGATGGGAAACTTGAATTATTTTGAAAGAACTGATTCAAAACATAGTTTAAAAATGTCCATATAACATACCAGAAAAAAATTCTAGGTGCATATTTAAAGTTAAATTGTGTTTCAAAGGCAAGAAAATAAAAGATGAAATCTTATGTAAAGCACTGTCATATTGTACATTAAGATGACAAATATTGTGAAGATTTTAATACATGAAAATTTTATTTTTTTATTTTTATTTTTTTATTTTTTTGCTTTTTAGTGCCACACCCACAGCACATGGAGGTTCCCAGGCTAGGGGTTGAATCAGAGCTACAGCTGCTGGCCTACACCAAAGCCACAACAATGTAGGATCTGAGCCTCGTCTGCTATCTACACCACAGCTCATGGCAACACCAGATCTTTAACCCACTGAGCAAGGCCAGGGATCAAACGCACAACCTCATGGTCACTAGTCGGATTTGTTTCTACTGTGCCAGCCACAACTGGAGCTCCTAACACATGAAAATTTTTAAATTTTCAAACATTTTAAGCTTTCCTGTGTGAATTAATAGAAATATAAAAGAAAATAGTCTTGGAAATTACTGGACAAATATTTTATATTTATATAGAAATTCCCTTCAGTGTCTATATTCTTAATATCAAGAGATTTTAATGTGGAAACCCAAGGAAACAGCAATATATGCACAATGTAGTCAATACAACAGTTGTAAGAACAGAAGCAAAGCCCATGTCAGATGCACAAAGATTAGAGATCAAGCATATGAAAAGATGTTCAGTCTCATCAATTTTTTTGCTACCTAAAGAAATTGAAATTAGGATATAAATAAGATGTAATGATAATAATCAGTGTGGCAAAAGTATCATGAAGTTGGCACTTAAATAGTACATTTTGGAGTTATTTAGTAATATTGTATTAAGTTTGATAAACATATTTCTAACCAGTGACCAATTAATAACTTGTCTGGGAATCTACCCTAAAGAAATAGTCATCCAAAGTGTAGGAAAAATCTTTAAGGATAAAGATATCAATAGCTACACTATTAATAATGACATTATATTAGAATTTATCTGGATATCAAATAATGAGAAGGTAAAGTACATTTTCTTGATATTATTCCAGAAACAAAACTACGATTAAAACACTATGTAAGAACTATGAAAAGTATTTATGATGCGATGTTAAGTGATTAAAGACCAGATGTGAAATTATACATATGATGATATAGATGCATCAGACAAATTACTGTAAGGAAATATACTAACCTACTAATAATAATACATGAAGATAGTGCTCTTCTGGGCTTCTCCATTTTTCAGTAATTTCTCTCCTAGGGATGTGACCTTCTTATTTAAAATATGTAAATATAAAAGTATTACCAACATCTATAATCCATTATCCAGGTCTCTATATGCTATATGGATGCATCTGCGTGAGGAGAATGCTGCATAGGATATTTTCCTGCAAGTATAAGTAATACATCTCATTGAGATATTCATGTTTTCTGAATAACTTTGAACTGACAAATATAAAAACACTTAAAAAATATGGATTGCCTGATGATAACCCACTTGAACATATCCTCTGAATCTTAGCCTGTCAAGTAATCACTGCTTAATGATCATCGAAAAGGCATCTTCCAAGCACCTGTGAGAAGCAGGACTCCACACTAAATGTCCCAGAAAGACAATACTGTAGCAGCATATATGAATTGCGATAGAAATGAAGAAAATCATCTATGAGGAAGCACTGAGGAGTGATGGAAATCTTTTGAGTATGGGTGTTCTCCTCAGTGAGAAGAGACTCTGGTCTGTATTTCTGAAACATTAACTTGTAAATGATTTATTTCCACAAAGAAGTGAGAGTAAGGAGGAGACAAGAACCACAGTAAAATGATTCTGAGCATCGTAACACGTGTTACTAAGATGAGCAGCCAACTCTACGTCAGTTATTATAGCGTCACCCTCCATTTGTGTCACTGACAAGGCCACCATCCACACACCAATAGAAGTGAGGGTCACTCCAGAATGTGTATCATTAATTATCTTTGCACCATCTTAAGTGGGAAAATATTTCAAGGTTAGAAAGAATTCAGAGCTTTAATATGCAAAAATATGTTTACGTCATCTCAAAACGAAAAGGGGAGTTCTCATTGTGGCTCAGTTGAAATGGACCTGACATATATCCATGAGGATGCAGGTTCAATCCCTGGCCTACCCTCCGTGGCTTAAGGATTGGGCGTTGCCATGAGCTGTGGTGTAGGTTGCAGATGTGTCTTGGATCTGGTGTTGCTGGGGCTGTGGTGTTGTGTAGGCTGGAGGCCCCTAGCCTGGGAACCTCCATATGCGGTGCTTGTGGCCCCAAAAAGACAAAAAAGAGAAAGAAAAAGAAAAGCTTCTTGCTGGCTGCATTCGATGTTTGCTTTAACATTTTAAACTAGTAAGTTGAATTCAATACAAATCAGATTCATCTTGTACCTCACCAACACGTTCTCATTTAAAAAAATACATGTAAAGCTAGCATTATGAGAACATCTCTGAGCTTTTCCCTTTTTAGTGTTATTTCATAGGCATTTTCAAAATGTATATAATACCTTGTTTATTGTTTTTGCATTCATACAATACTCCCAGGTGTTCATATGATCTAAATCCAGTTCCCCTCTGCTTTTATAAAAATGATCATTCATGAGGAATAATTTATGAAACAACTACAGTATATGCACCAGGCATACAGTATTAATTAAATAGACAAAGTCCCTGCCCTCATGGAATTCACATTTCAGCTGGTGAAGGAGAAAATGTCAAAGTACACTGAAACCTGTCAGCAATAAGTGCTATGAAGAAAAATAAACAGTTTTCAGGGATGGAGAGAAAGACAGACTAGCTGGGGAAGAACTCTCTGAATTTGTTACCTATCTTCCTAAGTTGGTCCCCAACAAGGGTCCTTCTGCCCCATGCCATTCAGCCAACAGAACAAGCTGAGTCTGGGTCAGAAGCCAAGGAAAGCTTTCTTCTGTTAGAGAATAGAGAAGGGGGAGTTCACGGTCTAGAGTTCATGCTGTCCCTAACAGGCTGTCAGTCAGGGGAGCTGCTTTATGGGGAGCTCATCAGGGAGAGGAGGGAGAGTTCTCCGGGTCTGACTCAGGCACCAAATCACAGTGCCAGGCGCAGCATCTCTGCGCATGGCTGGCCACCACTGTCTTGGATTGCCGTGTGGGGTTGCGGCGCTTCTGCACAGGGCCAGCCAACCTGAGGTGTTGCTGCGGCCATTTTGCCTGAGCAACTGCTCTGAAGCTCTGGGTGGGAGGGTCCTGCAAGCTACACCCTAGGAGCAAGTGACAGCAGACTCAGCATAAGGGAAAAGAAAGAAAAAGGTTAGACTTTATTTTATTACCCATATTCTTTTTTAATTTTCCAGGAGTTTGTGAATGGGCTTTCTCGATGACAGTTGGTGACATTTGAGGAGAGCTCCAAATGATGTCGTGTGAGGGAAGAATCTCGGCAAAAGAAGTAGCAGGTACAAGAATACTGAGTTGAGAAGCAGACCAGGTTGTCTCTCACAGAGCAATGGGAGACTAGAAAGAGAAGATAGAGAGTATGTGAGGGGGGTTATATAGATATTATTACATTTAAAATTTTTCGTATGAGATCATTATTCACTACATAGAAAAACACCACCCAACAAACAAAAACTCTAGTTCCTGTGGAATTTTTTTTTTGGGGGGTGCGGGTAGAGGGAGGCAACTAACATATAAATAATGGCTGTTTCATTCTTACCAGGCTCCAACAATCATCCCCAGAAAGGCTTAGGACACATGGCATGGTGCACACAGTTTGCATGCCCAGGACTATATGATTTTGCTGGACAAGGAGGAAAAAAAATTGTGCCCTGCTGTATCATCTGATATTTTTGAAGTGAGGACATTTCCATAGCAGTTGGAGGTACCAAGGCACTTATGTTAGAAAAGTCAGACACGTATTTCTAAGTCAGGATTTATTTAACTGTTATTTTCATCAGAGCTACAGCCAGTCATTCACCAGAGATTTGAACCCTGCCAAACAAGCCCCTCCAGGCATTCTTGGAAAGGCTTGCATACCCCTTCCATGCCTGGTAGGCTCAGGATGAAGCATGTGCCTGGGAGCTGCCAGTAATTATACACTTGATTCAGTTCTTTTATGTGAAAGTGAGACTATTCAGGGGAAAAGAAGCAGATTTTTTAATATCTTGTTTCTCTAATTTGGTGGGGGGAAGAGGCAGGTCTGTATTTGATTTGCTGACTTCCATTTAAGCCAAGTGTTAGATAGCTCCAAAAGCACAAAAAGTAAGAGAAAATTTTCATGTTATGTATGTTTGGAGACTTTATAAAATATGTGTAGTTTTATAGCTCTGGTTTATGAATCTGCTATAAAAAGTGGGACATGGGTTATTTGGCGTATAGTATCTTGCATCAGTCTTTACTGATGATTATTTTTTCTTTAACTTGTTGAGACATTAAAGGAACACTATCTACTTTTAAGTTATTTAAAACTCCTTGGGATATAGCATAATAAGTGTATCATAAAATATATTATGAAAACTGTCCATATTTCTCCATCATGAGAAAGTAACTCAAGTTCAGTCCAGCTGATTTAGCAAACTTAAAATTGAAAACCACCTTTGCATTTTTATAGTCTGATATTAGTAGCCTTTGGAGCCAGTACAACCTGCTGTGAAGCTTGAGACTTACTTAAAAATTATGCCATAAGTCACATCAGTGATGTAGAAAATTTACTTCTGGATAGAAAATTTTATCAAAAATTAAAATGACAACAAATCAGAATATTGCATAAATTATATTTTTGCACAAATATAATTTTGTTTGCAATAAAAATTAATGTTTCAAAGACCATACATTCCTTAATTTTGTACACATTTGCTTCACTCTTTGCTTCTCTGCCATTATTTCATAAACCTATTTATAATCCAAACAATTTATTGCATACAAATATAAAATGTCCATGAACACAGGAGAAACCCCAAAAAGCCTACAATCATGGTGAATTAGAAACTACTTCAAGGAAGCGTGAACTCTGAAGAGATGGGAACTATTATACTTCATATTGTTTCCCTAATAAGCTTAAATCATCCTAAAACTTTATCCATTTTATCCTCATAGATTCCTTGAGAAGGTCTGGGAAAAGGCATTATTATCTCTATTTGAGTTAGAAGGAAATTCAATGTGACATTTACTGGTATTTTATTTTAAATTTACTACTGTTATTAGTAGAGGTTGAAATGAATTTGATATATTTCAAAATGAAAAGCATTACAATCCATGAAGAATATTTTTACATTAGAGATAAAAATAAAACAAGGAGTTAAAATGTAAAAACTCAATGGAAAAAGCTACTTGAAAGAGGTGAGCTTATTAATTTTTTCTTCCCATGTGCTTGGTCTATCTTAGACTGTCTTTTATTTAAATTCAACCTGCTTTCTTGTCTTTAAGAAAAGACCTTCAGGCTCCCTTCTTATAAAAGGTTTCAGAGAAGTTTTAAGGAGGGATTTGAGAGAGGAGATGATTTTGAATAATGGGCATGAAATAGGAGAGTGTTTTTAGAGTTAAGTATAGTGTGCAAATTTTCAATCTTAAAAGTGGGAATAGGAAACTATATACTATATGTTTGAACCCTTTCTAACAAGGATAATAGTTTTAAATTTTTAATATGATTTTCCTTTTTCTTCCTGGGTATGTGACCTTCACTCTTTTGGCCTAAGGCATCCATCTCTCAGGGTTTATATGTGAGGAAAATAGGGATAGAGAGGTGTATCCAGGTTTTGAAAGCCAAAATAGAATTAAGCAGTAAAACAGGCTGTCATCTTGAAAGACAATTTTCCAGATTTATTTATTTCCCACTTTATCTAACAACAAAGCCTCCATGACCCATGCTCCTAGAATTCTCCCACAGTAGAGGAGATATTGCCGGCCACAATTAAGGCTTAGTTGAAATATGAGAAAAGAAGGATAAGAAATGAAAAGCCTATCTTTTCCAATTTTGGAGATTAGTAGGAAGTAGAAAGAAGAGAGAAATAGAAATGCAAGGGAGCACAATTAAGGTTCACTGATACTTTTCTTCTCTGGGCTATAAGAAAGTAAGAGTCATGATTAAGATAGAAAGGAATCCCATAGTCCACTTGAAAATCTGACAGGAAGTCTCTTGGAAGACTATCTTAGACCAATTAAAGGTCAATTTGGCTGGTCAGCATGGTCAGTCAAAGAAAGACTCTGAAATGTTGCTTTTCTGAGCCATCCTTGCTTCCAGAATTAGCTCTGAGCATGGTTATAGAGCTTGCCAGAGAGGATCATGAGAGTGAGAAGGCAGCATCTTTATCCCCAAACTGAAGAGCTGGAATGAATGTGATCTCAGCCAAATTCTAGAGGTCAATTATTTCAGTAAGAACTGGTGGAATCTAAGCCAGCCAGGAAGACTACTGAACCCAAACAAGTACCAAAAGGCACATCATAAGTTCTAGCAGCACTTCTAGTTGCCTTATCAACCCAGACATCATCTTAGAGATGGAAGCAAGCATAGACATCTTCCTGGGAGACTAGGTGTTCTTATCCAAATGAAATGAGGAGTCTTATTTGAAAGGGCTGTTTAAATTACTGATTAGATTTTAGTTAATTTTCTTTCCCTTTAATCAGTAGAGAAGTGGATTTGAAGAAAAAGACCAGATTAGTTATAGAAAAATCAAAGGAATCACATTTCTCCTGAACATTTAAATTGTGCTATGTGTAGAACAGGAACAGGACACATGTTAGATTCATGTTCAAATATACATCTAAATAAATTTATATTTCATAATTAATTAATGATATTAATTTTTCCATTTGTTTCCAACTCTTCAATATTAAACTATTTGATTTATTTTTCATAACATTACATTTAAATAAAGAATGAATGTCTCAAAGAAAAATGTCTATTGCTCTTTTCCCAAGATATAATATAGGCCTGTCATATTTAAGGTGATCAATAAGTATCTGAGTAAAGAAGGCAATCAAGTACCTAATAAGATCTTCATTCATAATAAGAATACTGGAGGAACACATATTATCTACTGACGATCTGTAGCTCCACAATTTTAATTTACTTCAATTCAGTGTGTATCCATCAATTGCTGAAAGGATGAAAAAGAAGTTTGAGCTATGATTCCTGCTATTTAAGAGCTACAGTCTCATCAGTAAGTTAAGATTCATAGTCTGAACAATATAAAGGCCAAGATTATAATACTGTTTTGAGGGTGATTAGATTCTGAGAATAGAGAACTGAAGGCTTTAGTTGATAAAAAACTATATTGGAAGGATCTGGCGAATGATAACCATGGTAAAGATTTCTTTAACTTTGGTTTAAAAAAAATAATTAAAAGCCAAATATGAAAGACCTAGAATTATGGACGTGGAATTTTATCCTTAATTGTTCAGGAAATAGAAAATGGGTTCTTTCTATTTAATTTTTTTCTTTTTTTAAAAAATTGAAGCACAGTCAATTTATAATGTTACATTAGTTTCAGGTGTACAGCAGAGTGATTCAGTTATACATTCAATTATACATACAAGTCTATTTTCTTCAATTCTTTTCCCTTATAGGTTTTTACAAAACATTGAGTATGGTTCCCTGTGCTATACAGTAGGTCCTTGTTGGTTATCTGTTTTATAAATAGTAGTGTGTATCTGTTCATTCCAAACTCCTAATTTATCACTTGTCTCCTTTCCCCTTTGGTAACCATAAGTTTGTTTGCTATGTGTCTGGGTCTATTTCTGTCTTGTGTATAAGTTCATCCGTATCTTTTTTTTTTTTTTTTTTTTTTTTTTAGATTTCACGCATAAGCTATATCATGTGATGTTTGTCTTTTTTCTGTATGGCTTACTTTGCTTAGAATGATAATCTCCCAGTCCATCCATGCTGCTGCAAATCACATTATTTAATTCTTTTTTTATGTCCGAATAATATCCCAAATATAAATATACCACGTTAATCCATTCGTCTGTTGATGGACAGTTAGGTTGCTTCTATGTCTTGCTTGTTGTAAATACTGCTGCAGTGATTATTGGGGTACATGTATCTTTTTTTTTTTTTCTTTTTATCGCTGCACATGCTGGCCCACACCACAGTCACAGCAACACCAGATCTGAGCCAGGTCTGTGACCTACACCACAGCTTACAGCAATGCTGGATCCTTTAATCCACTGAAGGAGGCCAGGGATAGGACCCAATTCCTCATGGATACTAGTCAGATTCTTAACCCCCTGAGCCACAACAGGAACTCTCTGTATCTTTTTGAATTATGGTTTTATCTGGATATATACCCTGGAGTGGGACTGCAAGATCATGTGGTATTTCTATTTTCAGTTTTTTAAGGAACTTTCATACTGTTCTCCACAGTGGTTGTACCAATATACCTTCCCACCAACAGTGTAGACTTTTTTCCACACCCCCTCCAGCACTTATTGTTTGTAGACTTTTTGATGATGGCCATTCTGACTGTTGTGACGTGATACTCTACTGTAGTTTTGATTTGCATCTCTCTCATAATTAACAATGTCGACCATTTGTTCATGTGCCTTTTGACTATCTGTATGTCTTCTTCAGAGAAATTCCTATTTAGATCTATTCATTTTTTATTGGGTTGTGGTTTTTTTTCATATTGAGCTGTATGAGCTATTTATTTATTGTGGAGTTTAATCCTTTGTCAATTGCATCATTTACAAATATTTTCTCCCATTCTGTTGGTTCTTTTTTCATTTTGTTTATGGTTTTCTTTGCGATGCAAAAGCTTTAGAAAATACGTTCTTGAACTTGGTATACAAGTGATGAAACCCTGGTGGCAAGGGTCACGTGATTCCCTTTATGGGCAAGGAAAAGCAAGTGAAGGTATTCTGAGGACAACAAAGGAAGGCATTAACTCTTCCTGATAAGATGATCAAGCATAGCAGCACCATTCTCTGTTTTCTTCCACCCTTGAATACAGGTAGGACTTCTGAAACTAAAGTAGTATTTTTGGTGACCATGAGACAATAAACCAACATACCATAAGATAGTGAGTTATGATAAAAAGATTATGAATATTAGATGACATTTTTTAATGACTTCACCACCAGCAACCTCTGAACTTATTATATGAATAAAGTATGCCTACATATTTCAGTATCATTAACTCAGACTTCCTGTTACTTACAATCAAAACTGCTTCTGAGTAGTATAAGAATAAGCAGAAGTGGAATATAGAGATCCTGGTATACTTCACTTACTAAGTAACATGGGTTTTATAATGAAGAATGTGAGAATTTAAGGATTTAAAATAGGAAAGTGACTTAGAGTTCCATTTTAGAAAAGTAATACTGGAAGCATTGTGAAGTATGAGCATTAGAAAATGGCAAAACCAGAGTTCCTGCTGTGGAGCAGTGGGTTAAGGATCTGACTGTAGCAGCTTGAGTCACTGAGGAGGTACAGCTTTGATCCCTGGCCCAGTTCAGTGGGTTAAAGGATCTGATGTTACCATAGCTGTGGTGTAGGTTGCAGCTGTGGCTTGGATTCAGTTCTCAGCCTGGGGACTTCCATATGCTGTGGGTAGAGCCATAAAATTATTTTTTAAAAAAAGAAAAAAAATGGTAGGACCAAATGAAGGAAGAATGAGATCCTGCTGTGTAGCACTGAGAACTATGTCTAGTCTCTTATAATGGAGCATGATAACGGGAGAAAAAAGAAGGCATAAATGTATGTGTAACTGGGTCACCATGCTGTACACTAGAAAAAAAAATTGTGCTGGGGAAATAACAATAAAAAATTGATAAATAAAAAAATAAACTGTAGAAGGAGCTGATGGCTTAAATGAACAGAGTAATTTCAGAAATAAAGAGGTAAGTTCCCAAATATATTAAGGGACTTGTATCAACAGAATTTGATGGTAAGAGAGAAATGAGTCTTGTGTTGTTTCCAAGATATTTGGAAGAAGTGATGGCACGAACAGTAGAATTAGAATGAGGAATATAGCAGAAAGAGCAATATGGAGGTTGATAAATTCACATTGGAGATTTCGAGTTCAAGATGCTTAAGTAACATCAAAATGGCTTATGGGTTTATAGTTTGAGAGACATCTGATCTAGAGAGATAGAATTGCAAACAATCAGCAGAGGTGACAAGCAAGTAGAACATGGACTATAGAGAGCAAGAAAAGTATATAATATATCATCCTGGGAAACACCAATATTTAAGGGAAAAAAAGAAAAGGGATATCTTTGAAGGAGACAAAGAAAGAATGGGCCAAAGAGGGCAGAGAAAAACCAGGAGAGAAGGGGATCACGAATGCCAAGGGAAAAGAGACCATGGTCAGTGGGTCAAATTCTGCTGTTAAGTAAGTGTTAAATGTTAAGTAAGATAAGAAGGGAGAGTTGGATTTAGCAACTCAGAGATTATAGGTGACCTTGGTGGCAACAGCTTCAGTAGAGTGCTGGGAGGCAGAAAACAGACTGTGGTGAGTTAAGGAGTTAACTTAAAATGAGAAAAGTGCAACACTGAAAGCAAACCATTCTCTTAAAGGGCTTGACAGAAAGGGGAAGAAAAGAGAAAAATACAAGGAGCCAGACACAAAATTTAGGAAGAAGTTCCTGCAAATGCACTGAGTGTAGGGAAAAAGCTATTAGAGAGGGGGAAAATGAAAAATACCAGAAATAGAGGATAATTGATAGAATGAAGCTCTTAAGAGGACAGGAAAGGGTAGGATCTAGTATCACTAGAGATTCCCTCCAAGAAGAGGGGAGGCTTGCCTTTCCTACTGTGTTGGTTGAAGAAACAAGTAAAGAATGGATGCCTATTATTTTTTTTTTTTTGGTTGTGATCTGACTTTATTTGAAGGGCTTTATTTGATGCACAGATAAACTTAATGAGTTTATTGGATGGAGAGAAGGCAGTTTCTACTCATCTCAAAACTGAGATGTTGAATGACAAAGACTCTACAGTTACAGGGATTTTGAGCATTTAAACTGTTCCCTTCACAGTAGTTCTTCTGGCACCATTTTGTATTCCCACCAGCAATAGATGTTTGATCTAGTTTCTTCATATCATTGCTGTCATTTGGTGGTGTCATTATACTTTATTATACATTCTTAAGTGGATGGCATTAATTCACTATGGCCTTAATTTGCATTTATGTAATGGTTAAGGGATTGAATATCTTTTCCTATGCTTATTTGCATCATCAAATGTTTGTTCATGTAGTTTGATAATTTTCTAATGTTTGTTTTTTAAATATTGAATTCTTAGAATTTTTTATATTTTAGAAAAAGATCTTTGCTGGATATAAGGTTTGCAAATATTTCCTCCAAATCTGTAATGTCCTTTCATCCTCTTAGCAGGGTTTTCACAAGGCAAACTTTTAAATTTTGAAGAGATCAAGAATTCCTATTGTGGCACAGTGGAAACGAATCCAACTAGGAACCATGAAGTTGCAGGTTTGATCCCTGGCCTCGCTCAGTGGGTTAAGGATGTTGCTGTGGCTCCAATTCGACCCCTAGCCTAGGAACCTCTATATGCTGCATGGCCCTAAAAAGCAAAAATAAAAATTGAAGATATCCAATTTAAGTCTTACTTTTAGAGTGACTGCTTTTGACATCAAGTCTGGTAAGATTTCATTGCCTATACCTGGATTCCAAACATTTTCTCCTGTTTGTTTTCTAAAAGTGTGGTTTTATAGTATGGCCATGATTCATTTTGAGTTTATTTTCTAAGGTATGAAACTTAGGTTAAGGATCATTTTTTTTTCCTCTCTTTTCATACGCAATTATTTTAGTAACATTTGGTGTAAAGGCTGCCCTTCCTCCACTGAATTTCTTCTTTTGCCTCTTTGTCAAACCTCCTTTGGGTATGTTTGTGTGCGTGTACGTAGGGTTTTCTGCTGTTCTGCTCCATTGCATAGATCTGTATGTCTTTCCCTCCCAATACCATATTGTCTTGATTGCTATGGTTAGGTAATAGTAAACCATTCTCTTAAAGGGCTTGACAGAAAGGGGAAGAAAAGAGAAAAATACATGGAGCAGGGCACAAAATTTAGGAAGTTTCAGCAAATGCATTGATTGTAGGGAAATTCTGCTAGGCCTTAATATTGAATAAAATGATTCAATTTTAAAGATTTCCACTTCTTTTCTTTTTTTCTTTTTGCCTTTTATTTTTTAAGGCTGTACATGGTACATAGCCACAGCAGCTTGGGATCTGAGCTGTGTCTGTGACCCGCACCACAGCTCACAGCGAAGCCAGATCCTTAACCCACTGAGCGAGGCCAGGGATCCAACCCACGTCCTCATGGATGTTACGTTCGTTAACTGCTGAGCCACAACGGGAACTCCTCCTCTTCTTTTCAAGATTATTTTAGTTATTCTAGGATTGTGCCTTTCTATATACATTTTAGAATAAGCTAATTTATATCTACAAATTATTAGTGGGTTTTTGACAGAAATTGCATTGAACCTATGGGGAAGATTCACATCTTTACTATTTGAGTCTTCCAACCCATGAACATAGCATGTATGTATTTGTTATTTACGTCATCTTTTTTTTTTTCCCCCAGTATTTTTATAATTTTCAGCATACAGATTCTGTATATATTCTGTTAAATTTATGCATAAACATTTCATTTGGGGGAAATTTCTATAAATGACATTGTGCTTTTTAATTTGGGTTTTCACATGTAGGTTTTTGGTATGTAGAAATGTGATTGATACTTGTTTGTGCTGGCCTTGCCTCTTGCAACCTTGCTGAAGTCATTTATTCTATTTTTGTTCTTTTGTTTCTTTGGGATTTTCTAAGTAGACAGGTCATCTGCAAATAGAGATTGTACTATTCCTTTCTTTCCAATTTGTCTGCCATTTTTCTCCTTTTCTTGCCTTATTGTAGTCACTAGAACTTCCAGTACATTATTGAATAAGAGTAGTAACAGTGGGCATCCTTGCTTTGTTCCAAATCTAAGAGATAAAGCATTCAGTCTTCTACTACTAACTGTGTTAACTGTGTTTTATGTAGATGCTATTTATCATGTTGTGGAAGTTCCCATCTACTCCTAGCTTGCTGAGAGTTTTTCTCATGAATGGATGTTGAATTTTTGCCAAATACTTTTTCTCTGCCAATTGATATGATCATATGATTGATTTGCAAATGTTGAACTAGCCTTACATATTTGGAATAAATCCCACTCAGACATGATGAATACTTCTTTTCTACACATTGCCAGATATGATTTGCTAACATCTCACTGAGGATTTTTCTGTCGAAATTCATGAGAGATATTGGTCTGTAGGGTTTTTTTTTTGGTTTTTTTTTTTTTTGGTTTTTTTTTGCACTGTCTTTGTCTGGTTTTGGTGTCATGATATTACTAGCCTCATGAAATGAGAGTTTTCTCCTCTTCCATTTTCTGGAAAAGATCGCATAAAATTGGTGTCAGTTCTCCTTTAAATATTCAGTAAAATTCTCAAGTGAATCACCCAGGCCTGGAGATTTCCTTTTAAGCTATAAATATTACTTCTTTAATAGTTAAGAGGTCTGTTCAAGTTGTCTATTTCATCTTAGTTGAATTTTGGTAGTGAGTGGTTTTTATGGAAATGATTCATTTCTTCTCAGTTGTCAGACCTATGAAGTATAAATTTGTTTGTAGTATTCCATTGTTCTTCTAATGGCTTCAGGGCCTCTAACCACCTCTTTCATTCCTCATATCAGTAATTTGTGTCTTTTCTCTGTCTTTGTTATTCTTCCTAAATCTTTATCAATTTTATTGATTTTTCCCTAAAAAACAGTTTTTGTGCAGTTGACTTTCTCTATTTTTTTCCTGTTTTAATTCTACTGATGTTTGTTCTTACCTTTTTAAAAATGTGTATTTATTGAGGTCATATTGATTTATAACACTATATGTTTCACATGTAAAACTTTTTACTTCTACTCCTGTATATACTGCAGCCATTAAAATTTTAGTTTCTACCCATCACTATATAGTTGAAACTCTTTACTCATTTTCCTTCTAACACTCCTATCTTTTCCCCTCTGGTAGCTACTCTGTTCTCTGTATTTACTTGTTTTTGTTTGGTTTTATTTGTTTCTTTTTTTAGCTTCCTCTGAGACTTTTTTTGAGCCATAGATTATTTAGAGGTCTGTTGTTAAATTTCTTAATATTGAAAGGGTTTTTTTGTTTGTTTGTTTGTTTGTTTTTTGTCCTTCTGTTATTGATTTCTAGTTTGATCCAAAGAACATACCCTATAAGATTCTAATTCTCTTAAGTTTTTGAGGGTTATCTTATGTCTCAAAATTTGGTTTATCTTAGTGAATATTCCTCTGTACTTGGAAAAAAAAAGCTGTGTATTCTGCTGCTAGAGACAGTGTTTTCTATATGCTTACAAATTAGGTACTGTTATTGATTATGTTGCTCAGTTCTTTTTTATCCTTGCTGATATTTTCTCTAGTAAATCTATCAGTTGCTGAGTGGGGTATTGTAGTCTCCAAATACAAATGTGGATTTGCCTATTTCTCCTTCAGTTCTGTCATTTGTTTCATATGTCTTGAAACTTTTATTGTATGAATCATGTATATTTTGAATCATTATATCTTCTTTGTGCATTGATCCTTTTATCCTTATGTAATGTTCCTCTTTGTCTCTAATAATTTTTTTTGGCCCCGAAGAC
This sequence comes from Sus scrofa, assembly GCF_054392235.1. Classification (NCBI taxonomy): domain Eukaryota; kingdom Metazoa; phylum Chordata; class Mammalia; order Artiodactyla; family Suidae; genus Sus; species Sus scrofa. The sequence continues at coordinate 32,168,465 of NC_139386.1, read as the reverse complement.
TCTTTAACTGATATTAGTATAATCACTCCTGATTTCTTCTTAGTTTTTACATGCTGTATTTATGTCAACCCTTTATTTTTAACCTACTTATATCATTATATTTATAGTGTCTTATAGATAGCATACTGCTGTATCATAGGCTATTTTTTAATCCACTCTGCAAATCTCTGGGATTTTTTAATTTGATATATATATATACATATATATATATGATAATTTTTGGTATGTTAGGACTTATGTCTGCCATTTTGTTATTCATTTCTGTTTACTGTTTCTTTGTTTTTACCCTATTGTGGGAAATTTGAGCATATTTTTAAGATTCTATCTCAATTTATTTATAATTTTTGAATGTATCACTTTCCATTATTTTCTTGGTAGTTGTTATTTCATAGTATATTGGAATTGATGTCTTGCCACTTTAAGTGAAGTATGATACCTTCTTTACATTTAGGTTCTTTATTCTACTCACTTTTAAAATTTAATTATTTCTTCTGCATGTGAGTACCACATCAGATGTTTTTTAAAATTTTTGCTTCAAACATCACACAATTTAAGAAACTTCCAAAAGTTGGATAGTCTCTTTACCTCTATTTTTATGTATTCTCATGTTCTGTTCCTTTTTGAGGTTCTAGACTTTTTGTTATCATTCTGTGTTTGTTTAGAGAACTTCCTTTAGCCATCCCTTAGGATAGTTTTTTTTTTTTAATTATCTGTTTTCCTTAAGTTTATTTTTCTTTCATTTCTGAAGAATATTTTTGCCACATATAGAATTTTGAGTTGTCAGTTCTTTCCTTCAATATTTCAAAAATGTTGTGACACTTCCTCTTTCTGGACTCCATGGTTTCAGATAGGAAATTGGTATTGTCCTATGAGTGCTGCATTGTTTCTCATTGGCTAATTTCATGATTTTCTTTGTTCTTAGTGTTCATAAATTTAGTTATAATGTGTATTGGCATGGATTTTTTGTGCTTATCATATTTGGGGTTTGCTCAGCTACTTATATCTGTAGGCCTGTACCTTTCACCAAATTTGGGAAATTCAGCCATTATTTCTTTGAATATTTTTCAAGCCCCCTCTATTTCTTCTGTTAGGATTCCAATTATACAAATGTTAGCTATTTTGCTGTTTTCATACAAGTCCCTGGAACTATTCGTTTTCATTGGATTTTTTCTTCTTCAGACTGGGTGAATTTATTGTTCTATCCTTAAGGTCAATGATTCTTTCCTGTGTCATCTCCATTCTGTTACTGTATCAAACCAGTGACCCATTGTTCTATTTTTTCTGTTATTATATTTTTCTATTCTATAATTTCATTTGGTCCTTTTTTGTAAGCTTCATTTCCTTACTAAGATTTTCTATTTTTTCACTTATTTAGAAAATTTATAATTGCTTGTTAAAGCATTTTTATTATACCTGTTTTATTTTATTTTTTTCTTCTTTTACTTTTTATTATTCAATGAATTTATCACATCTGTAGTTGTATAATGATCATCACAATCCAATTTCACAGGATTTCCATCCCACAACCCAAGCACATCCCCCCACCCCCCAAACTGTCTCCTCCGGAGACCAAAAGTTTTTCAATGTCTGTGAGTCAGCATCTGTTCTGCAAAGAAGTTCAGGCTGTCCTTTTTTCAGATTCCACATGTCAGTGAAAGCATTTGATGTTGGTATCTTATTGTATGGTTGACTTCACTTAGCATGATAATTTCTAGGTCCCTGTTTTAAAACCCTTAGATAATTACAACATCTGGGTAATCTTGATGTTGGCCTGTATTCTTGAAGTTTTTTTGTCTGGAGTATTGGAGGTAAATATTGGCAGATTTTGCAGCACCTTGTCCAGAATATATGGGAGGCAAAATGGAAACCCAGGACACACATCAACATGTCATTCCTCAATTCTCACATCAAGGTCCTTAGGCAGCTAGTTTTCTTTCTTCCTTTCAAGAGACTCTCATGTTTGTTTGTTGTGTTATCTCTAGGGCTTTTTACCAGAAAGAGTGGGGATATGGGAAAAATGGGGCTATTCCATTTTGTGCAACTATAAATCCTCAAGTTACTTTTTTATAAAATAAACACTCTTTCTAATAAAAAAAAAAGAATCAGTGGTGGAAATGACTTCTAAAGTAAACATTTTGAGAAGGCTGATTAAAAACACAGATATACGTTCAAAGTATAGTATTCTAAATCCAGGAAATAAAGTAGCATAGTGGAAGAAAATGTGCTTTAAGATCAAATAGGCTGTTAGAATGTTGTTTATGTTATGCTTTTTATACACACATGGTAAAAGACTACTCAATTTGACAGTGGCTATGAGGATGAAATCTGTGCCAGGAACATGCTGAGAGCTCATCAAATGTCATTTCCCATACTTTTACCGATAAATCTCAATTAATGTAGTTGTATAACACATAAAACTTATAAGGTTGAATAGATTTTATTCATGTATTTCTTCTTAAAAAAAACGAAGAATATGAAGTACAGAAGATTTATAACATACCTGAGGCCATTCAGCTAACTGGTGGTACAAGAATCTAGACTAGTGGTTATCAAATTGGGATTCACAGAGGGTCAGCAGCTACATCACCTGCTGAACTGGTTAAATATGTTTCTCAAGATTCCTCCCTAACCACTGAAACAGATCCTCTCAGGGTGGTGCTCAAAAGTTGGTTTTAATAAGCCTCCAGGTGATTCTGATGCCCATTAAAGTTTGATAACTACTGGTTAGGCACTGATCTATCTCCCAGGGTCTTTCTAATACACCTCATAGGGTGCTTCCTATTTTAACCTAGTGGATTCTCTCAGCTTATTTATGGCACTGATACTGATGTAAAGAATCCCTATTGCAATGTGTTCATAACACATCGAAGAGTCTTGCAGTTTGGAATTCATGTCTCTGCCTTCTGCGGGGGAAAAAAAAGCATTTCCTGGATTCCTTCTAAACTCCTTTCCCTGCCAATATAGCCAGTGCCATCAAGCATTACTCTCATGGGGGCAACACTAATTGTTTCTGCTGACCTTATTCAGAACATTGTAACCTATAGTTCAGCAGCCCTAATTCATTATATGTTTTACTCTGTTTTTATAACAATAAGTGGATGCCTTGGAGAAAATCCTGAGAATTTCAGACAAGAGCCCTTGGGTTCTTTCTTTTTAAGAATTCCTTCAGCTCATGGTCAGAACATTGTACCTCTCTCTGCACTTCTACTCCTGACTGAGAAAGTGACAGATTGTACATGGTAACACAATTGACAGATGTGATAGACTCAGCTTGGGAGACATCTCAGTGCTCTCATCCATCCCTCCCTTGGAGTAGACACTGTCCTCTTGAGATTGCCCCAATGACTATGACTAGCTCCTAGGAGATAACATCAATGACCTGGGGAAGGAGCCAGATGAAAAGTACATCTACACTTCTGTTGCTGAACTTTATCAGTAATTAGTGCTGAAATCTTTGTAAGCTGTTATGGCCACCCAAACTTTTCCTATGTTATCTGTTCTGAGTATGTAGTAAATTGATTGTTGTCAGTCTATACTTCTAAAAAAACACTGCATATACATAGTCCCCAAACTTATCAGTACTTACCTATTTTAGGATCAAGAGATCTATTTTGTGGATAGAATACTTGATGTCAACCTTAGACATACTCTAGTTAGCAACAGATATCGCTTTGTGTTCTGTCTCCACTAGGCAGTCAAAAATGGCAGTCTTGCAGATAACGAAAAGCTAGAATTAGGAGAGGCAGGAGTTATATAATGGAGGAGAGTTATATAATGCACCAAAGCAGCAACAAGTTGAAGGCCTTCCCCCACCTCTTCCTACACATCTCAAGTAGTTAAAGGGGCTGGTTTTGGAGGAACATTAATTCATATTATCCTGTGAGCTTACTTCACTTTGTGTGCAGTTCCCAACTCTTAACCTGACCTTGCTCATTAAGTGCTTTAGAAATCTGGGAATATTTCTTTGTAAATCTCTTACAGCAACCACTTAATATCTTAAAAAAAAAATATCCAGTAGTCTAGCATTGAAGTTCCAAATGATGAAAGCAGAAATCTTTTCAGAATTTATGTGAAATTTATAATGGGCACCAATGTAATGTCTTGCTATTTGCACTCTTAGAAAAATCAGCTGTTATCTTTAGGCATATGAAGACATTTCTTTAATGTATTCTTATTATTGTAGGTATTTGATAATTTCTACTTTTTTTGACCCCAAAACTTCTTATGCCTTTAGAATTAATCCCAGGAATATGAATTTGGTTTATGGAAAAACAACTTTTGTGCATTTGTCTGTGTGTATACCTATAGGCAGACTGTTACTTTTACCTTATTTCTGGGGGATTCTCTAGAATCTAGGTCCTTGAAATTACACAATTTATTTAAAATTATTTACTTTCTTCTCAGAAGTCACTGATTTGAGACAATGCAACTTTTCTACACCTCCTTTTCCTCAGAGTTCAATGAATATTCTGATTGATTTTATACTGCTCATCCTAAGAATCATCTCATCTCATTCATGAAATAAATAAATGGTACCTCTGGCTTAGAATTACCTCTTTATCCTCTTTTTTAAAAAACTCTTAAAGTCATCATTAAACTCAAAGTTGCCAGCTCTCAGTCTGAGAGATCCTAGATGTTACAGCTTCAGGATAGTAAGCAAAATGCAGCAGCTGTTGTCTGTATTAGGTCTCTATCCTGCAGGCATTATCTTACAGAAAGTAAATGGGGAGAACATCTAAGTTCTCTCTGCTCTATGCTACTAACAGAGCTAGAGCAGTATTTTATTTTATTTTATTATTTTTTAGAGCACACCCACGGCATATGGAAGTTCCCAGATTAGGGGTTGAATCGAAGTTGTAGCCGCTGTCCTACACCACAGCTCACGGCAATGCTGGATCCTTAGCCCACTGAATGAGGCCAGGGATTGAACCTGCGTCCTCATGCATGCTAGTCAGATTCGTTAACCACTGAGCCATGATGGGAACTCCTAGAGCAGTGTTTTAAATAGGTAGGAATTTATCCTCTTCAACATCACTGTTTGCTTGCCTCCTGTGTCTGACCACACAGCAATGTTAGTTTGTACCTCACCTATGTACCACTACTGCCTTTCCTTAAGAAACTCAAAAGTAAAGCTGGAATTAAATATTCAAGCTTCATAGAGCCAGCCATCCAATCCAGGCAACCAGATGGATCAGACACTTATTACTGAAAAATTTTAACAGTGTGGGCTTGAGACCACTGAGTTCCAAACCATTCTATGTCTGTCTTCTCACATCTGTTATGGACTAGATGTATGTATCCCACCAAAATTCATATGTTGAAACCCTACCCTCTGATGTAATGGTATTAGGAAGTGAGACTTTGGGGAAGTGATTGGGATTAGATGAGGTCATGAGAGTAGGACACCCATGAATGTAATTAGTGCCTTTATAAGAGTCAAGAAAGAGATTGCTTGCTTCTTTCTGTTCTTTGCCATGTGAGGATACAGTGAGAAGTCATCAGTCTGCAACCAGAAGAGGGTTTTCATCAGAACTTGACCATGCTGGCACCTGATTTTGGACTTGCAGCCTCCAGAACTATGAGAAATTTCTGTTGTTTATTAGCTACCCAGCCTGTGATATTTTCGTTATTGTAGCCTGAGCTAAGACTTCTTCCTCCAGAAATCAAAACTAAGACAGCTTTCCATGAATCTATTTTGAAGGGATCCAAAATGTCTTTTACAGAGTCTGTCTTAGGGATTATATTTGACTGCATATAATAAGACATCTAAAAAACAGTAGTTTAAACAAGATGGGAGTTTATTTTTCTCTCACAGAACAGGAATCAAAAAGTAAACTGCCCAGAGCTGGTATTGTCCTGCTCAAGATGTCAAGGTCAAATTCTTTGAAGTTTCTTGGCCTTTCATTCTGGGCACTTAGGAGATGGCTGCAATCTTTCCGTACCCTGCCAGATGTTAAATTTTCAAGAATATGGAATAGGAACAACATTTTGGATATTCCCCACTGGTAAACTGTTTCTATTTGTACTTATTTGCTTTTAAGACCCAAGGAAGGGGACTGAGCACTGTCACCCCAAGAATGAAGATGACAGGACAGAACTAATCAGAGATGATGGCAGGACAAAGCATCAGATCAGCCGCACTTCTTGCCAAAAGCCCAAGGATCAGAAGCTCTGGTGAACATGCAGACTGGATTTAAAGGGGCAGTGGAGACTCACGTTTGAAAGGGACCTAGATTTTAAACTCACTGAGTTGTTTATTGGGTAAAATAGAGACTATGTAAAACTTTTAAAAGTGTGGTTGAACTGGAAAAGACTAAGATATCATCACTTAGAAAGTTTATTTTTCTTTCGGCTCTTCAACGGGAAGGGAACAGTTAAAGAAGTGTAGATCAGTAATGAAGAAATATATAATTTCTTTTCATATCTGAGTACTAATATGAGTAAATTTGCAACCTCACTGCATGTAATTTTCAAATGCTGGATGGTGGAATAGTTCAGCCTGAGAAATAGCCGCAAATTTCTCCTCCTTTATTCATTCAAATTTTGGTCTTATCTCATTCTTTCATTGCATAAGGTCTTGAAATAATTTCTTTTGTTCTGTTGAATCACTTGGATGGAGTTTTTGAATATGATCAATAGTATATTAACAATTACTTTTTTTAAATTATGAAAGAAATAATAGTGTTGAAAAAGAGTCAGACTCTTAGGCAAGCATGCACTAGAACATCAAATCTAGGTATCCCCAGCCTTTCATTTCATCTCCTCAAAGAGCTGGTTTGGCAGGTCTTAGGACCATTAAAGATCACACTGATACTGGGCACTGAACTCTAGAAGCTCTCCCTTGCTAAAGAGGCCATTTTCTTTACCAAGAATCATTTATTATTCCATAGTGTTAAATAAATAAGGCAAAGATGGCCTCTGTGTATTGATCTCTAGGTTGTTAACTTCTTCACAGAGGCTGACATTAGCTTAAAAGCCCACCAGCACCAAATTCCAATGTTTATACATATAATTTTTTAGACATATTCAAATTCAATTTTTTATAAACATGGTTGTTTTAAACATAGGCCAAATCAGCATGTAGTTAGCCATTTAGAGCTTGCTTGTTTTGCGTACCCCACAAAAATTGCATCCAAACTCTGTTAGCTATAGATAAGGCAAACTCTATGGCTATTAAGACCCTAAGCTGCTATTGTCTTTCAGAGCTCTCTGACCCAGGCATTCCTGCCATACTGCCAAGAAAATACCACCTAGACATGTAAGTGCCCTCTCTGATTCCCCCTCTCCCCTGAAGTTTCTGTGCCCTCTTCCACTTTTGGATGGTGGTCCCACCATAGCCTCTGGACAGTATCATACTATGAGGAACTTTCCAACATGTAATCTTGTTAAAGTGTTGCCCAACTAAACTATGTATGTGTTACTGTCACCCCATGGTTATATATTTTCCTTGATCAGTTCCCATATACCTTAAACTACTTACGCATAAGTGCTCAGATGGTCCCTGGCCCCTTGTACCTTGACATGTATAGACCACTGCAGTACTGTGGTCATCTCCTAGAAACTGTAACATGGTATTTCCTGTCAGGGTATATCTAAAGGCCTAAGGATAACTCTATGGAATATGGGATTGGGGGAGATTGTTTGAGCTTTGCCACCTCTCTTTCCAGAATCAACCTATTATTTTTACCATGCGATACTAGTTGAGTGTCTGTTCAAGCTCACTTTAAATGACAGAGCTTTAGTCTTCTCATAAAAATTGAATATCTTCAACTTTGGAAATCATTGTATTTTATAATATCAAGTAGTAATAGGTTGAGGCTTTTTAAAATACTGACTGTACTGATGACATACTCTCCTTGTCAAAGCTACTTGAAATAATGAAAATGGATTTTGCTAGAATAGAATAGAATCTTGATGGAATATTTATATTTAATCTCTTACTTGTGCTCCCCTTTATATTTCTCAGCATATTTTGCAATATGGAATAACAGTGCTCATTTTACTACCCATATCAATGAACAGTGGATCAATAGGATGGACATTTGTGACCATCTTTTGATCATATTCATATTTTTCATTATTGCTTTTAACTTTGAATTAAGGCAATGATATATGTTATTGGTTGTCAGTTTTACCTTTGAATGCAGCAATACTTGAATTGGCATTCAGGTGCAACTATTTTATTCATATGGTACATTTCTTTGTTATATATAGCTGTTGTTGCAACAGTACTGATCAAAGCACTGCTTTTACCATTTATACACAGTTAACAAAACTGTGTAGATTTTCAGTGAAAACAGAATAAAGATTCCTCAACCCTGGCTCTCACATATATACACACTGTATCTATCAAGAGCAGATCATAACTTTCTGATGACAATCTGCACATTAATGGTTTCATCCAACTGTAAAGTAATAAGAGAGTAAAGATCTTCCTCAGCTGATGATGATGATGTGTTCTAATAAACCCATTGTAGGTAAAAATTAAGTTCAAAATGCATTTAGTACATCTAACCTACTGAGCATCATATTTTAGCCTCGTCTGCCTTAAATGTGCTCAGAAAACTTACATTAGTCTGCAAATAGGATAAAGCCAATTTTATGATAAAGTATTGAATATCTTATGTAATTCACTGAATACTGGACTGAAAGTGAAAAACAGAATGATTATATGGGGATTGAATGATTATAAATATATCAGTTGTCTACTGTTATGATACTGAAAGCATCACAATTCCTGATTTTAAACTAATTTACAAAACTATAGTAAACAAAACAGTATGACACAGGCATAAAAACAGATACATAGACCAAGGGAACAGAATCAAGAGCCCAGTAATAAACCCCCTCTTGTAGGGTCAACTAATATTTGACAAGGGAGCCAAAAACACTCCATGGGGAGAAGGTGATCTCTTAAATAACTGGCGTCCAGGAAACTGGATTACATGCAAAAGAATGAAATTGGACCCCTGTATCACACCATACACAAAATTCAGTTCAAAATGGGTTAAAGACTTATATATAAGATCCAAAGCTGTAAAACTACTAGAAGGAAACATATAGTAAAAACTCTTGTTGGCAACAATTTTTCGGATGTGATTATAAAAGCACAAGCAACAAAAGCAAAAATAAACAGATGGGAATCCATCAAACTAAAAAGCTTCTGACCAGCAAAAGAAACAGTCAGCAAAATGAAAAGGCGATATATAGAATAGAAAATATTTACATACCATGTGTCTGATAAAAGGTAACATTGAAAATATGTAAGAGTCAATTCAACAGCAAAAAATAAAAAAAAATTCAATAAAAAATGGGCATAGAACTTGAATAGACATTTTTCCAAAGAACATATATAAATGACCAACAGGTATATGAACAGATGCTTAACATCACTAATCATCAGAAAAATGCAAATCAAAACCATAATAAGGTATAACTTCACACCAATTAGAATGGCTGCCATCAAAAAGACAAGTGATAGCAAGAGTTGACAAAGTTGTAGAGGGAGTTCCCATTGTGGCTCAGGGGTTAACAAACCTGACTGGTATGCATGAAGACCTTCAGGAGAAGGGTTTGATCCCTGGCATCGTTCAGTGTGTTAAGGATCCAGCATTGCTGTAAGCTGTGGTGTAGGTTGCAGACCCTGCTTGGATCCTTCATTGCTGTGGCTGTGGTGTAGGCCATCATGGGTAGCCCTGATTGGACCCCTAGCCTGGGAACCTCCATTATCCAGTAATTCCACTTCTGAGTATAACTCCAAAGGAAAGGAAACCACTGTCTTGAAGAGATAGCCCACAACTCATGCTCATTGCAGCGTTATTCACAGTAGCCTAGATAAAGAAACCACCTAAGTATCCTTAGACAGATGAATGGATGAAGAAAATGTGGAATATTTGTACACATAATTCAACCATAGAAAGAAAGAATCCTCTCTTTTGTGACAACATGGTCCATAAAGGCATTGTGCTAAGTGAAAAAAGTCTGCCACAGATTGAGAAATATTGTATGTTTTCACTTTTATGTGATACCTAAAAAAGACTTTTAACTCAGAAATGGAGAGTAGAATTATGGATGGTTGCCAGGGGCTCAAGGTGGGGGAAATGTGGAGATGTTGATCAGATGTGCAAACTTCTAACTATAAGATGAGTAAGTTCTAGGTATCTCATGTACAGCACAGTGAGTGTAATTAATAATACTACATTATATTTTTTAAAGTTGTTAAGAGAGTAGATCTTAAGTGTTGTCACCACATACCAAAAAATGGTAGTTATATGAGGGGATATAGTTGTTAATTAACCTTTTGTGGTAATCATTTCAAAATTTGAATCAAATCATGTTGTATACCTTAAATTTGCATGTCTGTCAATAATATTTCAATAAGGATGAAGAAAAATGAGGCTTTTTTAGCGTTTCACAGGAAACAGAGAACTTATGCAAGAAGGATTAAATCCTAATGCTCATGTGTTTTCTCATACATTTGCCAAGAGGGATGCTAATGGACTAGACTGAGTACAATAGCACTTCAAGAGGCATCCTGTTTGGCCGAGGAGAAGGAAAAATAGAGCACAAGTAGGAATAAAACACTTCCGTTTTCACAGGAATATATTATGTTTTTCTTTATGAAAGACCACAAAGATTTAACTCAACAGAAGATTTAACAAGGTGACAATTTTCCTTTTCCATCAGAATCCCATGAGGGCTGATTTTTGAGAAAGGGAAGGATAAACATTCAGAGACATAGATAGACAATGCCTTGTGTGTGGTTTTCACAAGGGAGGGAGTCATAGAGTCATGTTTTTGAAATGCATATGTTAGTATGGTGGATTGGTAGCAGCAGCTTGACAGCTTTCAGATGTGGAACATGAGCCGGGACAGCTGGCTGGCAGCGAGTAGACTGATATTTAACAACTGCAAAAAGAAGAATTATTTGGAAAAATGTAGACTTAAGAATTTTAAGAAGCTTTTTTATATCATTCACTGCAGAAGACCTTTACCTCTCTGAATTAGTCAGAACCGAATCATGAAAATGGAAACCACACTAGTGTTTTTTTTTTTTTTTTTCTTTTTTGGCCACCCTGTGACAAATATGGAGTTCCCGGACCAGGGATCTGATCCGAGCCACAATTGGGAGCCATGCCTCAGCTGGATCCTTAACCTGCTGTGCCAGGCGGGAGATCGAACCTGTGTCCGAGCACTCCCAAGATACTGCCAATCCCATTTCGCCATAGCAGGAACTCCTAATTTTTTTTTTTTAATCAGAGATAGTTTACTGTGAGAAATTGGTTTATTATCAATTGGAGGTTAAATTATTAGAGTTGTGCCAGTTAATATTAGAGGACTGGAACCACGAAATGGGGAACACAAAAAAACACAGAGAGAGAAACCACAGAAAGCGGCTGCTAACCCTAGCTTTGTCCATTCTACAAAGGGAGGTGGTTGGGATTATCAGAACATGGAAGTCTAAAGCAGGGGCTCCAGAAATCCAACCAGAGTTGAAACCCAGTCCTCTGAGGGATGGGTGCTACTCATCTTGTGCTCACATCTCAGAATAAATGAAACTGATTCTGAGAACGGCGGAAGGATCTGAAAGATGGAACAAACTGTTTCTTAAATCAGAGAGAAGAGCCATTGGTGGGGTAACACTGACAGGAATAGCAAGCAAATAGGAAGGAAAAAAACTCCCTCTCCTGAATTTTAGCTTCCCCTTTCTGCCCAATTACTGGCCAGACTTAACAGGGAGCCAGATGGCAAAGGAGAAATGCAATTTGCAGAGTATCAGCTCCAGCATCACAAAGCCAACTAGAGAAGATGGGCTGGAGCTGAGAGAAAACTGCTTAATCACTAACCCTCTCCCATTAAAGGGCCTGTGGTAATGATAAATTTTTTCCCAAAGCTTTCTGGAATCAGATTTGTAGTTCCAAGTTGTGTTAATGATCAGGCAGGTCTCAAGATGACCTAGCTATTAAAGTTTTAAGCACAGGTTAACTCCTCTCTACCCTCTAGCCTTTACCTGGCCAAGGCATTTAAAAAAAAAAAAAAAAAAAACCTGAATACAGTACATTTAACACTGTATGATTAAATGCCATTACTCCCTCTCAGTGGTGTTATATAATTGCTTACTTGGAAGGCCATTAAATGAAATATAATGCTGATTTCTCCTCCTAACAGTAACCTTCTTCCTTCTCACAGTGTGCCTCCCTGTAAACCAACTAAATAAAATGCAAGAGGACATGCATCCAGGGATTATAGTTTATTCTCTTGCCCATAAATCCTCCTAGATTTCACATCTAAATGCTTAAGAAACTATACATTGACCCAGAGTTTTTTGTTTGTTTGTTTGTGTGTTTTTGTCTTTTTAGGGCCTCACTTGCAGCATATGGAGGTTCCCAGGCTAGGGGTTAAATCAGAGCTGTAGCTGCCAGCCTATACTACAGCCACAGCAATGAGGGACCTGAGCTGCACCTGAAATCTACACCACAGCTCACGGCTCACAGCAACGCCGGGTCCTTAACCCACTGAGCAAGGCCAGGGATCGAACCCAAATCCCCATGAATACAAGTCAGATTCATTAACCACTGAGCCACGATGGGAACTCCAAGAATTTTTTCTATATCTGAGTTTCCCAAGGTGTAATACAAGACATACCACTGGCGGCGGATAAGAATACTTCAATTAATGCCATGAAAATACTTCAGCCTCACTCATCAGCTGATTGGAGCCTCAGCATGCACAATCCACTCTCAGAAGGAACTGTGTCAGAAGCCTGAATAAACGTTATTTGACTCTCCTGGCTTACCTCCCTGTGGCCTTTCTGTGGGGCTTTACTAACCCTTAACTTTCATTTTAGCAACCCCTCCTTAACCTCCTTCCTTTAATTCTTTCAGTTTTTCAACTTAGGACTCAACTGCTTCTTTGTACTTCCCATTAACTCCATTTTCCCAAACAACTACTCTACCTAAATTTTAGTCCTTAGGGTCCCATTTGCTCAGCCCACCCCCTACTCCCATGTCAGTTCACACATCTTCAAACTCCTCTCAGTTCAGAGTTCCTTTTTCAGTATCTGTTGTGATAATAGCATCTGCAAAACCACTGGTACTATGGCTTCCATATCTCTATTGATTTCAGATTCACTGTCCTCCAATTTTCTCTCTCTCTTTTTTTTTTTTTTTAATTCAGTTTGTCCTTCCCAACATCTTCCACAAGTCAATTTGGTAACTGAGGTCCAACTGCTTTTCTTCTTGTTCTTACCACCTTCCTCCTTTCTTGTGTTCTAGGTCTTGGATTCTGAGCAGCCAGCCTCAGACTACTTCTCTGGATTCAGTTTTGATATCTCAAGTGTCACTTCTTTAGCTTGAAAAGAAGCTTGCTTGTTTGCTTGCTTGCTCGCTGTCTTTTTTTCTTTTTTTGCCTTTTTAGGGCTGCACCCACAGCATATGAAGTTCCCAGGCTAGGACTTGAATTGGAACTGCAGCTGCTGGTCTATGCCACAGCCACAGCCACAGCCATAGCAATGCAGAATCCGAGCTGTGTTTGTGACCTACACCACAGCTCATGGCAACGCCGGAGTCTTTAATCCACTGAGCAAGGCCGAGGATTGAAGCCACATCCTCATGGATACTAGTTGGGTTTGTAAACCACTGAGCCACATAGGAACTCCGAAAAGCAGATCTTTCATCTGAGCTGCGATCCTTCCTACTTAACTAAATTTCTTTAAGAATAAAAGTGATCCCCGTAAAGAATATCATTAAATGAACTAGAAGTGATGGTGTATACAAAGAGTTTATGTTTGGGAAGTATTCTCCTGAAGGTCTTCAAATGATTAAAAGGATGAGCGGGTGGGCTTCTTGGTGCCCCAGACTTCTCTAATGAGAAACATGCTGTTTTCAGGGTTCTATGTAAGATTCCGTTTGGAAAGGTAATCCCTCAGAGAAAACACGATCAAAGCTTTGATATGGTTTCTGATGCTATTTGGTGATATTTACAATTTGTCTAAACTTACTTCCTGTGCAAGAGGGAGCCTGATGTGCTAAGCCATACCTCAAGGGTATGTAGCAGACATAGTGAGGAGGCAAAAGAGTTTGGTGATAAGAGTCAGTGCAGAGACGGCACATACCTAGGTAGTTATAGTGGAGGCAAAGATCCAAGGTAGCCAGGAGAAAAACATTCACAAAGCAAAAAATGCTTAAACACCCAAGCATGCAGATCAGAACAGGAAGGCTAAGGATAGTGAGAGGAGGTGCTACTGGGAGAGATGCTCTGCAGCACTAAAGGGTAATCGTTATAGGTTGCTGCAGTTCCAGCCTTGTTGCAGTTGGAGGAGTTGTATAGGAGTGTGGCGATCATACATTTAATGGTAGCAACAATAGCAATTTCAGGAATTGCTGAAAGAAGCAAAGCATTCAGGACAACCCTGCTGATTATAGGTAGCCCTCGTCACTCGCTAATGATTTCTGCATGAAACAACTCTTTGTTGTGTTAAAGTTGCAGGGTAATTAAGAGAAGTGGAGAAAAATGGTGAGGTAAATGGTGTAATAGTAGTTATACTATTGTGATTCATGCAATATTAAGCATAAAAGGATTAGTCGATAACCTCCTTTAAACAACTGAAATGCCCAGTTGTTAAATGGTATCTTACAGGAGGTTCTACGGAATTCAACAGAACTCTCAAGTGAAACTATTGTAAAATTTCACTTCACTCTTCCTTTTCTTCTTCCATTCCCATCCTCATTCAAAATGAGAACTCTAGAATATTTTGACTTCTCTACTTTGACCTGCACAGTAAAATTTTATTTCGGAGAACTTAATGCTTTCAAACTTAGGTTATTATCAGAAATGCCCTTTTAGTATGGAACTACTAAATCATGTTAACAACTCCTAGACATTTAAAGTAAATATACATTTGTAACTAGGCTTATTGACCACCATCTTTCTTCTCTTTTTCTACTATGAATTTTATGAAGTTCTTCTCTTTTTCTGTTATGGTGTTTTCTTGTTTGTTTGTTTTAGTTAGTGTCCATCCATTCTTATTTTCTCCAGAAAGGCTACCTAACAATATATTTTTGTTTTGTTTTGTTTGTCTTTTTGGAAATTCCCAGGTTAGGGGTTGAATTGGAGCTGCAGCTGCAGGCCTATGCCACAGCCACAGCAATGCCAGATCCGAACCGTGTCTGTGACCTACACCACAGCTTATGACAATGCCAGATCCTTAACCCACTAAGCGAGGCCAGGGATCAAACCTGTGTCCTCATGGACACTAGTGAGATTTGTTTCCACTGAGCCATGGTAGGAACTCCTGTATTTGAATTTCTGAATGTTTACAAACATCTTTCTTTCACTGTCATAGGTAACAATATCTTGGTTGAGTTAAGTCATTTCCCTTAATATTAAGAGATTTTGTTCCACAGTCTTCTAGATTCTTAATGTAAATGAGATCATTTCTGAATGTGGCTTATTTCACATAGTGTAATCTCTCCCTGTTCTATCTATGTTGTCACAAATGGGAACATTTCCTTCTTTTTTAAGATCGAATAATATTCCATACCACAATTTTGAGTCCATCTGTCCATTAATGGATATTTAGGTTGTTCCCATATGTTGGTTACTGTGAATAATACTGCAGTGAAAATTGGACTGAAGCAACCTTTTCAAGATCTTGATTTCAAATTGTTTGGACAAATATCCAGAAATGAGATTTCTAGTTCTATTTTGAATTTTTTTGAGAACCTTGATGTTTTCCATAATGGCTGTATCAATTTACATTCCTACCAACCATGTACCAGGATTCTCATTACTCCATGACCTCACCAACATTTATCTTTTTTGTTTTGTTTTGTTTTGTTTTGTTTTTTGGCCACATCATAGCACATGGAATTTCCCAGGCCAGGGATGGAATCTGAGCCACAGCTGTGTCTTACACCAAAGCTATGGCAACACTGGATTCTTAACCCACTGTGCCAGGCAGGGAACAAACCCATGCCTCAGCAGCAACCTGACCCTCCACAGAGACAATGCTGGATCCATATCCTGTGTATATAAAACATACACACACATACACACACACACACACACACACACATATTTTAATAGTAGCCATTCTAATATGTGTGGTAGTATCTCATTTTGGTTTTGATTTACATTTCTCTGATTATTAGTGATGTTGAGCACCTTTTCAGGTACCCATTGGCCGTCTTTGTTTTTTTTTTTTTTTTTTTAATCTTCTTTGGAGAAATGTCTATTCAGGTCCTTTGCTAATTTTAAAACTAGTTTGTTTTCTTGCTATTGAGTTGAAGGAGTTCTGTATATATTTTGGACATTAACTTCTAATCAGGTGGTTTGCAAATATTTTTCCCATTTGTATGTTGCCTTTTTATTTTTTTGATTGCTTCTTTTGCTCTGTAGGAACTTTTTTAGTATGATGAAGTTCCATTTGTTCATTTTTTACCTCTATTTACTTTTACCCATTCATACATACATACTTGTTATCCAAGGTAAAGTATCCCAGAGTTATTCAAATATACACACCTGAAGAGTAACTGGCCTGACTCTTTGGCTTAAGATTCTCTACACAAAGACAACAAACCCAGGTAAGCAGCTCTGCTGAAAGAATTTTGCCTTAATGAGATTTGTTTGTTTTATATATTACAGTCTCAAAAAAGTTTTAAACAGATTGTATAGAAATAGTCAATTCCAATCAATAATGTCACTATGGGGAGTTCCCGTCGTGGCGCAGTGGTTAACGAATCCGACTAGGAACCATGAGGTTGCGGGTTCGATCCCTGCCCTTGCTCAGTGGGTTAAGGATCCGGCGTTGCCGTGAGCTGTGGTGTAGGTCGCAGACGCAGCTCGGATCACGCATTGCTGTGGCTCTGGCGTAGGCCGGTCGCTACAGCTCCGATTAGACCCCTAGCCTGGGAACCTCCATATGCCGCTGGAGCGGCCCAAGAAATGGCAAAAAGACAAAAAAAAAAAAAAAATAATAATGTCACTATGGGAAAAACTACTTTTAATAGAAATACTGTAATAGTAGGCTTATTGCTTATAAGAAAAATATTGACACTCACTAAATATTTCAAAAAGGCTTTTACTTTGTCTAAATGCTCAGCATGCAATGGTTACCTTTATGTGATAATCCAAGGTTAGGATGCAATGAAAACTGTTACAAAAAATAATCTCTATGGAATTCACATTCTCATTGGCAATATTCTACAAAGGCTAACTAGCATTCTATTGGGAAGCCTTTTGGAACTTTGCAAGCCTAAGAAATTTTTGTTGATTATTTCATGAGTACTTAATTGAGAACACAAGTAATGTTTTGTATTTCCTTATTCACATCAAATCCCAAAGACAGGAATCTTTCCTCTGTGCATTAGACATTATTTTTTTTATCATAACTGATAGACAAATGTTTATTCTAATATACATTTCTCAAACATTTTTTGCGTTTGTAACAGAAACCTTGTCAAACAGAATCCGACTTGGTACCCCGATGTATTTTATAGAAAAAAGGAATGTGGCTCTGATTGGAGTGCAGAAAACAAGGGCCTTCAGTCCTCAGGTTCCCTTTGCTCAGTTTCTCCCCCCCCCCACTCTCATCCCATTGGCATTTGAACAGTACTAGGCAGGCAGTTGTGAGCTCTGCTGCATGGAGGTCTTACTACAGGGAGCACTGGATTAAAATCCCTGACCTAGATTAGAAGGGCCCTACCTGGAAGGTTGTATGTCTATATGAAAATGAGAAACTAAGACCAAATTTTCTTATCTGTGAGCTGAGAAGGGCATACCACAAAAAAGTCGGGAAACAGGAAATGAATGTTTTTAAATTGTATGTTAGGTTTCCAAATAATATGTATGATTGTTTTCCTAAACTTCCAGACATTTGAAGCAATGGATCCAATTTTTAATACTAAGTTATCTTGTATATGTTGACTTTGTGAATACTCTGTAGATAGCATCTAACTATGGAATACAGAGATTTAAATTATATTAATGTTAACAACATTCCACAGTGTTTATAAAATCAGTTGATCTTCTGAAACTTTTGATATTTGCCTAGTGTAATATCCTTGTGATTTCTTCAGCCATTTTTATACTTAAAAACTTAATAAACAGAAACCTCAATTAAATAGATTTCAGAGACTGGAAAGGGAGCTTTCATGCAACAATAGCAAAGCCTGACAGGAACAACTCCTTTCCTGTCAAGGACTCAGCCAGTGAAAAACCATGGACTCTTCATTGACTACAGCCTTCCCAACTTCCTTTTTACCCTCTATAGAAGTGTTCTCCCTTCCTTGCTGTGTGAGGACTTGCATGTGGTTGGCCAGGGTTGCAGACCTAAGATTGTAATGTTCTGCTGATCCTGAATAAACACATCTTTGCTGGAAGAATATCTGGCACACCACATTTGTTTCAGGTCAGCATTTTGGTGGTTGATATGGGGACCAGAGAAGACCCTCAAAGGCTCTGGGGCTAGTGAGGAAACAGGTACCAGACCCACAGTTGAACCCATTGTCACTCATTGTTTTTCTTATCAGCACTGAAGTTTGAAGTTAAGTTTTTCTCCTGGATCCACACTCATACCCTCTTTGTGTTTCAAGCTTTCCAGGCTTTATTTAAGGTCTCTTTAAGGTTTCTTCTGTCTGGTTAAGTCTTGTTCCTTCTGTAAGTAATTGTTTGGTATTTTGGTCTGTTTCAACCACAGCTGACTGAGAAGTGTCAGCCCATTCTTTTGAGAACAGAGAATGCTTCACTGAAATTGGACAGGTTCAGCCATTGGTCCTTTCCTTTGAAACAGGGAAGCTGGAATACAGTTTGAAATAGTTTCTCTGGAAACTGGCTGAAACTGCCTGGCTTCTCTGGAGCCAAGCTGCTTCCTTAGAACTAGCTGGTATTAGCTTACAAACCCTTAGAATTGAGCTGTTTGAGCTCTAAGCTGTTTGAGTTGTTTGGAAATTATTCTTTTACACTAGAGAAAAACCTCTGAGAAATGGAATCTCAGTTATATAAATATTCTAAGGATACCTCTCCTACAGGGACTCTGGCTGATTGATTTCATATTTAAAAACCACCATCGTCCTTATATGCATTTCTAACTAAATGGACTGGCCACCAAAGGCAATTTAGAATATCAGTGGCCATAATGGAGAACTTTGGAAATCCTCAAACTTAATTTTCTTAAAATCAATTGGACTGCAATAGCTCAAAAATACCCAGAATTGAATGGAATGGTATTTTTGAGGTTTCCCAACATTATTGGCAGTCTAAAATTGCCTCTTCGCAAAATAAGATTTTAAGATTAACTTGAAGTTCCCATCGTGGTGCAGTGGAAACAAATCCGACTAGGAACCATGAGGTTGTGGGTTCAATCCCTGGCCTCGCTCAGTGGGTTAAGGATCTGGTGTTGCCATGAGCTGTGGTGTAGGTCAAAGACACAGCTCGGATCTGGCGTTGCTGTGGCTCTGGTGTAGGCTGATGGCAACAGCTCCAATTAGAGCCCTAGCCTGGGAATCTCTCTCTGTGTGCCATGGATGCAACCCTAAAAAGACAAAATACCAAAAAAAAAAAAAAAAAAAAAGATTAACTTGAGGCAAACAAGCATTAACAAAAAGATAAAATAGCTCCTGAAGCCTCAGTTCCTTCTTCCCTGGCTTGTCTCAGGCTCTTCCTCTGACCACATCTTGTCCTTCTCCCTCAGTAGCTCATGGCCAGACTGCCTCTGGTGGCGTCTTTCCTCTTTCCCACACACCTATGCTTTATCTATACATCTACAATGCTCCCATATTAATTCTCTTTCCAAACTTCCCCTTTTCTCTGAAATTCTCCTCACCCCTTTTTCCTTTGAACTTGTCAGAAAATTTCCTTTAAATCCTTCTGAGCATCCAGAGGCTAACCCCTTAATTTCTTATATTCCCAGGACTAAAGCTGAACTGTGAGCCATATTCAAAGATTTTCCCGAAGTAACTAAAGATGCTCACAAATTTGCTGAGAATTTTATCATACGCTGTCAAACTTATCACCTGGTTTCTGTGACTTACATCAGCTAGTTTATGTGGCTGTCAGTGAAGAACGAAGCCAGCACTGAATGGAAACCACTAATTGGGAACAATCCTGAAAGGTCTTTAAAATTACAACTGGGAGACTAGCTTGGTAACTTATTATGCAATCAGGCTCTGGCAATTGCTAGGCGACTTCATCAAGCAATTCCTAGGGCTTTTCCTAAGTCCATTGATTGGAACAAAATATGCTTGCATACAAAATATCTGGTGAATCTGTTCATGTTCATTACAATTAACTTAAGATTATTTATAAACAAAATTTTGGTCTTCATCCATATGCTGATTTCACCTAGGGAAGTTTTTAATTCTATGTTTATTAATGGGCTGAACTGGGACCTTTGCCTTGTAGTAAAAGGACAGAGATGAAATGGGAAACTGTGTCCATCCAGAATTTAGTTAATCTGACAAACCAGCTTTCTTGCACTCTGAGAAAATCACCAAAATTCTTAAATCTTCAGCTCCAACAAATGAAAGCTCCTAAATGAAAACAAAATCCTCCCCAATAGTGCTACCTTTGCAAAGAGCCAAATACATTGGAAAAGAGGTTGTTACAAAATTAGGCACTTCAAACACTGTCAGCCCTCTCACCAGCCTTTCTAATGTCCTCTCAGTTCTCAATGATGGGGCTCCAAGGAACTACAGGTGTTCTTCCCAACCCCCCTCTCTTAATCTTTGGAGAACTATTTCTTCAGATTGTGGATGAATCTATTTCAGTCCTAATTGACACTGGGCCACACTTTTGGTACTCAACTCCACTGCTATAAAGCAGCTCCTGTGTCAGAGTACTAAAACAGTTCAAATAGTGGGGTCATTAATGAACCTCAAAAGGTTCCTGTGTCTGAACCTATTCTCTATTGTTTAGGCCCTTTGAGAGATACAGATTATTTTTTACTTAGTTCCTCCACCCCTGTGTATGTATTAGGCTAAAACTTCTTAGAGAAGTAGAATATTTTAATTTTTTTTCTCTCACAAGAAGGTATTAATTTTAGAATTTGATACTGGTTATCAAAGTAGCCAACCAGGTGAATTAAATGAAATTATTGACATTTTTTATGTGTTCCATCACTGATGGTATTAGAGCCAATTCTGGAAACAGTAATTATTTGTCCCTATATGAATCAGATACCACCTTCCTCATGGGCAAAATCTCCAACCGATATTGGCAAAATCCTCAGTGGATCTCCCATCAAGATTCACATAAATCCCTCAAAATTTCTTCCCAAATGAATCAATACCCAAATAAGTAATGAATCCCAAGGCATAAAGCCCATAATAGAAGATTATAAGAGTCAGGTTTCCTGATCTTTGTGTCAGACCCCATAGCACTCCCATTTTACTAGTGAGAAAAAGGGCTGATGGTGGAGGTTTGTCCAGGACTTCTTCTTTTTTTTTTTTTTTTTGTCTTTTTTCTATTTCTTGGGCCGCTCACAGGGCATATGGAGGTTCCCAGGCTAGGGGTCGAATCGGAGCTGCAGCCGCCAGCCTACGCCAGAGCCACAGCAACGCTGGATCTGAGCTGCATCTGCAACCTACACCACAGCTCACGGCAACGCCGGATCTTTAACCTACTGAGCAAGGGCAGGGACTGAACCCTCAACCTCATGGTTCCTAGTCGGATTCGTTAACCACCGCGCCACCACGGGAACTCCTTGTCCAGGACTTCTAAACAATAAACAGAACTGTTACTCCTTGACACCCTGTTGTTCTTAATATTCATATGGCACTCACATCCATTCCACTGGAAGCAAATTATTTACTGTAATTGACATATATAATGCATGCTTTAAGTATTCCAGTTGATGAAACTAGCTAATACCTTTTGCCTACACTTGGGAAGGAAAACAGTTCCCCAAAATAGTAATGCCTCAGGGTTATATCAAGAGTCTTTCTTATTTCTCATAAACCCTGAAGGCTGATCAAAATGATATAAAGTTCCCTGGGGTTTATATTTTGTTGCAATTTGTGGATGATTTTCTTCTTTGTTCTACTTTGCAAGCCTCCTCACAGGAAGACAACATCCTCTTGCTAAAGCTTTTAGCCTTAAAGGAACATAAAATCACTAAAGAGAAATTAGAGTTTGCCCAGACTGAGGTAATGATATTTATGGCATCTGACATCAGAATAGGGACTACACCTAGATCTAGATAGACTTTCTGGTTTCCTAAGTTCCCCAAACCCCAAATTAATCACCAGCTATGAGATTTTTCTCAGGCTAGTTGGTTATTGCCAAAATTGGATCCAAATTTCTCTCTTACTAAACAATAACAACCCTAACCAAATTTGATGGGAAGGATTGGACAGCATAGCTTTCAAGGTCTTAATGGAGAGTTTGATGAACTCACTTGCCATTGGACATCCTAATTACCAGATTCCATTTTTCCTTTTTGTATATGAAAAGGAAGAGAACGCCCTTGGAGAACACACAGGGAACCATAAGGACCAACATCAAACTATAGGGTACTAGAGTTAGCAACTGGATCCTGTGGTACAAGCATACCTTGCCTTAGAGACATTATGGTCACTGATCTTTTAGCTAAGGCCACCAAGAAAATCATTGTGGGATCCCCTTTAACCATTTTTGTACTTTTTGCAGTAGAAGCTCTCTTGAATTCTCATCATACTCAACATTTTTCAGCCAGCTACCTCACTTCCTATAAAGCCCTTTCGTTAAATACTCATCATATAATTCTTTTACATTATAGTCATCTTAATCGAGTTACTCTTCACCCATCTCAGCAAAGAAATCCCTTAGGACTGCTTATGTTGATGGATCACCTCCTCACTCTTTGTGATGATCTAGAGGAAGAACCTCTGCGTAATGCTGACTTCTTATGGTTCAGTGATTGTTTTTATTAAAATAGCAACAATAGCAAATATTGTGGTGGGTATGCTAATGTAACTTCTTTTGATTTTGTTGAAGCAGCCTCTTTACCTATGGCTACTTCAGCCCAACAGAATGAACTATATACTCTTATGTAGAGTTATATTTTAACTGAGGACAAAATTTCCAATACCTATACTCACAGTAGATATGCTTTCAGAGCAGCTCATGATTTTGGAATGTTGTGGAGGCAGCATGGCTTCCTTCCAGATGGTCCTGTGTTTAGGAATATTGGATGCAATGTTTTTACCTGCTACTTTAACTATAATTAAGATTCTGGATTTTGGAGTTCCTGTGGTGACTCAGCAGAAACGAATCTGACTAGCATCCATGAGGATGCAGGTTTGATCTCTGGCCTTGCTCAGTGGGTTAATCATCAGTGTTGCCGTGAGGTGTGGTGCAGGTTGCAGACACAGCTCAGATCTGGCTGTGGCATAGGCCAGCGGCTACAGCTCTAATTCAATCCCTAGCCTGGGAACCTCCATATGCTGTGGTGTGGCCCTAAGAAGACAAAAAGAAAAAAAAAAAAAGATTCTGGGTTTCAAATTTGATTCTCTGAAAGCTAAAGGAGATCACCTTGCTGATATTTCCACAAGGAATGCTTCCCTTAAAGGGACTGGCTAGAGAAGCAAAATAATTGGCCCCAGAAAAGGAAAAACAAGATTTGAATTCAAAAATTGTTGGTTTGATGAAAAGAGAAAGCTTTGGTTTGGACCAAATTGCAATCAAGTCCTAACAGAGACTTTAAAATTTCTACTGCACACCATTGTCTGTGCATTAAACCACTGATCTACTGACAAAATGATAGCATTTGTTAATCAGTATTAGTGGGGAAATACTAACAAGGCTGAAAAAAGTGTCAGCCTCACTTGTTCCATTTGTCTGAAGTGCAACCCAAAGAAGACTGTTCATGCTTCTACTTGCCATTTAAGACTGCCTAACAGACCACATGAGGCCTGCAAAATTGATTTTATACAATTTCCTCCATCTCTTGGTTATAAATATGTTTTAATCACAGTCCGTATGTTTTAACACTGTACTAAAGTCTTCATTTGCAAACAGAATACTGTCTCTTCTGTGGCTAAAGTTCATTTGGAAAATATTATACCTACCTGGTATAACGGTATACCAAACTTCATGACTATCAAGAAACACATTTTACTGTGTAGGTATACTTCACAAGTTTGTGTTGTTGGGCCGGTTTTATAACACTTTCATTGTGCTTACCACCCTAAATCCTCTGTTTAGTCCATTGATCTATTAAGACTCAAATGGCATTATTAAAACATAGTTGACAAAATTTATAGAGGACTACCAACCAAATACTTTGGCCAAAATATTGCCATTGGTTCTTCTAACCCTTAGATCCAGGCCTTTTAGAGCTCTTAAACTTTCACATTTTAAGATAATCACAGGATGCCCAATGCACTTGGCTCCTCATTTAAAAAAAAATTTTATTATGGTTGATTTGCCATGTTATGTCAGTTTCCACTGTACAGCAAAGTGGCCCCGTCATACATATATACAGACTCTTCTCACAGTATCTTCCATAAGGTTCTATCGCAAGTGATTAGATATGATTCCTTGTGCTATAATCAGGACCTCATTGCTTATCCATTTTTCATGTAATAGTTTACATCTACTAACCCCAAACTCCCAGTCCATCCCATTCCCTCCTCCTCCTCCTTGGCAACCACAAGTCTACTCTCCATTTCTCTGAGACCTGTTCTATTCTGTAGATAGGTACATCTGTGCCATATTTTAGATTCCACAAATAAGTAGTATCATATGGTATTGGTCTTTCTCTTTCTGACTTACTTCACTTACTATGAGAATCTCTTAATTCCATCTATGTTGCTGCATATAGCTTTATTTATTCTTTTTTTGGCTGAGTAGAATTCCATTGTGCATATATATGTACTACATCTTCTTCTAAGTTACCAGGCTAGAGGTCTAATCAGAGCTGCAGCTGCCAGTCTCTGCCACAGCCACAGCAAAACAGGATCTGAGTTGCGTCTGTGACCTACACCACAGCTCAAGGCAACACCAGATCCCTGACCCATAGAGCAAGGTCAGGGATCAAACCCATATTCTCTCGGATACTAGTTGGATTAGTTTCTGCTGTGCCACAGTGGGAATGCCTGTACCACATCTTCTTAATCCATTCATCTGTTGATGGACATTTAGGTTATTTCCATGTCTTGGCTACTGTGAATAATGCTACAGTGGATATAGGGGTGTTGTACCTTTTTGAATAAAATTTTATCCAAATATATGCCAAGGAGTGGGATTTCTGGATCATATGGTATTTTGATATTTAATTTTCTGAGGAATCTCCATACTGTTTTCCATAGTGGTTGTACCAATTAACATTCCCACTAACAGTGTAAGAAGGCTCCCTTTTCTCCACATCCTCTCCTGCAATTGTTATTCATAGATGTACTAATGATGACCATTCTGACTGGAGTGAGGTAGTAACACATTGCGGTTTTTTTAAAATTGTTATTTCCCAATACAATTTTTTTCTACTGTACAGCATAATGACCCAGTTACATATACATGTACATATTCTATTTTCTCACATTATGCTTCATCTTAAGTGACTGGACATAGTGCCCAGTGCTACATTGCAGGATCTCATTGCTAATCCATTCCAAAGGCAATAGTTTGCATCTATTAACCCCAAGCTCCCCAACTGCCCCACTCCCTCCCCCTCCCCCTTGGCAATCACAAGTCTATTTTCTAAGTCCATGATTTTCTTTTCTTTGGAAAGGTTCATTTGTGCTGTATATTCAATTTCAGATATAAGTGATATCCTATGGTATTTGTCTTCTCTTTCTGACCTACTTCACTCTTTTGTTCCATCCATATTGCTGCAAATGGCATTATGTCATTCTTTTTCATGGCTGAGTAGTATTCTATTGTGTATATATACCACATCTTCCTAATCCAATCATCTGTTGATGGACATTGGGGTTGATTCCATGTCTTGGCCATTGTGAATAGAGCTGCAATGAACATGCAGGTGCACATGTCTTTTTTAAGGAAAGTTTTGTCCGGATATATGCATAAGAGTGGAGTTTCTGGGTCATATGGTAGTTCTATGTATAGATTTCTAAGGTACTCCATAGTGGAGTACTCCATACTGTTCTCCATAGTGGTTGTACCAGTTTACATTCCCCCAGCTTACATTACAGTGCAGGAGAGTTCCGTTTTCTCCATACCCCCTCCAGCATTTGTTCTTTGTGGACTTATTAGTGATGGCCATTCTCATGGTAGTTTTGATTTCATTTCTCTAATAATCAGTGATGTTGTACATTTTTTCATGTGCTTGTTGGCCATTTGTACATCTTCTTTGGAGAAATGTCTATTCAGGTCTTTTGCCCATTTTTCCATTGGGTGATTGGCTTTTTTGCTGTTGAGTTGTATAAGTTGCTTATATATTCTAGAGATTAGGTCCTTGTCAGTTGCATCATTTGAAAGTATTTTCTCCCATTCTGTAAGTTGTCTTTTTGGTTTCTTTTTGGTTTCCTTTGCTGTGCAAAAGCTTGTCAGTTTGACTAGGTCCCATTGGTTAGTTTTTGCTCTTATATCTGTTGCTTTGGGAGACTGACCTGAGAAAATATAATAAGGTTGATATCAGGGAATGTTTTGCCTATATTCTCTTCCAGAAGTTTGATGGTGTCTTGTCTTATATTTAAGTCTTTAAGCCATTTGGAGTTTATTTTTGTGCATGGTATGAGGGTGTGTTCTTGTTTCACTGATATACATACAGATGTCCAGGTTTCCCCCAATTCTTGCTGAATAGGCAGTCTTTTTCCCATTTTATGTTCTTGTCTCCTTTGTCAAAGATTAACTGACCGTCAGTGTCTGGGTTTATTTCTGTGTTCTCTATTCTGTTCCATTGTTCTGTATGTCTGTTTTGCTACCACTACCACACTGTCTTGATGACTGTGGCTTTGTAATATTGCCTGAAGTCTGGGAGAGTTATGCCTCCTGCTTGGTTTTTGTTTCTCAGGATTGCTTTGGAAATTCTGGGTCTTTTGTGGTTCCATATAAATTTTTGGATTGTTTGTTCTAGTTCTGTGAAAAATGTCCTGGGTAATTTGATAGGGATTGCTTTGAATCTGTAGATTGCTTTGGGTAGTGTGGCCATTTTTACAATATTAATTTTTCCAACCCAGGAGCATGGAATATCTTTCCATTTCTTTAATTTCCTTGATTAATGTTTTATAGTTCTGGGCATATAAGTCCTTTACCTCCTCGGTCAGGTGTATTCCCAGGTATTTGATTTTTTGGGGTGCAGTTTTAAAAGATATTGTATTATTATATTCCTTTTCTATTATTTCATTGTTAGAATACATGCGACTGATTTCTGAATGCTAATCTATAATCCTACTACTTTTCTAAATTTGTTGATCAGTTGGAGTAGTTTTTGGGTTGAGTCCTTAGGGTTTTCTACATATAGTATCATGTCATCTGCATAGAGTGACAGTTTTACCTCTTCTCTTCCTATTTGGATGTCGTTTCTTTCTTTTGTTTGATTGCTGTGGCTAGGACTCCCAGTACTATGTTGAATATCAGTGGTGAGAGTGGGCATCCTTGTCTTTTTCCAGATTTTAGTGGGAAGGCTTTCAGCTTTTCTCCATTGAGTATTGTATTTGCTGTGGGTTTTTCATAAATGGCTTTAATTATGTTAAGGTATGTTCCCTCTATACCCACTTTGGTAGGAATTTTGATCATGAATGGATGTTGTACTTTGTCAAATGCTTTCTGGGCATCTATTGAGATGATGGCTTCACAGGTGAATTCTACCAAACATACAAAGAGGAACTTATACCTATCCTCCTTAAACTTTTTGAAAAGGTTGAAGTAGAAGGAACACTCCCAAAGACATTCTATGATGCCACCATTACCCTAATTCCAAAACCAGACAAAGATACCACCAAAAAAGAAAACTATATGCCAATATCTTTGATGAGTATAGACACAAAAATTCTCAACAAAATTTTAGCCAACTGAATCCAAGAACATATAAAAAAGATCATACAGCACGACCAGCCGGGATTCATCCCAGGTGCACAAAGATGGTTCAACATACTCAAATCAATCAACGTCCTATACCACATTAACAAAAGAAAAATAAAAAACTCCATGATCATTGTAGTTTTGATTTGCATTTCTCTAATAATTAGTTATGTTCAGCCTTTTTTCATGTGCATGTTGACCATCTGTATGTCTTCTTTTATAGAGAAATGTCTGTTTAGGTCTTCTAACTATTTTTCAATTGGGTTTTTTGGATTTTTTTTTTACTGTTGAGTTGTGTGAGTTGTTTGTGTATTTTGGAGATTAAGCCTCTGTTGGTTGTATCATTTGCAACTATTTTCTCCCTTTCCATTGGTTGTCTTTTTCGTTTTTTTTTTTCATAGTTTCTTTTGCTGTGCAAAAGCTTGTAAGTTTGATTAGGTACCATTAGCTTATTTTTGTTATTTCTGTTGCCTTGGGGGACTGACCTAAGAAAACATTTGATGTCAGAGAAGTTTTTGCTATGTTCTCTTCTAGGAGGTTGATGGTGTCTTATCCTATGTTTAAGTCTTTAAGCCATTTTGAGTTTATTTTTGTGCATGTTGTGAGGCTGTATTGTAATTTCATTGATTTACATCCAGCTGTCCAGTTTTGCCAGCACCACTGGCTGAAGAGATTGTCGTTTTCCCATTTTGTATTTTTGCCTCCTTTGTTGAAGATTAATTGACCATAGGTATCTGTCTTTATTTCTGAGGTCTCTGTCCTTTACCATTTTTCCTCATGTCTGTTTTTGTACCAGTGCCACACTGTCTTAATTACTGTAGCTTTGTAATATTGTCTAAAGGCTGAGATAGTTATGGTTCTTTTATGGTTCCATATAATTTTTTGTATTTTTGTTCTAGTTCTGTGAAAAATGTCATGGGTAATTTGATAGGGATTGCATTAAGTCTGTAGATTTCTTTGGGTAGTATGGCCATTTTAATGATATTAATTCTTCCAATCCAAGAACAGGGAATATCTTCCCATTTCTTTAATCCTCTTTAATTTACTTGTTTAATGTTTTATAGTTCTTAGCATATAAGTCTTTGATATCTTTAGTCAGGTGTATTCCTAGGTATTTAATTTTTGAGGATGTGATTTTAAAGGGTATTGAGTTTTTATATTCCTTTTCTAATATTTCATTGTTAGTATACAGAAATACAACTGATTTCTGAGTGTTAATCTTATATTGTGCTACTCTGCTGAATTCATTGATCAGTTTGAGTGTTTTTGTGTGGAGGCCTTAGGGTTTTCTACATATATTTGTCATGTCATCTGCATAGAGGGACAATTTTACCTCCTCTTCCAATTTGGATACTTTTTTTTTTTCCTTTTTCTTATCTGATTGCTGTGGCTAGGACTTCCAATACTATGTTCAATAAAAGTGGTGAGAGTGGGCATACTTATCTTCTTCCAGATTTTAGTGGGAAGGCTTTCAGCTTTTCTCCATTGAGTATTCTATTGGCTGTGGGTTTGTCATAAATGGCTTTTATTATGTTAATGTGTGTTCCCTCTATACCCACTTTGTAAGAGTTTTTGTCATGAATGGATGTTGGATTTTTTTTCAAAACTTTTTCTGCATCTATTGAGATGATCATGTTGTTTTTGACCTTTCTTTTGTTAATGTTGTGTATTTATGACACTGATTAATTTAAGTAGTTTGAACCATCCTTATGAACTTGGGAAGAATCCAACTTGATCATGGTGTGTGATCTTTTTAGGTGTTATTTTGTTGAGATCCTCCTTCTTTTAACCCACACTGATAAAATGAGAGATACACTGGTATTTCAAAGGCTTAATTGCTTCTATTAAAAATAGTCATGTTTTGGGAGTTCCCATCATGGCACAGTGGAAATGAATCCAGCTAGTATCCATAAGGTTGCAGGTTCAATCCTTGGCCTCATTCAGTGGGCCAGGGATTTGGCATTGCTATGAGCTGTGGTGTAGGTTGCAGATGTGGCTTGGATCCTACATTGCTGTGGCTGTGGTGTAGGCCAGCAGCTGTAGCTCCACTTCGAACCCTAGCCTGGGAACTTCCTATGCCATGGGTGCAGCACTAAAAATCAGAAAAATAAAAAAATAATATTTCGGTGGAGGAGTCTTTATACGGTGTGCTCTTGAGAGACAGCATAAGCATCCCACCTTCGAACCTTGCAGCCTAAGATTTCATCTGTCAGAAAAGACACCTTCCAAAAAATGCTCTTGAATCATGCTGGAAATGATTCTGTCAGGCACTGCTAACCAACACTCTGCTGACAAATTCCAAGGAATTTGTGACACACCTAAAGAAGGCACTGGACACTGATTGGACCTGAAATTAAAGATGATATCTGATGAGACAGCTTTCCTAATGTTTTTAGACCAGACCTGTTAGAAATTTGTTCTTAAATTTGATGATGACAGAATGCTTCATGTGATCTCTAATTTCTATGATCTTGATGACATGTGATCTTAGATAGAAAATGCCTGAGAGTTCTCCTTCGTTGTTACTTGTATGTAACCTCAGTAGGTTTCCAATCTGTGCGCTTTTCCTCCAATGAGATACTAACAGTCAGGAAAAATCCTTTTTAGTATTACAGGACAAATAGCCACTGAAACTAGAATGATCATGATCAAAAGGGGGAAATGCAAAAAATGAATAAACAGAAACATCAATTAAATGGAGCTAGGAGATCAGAAGTGGAACTCCCACACTTTGTGAGAATGGCAGAACAGTAGAGGGAGAAGAAAGACTCTTCTTCTTTCCTGGCAGGAACTCAGCCAATGAAAAGCCATAGAATCTTTGTTTTCTATAGCTTTCCAAATTCCTTTTCCCCCTCTATAAAAGCCCTTCCTTTGCTGTGTGAGAAATTGCACATGACTTGCCATAGTTGCAGACCCCAGATTGAAATTCTCTTCTGATCCTGAATAAATCTATCATTTCTAGAAAAATATCTGGCAGTCTGATTGTTTTAGGTAAACATTACCTAGGATGTCCTCCCATATTTAACATCAGTTAGACATTAACCTATATTTTTCTCCAGGTTTTTACAAATATATTTCTTATCTGTTCCATTAAATTATTTACTTGAAATTTATTTTCAAGTATGGTATGAAGTGAGAATCAAAACCTTTCATTTTCCAATTTTCCCAAGACCACTTTAAAAATATTCATCTTTTTGCCATTGACTTGCAAAACCGCCTTTATCATTTTAAATTTACATAAATCTTTACTCCATTCTCTTAGTGTTTCATGTAGTTTTTCTTTTTTTGTTTGTTTTTTTGGGGGGGGTTGTAGTATTATTTTTATTTTTTAAAATTTTATTTGTTTATTTTACTTTTTTCTAAAATTAAAGTATCATTGATTTACAGCGTTGTGCCAATTTCTGCTGCACGGTGAAGGGACCTAGTCATATGTACGTATACATTCCCTTTCTTATTTTATTTTCCATTATGTTCTGTCCCAAGAGACTGAATATGGTTCCCTGTGCTATACAACAGGGCCTTATTGCTTATGCATTCTATTTTTTAAATTTTTTATTACTCAATGAATTTATTACATTTATACAATGATCATCACAATCCAATTTTATAGGATTTCCATCCCACAACCCCAGTGCATCTCCGTACCCCCCAAACTGTCTCCTTTGGAAACCATAAGTTTTTCAAAGTCTGTAAGTCAGTATCTATTCTGCAAAGAAATTTATTCTGTCCTTTTTTCAGATTCCACATGTCAGTGAAAGCAATCGATGTTGGTGTCTCATTGTATGACTGACTTAACTTAGCATGATAATTTCTAGGTCCATCCATGTTGCTAAAAATGCTGGTATTTCATTCCTTTTAATGGCTCTTAGTGTTTCATGTAGTTTTTCATAACTTCTTTTTTATTGTAAAGTAACAAGGTGTTTGTGGAAATTTTGAGGAAAATTACAGAAAAGCATAAATAGGAAAATTAAAACTTCTCATACATATTAAATTTTTAGAGAATTTTCTTCCATTTATATGTATACACTTACAAAGAATGCTATCATTTTCATGAAGGAATAGCCCAAAAAATACACTCAAGTAAGAATAGATGGTTGCTGAACTGGTTGGTTTCTAAGAAGGTTAAGTGTTTGTAGGACAAAGCATAGATGTAATTTTATGTGTGAGAAAACTAGAGTTGGAAGCTGAGGAAGTATATAAGAGCGGAGAAAGAAACTTGTAAATCTGTGAGTTTGAAAAGAAGAAGGAAAACCAAAAACTTCTATGGCAGTGTGCTCTAAAATTCAAGGACAACAAAAATGTCTAGTAAAACATTTTAAAATTATTTGCTGAGCTGTATCTCTGATAAGATCTTCAGTAATATCCGTATTTCTCACTAAATTTTTTATCTAACAGGATTTTTTAGGTAGTCCCTGTTAGCTTATATACTCTAAAATAAAATTTTAAAGACCGTAAGAACATTTTCAGGTTCACATCAGACATTTGCATCATGTGTAAAAAAATCTCAAAACGTATCATTTCTGACAAATAGCAAGTACTGACATTTTACAATAAAAATATTACCTCATTCACTTATTGAATCTAGGAAAATCTAAATATAAAAGTTGTTTTATACCTACCATCATCCACTAAAAAAAAGAAAAAATCATGAATATTATCTTTAACAGTGAAGGCAGTGGTAGGAAAGAATCCAGAATATATCTCAACAATTTTCAAACAGACCTCTGTTATGAGAGAATACACATTCAGGAAAGTGAATATTTGGATGAATTCACTTAAGACTGTCTATGTCCTACTGGAGTAAGAGTCAAAGACAGCCAACACCCAGAATATAATAGGCTGTAAATTCTGTATTTCTTTCTTCTTTCCATTCTTTCCTTTTTTTTTTTTTTCCCTGCAAAAGCAAGGACAAATTGTACAGACAGTTTTGAATCTTAGAATTTCCACATGATATTATTTTAGTTTAATCTTCAAAGATGTTTTAATTATTACTATTTTTACTATTCTGTCATTATTTTTACTATTTATTTATTTAGAAACAATTTAGGAGTCAGGCAGGAATTTTGGCAGAGTTTATGTTCAGATTTTGGAGTATATAATTTCCAGGCCTTGTACATTTCTGAACTCTGTTATCTCCCCCTTGAAGCTATTAAAGTTGTGGTTTCTCTGAGCTGGGAGAATTGCGGAGCTTTCCCAGACCAGAAAGCCACAAAGTTGGAGTTCTTGCCCATTGTGATGGCACTTTTTCTAGAATACATATTTCTCAAGTTTCTGCCCGTCATTGGATGTTTTCTGTTACCTTCAAATGATTGATTTTTAATATTTTTGCCCATGTTTTATAAGCTTTATCTTTAGAGGAATCTCTTGACCTTTTCCTGTCACTCTTATAGAAATCCTGCTCGTGTCAGTATTATTAGATTCCTAAAAATCTTTGCTAATTTGATAAAGTGAAACTTGCTGCTTTTTAAGTATTATATAGTTCAGATTAGATTATTAGTGTGATCAAACAATTTATGTGCATTTATCAGATATTCATATCTTATATTTGTAAATTACCTTCTCATTTCCTTTGCCTATTTTAAAATTCTAGAGTCTTATTTTTTTCTTATTAAGAAGAGTTCTTATTATTCAAATATTATCACTCTGCCCAAAATTTAAAAAGCATACTTTCCTGTTAGGAATTTACTTTTAAATTTTGTTTATGATATGTTTAACATATGATATTTTTTTTCTTTTTAGGGCTGTACCTGTGGTATATGGAAGTTCCCTAGCTAGGGGTTGAATTGGAGCTGCAGCTGCCAGCCTATGCCACAGCTACAGCAATGCTAGATCTGAGCTGCATCTGCTACCTACATCATAGCTTGAGTCAAGGCCAGACCCTTAACCCCCTGAACAAGGCCAGGGATTGGACCCACATCCTCAAAGCCACTATGTCAGATTCTTAAACTATTGAGCCACAAATTGGTTTTTAAAGTAGTAACATCTTCACAAATTTGACTCATTATCTAGAGACTCAGCTTACCTTTCCATTTATTTGAATTGGTATTTATCTATCCTAGTAATAGAATGAATTTGAGTATTGGTCTTATATATTACATTTTAAATATTTTCCTTTATTGATATTGCTGGGTATTTTCATTACAATTTTTGATTATTGTCATTTTACAGAAAACCTATACCTACCTCACCAATCTTTTATCATTTTACTAAAGTTATTTATAAGTTATTTATTTATTTAGGTACTTATCTTTTTAGGGTCACACCCATGGCATATGAAAGTTCCCAGGCTAGGGTCAAATCAGAGTAGCAGTTGCTGGCCTACACCACAGCCACAGCAATGCCAGATCCAAGCCGAATCCACAACTTAGGCCTCAGCTTGCAGCAACACCAGATCCTTAACCACCTGATGAGGCCAGGGATTGAACCCACATTCTCACATATACTAGTTGGGTTCTTAACTCACTGAGCCACAACCAGAACTCATAAGTTATTTAGTATAAATGTACTACTTAATTCTTAAAATAATCCTATTTGTAAGTATTAGCTCCATTTTTATATGAAATATTTTGACAATATATGGGTTTAAAAGTGTGTGGATTATAATATAATGAATATCCATATACACATCATCATTTAAGAAATAGAATATTAAAATCTGAGTCTTCTTCATACCATTTGCCTCACTATTCAGTTAACTATCATTTGAAATTAGCATATATCATTCTCTTGCAAGTTTATGTACAATTATTACATACACCATAAAGATGAATAATATTACTTTTTCGTCTTTTTTTTTTTTTTGTCTTTTTTGCCTTTTCTAGGACTGCTCCCGTGGCATATGGAGGTTCCCAGGCTAGGGGTCTAATCCGAGCTGTAGCCGCTGGCCTACGCCAGAACCACAGCAACACAGGATTCAAGCCACATCTGCAACCTACACCACAGCTCACGGCAACGCCAGATCCTTAACCCACTGAGCAAGGCCAGGGATCAAACCCACAATCTCATGGTTCCTAGTCGGATTTTTTAACCACTGAGCCACGACGGGAACTCCCACTTTTTCATCTTTCAAGTCATATATAAATGGTACTATGCTGTGTATATCAATCCATCTTTTAAATTTAATATTGTGTTGCACATTTTTCCATAGTGAAGCAGTGTCTCTATTTTATTCATTTGATCTATTTTATAATGTTCTTTTGTATAAATATATTGCATTTTATTTATAGTTTTATGTTTATGTGCTTTTTGGTTACTATAAATCTATACTATTGAAATATTTGTGTATGTTTTTATATTTGTCTCATTGTGCACAAGTGCAGGAATTTTTCTATAAGATTACAGGAATTACTCTCCGATAGTGACTAATTTACACTCCCATTAACAGTGTGTGAGAGTTTCCATTTCACTACATGTTTGCCAATGGATACGCTCAGAAATTTAACTTTTGCCAATCTGATGAGTATGAATGGATATCACACCTTTAAAATTTCTTTCTGATTCTTAGTGATGTAGCACATCTTTTTCAATGTTTCTTATATAATTTTTAATCTTTTAAAAAAGTCCATTGTCACTGTGCAGCCATCACATCAGTAAAGAACAAAAAAGTTCCTTGTCCTGGGGACACAAAGTATAAACACAAAATGGATAAATAAGTGGTAAGTGTTCTGTTCCATTGTGGCTAAATGAATTACTAACCAAAAAGCTTTCCCAAAGATAACAACTATAAACTCTGGTCAACTGAACTAAATTACTTAAAGCATGTAGATTCTGAAGGAAATTCAAAATGTAAAAAATGGACTGACACTGGTTGAGTTTCCTGTTTTTATATCCTTTAACTTGAGGATTAACACGCAGGTTGCCAATGCCTCCACATAAGGCAGGAAAAACACTGATAGAAAACTTACAGTCATTCTAGCTTGATGAACTAGGAGAGAGAGTTTAGGGCATCTGCAGTTGCTAGAAAATAGATGAGAGAATACTGGAAAGGAAAGAGCTGGAGCTAGTAGACATAAATTTGTAGACAACTCTGCCCAAATCTCTGTCTGATCTCTGAATGATATAAGGGCAGGGCAGATTGCAAGCAGGCCAGAAAGGAGGGGAACAAAATAACTGAATCTAGACCTGAGTTGCTGATTAGGTCTGCGTTTGCAGTTTAACTAAGTATATTGCCTACTAAAACAGAATTGTAAACATTGTTCAGAAGAATACGACAAAATCTTGAGCCCTCACAAAAGCTCATGGAGTTCCTATTGTTGTTCATCAGGTTAGGACCCTGAAATAGTGTCCATGAGGATGAGAGTTTAATCCCTGGCCTTGCTCAGTGGGTTAAGGATCTGATGTTGCCACAACCGCAATGTAGGTTGCATATCTGACTTGGATCCTGTGTTGCTGTGGCTATGGTATAAGCCAGCAGCTGCAGTTCTAATTCAACCCCTAGCTCGGGAACTTCCATATGCTGCTGAGGCGGCTCTAAGGGGAAAAAAAAAAAAAAAAAACTTATTCATGAAGTGGATTCACAAAATACAGTATAAAGTCACTCAATATATGAAGAACCTCTTTTCTCAAAAGATAATACAGTCAGTGGGGGCCAGCCCTGAAGATTTCCAGATGTCTGAATTAACAAACAATAACTTTAAAGCAACTGTTCTAATTATATTTAATAAGTTAAAGGAAAATAGGCTTGTAATGAAAAGTAAAAAAAAATATAGAAATATCAAATAGGAATTCTCACTGAAATATCTGAAAAAATATGAAATGGATGGTTGCAACTGTGGAATGAAGATAACGGAAGAATGAATCTGAGCTTGAAGATCTGTCCATAGAAGTCATGTAGTCTAATAAACAGAAAAAAGATTGAAAAAGTAAACAGAGCATCTGTGAAACAGTATCAAAAGTTTAAATATATGTGCAATTGAAGTCCAAAAGTGTAAGGAAAAAAATAGAGCAGATGAAATATTTGAGTAAATAAATCCAAAAATGTCCCCAGTTTTGTGAAAGCCATACATTTATAGGCTCAGGAAGCTCAGTGAACCCAAAGCTGTCTTAAAATAAACCAAAATTTTTAAAAGCTAACAACAGAGAGAAAATCTTGAATGCAGCAAGAAAACAATGACACACTATATAGAGGGAATAAAAATTTGAATGATCTCTGACTTCTCATTAGAAAATATGAAGATTAAAAGGCAGTGGAAAAGTGTTTATAAATTTCGAAATACAAAAACATGATCAATCTAGAGTTTTATATCCAGTAGACACAAGTTTTCCCAGAATAAAAAAGAAATAAAAACATTTTCAAATAAAACTACAGAGTTTGTCACTAACATATCTACAATATAAGAAATGGTAAAGGAAATTATTCAGTAAAAAAGGAAATTATATATGAAGCTTGCATTTTCAAGAAGGAATGAAGAGTGTCAAAATGCTACCTATCTGGATAAATACACAAGATTATTTTCCCATTAGTCTTTTAAAATTAAAATTTAATCAATTTAAATTTTGATTAAAGCAAAAATTATAGCATTTTCTTGGGATTATAGTGCATGTGGATGTAATATATGTGATAATTATAATATAAAGGATTTCGGTGGTTGATAGACCTAAATGATTCCAGTATGTATTCTCATATGCTTTTTTTTTGAAGTTGAAATATAAGAATTCTAAGTAGACTGTGCATAGATAATCCATATTTCTTTTCTTTTTTTAAATTTAATTTATTTTTGGCTGTGCCTGTGGCATGGCAGAAGTTCCTAGACCAGGGATCAAACCTGCACCATGGTATTAACAAACTGGATCTTTAACTTGCTAAGCCACCAGGGAGCTCTAGGAATGCATATATTTAACCCCTAGGGTAAACACTTGAAAATATGCAAAGAGGAATAACTAAAATTCAATACATCAGTTAAAATAAAATTCTTAAAGGTATTTCAATAATTCAAAGAGGGTCAGAAACCAATTAACAAGAAAGCAAAAAGCAGAAGACAAAGAGAAAGCAAATAATAAAATGGTAGACCCAAATTCAACCATATAAACAACTGCATTAATTTTTTTTTTGTCTTTTTGCCATTTCTAGGGCCGCTTCCCGTGGCATATGGAGGTTCCCAGGCTAGGGGTCTAATCCGAGCTGTAGTCACCAGCCTACACCAGAGCCACAGCAATGAGGGATCCAAGCCACATCTGCAAGCTACACCACAGCTCACAGCAATGCCGGATCCTTAACCCACTGAGCAAAGCCAGGGATGGAACCCACAACTTCATGGTTCCTAGTCGGATTCGTTAACCATTGCACCATGATGGGAACTCCAACAACTGCATTAAATTTTAATGGCATTAAACTCTTTACTAAAAAGCAAAAATTCAGGATGAAGGAAAAGTATGCTCCAATTGTATCTTATCTATGAAATACATTAAATGTAAAGACACATTTAGATAGAAAGCAAATAGTTGTAAAAAATGTATACCGTACAAATAGGAAACAAATGTCTGGAGTGGATAAATTATTAATAAGTAAAATATGTACTGTTTTATAAGTATGACGGAAATTTGTAAAAAGTAGAGAAAAGTGTGAGGATCAGCAATATTCAGAAATTACCATTTCAAATCAATTGGTCAAGGTAGACCTCATGAAACATGTGGCATTTAAATAACAACAGAAGAAGCTTTGCATGATTAAAAAGTGAGGAAAATCCACAGAAAAGAAACTCAGGGACTTGGAGAATAGACTTGTGGTTGCTGAGCGGGGGGAGGGGAAGGGAGTGGGGTGGTTGAGGAACTTGGGGTTAATAGATACAAACTATTGCCTTTGGAACAGATTAGCAATGAGATCCTGCTTTGTAGCACTGGGCACTATGTCTAGTCACTTATGATGGAGCATGATAATGTGCGAACATAGAATGTGTACATGTATGCGTAACTGGGTCACCATGCTGTACAGCAGGAAAAAAAATTGTATTAGGGAAACAACTATTAAAATAATAATAATAACAAAGACAAAGAAGTGAGGAAGATCAAGTTCGGTGTCATAACCTAGTTAGAGTGCTAATGCTACTGGTGCTGTTGATGCTGATGAGATGACTGGTCTCCAGGTTATTTCCTCAGTCATTGTATAAATAATGCTGTTCCTTGTATCATTCACTCTGATCCTTGTATTATTCACATGCCCTTCCCTGACTGTTCCAAAAAACAAAGAGAAGAAACTGGATCCATTATCTCAAGTCTTGGGAGAGAAGGACCTGGAATTTCCCCTACTAAAGACTGTAATCAGTGGTGAAGAGGTAATTCATCCAAAAGAAAATCAGTTTAGATGGGTAAATTGAATGTATGCTTTTAGGTTAAAAAAAAAAAAATGGCCCAATGTTAATAGAGATTTTCTTCCAGTTTGAATTCAGTTTGAGACACAATTTATTTTATTTTATTTTGTCTTTTTAGGGCTTCACCTGCAGTGTATGTAAGTTCCCAGGCCAGGGGTCAAATTAGAACTACAGCTGCCAGCCTGTGCCACAGCCACAGCAATGCCAGATCTGAATGGCACCTGCAACCAACACCCAGCTCACGGCAATGCAGCATCCTTTGACCCACCAAGCAAGGCCAGGGATTGAACCCACATCCTCATGGATACTAGTCAGATTCTTAACCTGCTGAGCCACAATGGGAACTCCTGAGAGACAGTTTCTGAACACTTACTGTATGGCCTGTCCTTTGCTATAGCTGCAGATAACACGATGAATAAGAAAAGAACTCTCTTCAAGCACATTAATTCAAATAAGTAAATTTTATGTTTTGTGATAGATGTTATTATGCAAATTTATTTAAAGTGAATGAGAACAAAAATGGAATACCTAGGAAGGCAAAAGAAAAGTAGCAATTAGATAAGTCATTAAGGATGTGCAAGTACTTATATGTTGGGCAAGGAAGGAAAGAATGGATTGATGGCAAATATCTGGAGGTATGGAAGGATGCAGTATGTTAGGTGTATGGTGAGAGGCCCAAAATAGCTGTAACACAGGGTATGTAGTGCAAGACAAGACTACACAGTTAAGATAAAGATATGTTAAAGAAGAATGTTAAAATACTAAATAATTTGGCATTGTGAACACCTAAATTTAACTAGGGAAGTGCCATCATCAGATCTGTGTTTAAATTATGTTTTTGGAAACCGTCTAAAGGATGAGTGGGTAAAGTGCAGATATTGAAGAAAGAAACCAGGACAGAGGCTTTTGTCATGGTCTAAACAAGAGGTGAGTCCCAAATTAATGAATGATGGAAAAATGTGTATTTGAGAATGTTTCTTAGCTAGAGTTAACGTCAAATTATAAAAAGGGAGGTACACAAAGACTTTATGAAACAGAATGTATGAATTTGAATTTCCCACTTTGAGTAATAGGAGGGGCAGGGTTACTTTTGAGTGAATTAAGAAAGGGAAAAAGGAAAACAGATTTAGGCTGAGGAGGAAGGAGTTAGTAGGAGTGATGGGCCGGCCACACCTGTGGCATGTGGAAGTTCCCAGGCTAGGGGTCAAATCGGAGCTACAGCTGCTGGCCTCGGCTACAGCCACAGCAACTCAGGACCTAGGCCGCACCTTGCAGCAACTCTGAATCCTTAACCCATTGAGCAAGGCCACCGATCGAATCTGCATCCTCATGGATACTAGTCAAGTTTTTAACCTACTGAGCTACTACAGGAACTTTGAGTTTCCATTTTAAATATGCTGCATTTGAGATGAATGCAGGATAAAGAGAGAGAGATGACTGTTCTGGAATTTCAGAGAGAACCGCAGCAAGGCGATATATTTCTGGAATCCTTTCCAAATGAATATTATTTGAAAGCCTGTAAGTAGGTGAGAACATCTCAGAGGGGCATAAAAAATGAGAAGGAAAGTCACCCAAAGGCAAAATGCTGGGAATGTCAAAAACCTAAATGACATGAAGAAACATCAGCAAAATTAAGAAAATTAAACCAATAAAAGGAAAACCAGGAAAAATGTAATCTGAATGAAAATATATTTTTTAAATAAAGAATGATGTAAAAAATAAAGACTCTAGATATAGGAACAAGTACAAATATTTAGCAAGGAAGTATTAAATTGACAGAACAACAAACAAAACGATATTATTCAAGATACATTGTCAGAACTACAGCTTAGACATTTGGGAAAAATTCCCTGGAATTCTATTTCATGTTTTACATAAAAATTAAGTCCAGATGGATCAAAAATTTAAATTTATAAAAATTGAAGGAATACATAGGTGGATGTTTTTATAATCTTGGAGTAGATAAGGACTTTCATATCCAAAGAAAAACCCAAACCGTAAGAATAGTCAAAAAGAAAAGGCAATGAGTAAAAATGTAATGCATATGAAAAGGCTTATGCCTCATCATACACAAAGAGTCTCATAAATCAGTTTTGAAAAATAAAGGCAAAATTTTTGAAAGAAAAATGAGCAAATGATATCTCCAGTCTAGAACCACTGGATGGCAAGGATAGTAGTGAGAGTGAGCTCTTTGCCAAATGCTAGACTTGTTACCATTAACTTTGGCATTACTTTTAGCTCCTTAATTTTACTTTTCATGTGTCACAGAAAGTGCCATGGGAAAGCAAGCAAAACAGACAGGAAACCAGGGTCCATCAAAAAGGAGTAAAAGTTGATGGTTTTCTTTAGCCGTATTGTCATTTTGGTATCTGTACCCAAATCTCCATTTCAGAATCTAAGAAGACAGAAGGACAGCCAGCAAGGATGATCCCTATTTATGGCAATGTAGAGAAGAAGTCCTGGAAACCGGAAGTACTGATGCTCAGAGACACATCAAATGGATCTAAGTGTACAACATTAAACTCTTTTGGCTACTCTATAAAATACATTTAAAATCTTCTAATGATTCCTATAGATATAACATTCTTTCTGTTTAATCCTTAAAGAAAGATTAGATTTGGTGAGCAGAAGAACTGCTTACTAGAACAGTTATTATCCTGGGTCATTTGGGAGGTGGTGCTCTGGATTGTCAAATTAGGGTGCAAATCCTAGCTATATTTTGGATTAAACTGCCATCGTCATTCCTCATGATTGCAAACTTTTGAATAAAAATTGGCCTGGCATGGGCTTCATTGTCCTTAAGATATGTTTTAGGAAGGATAGACTTGGCTATCCAAAGTCCAAATAGACTTTGGAATCTCTGTTTATTGCATTCAAGTAACAGTCCAGTGCAGGTCAGGCAGCTCCTGAGCAGCTCCCCTCCAAGTGGTGACTCAGGTACCAAGGATGCTCCTGTATTTTAGTACATCTAAAAAACATGTACAATGTTTTGTTAGTAGCAAAGGTTAATGAAATAGAATACAGGAATAGAGAATTGTTCAGTATTGTTTTAAGAGCTGGGTCCAAAAGTATTTTACATTATTTCTGCTTCCATTCAACTGACCTGAACTAAGTCACATGGTCCCCAATCTAATTTCAAGGGAAAAATAACAGTTGCCTTATGTGTTGAGGAAGAGAAAATGGTGTGTTGAATACATAACACAGTCTTGGTCACAGTCCAAATTCTAGTCAACAAAGTATTTGTCTTATTCATCCTCTCATAAATCAAGCCAACTCACATCTGCCTCCCAGGCACAAAGGAAATAACCCAGTGCTCCTCCATTCACCGCAACTTGGGTGTGGAGGAATCTTGGGATTCAGGACCTCTGTCCTCTCCACCAGGTCGGTCTGTGGCTCCTGATGGTCAGGTGACCAATGAATCAAAAAGGCATTTATCTGCATTCTCATCTTACCTCCAAACCTGGGATATCTGCAATAAATATCCTGAATTGGGAAGAGGAAAAATAAAAGATATACAGTCAGTGTTCTTTAGTGATTCTGAAATACCGATGCACAGATACTGTGACAGTCTCACACTCGAGGTGAGGGGAGGGTAGGAAGAAAGATGTTGCTGGACTAGGCCTTGCTTCTACTCCCTGGGAAGAATTACATTGTCATTTCTTCTCTGTGGCTTCTCTGGCTATGACCCCTTGGAGCCTCCTCCTTGTCATTATTCTCCTGGCCACATCTGAAAAGAGTTTGGAAAGCATGCCATCCTTGGAGGAGGCATTCCAGGGCGCTTTCTATATGTTAGATTACAAAAGTTTATGTTAGCATTGGAATCTAAAAATGCTTTTCTCAAGGGTGCACTTGCGGTTTCCTTGACGGCAAAACTTTGTAGATTTCTGATTTTATTTGCTTCGGTCAGTGTCATACAGCCAGTAATCATACCCAAAGTTATTTCCTAAAAAAAAGAATATTCAAATATATTTATATCTAGATCTTCTACCCTCATGCCTTTCTCCCACTCAACTTCAAGGTGGCTGTAATTGGATTCTTTGAACAATTTCGGTCAAGCCAAATCCTACTCTGACGTTTGCCCTGAGACCCTTCAACTAGAAAAAAAAGGTTTTTTTTTTTGGTCTTTTTAGGGCCACAGCAGCAGCGTATGGAGGTTCCCAGGCTATGGGGTCCAGTCGGAGCTGTAGCTGCTGGCCTATACCACAGCTCACGGCAACGCCAGATCCTTAACCCACTGAGCAAGGCCAGGGATCAAACCCACATCCTCATGGATACTACTTGTTTCCACTGAGCCAGGATGGGAACTCCAAAAAAAAAAGACCACTTTTTTTTTTTTTACTATGTCTTGTTACTAAAAGTCTTTTTAGTTCATTTTTTTCAGTCTCTTCCAATGCTGAAAGTCCTTAAATTTATGAGTTTTCTTTCACTTCTGCTTACAAGCTGACTTTTTCTTCCCTGAGCTCATTGCTTCTTTGTAATACTTTGTGAACTGTGGTTAAAGATAGACAACACACACTAGGGCTATGAAGCATTTTAGCATCTAAATAGAAATCATTAGTAGGCATATAAACTTCCCTCAAATTTAGCATAGGCGGTGGTTTTTAGCAAAGATTTTTCCATATTCCCAGACTTATCCCCATCACCTGCCATCTAACCTCAGGCTTTATAT
Source organism: Sus scrofa (assembly GCF_054392235.1). Lineage (NCBI taxonomy): Eukaryota > Metazoa > Chordata > Mammalia > Artiodactyla > Suidae > Sus > Sus scrofa. Next base: position 32,124,530 of record NC_139386.1, on the reverse strand, counting down.
TTTCAATTTTTTTTTGGAACAGTGCCCCACTCGAAGGTTACAATTTTTATATTAATGTAAGTTTAATGAAAACACTTAATATTAATAATTAATGTTTAATAAAGTAATACAATTACTCTTTATACATGAAAAATCTTTTTTTCACGACCCATTCATCTTATGGCGTCAGAAATGGTCAAAACAGAGCCTGAGATGTGGTAAGTGTTCAAAAAGCCAGCTCTTACTATTACATTATTGTTGTTGTTATTTTTCTTATACTAGTAGCCATGGAGAGTTACACAAACCAAACAGGCAGAAGCCATTTTGTGAACAATAAACACAGCAATAAGCAGTATTTTGTAGACCATGTTAGGTCAGACGTATAATTTTTTTAGTTTGCTCAAGCCGCCATAATGAAGTACAATAAACTGGATGGGTTAAACAGGGAAAACACTTCTGATGGCTTTGAGGGAGAATCTGTTCCATTCCTTTCTACTTGCTCCTGGTATTTTGCTGGAAATCTTTGGCATTGTTTGATTTGTAAAAGCATCACCACAATCTCTGCGTTTATCTTCACGTGGTGTTCTCCCTGTATGTGTATGTCTCCCAATTTCCCCTTTTTAGAAGGACACCAGTCCTATTGGATTAGTGCCAATCCTAATGACCTAATTTTAACTTGATTAACTCTGTAAAGATTTTATCTCCAAATAAGGTCACACTCTGAAGTACTGAAGGTTAGGGTTTCAACATATGAATTTGAGGAAACACAATTGATGTGTTTGTGTAGTTTGTGTAAATTAATGTAGTAATCCATTAATAATATTTTTCCACTGAAGTACTTTTTACTTAAGTTACATATTTACATAGTGGCTAATAGTTTCACACATCTCTTCACGAATGAGACCTAGATATTACCTTAGAAATCAAATATGCATTTTTTATTCATCATTGGGCATAATTATGCTTAACTTAATGTTTAACAAACTGTTGTATTGTAGTGATCTCAAGAAATCTTTCTGTTGCTTCATATTTCCCAGAGTTCAAGATATCCTGTCTTCTGCATATCATAACAAATGATTAACTATGACAGAACAAGGAAAACCAGGTAGGCAGAATACATCTTTCAAAAGGTTGACATAAAGGAGGCTTCTTTCCATGTTTTAGCTGGGTAAAAACTATGGCATCATCTAAAGATTTATACTGCAAAATTGTTTCACATTGTTAAAAAAAAAAAAAAAACACCTCAGTAAACTTAAATAAATATGAAAAGAATGAGACTGAAGAAAAATCACTGAGGCATTCATTTAATTAAAATCAATATCTTCATCATTTTCTGTGTTTATTGATATTTTATATTGTTATTTATTTCAGTAAGGGGAACCTTCCATATCATTTACAATGTGGTGAACCATAAACCTGTAGGTATACTAAATAAAAATTAATGCACATTTTAGGTCACAAAAGTTGTCAAATAAACTGTTATTGCAATCAGATTGTTTTATTGAGACTATACAAGTACTCCCATACAGAAGTAATAGTTGTTGGTAAAAGGCTGAAAGATATGGGTTTGTTTGTTTTTGCTCTAATCTACACACATTGCTTTTGTTTACTCTCGCTAAAGTGTCATCATGAAGAAAAGCAGGGCTGGCCTGGGGCCAAGTATACGAGTAGTCAAAATTTGACACAGGCTCCCTTTTGCTTAGCTTTCTGTTCATCTCAAGATCATCTTCATCGCCTAGAGCACAGTTATTAAATATTGTCATTTTGTTTCTGTCTGCAACTTGTCTTTCTATCTCCAGCCTTTAGAAAAGATAGTGGTACATTACAAATACTAAGAAGTACATTTGGTTGAAAACATGAATGGATGGATGACTCAGTGAATGAGTTATAGGACCAAATCCTACTTGTAGCCCAACCAGCACTACCTTCTTAATGTTAAAATCCCAAATTAATTTCCCTTTTCTTATTTGTACTCTCTTTAATGTTTACAGTTCATCTAGTTATAAAAATGTCAAATTATAATTTCAGTAATTAAAATTAGAGTATAAATGGTTGGCCCATATAAAGTTATTCATTTTTAATATAAGTAAAACTCTATTATTGTAGCATTTCAGCCATTATGGCAAGAAAAATCTTGACTGTGACCAGATCTATATTTTGGCTAATTTTCCAAGTAGAAAAGCTAGTCCTGAGAAGGATGGCTAAATTCATAGCAAACACACAATGTATATATATATTTTCTACTGTTTGATGAAAGATGAGAATTCAAACACCGGAGTGAAATTTCAATACGAAAGTCTTGGCTTTATTATACTTCGTTGGAAGAGAGATTTTTACCTCATCATTAAAAAAAAAAAGTAAACGACTCAGAATTTCCTGATTGTCTCACCTAAGTAACTCATGATGATGAGGTTGAGGAGATGATCAGTAAGAAGTATTTCCCCATTTCAGCCATCAATAGGGGACAGTTTCCTGGCAGCCTGGGAAAATAGGGTGACAGGATGTTGTGTGACAATGTGACAGAGCAGGTTTTTTACAGGAAAAGGGGGCTTTAAAGTTAAGTCCAAAACTCTTTTAGAATATGCATGGTTGAAACACAAACTATTATTCACCATATCTGCTTTGGTCTTTTGAAATTCAAATTTTATATTACCAAGGGTATATGTAAATGAAATTTTATAGTAATTTGTATAAAATCTCCTAGTCTGAAGTCATGAACTAAGTTTTCTAATGGTCCTAAGGATGTCAAAACTTCCTCCTACCAAATATTCTAATAAGTATTTATCTATGTTATACAAAGCCCAATGTACTATATTCTCTATACTAAATTAAACTAAGGTTCTATTTCCCACAACTGCCAAAACATGATAAAAGTTCATGTTCCCTTTATTCAGTCATCTGGACTGGGACTTTTCAATGAAACTAGTTCCAAAGATATGATTGTTTAAGTCTTTCCTATATGGAGTTCCTTAACGTATTAAAATAGAGATGAAAAGGTAATAAGGAAAATGCATTTAAAGTCTGACAAACTGTCAACATTATCAAGAAAATTTTCAAGGTCTCTTTAAGTGTATAAGCACTACATAAGTGAAATATTTAGATAAAGTTCCAATTATTTAGAAATTCATAGCTTAAGATATAGTACTTAAAGCAAACTAAATCACAGATGCCTAGAATTTGAAATCTGAAAAAAATTTTAATGATTACCATTGTGAACATTAGGCTAAGTGATCAATAAAATTCTCCAAGTTGATGAGTCTGAACTAGAATACTTGTTGTCCGATTTTCAGTCTAGTCCACTTACTATTTGTTTAAGAGTCCAGATTTTGTAATTGTCTGCTATTAGGGAAGCTTGAATGACATAAACAAAACTCCAACAGTTTTCCAACTAGGCGGTGCATGGATAGAATCCCAGCTTCTACAGCCACTGTGTGAGCTTAAGAAGCACACTTTTCCAATCTGAAACTCATTTTCCCTGCTGGCAAAATTTTATCTGTGCAGAAATAATTATGTAGAGCCAAAGAATTGACCAATCAATAGAACAGCCACAGCTAGCCCTTACTGCTCTGAGGTCCACTCATCCCTGTAGGAAATGGGAGCAGCACAGGCCTGGTCTCTGGTTGGTTCCATTCAGGTGCAGTCTTATAGGAAGGCAAGGTATACATACTGGTGGTTTATGTGCAGAAATTGGTATCATCAGTAATGACTGCTTTGTTAGGCAGTAAAAGCCTTAAAGCCATTACTATAATGCAGCTCCTCAACTTACAGATTAATCTAAGGAGAGGAAAGAAACTGAGGAGGGGTGGGGGTAAGAAATGCACATTTTGCTATCTGACATTTTTGCCTATGGTTGGTTTTCTTTCAAAGCCATAGCAACCCCCAAAGAGAGGATTTTTATTTGAGTGTAATATTAGAGTTACTATATTATGTTTTGTAGCAGTCAAAATTCAAAAAGGGGAAAAACTGTTTAGAAGAAAACAAGTGGAGGTGTTTTAGCTAAATACTCTTAATTTTAAAAGGTTTTAATAGCATGTTGTTTTGTTGTTTCTAATGTTGGTGTATGAATGAAAATGTGTGTTGCAGTTGACTAAGTATGAGAGTTCTCTCACATTTATGTATGTCTTTCAATCAGATTCAGAATTTACAGAATTGCGGTCTATAGTCACATTGGACCTAAGGTATATAGTCTTTCAGTGATATATTTATTTTAATTGAATTTAAGCATCTTTAACAGGGACATATATTTTCCTTTTTTTAACAGTATCTTGTAAATGGATACTTCATTTTTTCACATTGCCCATGACCCCTAAATCATTAAAGATCTGAATCCCCATTTTAGGTATTACTGTTGTTATTTCCCTTTCCTCTAGAGAATAAAATACAAGGATAGAAAAGGAATAAACCAGAGTGTCCATTGTGGCTCAGTGGGTTAGGAGCCTGACGTAATGTCCATGAGGATGCAGGTTTGATCCCTGGCCTCCCTCAGTGGGTTAAGGATCCAGAATTGCCACAAGCTCTGGCTTAGGTTGCAAATGTGGCTCAGATCTTGTGTTGCTGTGGCTGTGGTATAGGCCGGCAGCTGCAGCTCTGATTCAAACCCTAGCCCAGGAACTTCCATATGCCACAGGTGTGGTGGTAAAAAGAAAAAAAAAGAAAAGAAAAGGAGTCAACCTTAAAGGTAAAGAGGATGGGAAGAAGTTTTTGAAATTATTTGTAGATAACAAACCAATTTCTAAAATGTGAAAAGAACATGGAAATCTATTGAAGTATAAAGCAGAATAAGAAAATAATTTCCCCCAAACCAAGATTTCAAAACACAAGAAGATCACACCACCCTGCCTGGAAGGTCCCTTGGGTAGGAGTTAGGATGGCCTTTGGCTGTATATAACTAAAAACCCCAAACAGTGTGTAACAAAAAACCCCAAACAGTGTGTAACAAAACAGGTGTTTTCCTCCTCACAGAGTAAGAATTCCAGGTTACTTCTGGGTTGAAGTACTGCTAAAGGAAGTCATCAGCACTGGGTGTTTCTCGTTTATATCTATGTTCTAAAGTGTGTGGATTTTGTTCTTGTGATTGCAGTGTGGCTCTTGAATATCTAAGCATTGCATCCCATTCCAAATAGGAACTACAGGGTAAAGGACAAGAAGAAAAGATACATTCTGGCTTTTGACCAACATTTTAAGTTCTTTCAGAGCTTCATCCATCAGTTTTCTTCTTGAATTCTATTGATCTGAATTGTATTACATATCTAAATCTACCTAGAAGGTAATCTCAGAAAATTAGTAATTCTAACTTATCATCTTGAACAAAATTAAGGTTCTGTTGTTAATAATGAAGTGGGAGAAAGTATTTGGAGTAATTTAGTAGCTAACACTTAAAAACCACTTTCTCATGCCAAACAGTTTATATATAGTAACTCATTTAACACAGCCATCCTCTGCAACAAGTACCATTATATTTCATTTTGAATATAAGTAAACTAAAAGCACAAAGTCATTTAATAATATGCACATATTACCTAGCTAAGACGTGATGGAGCTATGTACTCTGTCTCTAGACCCCATGACAATACCATGTTGTATAGATGACGTCTAGAGAGGCATAAGGTTTAGAACTGGCAGGAACAAAGAAGGTGGAAGTGATGCTGCCAGCTCACTTGAAAATCTGACTATTAAACAACACCAAAGAGGGCAGTCATATTCCCTGTCCATATTTCCTGCTCCTCAGTCCATGTGATTCAAGAATGAAAGATAAAAGACTTTTGTACAACTTAGTATCAGATAAGACATTTTCCACTTTGAGTAACAAAAATCCAATAGAAGCAGTCTTAAACAATAAGAAATATTTTTGGTTCATGTAACAGGGCGTCTAAAAGCAAAGCCAATGCCAAGCCTAGTATGATCAGGCTTCAGCTTTATTTGAATGCAGCTCTCTTTGTTTTTCACTCCTCTGGGGGTTAGCTTTGTTTTAGAGATAGGTTTCTTTATTGTCAAAAATGAATGACAGAAGCAAGTGATGCAATATTCTTCCTTGTCTATTTCCAGAAATATGGAAGGAAACAGGCTCCCAGTAATTCTGTCTTAAGAGCAATAAAGAAATCTCCCCAAAGCCTCCAGCAACTCTCTCCTTGTCCAGAATTGGGTCCCTTGCCCATTCCTAAAACAATCACTAACAAGGGGGATGAGATCATATTACAAGATTAGAATTAATTAAAGATCATTCCTAGAGTAGAAATGAAGCAAGTTTAATTGAATCACAAGGGCTGTGTGGAGAAGGAGGAGTTATCTGAATGAAACCAGGCTTCTGTTAGGAATGTTAGAGGATAGATTACTGCTGGGTTGAAATTCATAATATTCAATAAATTATAAGTGTAAAATTTCAGAATAGTAAGTTAGTGGGAAAATAATAAAAGCATCAGCAAATAAGGAATAGATAACACAGAGTTTTCTAACTATTACCAGATTTCCAGTCAATAACGTGAAATGCTAGAAGACAAGAGAGTGTGGATTTCTCAGATTTATTAGGGGAAAAACATGCTTTTTAAACTTAGATTATATTCCCAGCTAAACTATCAACTGAGGATGAGAGAAAAATACATAATTTTTCACATACATAAAGTGTCAGTTGTTTTATTTCATATGTATACATTATAAGGAGGCTGTTTTAAAATTACTTCAGAAAAAAATGAGAGTGAAAAAAAGAGAAAAAGTATAGGATACAAACAATAGGTAATCCTGAAAGTGGGGTGCAGGTGCAATTGGAAATACAGGAGTTGGTGCAAAGTCTGTGTGAGAATCAATGATACCTCTAAATCCCCCCCCCCCACACACACACACTGTCAGGTGTCAACTTCACCACAGCTGGCTGAAGCCTGAGATTTACTCTTAAGAAGGTAAACCTGGAAAGATTTTTTTATTCAGCAATATTAACTGAAGATGGGAATACCATACTCAAAAGAGATTTAGTGAAACTTTGCAAACCAAAGAGTGATATATTAAACTTCCAATAATGTTTTTAGTGTGTCAGTAATACTAGAAACAGAAAGACAAAAGTAACCAAATATGTATGGGAAACTTCCAACATGAAAGGAAAAAAAAAATAAAGAAGCACTGAGGAAACAAAAAGAATTTAGGGAACTAAAGAAATCTCCAAAAACAAAAACCTAGGGAGTTCCCTGGTGACCTAGTGGTTAAGGATCTGGCATTGTTACTGCTGTGGTTTGGGTTTCATCCCTGGCCCAGGAACTTATGCCTGCCATGGGCATGGCCAAAAATAATAATAATTTTTTAAAAGAAATCCTATAAGTACTGGCACCAGAAACATAAGAGATGAAGAAAAAAGAACAAAACAAGATACTGAAAAATAACTCTTTAGAAAACAAAAAGAAGCTTAAAAATAAAATATGATCACATAAATAATAGTCATAGTGAAGATCGGGAGACAAAGCTAAAACATTTTTTAGAAAAAAACAGCAAAAGTGGCCTGAGAAAAAAGAAAACAGTAGTATCCACGCAAGAGGGCCCAAGTTAATAATTCCAGAGAATGAAATAATGCAAGGAATTTTATCACAACTGATGGCAAACCCCAAGTTTCTAGACTAATATGGTGCAGTAAGTGCTCAGCTCAATAAATAGATGGGGCAACAAATTTTCACATTATTAAATTTCAGAAGAATGAGAGTAAGGTAAAGATGCTGAAAGCTTCCAGAGTGGGACTGGGGGAAGGAGGCAGGATACATTCAGTGATAAGGAATCAGAATGGTGTCAGACTTCTCAGAACAACTCTGGCTGTAGAAGTCAGTGAAGCACTGTGTTCAAAAATTAAGGGAGGTGAATAATTACAGCAAGACGGCCAAATAAGACATTCTTTGTTGAATCCTCCCATCAACAACAATTTGGCATCTATCATAGAAAAAGCGCCTTTTGGGAGTTGTGGGATCCAGCACTACATGCCAAGGTGCCCAGGAGGAGTCTTGTCCAACTGTGCATTTGGGTGGTAAGCAAACAGACCAGTGAGTGCCCAGCTTCCCCAGTTGTTTGGGATGCTACTAGAGGTCCATTTCTCTCCCCATTTGAAGTACTGAGTCAGAAGCTGTAGGACTGGGAGATGATAGGTGGCTAAGAGAATAGCAGCCAAAGTTCAAAATGCATCAAAGGAATATGGACCCTACTATATTATACCATAGATTCCATCAGGAGGCCTACCCCAGAGCTTCTGGGGTGCTTCACCCATTGATCCCATAATTGGCACATAGGCACCCACAGCACACTGTCCTATACCCACACACCTCCATCCCATAACCAGCTTCCTGTACTATTTCTGATAGCAAGAGTGAGCTTTGGTGGACAGCTAGGGAGCATGTGCAGAAAGCTGGACAGAATCCATGGGCCAGGAAGTGACCACAGATTTGAACGCTTAACACTGCCTTTGTGTAAACAAAAGAGGGGCTGCCAGTAATCCGTGTGCTGTACAGCAGGATGGAGAAAAAGCACACAAGCTTAATTCTGCCACAAGAGGGAGCAAGAAGTGTGGAGCAAGCATATCTAAAGAATGTCTGAGAAAGTCTCAGAATCCCTAGTAGAGCTGATGGAAGGTAATTCTTTTCCAAAATCAGTCAGTAAAGATTAGAGGGGATCACTTCTACTTAAAATGTGAAGTCAACAATACACGACTTCAAGAAGTGCAAAAAAAAAAACAAGGAAACATGACACCACAAAAGTATTACAAGGATCTTGCAGTAATTGACCCCAAAGACATGTAGATCTGCAAATTAATTACCCAACAAGGAATTCAAAGTAACTGTTTAAAGGAAACTGAGTGAACTACAAGAAAATAGAGAAACACAATTCAATAAAAATCAGGAAAACAATTCACAGGTTGAATGAAAAGTCTAACAGAGATAGAAGTCATTAAAAATCATTAAATAAAAATACTAAAGTGAAGAATACAATGAACTTAAAAAGAATATGATAGAGAGTATCAACAACAAAATGGGTCAAGCAAAAGAAAGAATCTAAGAAACAGAAGACAGAATCTTTGAAATTATCCATACCGAGAACAAAGAAAAAATAATGAAAAACGGTAGAGAAAGTGTATGTGATCTATCGCACACCATCAAATGAACCAGTTTGCAAATTTTGGAGTAAGAGGAAAGGGAAAGGGGGGCAAAAAACTTATTTTAAAAAATAATGGCTGAAAACTGGAATCTGGGAAGAGATTTGATCATGCATGTTCTTGAAGTTCATAGGTTCCCAAACAAATTAAACTCAAAATATTTTCTCCAAGACACATTATTTTTAAGCAGTCAAATATCAAAGATAAAGAGAGAATCTTAAAAGCAGGAAGAGAAAAGAAGCTTATCACTTACAAAGGAAATCCCATAAGGTTATCAGAGAACTTCTCCACAGAAACCTTATAGACCAGGGAAGAGTGGGATTATGTACTCACGGTCCTGAAAGAAAAAAACACATTCAACCAAGAATACCTTATCTGGAAAAGTTGTCTTTTAGAAAGGAAGGAGCAATAAAGATTTTTATAGACAAACAAAGCTAAGGAAGTTCATCACCACTACGTTTGCCTTACAAGAAATGCTTAAAGGAACACTAATATTAACCTGAAGATATATGAAAACATAGAGCACTGGTAAATGTAAGTATATAGTAAGATTTTAAAACTCTAATTTTTTAATATAATGTGTGTGTTAACCAGTTAACTATAGTATACAGACTAAGGGGAAGGAATGTTAAAATAACTATAGCTGCTATAAGTTGTTAACAAATAGGCAATATAAAAAGAGGTAAATTGTGACATCAAAAATTAAAAGGGAGGATAAAAAGGCAGAGTTATTGAAAGTGATCCAACTTAAGTTGCTATTAGCTAAGACAGACTGTTATATTTATAAGAGGTTTTATGTAAACTTCATGATAACCACAAAACAAATACCTACAGTAGATACACAAAAGATAATGGGAAGGAAATCAAAGCACATCACCAAGGAAAATCATCAATAAAGAAAGACAGCAAGAAAGGAAGAAAGTAAAAAGGAAACTACAAAAAAAGCCAGAAAGCAATAAGTAAAAGGGTATTAGTAACTTCTTACATATCAGTAATTACTCTAAGTGTAAATGGATTAAATTCTCCCAACAAAACACTTAGAGTAGTTGAACAGATTTTTAAAAAATTACTGTATGCTACCTACAAGAGACTCACTTCAGCTTTAAGGATATACACAGGCTCAAACTGAAGGGATGGAAAAAAAGATACCCTATGCAAGTGAAATCCTAAAGAGAGCAAGGGTAGCTATATTATAAAAGACAAAATGCACTTTAAGTCAAGCACTGTACCAAAAGAGAGTTCCCTGGTGGTCTAGTGAGGACTCAGCATTTTCACCACTATGAGCCTGGGTTCAATCCCTGGTCTGGGAACTAGATCCCACATCAAACCATAGCACACTGTGCAAACAAACAAAAACAAAAGCTGAAGAAGAGACAAGCTCATAATACTTATACAATGGCCCCTTTATTATTATATAAGCTCATAATGCTTATATAATGATAAAGGGGTCAATATATCAAGAAACCATAACAATCATAAATATATATGCACCCAACATAAGAGGATCTAACATATTAAGCAAGTACTAACAGATCTGAAGGGAGAAATAGACAACAAAACAATAGTAGTAGAACATCAAAGGACATCAATATCCAATATTCCAGTTTCAACAATGGATAGATAATCCAGACAGAAAATCAATAAGAAATTGTTGTACTTAAATTATATTTTAGATGAAATGTATCTAACAGATATATACAGAAAATTCTGTCCAACATTAACACACTGTGCATTCCTCTCAAGTGCACACAAAACTCTCCAGAAGATATCATATGTTAGGTCACAAACAAGTCTTAGCAAATTTAAGTTTGAAATCTTACCACAATGGTATCTCTTCTGACCACAAAGAATGAAACTATACAATGGTTTAGTTTGTATAAATCAATAACAATAGAAAAATTGGAAAATTCACAACTACCTGGAAATTAACCCACTTCTAAACAACCCATGGGTAAAGAAAGGATCAAAAGAAAAATCAAAATGTATTTTGAAACAAACAAAAGTTGAAACTCAACATGCCACCACTTACATGATACAGAAAAAGAGGTACTATGGGATGCAGCAAAAGTAGTACTAAGAGGAAGGTTCATGGTGGTAAATTCCTACATTAAACAAAAGAAATACCTCTAAAAACTTAAGTTTACACCTCACGGAATTAGAAAAGGAAGAACAAACTAAGCCCAACATTAGCAGAATAAAGGAAATAATAAGGACTAAGAGAAAAAAGACTCAAAATCAGAAATGAAAAGAGGACATATTACAAACGATATCACCATTCCTTTGCAACATATTATTTACAGTTCTAGCAAGAACAATTAGGGAAGAATATGAAATAAAGGGCATCCAAATCAGAAAGAAAGAAATAAAATTGTCTCTGCAGATGATAGGCAAAGACTCCATCAAAAATCCATTAGACCTAATAAATTAATTTAGTGAAGTTGTAGTGTATAAAATTAATATACAAAAATGATATTCGTTTCTATATGCTAACAATGAACTGTCTGAAAAAAAAAACATAATTCCATTTACAATAGCATCCAAAAAAAATTTAGAAATAAATTTAACCAAGGAAGCAAAATGCCTGTACACTGAAGTTTATGACACTGATGAAAAAAATGGAAGACAAAAATAAATGAAAAGTTATCCCATGATCATGAATTGGAGGAATTAATATTTTTAAAATATTCATATTATTCAAAGCCATCTATAGATTCAGTGCAATCCCTATCAAAATTCCAGTGACATTTTTTCACTGAAAAATTTCTAAAATTCATATGGAACCACAAAAGATCTCAGAGAGAGTTAACGCATTTCTGAGAAGGAGGAACAAAGCTGGATGCCTCACATATCCTGGTTACAAAGCTATTGTGATTGACTACAGTATGGTACTGTATGGTACTGGCATAAAAAACAGACCCATAGAGCAAGAGAACAAAATCTAGAGGCAGGGAATTAATTCTACATTTAGTTTCAACTAATATTTGACAAGGGAGTCAAGAATCCTCAACGGAGAAAGGATAGTCTTTTCCATAAATGCTACTGGGAAATGTACAGTTTGTGTATGTACAGTTTGTGTATATACACACATATGTATATGTGACTATATATGGATATGTATGTGAATATATATGAATATTGTATATATGAATATTATTCAACCTGAGAAGGAAATCCTTCCAGTTGGGACAAGATGTATAAACCTTGAGGGCATTATGCTAAGTGAAATACATCAGGCAGAAAAAATGCAGATACTTTATATCACTTGTGTGTGGAATTTTAAAAAGCTGAACTCAGAGTAGAATGGTGTTTTTCATGCATTGGGGAATGGAGGAAATCGGAAAATGTAGGTTCAAGAGAACACATTGCCAATTATACAATAAATCTGAGGATTTAATGTACAGCATGGTAACTAGTTAACAGTACTATATTGAATACTTGGAAGTTGCTAAGAGTAAATGTTAAGTGTTCTTATCACATACACACACGGTAATTATGTGAAGTGATGAAGGTGTTAACTAACTATTGTGGTAATCATTTAACAACACGTGTATCAAGTCATCATGTTATAGTCCTAAAATTATATAGTGTTATATGTAAATTATATTTCAATAAAACTGGAAAAATAAAGAAAAAGTCATGGAAAATAATTTCCACCTGAGAATTCTACACCCTCTCAAAACTATATGTCATGTATGAAAGGAGAATAAAGAATGTTTTAGTTTTGCCAAATCTCAAAAAAAAATTACTTTGTATATACATTTTCTCTGGAAGCTACAAGAAATTTTACTCCAAAACAGCAAAAACAATAAGAAGAAAGGGAGGAAGGAGGATGGAAGAAACAGAAGAAAGGGAGAAAAAGAGAGAAAGAGAAAAGAAAAGGAGTAGTAAACCATGAAGGAGGAATATAAAATATTCAGGAAATCTAGAATAACACAGGATAAAGTTAAGGGAATTCTCAGGAGGTGATGAAAAGGAAGTTTTAATCACAGAGCGGTCCATCTTGACTCGAGCAGATGGGTGAAACTTTCCGAGAAGGACACCTTAATGTGGGAAACAAAATTACCAGCTAATTTATCTGTCTTTGAATATATTGATGTAATAATGTACTTGACTGTATTACACTGGCAAATAATTGGGGGATAAAATAGTAAAAGGCCATGGAACACTGAGAAAATGACAAAGAAATCATTAACTTTAAAGAAAACAAAGATAACAAAAGAAAATTTAATCATCATATCCTATATAGATTAACCATTAATAAAACATGAACTTTTGGTTTAACAAAATTTTTGAATAACATGAATATTAGGGCTGTAAGGGTATTATATCTTCATATTTTCATAGTAAATTATCACATGGTCAGTAATACATAAATATAATATACATAATATAGTAAATATAATAAATTAAAACTAATAAACTCTGTAAAGTAGTAAAGCATGTTATTTAGAAATATGAAGTGAACATCAGGAGAATTGGCTGAAAAGGTTTGACAATGATTATACCTTTGGGAGCAGGAACTGTCATTGGGATGTTGAGTAAGACAAGAAACTGCTAATTTTTATTATAAGCCTTGAAAAGATATTTGACCTTTAATTCTATGTACATCTATTTGTGTAATAAAAAATAAAAATAGTTTTTAAAGGAGTATATTAGTCATATAATTTAATTTTTATTACAAGATACATTTGAAAGTAATATAATTATCCTTTTCAGCTTCTTTTAGATGATTTCATTATCAGTATGCCCTAGCATGGTTATTCATAATCCGACATCTTCAGTTCACCCTAAATTCACTCCTGATGCATTATTTTAATACACTTTGACAAGTAGATAAAAGCAAAGATAAGTGATTTGATTAAGTCTATACACATAGGAAGTATTCTCAAGAAGCCGTTTAATTTCTTCTATTGCATTTAGGAATTTATGGCAAAAGTTATATGTTGGAAAATAAAATCTACCACAGAAGTATAAACATTATTCATGCAAATTATAACAACATTCATAAAATTTATGTGCAAGGTAATCTGTTAGATGGTTATTCAAATGTGGAAAAGTAAAGTTGAAAATAAAATCAGACATCTGGGGCCAGGATACATGTAATAGGAAGGATATAGATGTGCATGTCAATCAGTCATAATGCCCTTGAGCAACTCTGAATTTGAAAATGCTACTCTTTTCATCCCCAAGAATCAGCCCTGATTGAAGTGAATACCCCAAATCAGTAAATGATAACATCCTTATTTATCTATGTTAAAATTGTGGAATTCCCACTTAAAATTCATGAGTTCTTGGCCATTTCAGGGTTGCTCTGGAAAAAAAAAATAAAAGATCATCAGAAGTGCTCATGATGGTTAATTTTTTGTGCCAACTTGACGGGGCCCAAGGATTGTTCAGCGATTTTGTCAAACATTCTGGGTGTGTCTGTCAAGGTGTTCTTAGATGAAATTAACAGTTGAATTGGTACACTGAGAAAAGCAGACTGCCCTCCCCAAAATGGATGGACTTCATCCAAACCACTGATGACCTGACTAGAGCAAAAAGAAAAAGTGAGAACGCCCTCTTTCTATGGGGTTATTTTCCAGCTGGAACATCAGTAATCTCCTGCCTTCAGACTCGGACTCAGACTGGAACTTGCATCATCAGCTCTCCTGCTTCAGCGGCCCTCAAATTCAAGACTGGAACTGTATCAGTGGCTTTCTTGGGTCTCTGGCTTGCCAATTGAAGGTCCAGGAACTTCTCAGCCTCTGTGATTATGTGAGTCAATTTTCTATTATCTCTCTCTCTCTGGATATATACTATTGGTTCTGTTTCTCTGAAGAACCCTGACTAATACAATACTTTTATGTAGCCTTTCTGGAGGAAAATAGAAAATTCAGTTAAACTGATATTTCTAAGTACAGTGGGGAATATGTTCCACTTATGCCCTTATCTGTGGGCAATATATTCCAAGGCCCCCAGTGAATGCCTCAACCTGCGTATATTACTTAGCTCTATATATACTGTATCTTTTCCTATACATACATACAGTTTAATTTATAAGTTAAGCACAGTAAGAGATAAATAACAATAACTAATAATACAATATAACAATTATAACATGCTATAATAAAGTTATGAGAATATGGCCTCTCTCTCCCTCAAAATACCTTCTAGGACAAATTTAATGCATTTTCCATCTTGACTAAGCACTTATCCTGCCCTGTAGTCATAACATTTGCAATTTGAGGTGTGACAGAAACACTATCATGAATTTCTTTTTCCTTTTTAACAAACTTAGCATACAGTTTTTTTTGTTTGTTTGTTTGTTTTCTTCATTAAGTCAAGAACCTTCACCTTTTCACTTAAAGGAATGACTTTAAGACTTCTCTTTGGCATATCTGAATTTGAGCATCATTATTCTTGTGCTTTGGGGCCATTACTAACTAAAATAAGGGTAACCTGAACACAGGCACTGTGATACCTTGGCATATGATGTGATAACTGAGATGGCTACTAGGTGACTAACCTGTGGGATTCACTGAGCAAAGTGTTTTTACAAGAAGGGAGGTTGGAAGGTGGAAGATTTCATGCCACTCAGAAAGGCACAGAATTAAAAACCTACGAATTGGTGTTTTTTTTTTTTTTTTCTGGAATTTTCCATTTAATACTTTGGGCCCATGGTTGGCCATTGTTAACTGAAATCATGGAAAGCAGAACTGTGGACCAAGGGGGAAGTCAAATAGTTAAGCAACTTAAGTCATGGATGGCCAAATTTTGTATTTTGGCTTGAATGTAACAGGAATCAACTAATGCTAATTTAGGCCAAAAAATGATTCTTAAAAGAAAGGAGGGGGGGAGACATAAGAATTTGTTTTAAGGAGACATAAAAACCTCGGTGATGTTATGGGCAGGACATGGGATGCCATTTCATATTCCCAGCTCTCCTTATCTCAGGACATTTATTTCTTTTCCCTCTAGTGACAAGCTATCACTGTTACTCTGTTTACATGGTGATAACCATGCCATAATTCCAGAGGTTTTACTTCTCCTTCCTTCAAGAGACTAGCCCATGTAAAGATGAAAGTCTTGATACTAACTCTAGATTCCTGAGGGAGGAACTTGATTGGCCATATTTGAGTTGGGATACTCCCCTTGGACCAAGCATCCACTGTCAGGAGCATGCCACTTCCTATACTCGTGCCTATGTGAATGAGGACCAGGAATGTTGGGAGTCCCCGGAAAAAACAGCATAATTCTGACTTTACTTTTTCTTTCAACAATTATGTTAAGACCATCTATGTGTCCAGCATTGGGGATATAATTCTGTAAAAGACAGACATAGTTCTTGCCCTTACAAACTATCTAGTTAGGTTTATTGGGGCAGGGAGAGGACTGGCGAGGATGGAATTTATATGTAAGTAAACTGCCAATATAATACAATGCAACAAGTGATATTATGCAGATGAAAAGGATGTTATGGCACTAAGAAGCGGTATCTCACTGAGACTCAGATGGAGGTATCTCAGATCAGTGATGTCTTCCTGGGAAAAATGACATCTATGCCAAGACTACAAAGGGGCATAGAGATTAGCCTGCTCAAATAGATGAAGATAACAATGTAATAGAAATGACCGAGACTCTAATGTTTATGAAGATACACAAGTGATATTGATGGAGCCAAAAACAAAGTAATATTGGAATTTAATGGGTGTCTTAGTTTGGATTTCCCCAAATTCAGATCCTGAGATAAAGTAACACAAAATTAGTACTCTGTGTTGACACCGTTTTAGACAATTGTGAACCTTCTTCTTCCAAGGATGGCCAACAGCAGTGCAGTATTAGTTTTGCATTCCTTCAGTATGGCAAACCCAGCAAAATGATAAAACCCTTTCTTCAATGGTTTTAGGATAAAGTCCCAGGGCTGGCTCTCATTGAAACAATTTGAACCATTGAGCCAATCACTATATATAAACACCTGGAATAGTCTAATTGGCCAGAGATTGAGCGATTGGGAAAGGCCTTACTTGCATCACATGACCAAAGAGAAGCTGTGGTCAAAATGTACAGCCTTATTACCAGAATAAGAGAGAATGGATGCTAGACAGGCCAAATCAACAGATGTCTACTAAAACTGGGGGCCTTACTCCTTCAATATTGATTTTATACTTTGAGTTGTGTTATGCATTATACAGACTTAGCAACAATTTTTTGTGTGTGTCTGTGATAGAGTTCATCATATGACTTCCCTCTATCAGAATAGTAACTTGGACATAAAGAATGATTGGAAAGAATAAAAACTTGAATCATCTACATTTTTTTTTTGTATATTGTAAAATTTAACACAAAGAAAATAATCATTTCTAAGCCATATTGGTTCAGAGATTTTTTTGGCAGACATTTTTGAATATCTGAAGAATTAATTCAATAGACCTGCCCTTTAGTAAATTTTTCGTACATACATGCTTCTGTCAAGGGATTGACTATCTACCTGAAGACCAAGTTAAACTTCCGATCTGGATTGACTGAATGTTTTCAAAACTCTTGGCTCCTTTGCAAGTAAACAGATAGTCCTTTTCATAGTTATAACATAGGAATGTCATTTAGATGAATTTGTTGATTTTTATTTTTAACCTGCTGAAATTATAAAGATATACAAACACTAGACACTATTTTCATACTGCATTCTTGTTCAATTCTGTGTCACAATCTTGAATCAAGACAGATAAACTGTATTCAATTTCTGGTGAGGATACAAGGGCAAAAAATTAAGTCTTTCTGAAGCTTTTGAATATTGTTTATTCCCATAATAAAGAAGGCAGCTTGCTGCCTAATAAGATGTGGCCTGGGAGGTTGCTTTATCAATTTGTTGATCCCTTGGAGGAAAAACACACATTTTAAAAACAAATCCAAGAGTGAGACAGACTTGAATGCAATCCATTTGTACTGAGAGCACATTTCAGTACTGTGCCAAATAAAGAATTTTTGTATATAAATTTATTCTTTCTACCTTGCCTTCCCTAAATAATATGATAGTCAAGAATTAAGTATATCTATATCTGTAGAAAATGCTTTAGAGTTTCTCTGCCTTTTCTGTAAATAATACTATAAACATAAATTTATGAAAATACTAAAATATTAAGCTTGTAAGTTTGCCAAATGAAATATAAGATGCCCAGTTAAATCTGAATTTCAGATAAGAAACAATTTTTTTTTTAGGATAAGTATGTACCAAATATTTCATGGAATATACTTATATTAAAAATTATTGTTGCCTGTTTGAAATTAAAGTTTAACTGGGCATTCTGTATTTTAATTTATTAAAGTTGGCATTGCTATAAACTTACAAACAATATTGTTTTATTCAACTGAAAATAAACATTTGGTTTCATATTAAAGTAGTTTTGGTACTGGCATCTCATTTTACTGTCAGATGTATATTTTCTAGCTAAAATGACTAAGAATATGCAATTATATTCTCATTGAAGGTCAATAGAATACTTCAAGCTTTTTTTTTTCCATAAAGTTTCTAGTGTATCATTTTTCATTCCTGAAGAAAGCTAGACTGAAGTAGATGTTTCTTTTTCTTTTTTTTTTTTTTTTTTCTTCTTTTCTTTTTCTTACTGGTATATGGAAGTTCCTGGGCCAGGTGTTGAATCAGAGCTGCAGCTGTGGCCTACACCACAGCCATAGCAACACTGGATCAGAGCTGCATTTGCAACCTAAGCTGCAGCTGGCAGCAACAATGCCAAATCCAAGCTGTGTCTGTGAACTACACCACAGCTCATGGCAATGCCAGATCGTTAACCCACTGAGCAAGGCCAGGGATCAAATTTGCATCCTCATAGAAATAACATCAGGTCCTTAACCCACTGAGCCACAATGGGAACTCCTGTTCCTTTATTTCACACTGGCTTCAGATCAATTCTTTTAGCATTTGAGGAGATGTTATTAAAAGTTACATAATTTCTCCTTTTAAAGTAACTTACCTGTGTCACTTAAAATGATTTGTCTTGGAAAAAAGAAACTTTTTAACAAGAACTATTATGCAGGGTAAAATCAGTGAGTCTTGGAAAATGAATAATTCATTTTTAAGTAAATGAGAGATAATTTTGTATTGTTACACATTTTCACATTTATAGTTAAATGGTAATTTGTGATACATAGGATATTAGTTGTGAATTGTGGTTTTCAATATCACAGATACATTTGTTGCTGTGGTTTTGTAATATCATTCCCTGATGCTTTTCTCATTTGTGGTTTTCATAATCATTGTTTGATAGTCATGTAGCTGTGGCTTGGGGCTGCTATATCCATTTGGACAGAGATAACTGCTTAGAAGTTTTACTTTCTTTTTATTTTATAACCTTAGTGTTTTAAACTAGAAAAAGAAAAATTGAACTTTAAATATCATTAGCATTCTCATTAAAAATGATGGAAAACACAAAATGGAATAACATTTCTTAGTTTAATTCACTCATTGACTATAATAATATATTTATAAATTTAGAGGAACCAATTTTTAATACTGCAATCTGGTTATCTTATCAATCTTGCCTTGAATTCTCTGACTTTTGCTACTTTCAGCTTTTGAACTGAATATTTAGTTGAGATGTATTTGTTTCTCTTTTGCTTTGCATATTTAACCATTTCAAATGCCAAAAGAAACACTAACTGTTATGATATTTTAATTCCAATGGGCATTCCTTTTGGGTGATATAAAAAGTCAGCCAGTTCTGTAAAAAGATCTTTAGAAACCATAATGTATAATAATCCAGTTCTAAGTATACCAATTTAATTATAATGGATTGAAAATTAAGAAGACAAAAATCTGCAGTGCTGTCTGCTTATTCATTCCACAGCACAAACACAAATAACCCTGTTTTTCATGGTACTTATGGCTTTAATTTGTTGGTTCTCCAGGGGAGGGACTTTGCCACTTAGTGCATTTTCCACTGCAAAGAACTATCTATTCTGACAACCTCTATAGTAATAGTACTAATGGTAATGTAATAAAATTCACAGTTGGTTTTCAGTTCTGTATTAAGATTCTTTCAGCCTTACCTTTCACAGGCCAGCTCTTTATACCTTCCAGAAGATGTCCTGATGGGGTTATAAATGACACTGATTACAGTGCCTCCTGCACACTGAGCATCCTACATTATGCTCAATCAGTCCAGGCTCTCTGCTGACCTCCAGACCCTTTTAGCATATGGAGTTTGGTGGGGCTTACAGGGATGCTGGTCAACTGAACAAAGCCGGGCAGGATTTCAGATCAGAATGGATGATCTCACAACCTGGGGGTAAAAGTCAGCAGTATCTGGTAGATACATGTTAACTGCAGAGGAGATTATTAGTAAATACTGATTACATAAAGTAGCCAGTTCCACTGCCTCTTGGATAGACACTCCTTCAAGTCAACCTGGGAGAATATATTTAATACTTAATGTATAGGAATCTATGAGAAATTAAGGTAGCTTCAAGCAATTAAACTTGGCCAAAATAATAACTATGCAAATCACTTCAAAATTTGTTCTTTTGGCTTGCAGTTTCCAACATACCACATACACAATAATTGAATAAGAATGAAACAAAACTTCGAAAGCTAAAGAACCATGAAATAGTTATTGGGGCTTACCTGCTTGGGAAATTATGGCAAGATCAAATCTTTTATTAGTTGCTGGCTGCTTCCCTGTGGCAGAACAACTAAAAGCATGAAAGATTGCGGAGCTGGGGTGGGAACTCTGAACTTCTACAGACTTCCTCAAAAAGTTAGTGTTCTGATTAGAGGCGGTTCATTTCCCACAAGGGTTAATCACCTAGGTGATGGTCCTCCTTTCTGATGTGAGAAAAATCTCGGCCTGGCTCCAAATTCGGACTTTTTACAATCTAAAATGAAAACTCGAGGTGAGAAAGAGCACCGTGAAGACGCTGCTCAGCATCCCATCCGTGTGGGCCAAGAGGGGGATGGTCCGTGTTCGCAGCGGTCTCCTGGGAACCTTGAGAGCAATGAAATGGTCTCCTGAGAGCCTGAGCAGATGAGAGGACTTAACTGGCCCCAAGACACACAGTTGGCATTTGTGATCAGCTGGCTCTCACAGAGGATTTTGCCAGTGGCCTAACCTTCCTGCCAAAAAGCTGGAAGGGAGGGGGAGGAAACTAGGGGAGGGGGCAGCATAACTGGAAGCACAAAGTTTATGGAGACTGAGATTTCTTTGTGCCCCGCTGGATAGGCAAGGCATATAAGAGGAGAGTTGGGGTCCATCAGAGAGGGCTGTTGAAAGAAGTTGCCGCGAAGAGGAGGAGGGGTGCTCTGGCAAATGCCCAGAGCTGACGCGGTGACAACTGCAGAAGGTGGCCCCCCTCCAAGGTCTCCCCACGCCTCCCTCGGTCCCCCCAACCCCCGACCTTGCTCCCTTGCACCCCACCCGACCGAGGCCAGGGCCCTAGTTTGCATCCGGACTGGCTTTGGATGCAGCCAATCCTCCTTTTGCTGATGGAATAGTCCCCCCCTCCCCACAGCTCCGGCGCGCCCCTCCCTCCCGCGCCTCGCCACCTCCCGCGGCAGAGCGAGAGCTGCGCGGCCCGGAGCGTCGGCGGCGGCGGCGGCGGCGGCGGCGGCGCGGCGGCGGCGCTCGAGTATCTGACCCGCGAGCCGCGGAGCGGGGAGCGAGCGCGCTCCTCCTTCCGCGCCTGCCGCCCCCTCTCTTCCCCTCTCCCCTCTGCTCGCTCTCCCTTCCCTCCCTCCTTCTCTTCCTTCTTTTTGTGCCCCCCATTCCCCTTTTCTCTCTTTTTGTTCATTCGTTTGCAAATTCCCATTCTCTCACCCCCCCAACCCACCCAGCGCTCACCCACACTCCCCCTCCCCTCCGCACTGTCACACTCTCTCTGCCCCCTCTCTCCTCATTTGCCTGCTCATCTCCAAACGTGGATCCGTGGCTCCCAGAGGAGCCTAGC